>NC_039276.1:21751554-22364054 GCF_003368295.1 Carassius auratus
GATCTTTTTGTCCCCTTTTTGTTTTAAAGCTTGATGAAGAGAGAGAGCGCAAGTTGCTGCAGCTGAGGAGGACAGTGATGTACGCGTACAGGAGTGATTGACAGTTCACGGCACTGTGTACAAAAAATACTCCGCTACACAATTTCGTTATTTTTGTTTAAGCTTATTAACGTTAGCGTTACAGAAAGGTCTGATTTACGCACTGTTACAACAGTCATTGTTTGTTTTTTGTTTTTTTAAACAATGACATTTGAGTTCATGATTTTAATGTTGCTGTTTCTTGTGGCAGACTGAAGAGTAATCCGGCAGAGTTTTATACTGAAACTTTCCGTCTAAAAGTCCTTCCTTGGTCTTATCCATATTTCTTTGCACGTTGAACACACATGGCCACAACTGGAAATAAAAAAAACTGCAACCGCGTTAATTGCGTTATTTTTTTTTAACGCGTTAAATATTTCAAATTAATCGAATGCGTTAACGCGCTAATTTTGACAGCACTAATATATATATATATATATATATATATATATATATATATATATATATATATATATATATATATATACACACACACACACACACACACACATACATATATATATATATATATATATATATATATATATATATACACATATACATATACATATATAGAATATTTGTAAAATGGAACAGCTTTTTAAAGGGGGGGGGGGGGTGTTTTTGTTTGTTCCCTGCATTTCGAAGATGCTTGTTTTACAAACAAGGCCCAGTTTGACGACGGATTTGCACATCGTTTATTTCTTAAGGATAATGCAGTCCCAACGAAAAAGGGTCACGATCGTGTGTTGGAACCGCATGCGGTGAATAAAACTGCTTAAAATATCTCTGCCTCCTTGTTAGTGCGTCCCCCTCCCCTGCCGGAGACCCGGGTTCGAGCCCCGCTCGGAGCGAGTCATTGCTGCTGCTGCTCTCGTTCAGTTTCAGCCTTCACAGCTGTTACAGCGTCCAAACGCTCTCAACACAAATAGGCTAGTGACAATGCCCCTGAATTTTCGAGATACCCCTACCGGAGGTAGAACTAAACCCAACAATGTTTTTCCTCATCTCTAAGGTCTCCCATATATGAAATGGATTCTTGGCTAAAAATATTTTACTGCTAAGATTGTTAAATTAACAGATATTGTTATACACCACAAAACCAAAAAAGGACTAAAATATAGGCTGTCCGTATGGGAGTTAAGACATATAAACTAATGCAGATCAATCACACAAGCTCTGAGAGCTTTGAAACTTGACATGTTTCTAGTCAGGAAGTTAATTCAACTACTAGAAAAGACTGGATGTGAATATCTTGATGTATGGAATAAATAGACACATGTAAACACATATCTAAAATAAGCGGACATGCACAAATTTAATATCTATGCAGAATGTTTTCATTTACTTTGTGCTTGCTTTGCTTGGCATTATCATAAAAACACATATGATGGCTTGTTGGAAAGGTGGGATTGTGCTGAATCCATCAATACCAAATATGTAAATATATAATAAAAGAGAAGTGTTCTGTCACTCAATGTATGAGGTGTCCAAAATGAATGAAAATGGAACACTGACATAATTGAGTCCAAACCCATTCATTATCATTCATTATCAGTGGTGAGAAGAATGTTGAGAAATTCAAGTATAAGAGACATCAAAAAATATTTAATATGGCACCTTGTACTATATGGAAACAAAGATTGAAATCGAAAGATAACACCTTACCATAGCACAAACAGGAGACCAGGAGTTTTAACTTAATGAACTTTTTAATAAAACTATAACTTAACTTCACACAATACAACTTAAATTACTGTCTTAAATAAAACAAATGGCAATCTAACTAAAGAAACAAACACTCTTCGGGGATAAGCCCTGTCTTCTCAGGCTGTTTAGTTTGTTTTCTAGCAGCAACCATTTGGAACATCAACTGCTTTTGGTAACCGTTGGAGAAGGGTCTGGCTGCAGACTTGCACTTGCACTCTCAGACACTGCTTCTGCTAGCGACGTCACTTGCAGTCTTTATTTTTTATTTTGTTCTATTTATTGATAACTTTTTGTTTGAATTTCCCAACATTTTATAACAGTTGCCATGTGGCAAAGACAAGAAAAAATAAACTAAATTACAATGTCAATTGCAATTGCTACTTGCACTCTCCGCTACCTGTGACTTCACTTGCAATCAACACAAATCGTGCATGTTGCCAGTGGAGACAAGATGCTGTTGTGGTGATTAAACGATTAAAACTAATTTAGTACTATAACGTACAGGGTCCTGCAAGAAAAAGAGAAGAACAGACCTTGGCCACAGAACAGCAGAATATGAACGCAATGCACAAAGTCTTTTGTTAAGCGTTTTCCTCCTGTAGAAAAAAACTAACATGGCATATAGCATAATGCATTCAGACACATTAAGTTCAATTAAAAGATCAAATTCGATATATATTTATTATTCAATGAACTACAAGTCAAGCAGATGGCTATGAACACAATGTGCAAACTTTGTCCTCCCATACAACATAACGCTTAATGTGGCCTAATAACAAACTAAGATGATAAAGACAATTTAGTAGGCCTAGCCTAGCCTATATGTCTTGTTGTTGACTCGAAGTACATACAGACCAGCAAATATGAACGGGCATTATGCATTAAGTGATTTTAAAAGGATCAACTCCGTACAGGCAAGCAGACGAGTACAGAACGCAGTGCATTAAATTGTACATTAAACGTTTTCCTCCTATAGAAAATCATTATAAATAAAACACATAATGTAGGTTAATGGACAAAGACAGTGATATAAACAAGTTGTAGACAGTTTATTCTATATGGAAAAATGCTTAATGTGAAACTTTGCGTGTTGCGTTTATTCTGGGCTCACCAGAATTATGTATTTTTAATAAAGTAGAGAAGCATTGAGTTTGGCCTTTCTCATCTATGTCCATTATGCCACATTTTGCGGTATGTGAGGAAAATACTATATACATATTCCTTATATTAATGAACTGTACATTTAATTTTATAATTTAATAGCATCTTAATATATTAAGCCATGTTAAGTGTTTTTTTTTCTACGCTTAGCTAGAGACTTTGTGCAAACGTTCATATTCTGGTGTTCTGGCCATGGATTTGCCAGTCTTGTCTTTTTCTTGCAGGACCCTGTACGTTATAGTACTAAATTAGTTTTAATAATTTAATCACAACCACAGCGTCTTGTCTCCATTGGCAACATGTACGATTTGTGTTGATTGCAAGTGATGTCACAGGTAGCGGAGAGTTCAAATAGCAATTTCAAGTGACATTGTAATTTAGTTTCTTTTTTCTTGTCTTCACCACCTGGCTATATAAAATGTTGGGAAATTCAAATGAAAAGTAATAAAACAATTCAACAAAATAAAAAATAAAGACTGCAAGTGATGTCACTAGCGGAAGTGCAAGTGTCTGAGTGTGCAAGTCTGAGAGTGCAAGTACAAGCCTGCAGCCAGACCCTCTTGAAACATTTTGGGGTCAACCCCCCATGATGTTACAACTGCAACACACCACTCATCCACATTGTCATCAGTGACAAAGTGGGTCATATTTGGACAGTCAGGGCAAGAGCAAAACCTTGTGCAGGTCAAGCCCACAGAAAGACAGTGGCATTTGGTGGCATCGGCACAGTTTCCGTCTTTACAGTAGAGGTGGGTGAGGTCTCTAACTCCTTTAGGTGCTGGTGCCTTCTGGAACATCACAGATTAAATGCAGCCACCTTCTCTGAGCCTCCATCCTCTACCAACTGGGTTCCAGAGAAGAGTTTTGGCCAGGTGGCTGTGATGCCACACTGCTGTTTGGTACACGGCTCTCAGCACATGTTGCTGCAAGCCATCTTCTGTTGGGGGTAGATTTGCTGCTGACACCTCAGCTCATCCAGGTTGGTGCAAGGATGCCCATCTTGGTGCCTCTTCTTTGTCTTTCAAGATCTTTGATTGACTGTTGGTGGTCATATCTATCAAAAACTATAACGACACAGCTGTTACCTTCCTTTCCCATTAAATTTGCGATCTTTTTCCAGACACACTCACCCTGGTCATTGAACGTTTGAAAGGCTGAACATTGAGCATTTGAAGAAGATCCATGCCATCAATGATATATGCTGATGGTTCTTTTACACTTGGCAGCTGCTGTTGTCTTCTTCATGCTTCCATCATCAAAAAACAAAGAGGGTGGGACAAAATCATGTTTAATCTGAGATACGAGATATTTATGACTTGGGAGCGGGGGGGTAACAAGGTTATGCACTCATTGATAAGAATGATACAGACACAGACGTCGCTGCTACCAGCAGTGTTCATCAAAGTCTGCGGTCGTGTCGAGCCTTTTGACAAGAGATAAGGCTTTAAAGGTGCCATATGCAGAAATTGAGGTAAAAATATCCATAACATGACCTACACACATCAAAAGAATGAGAAGAAATAAGGGCGATGATGTCATTAAAAAAATGTCAAGTTAAAGTGCTGCAGAGATATCAACCTTAATTAGCATTAGCATTACTAGCCCCGGCCCGACAGGTGTCATAATACCAGTTTCGACCATGGGAGGCGGTATGCGGGCAGCATAACCACCAGCCAACCTGCAATACACGAATAACTCGCATGGCTTGTGGGCGTGTACTTGAACCTGATTTCAATCGTGTGGAAAGTACAGCCCACTACTACTTCATTTCAGTTCAGGGAAGAAAGAGAAATTATGTCTCAAGCCCTTGGCAAGAGACCCCTACCACCACCACCCGCTACAGGGAAACAACCGCGCTCGGAATCACAAATCAAATCCGATAAGAAAAGGAGCCGACCCAGAGTAAACATCGGCACTGTTTTCAATCGCTGGAGACAACTGATGGACCATAAAGAAATGAGGCTCGACTCCGAACTTGCTACATGTCTAACAGTAAGTTAGATGCTGTTAGTATTTCGCTAGAAGTTTGTTTTATATGTTTGTGTATTTGTTTTCGAGAAGTTATAACATAGCAATGTATCGAAGGCTGTTCGATAAACGTGCTAATGTTAGCGATGGCTAACCGTAGCTGCATTTGATAATTAGCTAGCTATAACTTAACGTTACCCATTTTATTATATCATAACTAATCTGCTCTGTCTAGTATGTTGGTCTCCGTGTCCTCTTTGCTTCGTGGTTTTTCTGTGCGTGAAAAAATTGATGTGTGTCGTGAAAGCGTGTGAAAAGGGTCAAAAACGCTGAATGCTTGAGAGTTGGCACATTATTTCCCAAGCAGAATAAAGGACAGGTTGATTATTGCTGTTTATCGTTTGTATTAATCTATGATGTGTCCCTGTTTGCGTACAGGGACATAAAAAATAAATTAAAAGTGATACGTGGACCAAGGTGTCTGAGATTGTTCATTTTAAGTAAAGGATCCTAATATTTCGTCCACAACAATATTTAATGAGGTTAACTTATTACTCCTTGTGGTTAGTCTGCACGAGATCAACAAGCTTGTTTGCTTTGCGGCCGCTTTAAATACAAAATAAGCATTCGATCTACGTTAGAGCGTCTGAGCGCTCACAAATCTTTCTGCAGCGTCGTGAGCAGAGCGGCAAGAGCGATTTTTGACGCTCTCGACGCCGGCGGTGTGAACGCACAGTTAGGCTTCGGCTATGGCTGTAGTGTTGTTGTGAAGGTAGGGGCGGAGCATAGAGACTATGCCGTTTCTCGTTTGTTACTCTAGAGTAGACCAATTCACTTTATTGAGGCATACTGCCCCCATCTGTTATGGAATGTGGAGTATGACTTGATTTTTTTTTTGCCAAACATCACAGATGGCACCTTTAAAGGGTAACTAAACCCCTGGTCAGAGCCTGACTCCACCCACTGGCAATATTTGAAAAATGCTGAAAAGTGGGCAGAGCACAGCGGAGATAGAGGGGACAAACCAAGGGCAGGGCTGAGCGGGTGCCATGAACCTGAGACCCGCAGTGACAGATTAATTGACAACTGTTGTCAGAGTCGCTAAAATGGAGAGTGACTCTAGTGACGCAAGTAGTTTTGCAACAGAGCGTTCATTTGAAATAGAGGACTTTTCTCCCCAACCTTCACCTGAAGTGGAGGATGTCGAGGTGTCTGAGGACACAGGGCCAGGGCCTGAGCCATATCAATTCAAGCCACTGGCTCAAACTGCGGTCTTAACTCCCGGACTCTGATAGGCATCCGATGATGCTAGCGAAGCAGCCGTGCAACAGAGAATGGGGCCAGTCTGCGAGTAAGGCACTGCGTCGCTTTTCAGCGTGAGCTGTGTGGAGCATTACAGCTGTGTGGAGCATTACCGAAGCATTACAGCTATGGATTTTTAACAAAACAAGCCTACTCAAATGTATCTAACCTAACTATTTTTATTCGTTATTTTAAGAAATGAAAAAAAAAAATAGAGTTATGCAAAGATAGGCTTACTTGGCGCCAGTAGATTTCTCCCATAAATAAAACCTGTTAGCCTACTTGGGGCATTTTACATGCACAGTGCCAACTTTGAGTCAGTAAAATAATAATAAAAACAATAATTTAATGCTGGTATCCAAAACATTTAATTCAATAAAAGTAGAATTAGAAATTAGATACATTTTAAAACTTCAATGCACATGTATAATAAGCCTAGTAATAATAACCCTAGTACTATCGATCATAACATACTTCTACAGAGACTGGAAAACTGGGTTGGGCTTTCTGGGATGGTACTCAAATGGTTCAGATCATACTTAGAAGGGAGAGGCTATTATGTGAGTCTAGGAGAGCATAAGTCTAAGTGGACGTCCATGAGATGTGGAGTGCCACAAGGGTCA
This sequence comes from Carassius auratus, assembly GCF_003368295.1. Taxonomy (NCBI): domain Eukaryota; kingdom Metazoa; phylum Chordata; class Actinopteri; order Cypriniformes; family Cyprinidae; genus Carassius; species Carassius auratus. The sequence goes on from NC_039276.1 coordinate 21,758,397, forward strand.
ATTCTTGCACCGCTCTTGTTTAGCCTGTTTATGCTTCCACTAAGTCAAATAATGAGAAAGAACCAAATTGCCTATCACAGCTATTCTGATGATACCCAGATTTACCTAGCCTTATCTCCAAATTACTACAGCCCAATAGGAGGATCTTTGATGACATCTTTGTACGCATACACGAGTGGTTGTGTGGCAACAAAACAAACAGTATGGCGGGCTGTAAAGACGCGACGAGCCTCAATATATAAGCACTTTAACATCTGAAGACCGGAGGAGGTTTAGAAAGAAGCTAAAAATTTGTATTGGTGACAAAATCGAAGCTATTCAAAGCCCATATGAGATCTGGGATGACAAAAAACGTTGGTCCGACTCGCCCGTGTCTTGGCCACCAATCTGCTGGGGAGACATTTATTCTTATTTAATAGAAACCCTTGGACCCTTCACTCATGAAAGATTAAAGGCTTTCAAAAGTCTGAAGGCCTATGATTATTTTGTTTCTCGAAAAGTTGGGCCGATCTTTTCTGCCAAGCAGAAAGCAGTGATCGTGCTAAAAGCAGAGGTTAGACCTGGCCAAGCAGAGTCACAGCATGATTCGCATCTCCCGTGGGGGATCGCCAAAGAGAACGGCGAAATAATCACTGCTCACTGCGACTGCAAAGCCAAGTAAGTCTTCATTGATCAGTGTTCTTATTTACTTATTTATTTACCGAAAATGTAGTGACTGTTGTACCAATTCAATTGTTTTCAGTGTGAGACTTTCAATGGCGTCTGTACTAATGGTGAAAAATTGTATATCACAGCTTACACATTTCTCCTTCTTTCAAATCCAGTCTTGGAGAAACATGCAGTCGTGTAGCAGCTTTAATGTTTAAAGTAGAAGCAGCTGTCAGGATAGGACTTACAAATGCTGCATGTACTAGTGAGGCTTGCAGCAAAGCACAGCTACAGAATGATGTGAGGAACATAGTCTGGGTGCTGTGGATTGCGGTTTGGGACACCTGAATCAGAAAGCGAAAACATATGACTCGTTGATTTGACTCAGTTTTATTTATTTTTATTCAATCTTCTATAAATACATAGTCACTAAGACTTACCATGAACAAAATGTGCCTCACAAACTCGATCAGAAGCTGCAGGCTTTCTGCGGAACGTCCAGGATCAATCGCCTAATTGCACGCAACCATTTCTTTCATTTTTCGCTATCCTTTTCGGAGGGAATTCGAAAAAACTTTTTATCAGGCCCCCAACTAACCGTACAATCGGCCACACAGCAAGAGTGAACCATCCTCTTCCCTAAATCCTCCTCCAAATGTGCAAAACAATCAAATTACAGGTCTCTAGCGGTGTTTCCTGCCACACGATTCCCATGATGCAACGCGACAAACATAAACAATGATGTCACAAAAGATCCGCCTATTGACTCCCTTTGCCAATGCATTGATAAAATTAATAGTTGGATGTGCCAGAGCTTTCTTCAGTTAAACAAGGAAAAAACTGAAGTCATTGCATTTGGAAACAAACATGAAGTGTTCAAGGTGAATGCATACCTTGACTCTAGGGGTCAAACAACTAAAAATCATGTCAGGAATCTTGGTGTGATTCTGGAGACCGGTCTGAGTTTCAGTAGTCATGTCAAAGCAGTAGCTAAATCAGCATACTATCATCTCAAAAACATTGCAAGAATTAGAGGTTTTGTTTCCAGCCAAGACTTGGAGAAACTTGTTCATGCCTTTATCAACAGCAGGGTGGACTATTGTAATGGGTTCCTCGCCGGCCTTCCCAAAAAAACCATTAGACAGCTGCAGCTCATCCAGAACACTGCTGCCAGGATTCTGACTAGAACCAGAAAATCTGAGCATATCACACCAGTCCTCAGGTCCTTACACTGGCTTCCAGTTACATTTAGGATTGATTTTAAAGTACCTTTACTCGTATATAAATCACTAAATGACCTAGGACCGAAATATATTGCAGATATGTTCACTGAATATAAACCTAACAGAGCACTCAGATCACTAGGATCAAGTCAGTTAGAAATACCAAGGGTTCACACAAAACAAGGGAAGTCCTCCTTTAGTTACTATGCTGCCTGCAGTTGGAATCTGCTTCCAGAAGAGATCAGATGTGCTAAAACACTAGTAACATTTAAATCTAGACTCAAAACACATCTGTTTAGCTGTGCATTTATTAAATGAGCACTGTGCAATGTCTGAACTGATTGCACTATATTTTCACTTTTTTTATGTAAAATCATTTTCTAACTGTTTTTAAATTCATTTTAGTTAAGTAGTTTTTTTCATAATTTTAAAAGTTTTAAAATTGCTTGTCTTTATATTTATTATTTTTCTTCATGATTATTTTACTTTATTTTATGTAAAGCACTTTGCATTACCATTGTGTATTAAATGTGCTATATAAATAAACTTGCCTTGCCTTGCCTAGTGATAAGTAGACATTTAAAATACATCAATAACTGATATCATAGTTTAAAACAGATAAAATCAGAGTTAAGGCTTGCTTTATGTGTTGCTCGACGAGGATTTCTCTATCGTTGTGACTTAAAATCCTGAGGACACAAAATGGCGTGGAAGCTCCTGCCGCGGAGTGAAGAAGAGGTGGAGTTACGAGGATTCTCAGACAGTTTAAGTGTCCAATGGAGTTAAGAGATTTGCTCTCAATCTATTTTCAACATTTTAGATTGTTTACCACGTGGGGTTTGACCAATAGCATTGAATTGTGAAATAATATGAAATAGACAAAATTTGGATATGTGAGGATTCTGCCCGTCAGTGACGATATTTTAATAAAGGTGTTCCATTCCAATGTTAACCTGATTCAATTGGATCTGTGGTACATATGAATTGTATAGTATACTGTGCCTTATGAAATGTATCATTATTAAATTTATCATAAATATAGATCAGCACTTACCTAATGTAAGTTACTTTGCAGTAACCATGAATTTGTCAACATTCTTCTCAGCACTGATTTTGTGAATGTGATTTGGACTTGGGGCTATTTTGTCCAGGGTTCTTTCGTTTTGGACACCTCATACATTGAGTGGCAGAACTTTTCTCTTTTATCATATCATTTACATATTTGGTATTGCTGGATTCAGCACAACCCCACCTTTCCAACAAGCTATCAAATGTGTTTCTATGATAATGCCAGGCACAGCAAGCACAAAGTAAATGAAAACATTCTGCATAGATATTAAATTTGTGCATGTCCGCTTATTTTAGATATGTGTTTACATGTGTCTATTTATTCCATACATCAAGATATTCACATCCAGTCTTTTCTAGTAGTTGAATTAACTTCCTGACTAGAAACATGTCAAGTTTCAAAGCTCTCAGAGCTTGTGTGATTGATCTGCATTAGTTTATATGTCTTAACTCCCATACGGACAGCCTATATTTTAGTCCTTTATTGGTTTTGTGGTGTATAACAATATCTGTTAATTTAACAATCTTAGCAGTAAAATATTTTTAGCCAAGAATCCATTTCATATATGGGAGACCTTAGAGATGAGGAAAAACATTGTTGGGTTTAGTTCTACCTCCGGTAGGGGTATCTCGAAAACTAAAGCACTTTTTGACCATTTGTCACTAGCCTAAAAAGCCTACTGGCGTCGTGATTCTTTAGCTCCGCCCACACGTCACGCCTCCAGCCTGTCGTGTTTTTCCGGGAAAAATTGGTACAGACTATCTTTCTCTTATGAATATAATAAAACTAAAGACTTTTTGGAGTTATGAAGGATGCAGTACTACTCTATAGGTACTCAAGATTAACAGGATATTGAGTGAAAATGAGCATTTCACCCCCCCTTTAAATATCTGAAAGTAGACTCTTAACATCAGTAAGTCAAGCAGTTCAAGCATTATAATATGATAATCAAGTATTATTTAATAATAGAAGTTTAGCAATTAGTTCAAACTTGGTAACCGTGTAATACTAATAAGATACTAATAAGATAATAATAAAAATTAGAGTGTTATTATTTTATACAAATTCTACTTATAACAACAATATAAAATGCACCCAGGATTAACGAGCTGCTGGATTCATGAATATTAATCACTTTGTCTGCCTCGAACTGATTCGCTGAAATCAAAACAGGGATGATAATAGCTGAGCACCAGCCAATGAGATTGTGGTTTGCACATTAGCTCCGCCCACTAACGGAAAACCCTGCAGAAACTCCAAAGGAACTTGGACAGGACAATCCAACAAAGACTGTTGTTTACATGTAGCGCATCAATTCTGCATGTTTTGTAAGACTCTCTTGCTCCTCCGTTTACTTTACTGACGCCAAACGTTTGAATAGTGTATGCTTTTTGTCCTCTGCTAGTTTAATTGACAGACAAACGTCTACATAATTTCTCCAAGCACTAAAAATTAGATTTTTCTTCTGAGGAAATGAGGTTTTGTTGTCCACACAAGTGAAGATGACGCTCTCACCTGATGGTGTTGATGATGGGAAACACACTGTTACCTGCACCACAGCCCACCTGCATAAAACACACAAATCAAAATCTCAGAATCTCAAACCTAAATGATTTAACACACCACAAATTATTATGTATATCTGCAATAAATAAATAGTTCTTGAGTGATTGAACGAAGGCTGTAATACCTCTAGTATCCTGAAAGCAGCATGCTGTCCAGGGAATGTGTCCATATGGCTGGTTAATGTACAGGAACCACAGGGCTGCTGCTTTTCTCTGCTCCCAGACTCTGAGCACAAGTCCTGCTCCTGCTCCTCGTCTGGAGGGAGAAGCTCTGGGAACTCAGTGAAGAGCCAAGTTCGGTTTCTGAAGAACTTCCTCTGGTGCATGCCATAAAATCGGTCCCAATATTTATGAGCTTCTCTGTCATATTTGGCTGGTGGGAGAGAAAACAACAAGCCATCAAACTAGAAAAACAAGCTGGCAACCATTAATAGGTGTCATGTTTTAACACATACAGGTGCATCTCAATAAATTAGAATGTCAAGGAAAAGTTCCTTTATTTCAGTAATTCAACTCAAATTGTGAAACTTGTGTATTAAATAAATTCAGTGCACACAGACTGAAGTAGTTTAAGTCTTTGGTGCTTTTAATTGTGATGATTTTGACTCACATTTAACAAAAACACACCACAAAATAAGAATATGGCAACATGCCAACCAGTTAATCAACTCAAAACATATGCAAAGTTTCCCTGAACCTTCAAAATGGTCTCTCAGTCTGGTTCACTAGGCTATACAATCATGGAGAAGACTGCTGATCTGACAGTTGTACAGAAGACAATCGTTGACACCCTTCGCAAGGAGGGTAAGCCACAAATATTCATTGCCAAAGAAGCGGGCTGTTCACAGAGTGCTGTATCCAAGCATGTTAACAGAAAGTTGAGTGGAAGGAAAAAGTGCACAACCGCAGAGAACTGCAGCCTTATGAGAACTGTCCAGAAAAATCGATTCAAGAATTTGGGTGAACTTCACAAGGAATAGACTGAGGCTGGGTCAAGGCATCAAGAGTCATCACACACAGAAGTGTCAAGAGATTTACTGAACCACAGAAAACGTCAGAGGAGTCTTACCTGGGCTAAGAAGAAGAACTGGACTGTTGCCCAGTGGACCAAAGTCCTCTTTTCAGATAAGAGCAAGTTTTGTATTTCATTTGGAAACAAATGTCCTAGGGTCTGGAGGAAGGGTGGAGAAGCTCATGGACCAAGTTGCTTGAAGTCCAGTGTTAAGTTTCCACAGTCTGTGATGATTTGGGGTGCAATGTCATCTGCTGGTGTTGGTCCATTGTGTTTTTTGAAAACCAAAGTCACTGCAACCGTTTACCAAGAAATTTTGGAGCACTTCATGCTTCCTTCTGCTGACTAGCTTTTTGAAGATGCTGGTTTCATTTTCCAGCAGGATTTGGCACCTGCCCACACTGCCAAAAGCACCAAAAGTTGGTTAAATGACCATGGTGTTGGTGTGCTTGACTGGTCAGAAAACTCACCAGACCTGAACCCCGTAGAGAATCTGTGGGCTATTGTCAAGAGGAAGATGAGAAACAAGAGACCAAACAATGCAGATGAGCTGAAGGCCACTGTCAAAGAAACCTGGGCTTCCAGACCACCTCAGCAGTGCCACCAACTGATCATCTCCATGACACGCCGAATTGAGGCAATAATTCAAGGAAAAGGAGCCCCTACCAAATATTGAGTACATGTACATGAACATACTTTCCAGAAGGCCAACAATTCACTAAACATGTTTTTTTTTTTTTTTTTTGGTTTTATGAAGTATTCCAATTTGTTGAAATAGTGATTCTGTGGGTTTTTGTTAAATGTGAGCCAAAATCATCAAAATTTAAAGAACCAAAGACTTTTTGAGTTCAATTACTGTAATAAATGAAGTTTTCCACGACATTTTAATTTATTGAGATGCGCCTGTACATTGGGTATAGAAAAGAATCAACCCCTTTTAAAATAATCACATAATCGTTGCTTTGCAGCCTGAAATGAAGAATCGTGGTTATTATAATTTTTATTCTGACATGTTGAAAGAATAAACATGTCATGTCTGATTCTTTTCTTTACCCACTGTATATGAATGTTGGGTTTTTAAACACTCACATTGCTCTTCTACAGGAATCTTCTCTTCAGAGTTCTGCTCTGCTTTTTGCCGGGCTTCCTCGGTCTCCTCCTCTGTCCACTGCACATGATCCCTGGAGCACAGAATCAACATCAATTACACTTAACGGATCAAACACTTCTTTTCACTACTTGTTATAACAACAGTAAACTGAATTTTAAATTTGCATTAAATCTGCCAGGAAAAATGCAAACACTATCATTAAAAGACTATTTTCTAAAGAAGGATTAGAATTATTAGTATTCTAGTATTATTAGATTTAATTAGCCAAATAAATTACAAAAAAAAAAAAATGAAGTTCTTGATTTTTGGTTAATATAACCCCAGGTTCCTCCCAAGCTTTTTTTTTTTTTTTTCTCATCTATGGGCACATCCCAATGATTTTCAGGTTTATTTGTATTTTATTCTTACGCACTGGTAATGATGTGTTGAATTGAATTATCTACATAAATCTACATTATCTAATTTATTTATTTTTTTTACCAAGCAATTGGTATGACCATAAGCTTAAATCTTTATTATATTACAGCTGACAAACAACTATTTAGAGTCATCTGAGCAGGCTACCATACACATTATTAAGTAACCTAATAATGTCTTTTAACATTTATTTTACAGTAAATTGTGTGTATTGTAGGTTCTGCAATTCATAATTTCTTCTCAATCAACTTATTTTTTTTACTGTTCATGTCCACACCGGCGGCGCCAGGGGGGGTCTTGGGGGGTCTCAGGACCCTGCCAAAAAATGCCTTGACCCCCCATTTGACCCCCCAGCCTCTTCCTGATTAAAAAAATATATATATACGGGATAAAGATCCAAAAATGTTTCTCTTCAAACAACGCAGAACAATAATAAATAATAATTATTTCGACATTTATTCATACACTGAACCGAGAACCGTTTCTTTCGGACGCGTCCGATTCGAGAACCGATGAGCTGATGATAACTGCGCATGCGTGATTCAGTGTGAAGCAGACTGACACAGAGCGCATCTGAACCGAACTGATTCTTTTGGTGATTGATTCTGAACTGATTCTGTGCTAATGTTATAAGTGCGGGTAAACCAAAGGCTTGAATGAAGGGCAATCATCGCCAATGACGGCATTACATCGAGCGCAAAAGAACCGGTGAACCATTTTTTTTTTCAGCTGGTTTACTTGATCGAATTGTCCGAAAGAACCGGTTCACTTGAGCACCTGCTCCTTTGCCCCTTAGGTGCCCTTTTGTCAAAGCAAAATTTCCTCAAATTTTTTTTTGTAATAACATAAACTTTTGTGAATGCCTGCCCACGACCAATCATAATATTAGTACAATTTATTAATAATAATTTAGCCGTAAATAAAATGACCAACATGATGACCGTTCACCTGACTACGACCTCATTCAACCGGGAAGATTCCTCATGCTGCAAGCGCATTTTTTAATTGCTAGTAGTGATGGGAAGTTCGATTCTTTTCCGCGAACCGGTTCTTTCGGACGGTTCGATTCAATAAACCGGTTGAAAAAACCGGTTCATCGGTTCTTTCACGCTCGACGTAATGACGTCATTGGCGATGACGTAATGGCGTCACGTCTATCAAACATTCAAATATATAAAGTCAGTAATCATAACTTTAGTCAGTTAAAACCTCATAATCATGAAAAGTTTACATTTGAGTTTTGCAACAACACCTAAATACAGTAACAGCAATAATGTGCATATGAGGATTTAAGTCTTGAAGATATAAAGTAAATAAATTAGGTGTCATCAGTGCAGAAACCATGATCCACTTACTAAACATAATCCATTGCGATGTATTTGTTATTAAATTAACTTACGTTTCGCCAGATTGCCCTTCATCCAAGCCCTCAAAATACCCGCTCATAACTACTAGTACAGAATCAGAATAAATCACCAAAAGAATCCCTTCGGTTCAGAGACATGCTGTGAGTCAGTTGGCTTCACGCTGAATCGCGCATGCGCAGTATCATCAGTTCATCGGTTCTCAATTCGGACGCGTCCGACAGAAACGATTCTCGGTTGAGTGTACTGATGATCCGAAAACCGATGCAACCGGTTCTTGACTCGAGAACGAGAATCGCTCTAACCGGCACGTGCTGCAGTTCAGTGTCATCAGCTGCTCTACTCGTGTTCATGTTCTGTTTACTACAAACTCAATTTGTGAATGTCATCATTAACTATAAATACAGTACAGATATCTCATAAATCATCCCTTATTCCTATTAAACATAAGAGTCTTTAGAGTCTTAATTATTGTCCAACTTCCCTGAAAACCCATTTGGCCTATACATTATATACAATATACAGATTGGAAACATTAATCTAAAAAAAATAATTTAAAAAAAATCAAAATAAAATATAGTTACTTTATCACACTTTCCGATGTTTAACAAAATACTTACAAAATTACACGCATGCGCAGTATCATCAGTTCATCGGTTCTCAATTCGGACGCGTCCGACAGAAACGATTCTCGGTTGAGTGTACTGGTGATCCGAAAACCGAAGCAACCGGTTCTTGACTCGAGAACGAGAATCAGCTCATCGGTTCTCAAATCGGACGCGTCCGACAGAAACGATTCTCGGTTGAGTGTACTGGTGATCCGAACACCGAAGCAACCGGTTCTTGACTCGAGAACGAGAACTGCTCCAGCAGTGGGCGTGTTTGTTCATTATCTGGCTCGGCTCGGTGTTCATCTTCAGTGCGGTCTTCACAGCATTTCATTCAGTGTACTGTTTGAGTAAATGGATTACCCCGGGATATTGGTTTATTCTGACTCAGAGGGAGTGTCAGTCACGTTAAAAAAGTTAACAGCTTAAGTAATTTGTGGATTTATGCTTATTGGAGACGTGAACCGTTTCAAACGATTCAGTTCGATTTGGTGAACTGGTTCAACCGGTTCACTAAGAAGAACCGGTTAAATTGAACGATTCGTTCACGAATCGGCCATCACTAATTGCTAGAGGATATTTTCAACATCGTGGCAGCTGGTAAGTGGTGTTTCATTCTCAGCGAAGTGATTTTGGTGTTTATTTACTTATTATTATTTTACAAGAACGATGTGATGTGAGAACATGCAGATACGTTGTTTATATTGCTGTGTGCAGCCTGTAGTGTAGAAGTAACGCTAGCGTGCTGTTTGAGGGAGAAAAGTTTCACAGGCATCGAGGAGTCTGGTCTTTTTTATGTTATTTGAATAAACTTTTATTATTTTACAGTACTTATTTATTTTTAACACGTAAAAATAATTATCACAACACTGGTAAGGCTTATTCAGATTTTTTCTCATTCACTGAATTATCATTATAAAAATAAAAACAATTCAGAAATGAATTAAAATATAATTATATTTTAAATGTGATGCAAATATTTTTTCTACAATAGCAACAGTGTTTACAACAGAAAGACCACTTTAGCCTGTAAACTCAATAATATCTATCTGGAAATAAATGTAAAAATATCAATGTCAATAAAAATGCATAATATACCTGACATGAAAGTGCAGTGTGAAGGATATGAATAACAAATGTAGCCTGTCATTTGTTTACATTGCAAAGGTGTTTTTGTTGTTTAGTAGCAGTAATATGCAGTTATTAGCCATGTCCACTGTATTTTTTGTTGGTTTTCATGAGACCCCCCTTGAAAAGACCAGGACCCTCCATTGCCCCCCCAATCAAAATTGTCTGGAGCCGCCACTGCATGTCCACTTAAATAGTCCTGTCCATAGAGTATATGAGCTCGCAAATCTAGAATGTGAATTTCACTGTACTGAATTAGTGCATAAGTCTTAACTGAACTGAAAACTAATGCTTAGATATGAACCTAAGAGCTGCTGTGGGCATCATGATAACTCATTCGTCTTTACCACATGTTGTGCTGAAAGATGTCCCGTGGGTTGGTGAGGACTCTTGCTCCCAGCGGCGCGGGGGGTCTTCCTCCACTGCACGGTCTGCGGGGAACACAGCTCACAGCTCGGACACTCAGCTTCAAGAGCCCCCTCATCTGAGAACATCCATTCATCACTCAGATTACAAACTTGAAAACACCTCATACTAATGTGAAGTATTAAACTACATATCCCAGCCGGAAACATGCGTCTGCAGATGACGTACACCCGGAAGATTTTGTAAACACATGTGAGCGGTTTGTACGCTGATTACAATTTTAAAGCAAGCAAAGAAATTACTACTAGAAGCAGAGAATTGTACGATTTTCATTCGAACATGTTTTATAATTTCGCCAAGTTTTTCAATGCTTGATGAGATTATTTGTGTAAACAACTGAAACGTTAGCGGTTAACAGTTAGCTTAGCTTAGTAGCAAATAATGTCTAATGAATACGCAGCTTTAATTATAATAAAAGTAAAATGAAATAATGTAATTGCTTGTATTTTAATTATGTACGTTAAGTTAAGTCAAAAGACGCAGATGTTCTGCAGTATATTTGTTAATCCTGTAGGAACTGTTGTAGTTTGGATAACAATCATATGAATTCGAATCTGAATATAAAAAGACAGAGAATTGACTTCACCCAACACTTACTTTGATGTCATTTCTGAAGATTATTCTGCTTAGTTTTGTGTTAGTCAGTGTTTATTTATGGTGTGAGTGAGTAGTGCCGTCTCCTATGTGCGCGCTCCCGTCTTCATGCGCGCAGCGCCCCCCTGCGTGCACACGCACTAGTAAAAACAGCTGTGATATACTGACTTCAAGAGCCACTGGATCCTGCTCCAATGACATTGGCAGATTACTGGGAGCAAATCTTAAGATCCTAAGAAACATCATTCTCCAAGTATGTATTGCTGGGTTTAATATATATATATAAATGAAAACACATATACATTTGCTTGACTTTCATCATGACTTTATAGGATGGTGCAGAATTCACAAAGGTTTGGAGCAAGACTTCCAAGTCTCTCATCGCTTATGAAAGTGGACGGTTATACTTTGATAATTACAGGTGTTGCTACAGCAGGTAAACCATATAGTCTGATATTACTGTTTATAGTCACTGGTAAACATTATACAAAAAATTTTCATTTGTTAACGAACTAATGATGAGCAATACTTCTACAGCATTTATTAATCTTGGTTAATGTTAATCTCTGCATTTACTAAGGCATTTTAAGGTCAAAAGATTTTTTTTTTTTTTTCAAAATTAGTTAATGCACCGTGAACTAGCATGGACATTTTTATTAACTAACATTAACAAATGTTCTATAAAAATATATTCTTCATTGTAAGATCATGTTAGTTAATGCATTAACTAAAGTTAACAAATGAGACCTTATATTAAAGTGGTATATTTCAAGTGATGCTACAGTGTGACATCTATTAATATGGTTCACATTTATTAAAAACCACAGCCTTTTGTCTGAGCCAGAACTGCTGTATGAGCTCCCCAAAGCCCCCAGAACAGAGAAGATTGAAGATGCTTTATTATGCCAGTGTCCTCTAGTGAGTTTGATCAGCTGCTGCACATCATTCATATTTCCATATGCAAAATAAATGTCGCTTTTAACTTTGTGTGTAACTGATATATTTGCAGGACAAGGTTCTACCAAACGCTTCAGACCAGAAGTCATGTCTGCTGGTTCTAACAGCTCATAACTGGTTATATCGGCTCTCAGCTGACACAGGAAAAACACTAGAGCGGATCTACCTCTCCTCGGTTTTCAAATTCAGGTTATCTCTCTATCTGTCTGTCTATCTATTTGTCTGTCTATCTGTCTGTCTGTCTGTCTGTCTGTCTATCTAGTCTGTCTGTCTATCTATCTATCTAGTCTGTCTGTCTGTCTATCTATCTAGTCTGTCTGTCTATCTATCTATCTATCTATCTATCTATCTATCTATCTATCTATCTATCTATCTATCTATCTATCTATCTATCTATCTATCTATCTATCTAGTCTGTCTGTCTGTCTGTCTGTCTGTCTGTCTGTCTATCTATCTATCTATCTATCTATCTATCTATCTATCTATCTAGTCTGTCTGTCTGTCTGTCTGTCTCTCTGGCAATCTATCTATCTATCTATCTATCTATCTATCTATCTATCTATCTATCTATCTATCTAGTCTGTCTATCTAGTCTGTCTATCCACCTGTCTGTCTGTCTGGCAGTCTGTCAATCTGTCTGTCTGTCTGTCTCTGTCTGTGTCTGTCTTTCTGTCTGTCTGTCTCTGTCTGTCTCTGTCTGTCTCTGTCTGTCTGTCTGTGTCTGTCTGTCTGTCTGTCTTTCTGTCTGTCTGTCTGTCTGTCTGTCTGTCTGTCTGTCTGTCTGTCTGTCTGTCTGTCTATGTCTGTCTATGTCTGTCTATGTCTGTCTGTCTGTCTGTCTGTCTGTCTGTCTGTCGCTGTCTTTCTGTCTGTCTGTCTATGTCTGTCTGTCTCTGTCTGTCTGTCTCTGTCTGTGTCTGTCTATCTGTCTAGTTTTGGCTGTAGGAGCTAAACTATAGAATGAAGTAGTGGTAATAACTTTAATGAACAAGTTGTATTTTGTGTCAAGTTACAGTATAATTTTCAACAAAAGCAGAAATTTTGTCAACATATCTGAAATGTCTTTACAAATTGATTGCTGGAATGTGTTTTTGTTGTATTGATATGAGTCTGTTAACAGATCTTTAGGTTGGGACTCCTCGCAGGAGACATTATATGTCAGATCAATTCAGAGCAAACAGACTACTCTGGAACGACAGGTCAGACGTTACTGGGGCTCATATCTGCATTGTACTTGCTCTATATGCAGTTGGTTCACTTTCTCTCTCTCTCTCTCTCTCTCTCTCTCTCTCTCTCTCTCTCTCTCTCTCAGGCTGGTGTTAATAATAACATCCTCATGCATCTGGCCGTATTTCAAGTCTTTCCACTAGAGCTTGTAGGAATGCTGGAGATTAATAAAAAAGTAAAATCTGAATTACCACATTGTTCAGAACAAAGTTTGTTAGGTCTCTTTTTATTCTTTAAGATGAATGAATGAATAAATCAGTATATATGGGTTGTGTTATGTTCAGGTCTTCGGTAAGACGGCTGTGGATGTGCTGCTGTCACAGGGAGTGTTAGCTGTGTCACACAGCTCGAAACATGTCAAACTTTACAGTTTTGAGTACATTGTTAATAAGGTAATGGAAACATTGATTTTTTATGATTGTTTGGTTTATTGAGCCTGTTTCTTCCGTCATAGTTCCATATGTGTTCTTTTCACTTCAGTTTAGAATTGAGAAGTTGTCTCTGGGACAGCAGTGTGAGATGAAAGGAATTGTGGGAGAAGCTCCATATGGCATTCCAGTCAATATTCACATTCATGGTGGGTGTATATACAGTAAATAAATACCTTCTGTGCTTTATACTTCTCATTTATACCCTAATGTTCCTACCCTAACACTGTTCTAAGCTTAGAGCTGCTGAAAAGGTGTGGCGCAAATCCAAAAATACTACTGACCTTAATGTGTATCAGTCACTCCTCTCTTCTAGGGCTGGGCGATATATCTAACGATATGATAATGCTCATCTAATCAGTAAAGCTGCTTCCGTGATCACAGCTAAAATCGCCATCACCTGCTTATAATTGGAGTGGCATTTAATAGACAGAGCCGTAGATCGCTGACAAGCTACGCCATATCGCGTTCATTATCGAAGGCGATTCATCTGCGATAATGAACGCGATATGTCGTAGCTTGTCAGCGATCTACGGCTGAAAAAAAAAAAGTCAGAAACCTTTGAGTTATGATTGATGATCAGCTGACTTTCTCAGACCACATTGCTAAAACTGTCTGATCCTGCAGATTTGCTTTATTCAACATCAAGAAGATCAAGCCCTTTCTTTTTGAACATGCTGCACAACTCCTTGTTCAAGCTCTTGTTCTGTCCAGGCTGGACTATTGCAATGCCCTCTTGGCAGGTCATCCAGCCAATTCTATCAAACCTTTACAATTAATTCAGAATGCAGCAGCAAGATTAATTTTTAATGAGCCAAAAAGAATACACGTCACACCTCTGTTTATCAATTTGCACTGGCTTCCAATAGCTGCTCGCATAGAATACAAGGCATTGATGTTTGCCTACAAAACTACCACCTGCTCTGCACCCATTTACCTAGCGTAATATAATATAATAACATAAATATATATATATATACACACACACACACACACAATTGCATAATAAATGAAAAGGAAATAGAATACAAAAAGATTAGAAAGTTAGTTAGATTTTTTAAGTAAATTTGTTACTTCAGACTTATGTGCCCTCTAGAAGCTTGCGTTCTGCAAGTGAACATCACTTGATTGTGCCATCCCAAAGAAGCACATAGTCACTTTTACGGACTTTTAAATTAAATGTTCCCTTCTGGTGGAATGAACTCCCTAACTCAATCCGAGCAGCTGAGTCCTTAACCATCTTCAAGAATCGGCTTAAAACACATCTCTTCCATCTTTATTTGACCCTCTAACTTTAACACTCACTATTCTAATTCTATTCTTTAAAAAATCTAACTACCTTTCTAATCTTTTTGTATTCTATTTCCTTTTCATTTATTATGCAATTGTGTGTGTGTGTGTGTGTGTGTGTGTGTGTGTGTGTGTGTGTGTGTGTGTGTATATATATATATATATTATGTTATTATATTATATTACGCTTATTTATATACATTGGCTATTGCACTTCTAATACAATCTAATGTAGTAATAGTAGACCAAATAATTTCCCAAAAACTATTAATCTTTTAGCACTGGTAAAACATATGCGCATGATATGCTTCGTAGTGTTTATAGTTTTTAAAGCAAATAAGTTGGATTGCTTACTTATAATTGACTCTGTATGAGTAAGTTAAGAAAAAATGAAAACAACGGCACGCATTACCTTTAAGTTTCAGAGGATTTTGGAGAGTGCTTCTGAATTTATGTTTAGGCACTGCATATATGGTGTGACAATTGCTGAATTTTTTTTTTTAAATGTTTTCATGCGAGTTGTCAACACGTCTCTCTACAGAGTGTCCTCCCGTATTGTTTGAGATGTCATACTTTGAGAACGGGGTTCAGATCGGAGGTCATCCCTGGCACTACATCTACACCCCCAACCACAAGAGACACAGAGGAACCCATCATATCTGCTCTATCACAGACGGAGCGCTGGTGAATACTCTCCTTCCTACAGATATTCTGAGGGAAAAAAAGTCAAGCTGTGATATATTTAGAGCCTAGACATGCACTTAAAATAGGTAAAGTGTGTCTGTTATCTACATGTTGCATCTTATTATTATTATCTCTTAGGGCAAGACACACAGTATTAGGTTTTGCAGAAATGTAAACTAACTATTATCAGGCGACTTTATACAGTATATATATATATATATATATATATATATATATATATATATATATATATATATATATATATATATATATATATATATATATATATATATATATATATACAAATTTCAGTTGCCTGATTTTTTAAATTGAATTGCAAAATGTGATATGCATTATGCCCAGCTCTTTATATAAAGTTGGATATGCAAGCATGCCCAACTTTATCTGCATGCATACAGTATACTTGCGTAGGGTGATGCATACTACTAAGTAAACTGTATGTATTGTGAAAAGTGCTATACTAATCAATTTGGCTTGACTCTTGTCTATCTAACCCAATAACCCTCAACTTTACACATCAGGCTAAGAATGGCGTCCAGGACATGAAATGTGACTCTCTAGAAGCAGACTGGATCTTTTTTCACCCAGATGACTCGGGTCGAATCATACATGCTGGGCCCAGCACAATAAAGTGAGTATAATAATTATTATATACTGTATATGGCAATAGAGACAAAATTGCACATTAAATATTCCTGTATAACAGGAATCTTCTTATAAACAGAGTCCGTGAACAAGCATAAACAACTGAATGAGAAACCATGACCTTAACATTAACCATCAGAGTATTAAACCATGTAGATAAATGAGTTTTCTCCAATTATTCTTCTCTCTGTGAATGTCATTTTGAATTTTCTCTCTCGCAGTGTTCTGAAGATCATGGCTGAAACAGGATGTGACTGGAAGTATGAGATAGTCACAGCCTTCTCCATCACCGCTGCTCGTGACCATAGTGTAACTAATGTTTATGGGTTCATAACCAGCTGTAGTTGCATCGCAATAATATAGAAATATCAATACTAGAACTTTCTCAAAAGCAGAACATCGTTTGTAACGCGTGGTTCTTCTTCCTCACAGGCCCCTCAGGTGATGGTGACGTCTTCTGGCCGTGCGGTGAAAAGGAGATTCCAGCTGTTAGATGATGACCCAGCTCAGCAGGTACTGCAAATCACCGTTCTTCAGTAGTTCTGTGTAGAACATCAGTGCAGAGAAGATCCCTCGTCTTATAGAGTTCCTGAGTGAGAACAAATCTTGATTTTACATTTTAGGTTCTTCAGATCAGTGTGTTGGTATCTTAAAACTATTAACAGCATATTTGGCTTCCTAAGGAACTCAGAAAGTTTATTGTGGCCCTCAAAGCAATAGTTCACTATTTTCCCACCCTGATGTTGTCCCAAACTTGTATGATAGAAAATATAAATACATAAACACACAAAAAGAAAACTTGTGTAAAATGTTCATGCTGCACTTTCATGCACTTCATGTGCCTCTTTGAACTTAATGTGTGGACTTCTTTTCTGGTATTTTTTGAGAGTTTTTTTTTTAATGTTTGATCAGTGTATTCTTTCACTGTACGAACATATGTTTCATAGAAGAACAAGTTACAAGGTTTTGGAACATTTCTTTTTTTGTTATATAATCTACGGAAATCTAAAATCAATCAATCAGGCAGCTTCACACATAAAGTTGGGTGTATATTATATACACAACTTTATTAACATACATGCAGTACACTCATGTAAAGCAACACTCTATACAGCAAATTTCTGATTTTATTTAATTGCAAAATATCGCTCAGCACTTTACATAAATCTGGATATGTATGCCCAACTTTACTTGCATACATACAGTATTTTAACATGGTGGTGAGTAAACGATGACAAAATTGTCATTTTTACCTGAACTATCATTTGTGGCAAACCCTGTAGAAGCAATTTTTTATTCTAATTGGAAACTTTATTTGGAATAATTGGACTAATTGGAATATTTATTATTATTTTTTATATATATATAATGTTTTGGAATAATGTACCTAGACGTGGCTGATTGAGTGAACTCACTCGAGTCTAGTGCATCTCTGAGACGGACTGCTATGTTTTTAGTCTGCATGTAGTAACTCCACGGTCTTCTCTAGACATTCAGAATGGTGAAGTATGAAGATGAACTTGATCTGTTGGCTGTGGTAGACATCACTCAGACTGAAGATGAAGGACAGGCCCATCTTCGTCTACATGACAATAAGACAGGGCTTTTAATGAAGAGAGTTCCTCTAAAGGAGCCATGGGATGTGGTATGACATGAATAAATGAAGTCTGTTTTAAGATATCATTCACACTATTGGTCATAACATAAGCATCCTCTCTACGTTGTTTTCCAGACCTACAGTCACGAGGTTTACTTTGACAGAGACACGATTATTCACACTGTCCAGGAGAAAAATAACTCATTCTGCTGCCATGTTTATAAAATGAAGAGACGACCTTCGGATGAACCATGAGCTCTTTTCATATTTCTGTATGTGATGATCAATAATGAACCATAGTGCATTTCTCAAAAAAATACTATGTGAATTTTTGAGAACTTGTAAGCAAAAGACATTTGTTTTTAGATATGAGTCTTTCACACTGTTGTTTGTATTGAATAATGACAGCCCTGGACAAACACATGTATGCGTTGATGCAATTGAACTTGAAATGCTTTTGGATTTAGTTATTTACTTGTAACTTTACTAATAAAGACTAGTTTGTGACCAGTACTTTCTTGTCATCGTTGTGAAACTAGTGATGTTACATAAGTTTACTGTGGTTAGTTACAAAATAGTGCTGGAATAAAAAAACAGAAAAGGGAAAGAAAGAAGTCTCCGTCCCAAAACTTAGTAAGCTTGCTACCTAGACAGCATTATAAGTGTAAACTTAAACATACTTGTGCCCACGATAAGTGTTACTGGGCATTATAAGCTTCACATGTTGCATTTTGGATAATGATAAGTTCAAAACCTAGTTTGCTTCCTTCCTAGACTGCATTTTGGGTATGACATGCATCCTCCGAAGCTGATTTTCACTTCCAGTGATGCTGCCCAGATAGGGAGCTGACTAGGGTTTAAGATAGAGCCTCTTGTTTAGGTGAGACAGTGTAGAAGGGATCCAGCCCCCTCTCGTCTTGTCTTGGGTCTCTGGCCTGCTGAAGTCACATGAGTCCACAGCAGACTGCGAGGATGGACGACTACAAGCAGTTTCTCATCGTCTTCTCTCTGGCTCTGGCGCTCGGGATTGTGTCGATCGCCTTGGCGTTAACCTGGGTCCTACACTTCAGAGAGGGGCTTGGCTGGGACGGGGGGTCGGCGGAGTTTAACTGGCACCCGTTGTTAATGCTGATCGGCTTTGTTTTTCTTCAGGGACTCGGTGAGGAGTTTGAGTGTTTACACTTCAATCAGCAGCCAGATGTTTCGCATTCCTGCGTCTTTGAGCACGATTTAAAAACTACACAACTAACGGTACTCATAAACTAGCCTAACCATTTTAGTTATATAACGTGAATGTTAAGTTATGCTGTTTTTTTTCTGATAATTTGGTGTGATAGGGAAGGTTGTTTAATTTTTAGATTTCGACAAATGTTTGTTCGGCTTCTCGAGGGGCTAACGTTAATATGTTAGCGAAATCCATTCGAAACTTTTACAATTCTTCTTTCAACTCATCCAACAAAACAAAAACAAGGAAAAACAAAAAAATGTGTAGAACGTTGTGCTAACGTTCCTATTAAGTTACAAAAACGTTCCATTCTGCGAACGTTAGGGCAAACAAATATTCAGGGGACGTACCATTTTATAAGTTACAAACATTATGGAAAGTTTTTTTTTTTTTCGTATGTCCTTATTATTTAATGCACCCGATTAATTTTGTAATCTTGTTAGTAGACATATCCATGAACTGAAAATTATATATATAAAATTTACAGAGTAATGTGAAATGAACATAGACCTATTAGAGGACCGTGCAGCTGAACCAAAGAAAAAACGTTCCATGATGTATAAATAACGTTTCGAGAACATTATAAAGACCAAATAACCTTAAAGACCACATAACTGGATAAACGTTTGTTTATAGCTGGCACGAATCTTGGCCAAAGTTCTATGAACGTTTCCTGTTAGCTGCAATGCATTTAAAATAACAACCAGCATACCAGTGGCGCCCCCAGAAAATTTTAACAGGGGTGGCCAAATGAGGCCACAGTAAATTTTGGGGTGGCACATTAAAATAAAGAAAAAAATTTTATCGATAACGATAATTAGACTATTTTGCTGAGTGTTATTGTGCTGATATCTTATTTTTAATTGTGCTGACACCTGATTTTTTAAATTTTATTTTTACCTTTACACCATTGATTCTAAAAGTGTGCACCATCTTTTAGGTCAAATACTTGCATTTGGGCTTTTACCAAGCAAATGCAATCATTATCAACAAAATGTATCTTTGCAATGCAGATAAAACAGAAGCTGCATCTGAAGTGCCATTTAGATGTTTTTACACACTGTTTAATGCAGCTCCGTGGAACATGGAATAATTTAACCTGCAGTTACAAATTAATAAAAAATGTTTTGATATTTTAAAGATAAATTATTGAAAACTGATGTTTGAAATTATTTAAAAAATGAAAAGGTTCCATAAAATGTGAAATTAAAACCGCCAATAGGTGGCAGCGAGTCACTGTTAATAAGTGAGTCATTGCGATTGAACCGAATCATTTAAATGGTTCATTCATTCAGGAACGAAACACTTTAATGTTGCTCAGAGACGCAAAACTGTGGCTGCAGCAGGTGCTGCACTTTTTTCCACTTCTTAAACTATTGTGAATTTACATTCTGCATTTAAATTAATAGTACCCACTGCAAATAATCCTAGGGGTGGCCAGAGTTTATACAGGGGTTGCCGTGGCCCCTGCTGAGCATACATGTGTATAAAAATGGCCATAATTTTTTTTTTGGGGGGGGGGGGGTGGGGGGGAATCATCGCTCTACAAATATGTTAAATGTTTTATTTCACACTGCTGGATTGAGTCAATATTGCATTGTTTATATAAAAAAATAATAATTCTACTTCTTTAGCGATTGTTGTGTATCGGCTGCCATGGACCTGGAGGTGCAGCAAGCAGATGATGAAGCTGATCCACGCAGGGCTGAATATTATGGCCTTCATCTTGGCTGTCATTTCTGTGGTGGCTGTGTTTGATTTCCACAATGCAAAGAACATCCCCAACATGTACAGCCTGCACAGCTGGATTGGTCTGGCTGCTGTCATACTCTACCCAGCACAGGTTTACTTCCACACCTACATCAAAATGATTCGTCTAATTCACACCATTTCCACCCTGACTAGTGAAATAGTCTTTGGGATTTCAGTACATTGTTTAAATGATATCTGTTATCTACCCTAAACGCTACTAGTCAAAAGATTGAAATAATTATTATTATTCATTTTTTATTACGTTTTTGAAAGAAGTCCTTTATGTTCGGGGCTGCATTTTTTTATTATCAGTTTTTAATGTTTTATACAAAACCAGTAATATTGTGAAATATCATTGCAAGTAAGTCGAGCAATAGTTTCCTATTTGAAAATGTCATTTTAATATATTTTTTTATTACTTTATATATATATATATATATATATATATATATATATATATATATATATATATATATATATATATGTCTTTACTGTCACTTTTAATCAGTTGAATATGTCCTTGTTCAATACAAGTATTAGTTTTTTTCAATCCTACTTGTTCTGAGCAGCAAATCAGCATTTTAGAACAGAAAAATTCCTATGTTTAAAAAAAAAAATAATGGTAATTATTCCCAACCTTTGACCAGTAGAGTGTGTGTGTATGTTGTAATTGAAATCTTGTAACATTTATGTTAGAGCCCTTTTGTGTATGATGTGTTCCCCTCTCTCTTATTATTTATTAGATAGTTATGGGCATTACCGTCTATCTGATTCCTGTAACTCCGGTGTACGTGCGTGCTGCTCTTATGCCTGTACACATCTACAGTGGCCTGTTCATCTTCATCAGTGTTATAGCCACAGCTCTCATGGGCATCACAGAGAAACTCATATTTAGCCTGTAAGTACAGCTTCAGACAACACACACCATGCAGAGTCCTGGATCTGTGCGTGACATGTAATCAGTGCCTGTGCGCTTTAAAAGCCAAAGCATATCTGTGCATAGTAAAGGTGTTTCTTAGTGTTGTTTGTAATGTCTTACAGGAAGAGCCCTGCTTATAAAGACTCTCCACCGGAAGCTGTTTTGGTAAATGTTCTTGGGCTGCTCATTGCTGCATTTGGTGGTCTTGTTCTCTGGATTGCTACTCGCCCCTCGTGGAAGAGGCCGAGAGAAGAGGTCACACAAGACCTGAGTGATAACAGCACGAGCCCAGAGGACATCAAAGTGTGCTCCACCATGACCTCCAGGACCGAGCACGAATCCAGCCTCGAGACACGCAGACGCAACGGAAAAGCAGAAGAGTCTGGATAATAATTAAAAAAAGAGAGTTTTGAAACAAGTTTGTGGATTTTAGCTCATTTCATCTCAAAGAAAACAGTGTCATTCCAAACCGGTTAGGGTTTGTTTATATATATATATATATATATATATATATAAGTTATTCATAAAAAAAAAAAACATTAGGTATTGCCTTAAAGGCATAGTTCACCCAAAAATTAAAAGTTTGTGCTTAATACCTTTCTGGGCCATGAATGTGTCCGTTGTGTTGCTGTCTATGGAGGGTCAGAAAGCGCTCAGATTTCATCAAAAATATCTTAATTTTTGTTCTGAAGATGATAGAAGGCTTTTACAGGTTTGGAACAACACAAACATGAGTAATTCATGACAGAATTTAATTTTTTCGTGGACTATTCCTTTAATATCAATGCTGAAACTCCTACTGTCGTGTCTGAAGGGCGTTTTAAACTGACAGCTGTGTTTGCGCTGTATTATCTCTTTGCTGTCCGTAAGAACATATAGATGCCTGTACTCCCAGCTCCCTGCTGCTTTTAAAGATTTGTCTTTTTTTATCAGTATGAAGTGAAGTGACATTCAGCCAAGTATGGTGACCCATACTCAGAATTTGTGCTCTGCATTTAACCCATCCGAAAATGCACACACACAGAGCAGTGAACACACACACACTGTGAGCACACACCCGGAGCAGTGGGCAGCCATTTATGCTGCGGCGCCCGGGGAGCAGTTGGGGGTTCGATGCCTTGCTCAAGGGCACCTAAGTCGTGGTATTGAAGGTGGAGAGAGAGCTGTTCATGCACTACCCCCACCCACAATTCCGTCCGGCCCGAGACTAGAACTCACAACCCTTCGATTGGGAGTCCAACCCTCTAACCATTAGGCCACGACTTCCCCATATTTGCACTATTATAACATTTAACACACTAGTGTAAAGCTCAGTTACATTTATACTGCATTATTACAGTCATAAAGTGTTTGTATCGCTCCTGATTAGCCAGTTTGTTCATTTTAAACATGAGATTGTATTTGAAATGTTTTCAGTTTTGTTACGATAGAAATCTGCTATTGTTAGGGGCATTTTTACAGTGTTTTGTATATCTGTTAGAACATATCAAAACAAGATTTGAATTGTATTTTATGGTACCAAAATGACTTATCCTTTGATGGATCATTTTTGTATGAAATGCTTAAAATCATAAAATATTTTAACATATTTGTGGACCTTTTTGTCTTTTGAAATGGCAATGTGAGGTTAACTTCATACGATGAACCAGTCAGTGTTGGGGAAATTTACTTTTATAAGTACGGTAATGCATTGCAATATTGAGTTACTCCCTAAAAAAATAACTAATTACGTTACTTAGTTACTTTTTATGGAAAGTAATGCTTATGTACTGTACTTTTGCTTTACTTTCAAGTAACTTTTTTAAATATGAAAATTGAATTGTTTTTAATATAAGAAGTTATATTTATAGCAACTGTAAAAGCCCTTTCACACCAAAAATGAATAAACCTCAGGCTGAAGGAGAAGTAAATTCACGTCTGTACAGTAGAAGACCGGAAGGTTCAAGACTTCAGCAATACAAAACTATGAAACCGAATTGTCAGTTCATCTAAAACCATCTCTGCTTATTAGTATAGTTGAACTGGATCATCAAAGGTCAGCAGCAAAGATATTAGTTAATAAAATGGAATTAGATACATTTGTGTATTTAATTATTAGAGTTTTGCCTCATATACTGAGTTAGCATTTCATTGTTTTAAATAATTTGGCTGAATACTAAATTTGCATTTTTTTATGGAGAGTGGGATGAATTAATGCACATTCACATTTAGTCTAGAACTACATCATGTTCAGACAGTGCACACAATACCTCCATACTTAAATTTAAAAGTAATGCTTTACTTTACTAGTTACTTGAAAAAAGTAATCCGATTACGTAACTCCCCTTACTTGTAATGTGTGTTGTACCTTATTTAGAATGCCAAAACTTTGGCTAGATGATTGAGTAAATGTGTTATAAAAAAATTATAATAATCTTTTGTATGGATATGTCTGTTGTGTCCAGTGTCCATATTGTCCAGACTGCTGTGGGTGTACAGGATATGATAGTCTTTAATTACAGTACAGTAGTTCATAAGCAAAAAGCTGCTTCATCACTGACAAACAATAAATGGCATTCATAAGATGTGTTTCCTAAACTACAGTGAGAGTTGATTGTATAAAATTATATGGCTTTACAGTGTGAGATTTTCTGCAGACTGTTCAGGTTCAGCACTACAAACATAATTTCAGGTCTGATCGATTAATTATTCGCAAATTTGATATGGCTTTTTGTTTAGGAGATGGAAAACGTGAAGTTGAAATTGTACAGTAAAACTACTGTAAACTATCAGGGACACAGTGGTCTGGTGCTTGGCTGTGTATAACATACAATAATGCAACAAAATTAAATTAACCAATAAAGAAGTGAAAAAACGGACATCTACAACAAATTATATTTTGTATTGTACACTCACGTGAGATAAAGACTGTACTCGCTTTTATTTTATTTTATAAAACTTATTTTAATTATATGTTGCGGTGCGGGTCACACCTCTCAGTGTGTTTTTCAGTGTGTTAAAGTGTTGACCTGTGCTGTTTCACTAACCATCAGATGCACTCATAGCATAGTGCAGTTTGGTGATGTGAAGAGTGAAACATCCTCAATGAAACACGTATAATAGTGCTTTACCAGTAGAGAAAACAGGAGAATCAGTGCCTGTGTGGCCAAAAACGCAGAAAAGAAAGAACCAGTGTGGACATCAGTACAAGGAGGAAAGATTTGATGACAGACAAAATCCTGATTCCCACTTCACTTCTTTTTCTTTGACTGGTAACTCAGGAGACCTTCATGCTGATAAATGTCGATAGACAGCAGATCTAATGAAAAATGAATGAATGCCCCTTTAATGGTAGTCTAACCAACAGATGTTAAAACATGATGATTAGCAGAGAAATGTGAGCATTCTAGATTTATGCAGATGTGTCATCATTTGAGGGTTTGTAGCACTGCTCCAGTTGCATAACTGGAATATGTCTGGGTCATACATCAACATTTCTTCAGTAGTAACTCATTGACTTGTTTATTTTTTCTCTCCTGACACTGCTCGCTTGAGCTTCATCTGACAGACCTCCAAACATTCAGTCTAACTTACAGTTACCTAAAGACATGAAACATAATCTTTGGGCAGTTCATGCACAGTGGGCATCTTAGTACAAAATAAATAAACTGCATTGTAAAATATTTACAAAGAAAATCGAGACAACGCAGTCTTGGCATCTCATGCAACTTTCAAAAAAATATACAAACTATTTTTAAGGATTGTATTGCAAAGGAAAAAGCCCAGAGATATCCAGGAGTCAGTCTTTACCCTTCAGTAATCAGAAACACGTGGATCTGTTAGGCATCGCATGTCTCTTCTCAACACTGGGCTTACAGCTCTGAAACCTTCACAACTAGAGATGCTTGATGGTGGAGAAATGTTCATAGCAAATGCAGAGACAGTCTCACGAGTAGCTCTCGTTCTCATCCCATGTGGTCATCCATTGCTTCTTCTCCAAGGGATCTAACATGTCCTTTCCATCTTTCACGAGACGTGTCTCCTTACGAATCCTCACCGCATGATATTTCGGAACGCTGTCCTCATATTTGGAGCGTTTGAAAAATCCACACTGACGGAGAAAGAACAGAAGCGCGTTAAACATCGTTCCAAGACTCGATTAAAAACTCAAATCTGCATTTATGTGCTTTGGAGAACACATGCTTGACAAAACAGAACACGTTAAAGCACATCCACTGACACGATACAAAACAAAACCGAGCTTCACATGGAAAGAGCGAAGCACGCTGTGCAGCATGAGACTTTATCTTCCTTCTGACGAAGCACAGGATGAGTTAGTGAGTTAGGCCACACGTCATGCAGACACCACTCTGCTGCAGCGAGCGTGTTTTACCCTGGAGAGGAGAGCTAGGCCTCAGTGGACTGTTTGTCCGAGGGCTGAGCGTGAATCTCCGCTTTGTGAAAAGCGGCATCGTACTCGTCCTTCTGGGCCCGCTTGAAGAAACCGCACTACAGAGGGGGCAAATTCAGGGGTCATTGCAAACATGATAAGGTTTGTGCTAAACAAATCTTTTCATCTGATTGATCCGCCGTACACAAAAAAGTATTTGGAGAGTAAATTAATTAAATACTCAAATGCTACAAGAGAATTTCACTGCACTCCTCATTTCTGCTCAGTGTCTGGAATCAGCTGGTATTTTGGTGATTTTAATGAATATATATATAGAGTTAATACTTAAAAGTATAAAAAAACATCTCTTAAGTGTACTTAGAGAGCACACTTTCATGACTTTTTTCAACAGACTTAAGTACACTTTTAAAATCAACTTTGAATAATATAATATTGTGTTGTGTGTTAAAGTAAATGTGTTGTGTACTTAAAAGTATTTAAAAAAACATCACTTAAGTGTACTTAGAGAGCACACTTTCATGACTGTTTTCAACACACTTAAGTACACTTTTAAAATCAACTTTGTATAATATAATCTTGTGTTGTGTGTTAAAGTAAACGTTTTGTGTACTTAAAAGTATATTAAAAAAACATCACTTAAGTGTACTTAGAGAGCACGCTTTCATGACTGTTTTCAACACACTTAAGTACACTTATAAAATCAACTTTGTATAATATAATATTGTGTTGTGTGTTAAAGTAAACGTGTTGTGTACTTAAAAGTATTTTAAAAAAACATCACTTAAGTGTACTTAAAGAGAGCACACTTTCATGACTGTTTTCAACACAAGTACACTTTTAAAATCGACTTTGAATAATATAATATTGTGTTGTGTGTTAACGTACACTTATTTTGACTAGAATACTAAATCCTATCCTACTTTATAATCATTTTAACTGTATTGTGGTATATATTCAATATTACATTTCAAAGTTAATACATTCTATGTACTAACTGCAACTTTATCATTACAAAATGTTTAATTATAAATATATTTAAGTACATAGAGTATATTTTAGTTTACCATAAATACTTCTCTGAACACTTGGCAGTTCACTGCCCAAAGAAATTAGAAATATGAAACTAAATATATACTGAAGTCCTACTTAAGTGGGTCAGAAAAGCATTTTAAAGTTCAGCGAATTGCATTTGATATAAATGTAAACTATTATAATAATAATGAAAAAATCCAACCGCAATTAAGTGTCCAAAAACATTTCCACCTGTTTGCACTTAAGTACATTCTTCATAACAGTTTTATATATATATACAAGGGATCCCTGTTAACTAAGAAATGGTCACAATGCTTTTATTTATTTTTAGTTGTAGTTTTTTTTAAACATTTAAAAAGTGTATCTGTGGTATCTCTCTTGAAAAAATATTTGACACGTTACTTTTTAAAAAATCATTTATTTATTTATTTATTATATTTAATGTTATTTCTTTCTTTTTTAGGTTTAGTGCAGTCTCCAAACTCTTTTTAGGGCCGTTAAAAGTGTAAACCAGGATAAATAAAGCTAGAAAATCAACAAATACTTAAATGAAATGAAAAAATGAATCGAAAAGTCCTTGAATATTTTTTAAGCAAACATATGGAGAATGCTATTGGGGTTTTGTTTGCTTTCCGTATGTGCATGTGAGTGTTTCATTACCTTCCAGAGTAACAGAACTAGAAGAGCCAGCATCAGAACTCCAGCTAAAACAGCCACCAGAATGATCCACCAGGGAATGCCTCCGAACGGAGTCACGGCCGTCTCCGGAAACACGGTCAGCCTCACCTGCCATCACATCTACAGTGACTCACACAGTATATCATGTCTACATGTTTGAATGCAACAGATTTTACTCTGTTACACTTGAATAGGAAACCGTTGTTACCTGGGTCTCAGGATTTTTAAGCACAATGTTCTTGGCAGAATCATCCAGACTTATGGAAGCTTTCACTATTATATCGAGGTAATTGTAGGACACAAAATCCTGTTTTAGAGAGAAGCACAAAACATGACACTTTAACAACCCAGGACGTTCTTTCATAGGAACAGAATAAGCTCTCTTTGTTGTCCTTACTTCGAGGAAAGTGGAGTTCCACAGGCGGGATTTTAAAACGACGAGCGCAGTGCTGTCCAAGCCCTGTAGAGGGCATTTGATCTCCACACATCTGGCATCTCCACTGCAAGACTACGAGGACAAATGAGACTCATTTCAAGAAGTTGTTTTTCGGTGCTGGCATTGCTAAAAAGTAAAGTTCACCACAAAATAATAACTCGATCTCATTACCAGAATCTTGTGCTTGCGTTTGTCCGGGACGGGGGCTGTTTTAACCCCCTCAGCTGGTTTCCATTCCTCTAGCTCACGCTTTCTCCTGGTTGATCTCGACTCCTAAAAGCGTCACAGTTGGGTTGTCCATGTTGTTATTTGGTTTCATCATCCTCATCAGACTCAGTGTGTCACAGCATGTGGGACAGCATTCATTCAGACTTAAACTCTGAGTATCTGATACCTCACTCAGTCGGAGAGGGTTGATCTCTGTCTCAGGTGAACAGGTGACTAACTGCAGGTCCCTGGTGTTGATCTTCATCAGATACAGCAGCCATTTCCCCACAGAGGTTTCTTTAGGCCACTGGATGTTCAGGGATGCAGTTCCAAAAGACTTCAGAGGCTTTCCCAAATTAATCACCTGCACAGAATAAAAAAGTAGAGTTAAAAAACAAAATACCTTAAGTGATATATAAAAAGGTATATGAATTATTTTAGCATTTACTCTGAATTCATATTCGACTAAGCTCCCGACTTCCTCCTCTGTCTTCATGGCGCTCATGCCTCTGACTTCACCTCCAAAATAGACCTGAGCAGGTTTGGCAACCCTGATACACAACAACAAGACACAGCCATCAGATACAACATCCTCGCTGACAAGACAGCACTAAATATAGATGCTTGTGAAAAAGAAATCCACTTAACTGTATTGAATGTGTATTTGTAGTTTATATAAAATCTTCAAACTATGTACATATATAAACTGTACTTGCAGAGAATATAATGTTAATGAAATAAAAGGAATTGTGTTTGTATTTAAAGAGTACACTTCCATGAATATTTTACACATTATGGACACTTTTAAAAAGTGCACTTTATAACAATATCAAATTAAAAGTACATTTTAAATCACTTTTAATACACACATACTTAATTGTAATGCTAACTTTAGTGCGTTATACAATAAGTGAATATATTCTAAATATACTAAATTGCAACTTCATTCCATGTTTTTAAGATAACAGAAAAAATGATGACAATACAAATAAATATGGACTCAAGTCCTACTTAAGTGGGTTAAAACATTCAAAAATTCAGCTAATTGAATTTAATATAATTGTAGGATTGAATGCTTCCAAAAACATTCAATTCACACTTAAGTATATTCTTATGGAGAATAATATTTTAGCAATAAGTACTGTAAAGTATGCTTAAGTGTACTTCTTTTGTCTTTCCTGTAAGTATGTGATGGCAGTGATACAGTACGTTAGTTTGAGGTTAAGTGCTTTACTCAAGAGGCGACAGCTGTATATTTATTTCAGTATTTCTATGGTTTCATGGTAAACCTTGCTTTACCATGAGATGACACTTAAATGCAAGACGCCAGCTTCACGCAGAATGTACTGCACAATAACTGATTATAATAGTGTAACTGGTGTAATATTACTGTAATATGTAATTAAAGTCAGAAAATGTATTCTTAATATCACAGCAGTGGTTTTCAATGGAGAGCATGCTTGCTTAAATAAAGTGATGATTCGTACCCTTGTACAGAAAGAAGGAGTTCAATCACCACTTTGGCTTTGGCCTTCACTTTGCCCAGACCTTCCTGTGAACTGGTCCTGTTTCAGAACAGACATTCATCATGCAATTAAAACAGGCTTGTGGTAGCATTTTAGTTCATGTATTAGTTCATATGCATGTTCAAAATCAATAGTGATTCTGAAATTTCAGACGTACGTTTCCAGCTGAAGGTCGATCTCCACCTCTTTGGTGTCGAGCGATATCTTGCCAGTGCTCAGTATGATGTAGAATGTTACCTACACATAAAAACCATTTGTATTAAAATGGCAATTCATAAATTAGAGTCGCATAGCATCTTTGAAGTATTACTGACCTCCGAATCCCTTTTAAAAGGATTTCCCAGCTCGCACTCTGCCAGGGAGCCATTCTGATTGGCAGCGCAGATCACATGTTTATCCTGCAGGACGACACGGGTTTGGTTACACAACATCATAGCATACAATATAGTTGGCTTTACGGATTGCTAGTCTCCTATTGAGAGGAAAATAGAGCTCATCGTAATAGAAAATTGAGAAATTTTGTTTACTGGATCCCTTACAAAACCAAATGACTCTAAAAACAACAAGATTTCATAGAAACATGGTGATGCAATTTAGACAAAGATTTGTGAGCCACTTACAGTAGTTCTCAGAGATCTGAATCCAGAGTACGAGAGAGATTCATCAAACTGCCCAATCAATCTGGCTTCATGAGCATCATCTCCATTTCTGTTCCTGACTGTGACCTCCAGAGCAAAGTCCTTCTGATCACTCAGAGAAATCACCGGCATCCCATTCTCCCTGAGAGATTGATTTGAACATTTAGAAACCTTGTATATTGATTATAAATTATATGCAATTTAGACTATGAGGCTATATAAAGACTTTTTAGTAGTAGTAATATATTTAAGATCACTAGTTATAGATGTGTTATTAATGCATAATTTATCACTTGCGATCAGCTCGTATATTAGCTGTTAATAGCAGGTGTCAACAGGGCTAAACCAGAGTGTGTGTTGGGTTTGTGTTGCATGCTCCTAGTAGTGTGTGATGTGTTTCGTATACACACAGCGGTAGAGGAGGAAACACGTCTTGTTTGGACTCTCTGTAGCAGAACCTGTACTGCAGCTGGAGGTTACTCTGACAGATGTTGTCTTTGCCACAACCCTCCTTCAGGAAGTTCACCTAAGCCAGGAAAGATGACAAATCAAACCTTTTTTACTAGTACTTAATTAATCAGCCGATACATATATATGTCTATACAAAATGTATTGTCAATTTTAAAGGCGACCAACCTGACCTTTTAAAGTTTACAGTTTAAGTTACATTCATTATGTTTACAGTAAAGGATCTAAAGATGTATTGACTGTCAGTTGTTGGTGTACCTCGGTGATGGTCTTGTTGGGCACAGTGGAGTCTAGTATTGGAGTTAGTTGTGGCAGAGAGCTGTGCCGTTTGCCTTTCGTAGCGCTCTGAATGGCCACAGACACCTCGATAGGAATCGCTCTGAGCTTATCCCTGATGCCTTCCTGAAACCAGCACATAGCAGATCCCACTCAGTCAACGTGTATTGAAATACAGAACGAAAGCTTAAACAGAGGCTGTTGGAATGTCATAATAACTCCAAAGTTCCTAATTCCAAAAGGAGAATTATAGGAATTGTAGATGTATGATAGCAATCACCAATAGCCACATATTTTGAAAGCATGCTGTAGATCGTACTATCAACAATAAATCCATGCATATGTTTCATTTGATGTCACATGATGTTTAATCAGAGTGTTATAATTCAAATGACAAACCTTTCTCTGGTGACATATGCAGAATCACTGAATCCACTTAAACCTTCCCCCTGCAAGCTCACTTTCATCTGTTTCTATATCTAAGTGCCACACCCACATCTCACAAGCCAATCAACAACAGATGAACAGGACCAAGTCCCCACCTTCCATGTTTTTTGTTTGTTTTTTTTGGTAACACTTTATTCAAAGGTTTCTGTCATGATCCGGTGAACTTCTGTTAAATCACCACCAGAGGTCATCATCCACGACACAGACTCTCACACTACACAGTAAATCCTGTTTGGTTTGTTTGGTTTTTTTGGTAACACTTTATTCAAAGGTTTCTGTCATGATCCGGTCACTGAACTTCTGTTAAATCACCACCAGAGGTCATCATCCACAACACAGACTCTCACACTACACAGTACATCCTGGACTACATTTCCCATGCTCCATTGCACCGATCACACACAGCTGCCATCAATTACACACACACAGCACAATCATCAGACACTCTTTACAAGCATTGGACTTCCTCTCACACACGGCAGAGTATTGTTCTGCGTATATCCCTCTCCTAGAGATAGCTGCATACAAAAGCCTTTCTGTGTTACTTCTCTTAGTCTTGTCTTAGTTTCTAGTTTTCATAGTCTTGTTTCAGTTTCTTGTTTTCACAGTTTTGTCTCTGTTTCTAGTTTTCTTAGTCTTGTTTAAGTTTAAGTCTTTTTCTTGCCTTTCCCTGTTAATCGTGTTTTGACCCTTTTGCTCTGTTTACTGGATTACCCCTCTTGCTTAGCCCTCTGGATATTGTTAGCTCATCAAGGACCCATGCTTGCCCTAGGATTACTCTTGTGTCTTGCCCCCTATATACCTGTTATGACCACGTCTCTGTCTAATAAAAGCTTGCACATGGATCCGCACGTCTCACAACTCATCAGCTCCATTATAAAGTCCTTTTTACATGTTACATGTACTTACTATTATAATAACAATTAATTGTGCATTACTACATGCAAGTAACACTAAGCCAAACCCTACTCCAAACCCTAACCATATTGTAAGTACACTGTAAAAAAAATTGCCGTTAAATAACAGTAATTTTCTGGCAGCAGGGGTGCCAGTAAAGTACTGTTAATTTACAGCTCTTAACCATTAATTTACCACTCTTATTTTTTAACAGTATTTTACCGTAAATTCTACCATGGAAATTAACTCCACTCCCACTGCTTCAAACAGTTCGAGTTTTTAAACTAGCATTCCTACGATGTTAGTACTATGAACTTATTTCATTTGAGTCCACTGAGAAGGAATATTTCTTACACTTAATGTGCAGTAATAAAGTAACTAAATACATGACTTTTACTCAAATCACTGCAGCTCATTGTCAGCTGTATTACACATGTATGTGCTGAAGTACTTAACACAGAGATCACCACTGTATCAGCGACTCCACATTTACTGCCTTTATATAAAGCAGCAGAAAATCAGAATTTGTGGCTCAACATTGACTGAAGCACCGGCTCTACTCTCCAGCACAATGGTGAACAACAAAACTACATTAAACTAAACGATCTCTCTTGTGCAAACACACATTAATACAGTCAAGTTCAGTATTTACTCTCATTATCAGTGTATGACTTTGCCTAATTTTTTTTCTATGGATGTTCACAAATATTTTAGTTAAATTAACTTATTTTTCATTTGGTAAATCTGACGTTTACATTTTACAGTATATTACTGTTTTTCCTTGACTTGAGGGCAAAAAACTGTAAAAAACACTTTTTTTGCTGGCAACCATTAATTTACGGCAAGAAACAGTAGAAAAACAGTTATTTACTGGCAGCAGGGGTGCCAGTAAATAACTGTTTTTCTACAGTTTGTTTCCTGTAAATTAATTACAGTTTATTACTGTTAAATTATGTTTCATTCTGTTTTTTCTTCATCTTAAATCTTTAACCCTTTAAACCCCACAAGAAAATCCTCAGTTTTAAATGAACACTTATAATGTGTGCACACTACAGAGTGTTAGAGTAACACTGAATCAGTGAAGTTAATGAGATTATTCGGTGATTAATTGATGATTGAGCATTAGTGATAAACACCTGCAGAATCACTGAAGGAAAGAGAAACAAAAGAACTACAAATGACTTCAGCCACAGCCTTAGATGAAATCAACTGAATAAAAGAATACATCAAATCTCTCAAGATCTGATTAAACAACTACTAAAACAGCTTCACCAGATTCACATTACTTACCAGACTGACTTTATTTCTGTCAGATGTCTACAGAAAAACTTATGGAGAGTTAAATAGGTTTAGGTGTTTTTTTCACTACCATGATGGAGATCAGTGTTTACTTTAGTTGGGCTCTTGAACGTGACTTTTCAACAACTAAGGTTTTTTTTTTTTTTTTTTTCATGCTGTAACAATGCGCCTTTGGAACCTGTTATAGCAAAACAAAAGTACACAGAAGAAAAAAAAATATGATATTGCTGTTAATAGATTGACAAGAACAAATACTATTGTTTCTGATCTAATCCTGTATCTCTTCTCTTATTGAATATTGATACTACAGCATGAGAAGGAACACTGCTGAGCCATAAGTTATGAAAGACTGTTAAGAAAATGTCACTCATAATAAATAAAAAAAAACCTTTGCTAAAATTTAGACAGAAATATCAAGAATCAGCGTATGAATCACAACAATGGTGACAATCCACAAAATAAATGAACAGATCAGTTCTGAACATCACAACACATGCTACTAAAACTTAAAACAAATGCAAAATTATAAGCACATAAGAATTCAAGAAAATAAGTGAACAATTCAGGGGCATAATTTATTCATGCCGCAATGCATGCTGGGAATCATGGATGAGTTTTATCCTGTGCTGGTACCCAGCATGCATTGCATCATGAACCTTTTGATTGTCACCATTGTTGAGATTCATATGCTGATTGTTGATTTCTCTCTTTGAGTGTTGTGGGGACTGCTGCCCGAAATACTTTTTAACTAAAACTAGTCGTTAAATCCATAAATACTGGTTATCACACTACTTTTCAATCTTACTAAATTGAAGTGTCATTCACTCAAATATTTCAACACCAAATTAATATTTGATTATTATAGCAACACTTTAAGTCAGTCTAGTAGATCATGCCTGTTAAAAACAACCATAATCATTTGACTATCAAAATTAATACTGCTGTAACAGATGCATCATAAAGATACAAATACAGCAATAAAACAAAATGTAAAGTGTACAAGTCAATGGTCAGGAGCCCAACTAAAGCAAACACTGATCTCCACAATGGTGATGCTAAACGAAACAGTAACATTATCATCTAAATCTCTTTAATTCTCAATAAGATCTTTTGATCTCTGTTCTCTGATCTGACAGAAATAAAGTCAGTCTGGTTAGTAATGTGTGAAGTTGGTGAAGCTGTTTGTTGATCGTTTAAATCTTCAGTTGATTTCACCTAAGGCTGTGGCTGAAGTCAGTTGTATTTCATGTGTTTGTCTTGTTATGTTTTTTTTTCTTCAGTGATTCTACTCATTAACAGCAGCTGTTGATCATTGTCTGAATTCACTCATTAGTTTTCATTCTCTCTGTTAGGTGGACTATATTAGTAAACTCATGTAGGGAATAGTGAATGAGGGAGTAGGGTGTGATTTGAAACACAGCCACTGAGTGTCGACTTTGAACGTTGTTAATTTACGATATATAGCAGCAGGCTACTTCTCGAAAACGATGAATATTACCCAGAATGCACTGTTTAAATGAAAAACAGTATTTTACTGTCGAAATTTGGCCGTTTTTTTACAGCGATTTTTAACAGTGTAGCCTACACATAGTTAATTAATATTACTTAAATGTATAATTACACTGTAACAAGCACACCTTGAAATAAAGTGTAAACTTTTTTTATGCTAACCAATGAAACCTGTATGTGCAGCGCAATATGGAAGAAAATGATGTTGCTACTTCTGTTTCATCACAAATTTAAAGCTGTATTTACTTGTAGTCTGAGTTTGGTCTTGTAACAGGCTCTCTTGTTCTGTCCTCGTAGCTCCAGAGAACCGGTCAACTGAAAGTCCTGATCCATCACACTCTTCTCTAGAAACACAACCCTGGATGGAAGACCCAGCTTCCTGCGGTACCACTCGGCCTCAAGTGTACAGGAGATGGCTGGCAGAAACAAACAAACAATCAACACATTTACAATGTGTGAGCTTCAGACATCAATACTTTTTTCTTTTATTAGTTCAGTAACATACCATCTACAATAGCATCTTGTCTGTCAGCATAAATAACACAGAATACATCTGGACTAAATCCTAAGCACTTTTCACATTGAGAACAATAAGTATAGAGATAACAGTAATGTTAACTATATTAGCATTTGCACTAACCGATGCTAGCCTTCTGTTTATTGTGAGCATATGCTGCTATAATGTTGTTGTTTGCTGCTTAAAACCCTCAAGCGCATTACAATCAGGTGGATTCTGATTGGCTGCCAATGTTGTACAGTTATTGTTATCATCCTCGGTGTGAACAGCCCTTTAGACTAAATAATACAAAAGTACAATAGATAATGATTGTATGTCAATATATAAGAGCATAAACAGACTTACTGAGTTTGGGGTTGTAGGTGGAGGGGTTTGCTTTATATGAGAAACACGCTTCTACAGTCAAGCTATGAAGGATGCAAGATTAAACACTCATTAATATTTCCCACATGTCTAGTTCATTTATGAGAGCTCTTGATTTGTAAGGATCTCACCAGACGCTGTTGCCACATGTTTTCTTCATCAAGTCAATCTCCTTTGGTGTCACCTTGATGTCTTTCTTGATGCTAATGACTGTTTTGGACCTGCACACAAGAGAGATGTTATATAGTGCTATAGCATCTCAAAACATCTTTAGGAAATGACTTTGACTTGAGAAGTGAGCTGTCAGCACCTGTATATGAAAACTGTGTTGGAGAGCGAGCCCACGGCGAGATCAGGGTACGAGTTCTGATCCAGGTCCATGTTTCCAGCCAGAGAATAGCCAAACATCTTAATATTGTGCTGTTTACCCTCCAGTATCTGCAAGATCAGCTCAGATGTCTTAGTGTTTGTAGACAAAGGTAAGGCTGTATTCGTGGTTTAATAACAAAGACTTAAAATATTTAAATAATAATAATAAAATACAATTTTATTTATTTATTTATTCATTTATTATCTTCAATATCCTGAAATATATACATACATACATTGAAGATAAGGGATTTGATATATGGTGTGTATAGTTCACAACAGAGTAACATCAGACAAAAACAAAGTAGAATCATGAGCAAATTAGATTTTGATATATAATAAAATGTATCTATTTTTTCGCCAATGTTTTATGCTTAAAATGGAAAAGCTTTTAAAGAGGATAACACTAGAAAATGAGTCTCCTAGTGCCATTTATTCCTTTCAGTTCCACCAATATTTGATCCGAGTAATTTCTCACTGACATGTTCCATTAAAACTGCAGACAGAAGAGAAAACGTGACAGAGACAGACAGTGGAGAGTGTCTAACCTGAGCCGGTGTGGTATTGATGCCGTCAGCAGATCCGTGGTAGATGTAGACGCTACCAAACCCTGAGTCTGCGTAAGGAGCACCTACTGCGATATCTGAGACACAAGCGGGAAGAATGTGAAATAACCTGAACAGGTTATTATTTTGCATCCAAAGCTAACCAAACAACTCCTGCATTTAACCTTCAAAAGAATCCAGATTAATGTCTCCAATGTTCTCCACAGCCAGTCCGAACATGGAGTCTTTTGTTCCATTCAGGCGAGTAGGAGCGACGTCCTTCCACTTTCCAGCTTTATTGATGTAAACATACACGGCTCCACCCACTTCCTCATCTCTCTGGAAGAACTGAGGAGCACCAACCACAACGTCCTGCCAGCTGGAGGGACAATCAACACAGTTCAGCTGGCCATTCACAATCCACTCACTCAGTTTCAGAAGTTACTTTATTATTATTCAACAGATCTTGTGTCGCCTACCCATCTCCATTCAGGTCCACCACAGCGACGTCATATCCAAAGGAGGATGCGAGTCCTGGTCCTTGCAGAACGTGTTCAGGTGTGAGCGTGGTGGACACTTCGCCCTCCTTCCGCAGAAACACCACTGCTCCGCTGTGATTGGCTCGCGGCGCTCCTGACACTATGATGAGTTTGCCTTTCTTCGTGATACTGTGGCCGGAATCTAACGAGAATCCTGTACATATGCGAGATTCAGTGTCACTTCAAAATACAATTACTGACCACAGCACACACAAACACGGATGTACTGTACATGGTTGTCATGTTCTCACCTAAGTAGCTGTTGGCTGGTACTGGCACGAGATTCGGATCCAGCCGGTTTTCATCCCCAACCTCATAAGGACCGTCATCAAACAAGCCCATTTCCAGCAGAGTGTTGTTCTTCTGCTCAACACGCACTATACCTAGAGAAGGGATGTGATGGGGTGAGTGCTAAACAACAAGAATTTGCTGATACAGGAAAACAAAAGACTGAATGGTTATTAAAAATGTGTGTTTTATGTATGCAAACCCATGTGTAAAAGAAGTGTGGTTAATTTGAAATCATTATTTTTAATAATATACAGAGTTCTGGCACGAAACTCTGATAGCAATCCAATAGGTCTAACTCAATCTGACGTAATGACATCATTATCACATGGCACAGCTGATTGGTTCTCTCCTGAATCAGTAGCCAATGAGCTCGCTGCTCAACATTCAAATATATGACTAGAGCTTGCTGTGTCTGTGCAGCTTGTTTCAGAAGCCCTCCACCTTCCCCAGCTCCACCTGTATGGATCTACTACGAGGTGAATCATGAATGCTATGGGGTTATTTCATGTATGTTATATTTGCAGCAGCAATATTTCTTACATGCTGCAGTTGCAGTGCTCCTCCTCACCAGTGGGGGTCACAATGCATATAAAACATGTAAGTTAAAACACTGGCTATTTTTTATGGATCAGTCCATCATAATAAATAAATGATAGCAGTATGATGTATCTGTGAGGTAACACCTTGCCAAAGGTCAAAACAGTGACCTGTGAGTCACTTCTGCTGTGGTCTCAATCTTAGATGACACACCCGGACCACACACAGTCCATCTGATGCAGATTCTGCTTCTTTTTTTACATTTTCTGTTAAATAACCTGTACCTTTTAACTTTAAAATTGAAAAAAATTGTGTTTTTAGCTATTAGTGTTTCGTAAATGAACCAGAACGAACAGTCAAAAGTCTGGCCATGTGACATTACTTACAGTCTTCAATACCTTACTGTTACAACAGAATCTTATCCAGTGCATATGTGTGTGTATTTGTGTGTGTGTTCATGCAAAGCATACTGCATTTAATCTTTTGCATCAAATGTCTTTTCTACCTTTCCAATTGTACGCGCCTGGTGCTCCAAAGATGACATAGTGGAAGTCTTTAGTGAAGGTGGCAGCCAAGCCCTGCTGACAGGACCCGAATCTTTCGTGACCCCTGGTGCGACCGTCGCAGAATTTCCAGTTCCCCCCATCCTCGTCTGACTGGCTGTCGATGCTCAGGTCCTGACTGAGCATGTAGCAGCGTCCCGTGATGTCCCGCGCCTCTTGAGGTGTATTGGGGAACAACAGACGCTGGTAGCGATGAGCACATGTCTGAGACAGAAATAAAAAAACTAGAGTTGTGTGCCGATACTGTACAGAGTCAGACATTGTTTAATAAATAATACAAGTTATGATAATGTAACTGGATGTCAGGTAATTGGTAACTATGCTCTTGACGTACCACAATCTTGCCTCCAGGTCCTTGACTCTGAACAGTTACACCCATCCACTGGTTCTCCTTATTCTCCACATGAGCATCAACTGTGAGAGCCACCATGAACAGAAACCAAGGCATGATTAATTCAAGATCTATCTATCAGAGACTCCTACTACTGCTTACTCAATGTGCATCAGTACCAATAAAAGTACCGGTAGACATCTACTGTACATGCCTGGCTTTACATCTCATGTGATATTGTTACATCTCTGGTACAAATAACTTTAGTTTTTCTGCGCACCATCATTGTCGAAGTCCACTCGAGTGCAGTCATCAGGATGGGTGGTGATGTCACAGCTGTACAGCCCACCCGTGATGTTTGCTCCCTGATTGGATAAAGCCCTGGCTCTGGGAGCACCAATCAGCAATCTGTGCAAAGAAATAAATCATTTTTTTTTTCAGCAAACATAAAAAAAAGAGTATTTGAGTGTGATTCATTTGCAAAAAATAAAAACAATTCCATTTGATTAGGTGCTATAGTTATTATTATTATTCAAATTTCTGTAATATCATTATAATTAATTATTTTGGCCATGATAATTATCTATTGAAAATCTGATGCTGTAGCAGCCTTAACTGGAATCATTTGTGAGCATTAAGCCATGGTCACACTTTGAATACACAACATTTCTAAGGATTCTGCAATGGCTTTAAAGTCAAAGTCAAGTCCATCGGTGACAGAATGGAGAAAAAAAACCTTGGGAGAAACCAGGCTCTGACCAGACTTAACCAGTAGTTTAATTCCAGGCTGCAGCAAAGTCAGATAGTGCAGAAGAATCATCTGTTTCCTGTGGTCTTGTCCTGGTGGTCATCTGAGACAAGGTCTTTACAGGGGATCTGTATCTGGGGCTTTAATGCAAAGCTGCAATTCTGCAGATTAATTCGGCTAAGAAGATATACAGCGTCAAACTTCTGTTGGTCAGACATCTTCACGTGATATGAATTTGCAGGTAACTTTGGAATGCAGTAAAATTCACATGACCACCTCCTTTAGTTGAGTTTCTCATTAGTACATTAGATAACACTTTATTTTAAGGTGTCCTTGTTACACGTTACATGTACTAACTATTCTAATAACAATTAATTATGCATATTGACATGCAAGTAACCCTAATCCTAACCCTAACCATATAGTGCATGTAGTTAATTCATATTACTCATATTACTTATGACACCTTAAAATAAAGTGTAACCACACTTTAATTTACAGTCCTGTTCCATATGTACATACAATCTATTTATTATAGTTATTACAATAACCCTGAACCTAAACCAAAACCTAACCTTAACCCATGTAGTTACCTTATTTTACCCAGGACTTTCTTAGGTGCTTCCTTTATGGAAGATCACGTACTGTAAAATAAAGTGTAGCCAGTTTCTCTCATGAGGAGCACTATTTGCTACCATAGACTATTTTGGAACAGAGCCACAGATTGGTAGCAAGACTAAACACAGGAAAAAACCCTGTAATTATGATGTGATCATCAGTCTTCTGTGTGTCTTTCTGATTAAGAGGATCTGACAGATTATTTCATCAGCGGGTGTCTTCCTGTTTCCAACACCCATCAGCCAGCTGCAGCAAATCAATTATTGACACGAACACTGCTGTCATCACACCAGAACAGAACACACACACAAACGTGCAGATTTGGGGCGAAGACCCAATCATGTGTCTTTTCTGAATCAACACTGAAAAGATTTTAACATGAGATGCTGATAAATGAAGTGTTTCTGAGATCATGCAAGTGATGTTGCACGTAATATGACTGCTTATCAAAGCATAAATAGTGCTTGTGAAGTCTGAAAAAAGAGCAAAAAAATAAAAACTGAATACACATTAAATCAATAACTGACTCACCCAAATATCAGCATTTTATCACACTGCATAAATAAACCTAATGCGTAACCAATCCCTTTTTCCCACAATTCATCCCAGACACTCCTTTCCTGAGAGAAGGAAAATTATTTCACTGCCTACTACCACGACTATACAGATTAGATTTTTTCAGTGAACGGTCAGATATAAGTCAGCATGACATTGAGGCACACAGCGGCAGATTGCTTAGCTTCACACACAGCGGTTCACAACAGCTGACTCAGCAACTCTTATTCTGATGAAACACTTCCAGAACATTCGTCTTAATTGACAACGCTTATGAATCAACTCTTCTGGGCACTTCGGTAAATTAAAAAAAAGTAATACTTGGCTCTGTCAGACTTACAGTCGACACAAGGAACATACTATGAGGCTAACGATGAAAGAAATAACGAAACAGGCAGCATTCTGTGTGTGAGTGAGCATGTGTGTGTGAGTCTGACTACTATATTAGAGACAAATTATATATATGGAGCTGGTTATTTAATCTCAAATGCATTCGTTTATAAACATTAAAAACACTAAAAAGTGTTTAGAGGTCATAACACAATACTGTGCAAGAAACCATGCTAGAAATCAGTCTTTATTAATCAATAATCTGCCCCTGTAATTATAATATGTGCGAAAAGGAATAAAAGATTTTGGTGTTTTACTGACACATGGTCATTTCGGCTGGAAACCCCAGTGAACTGTATGTACAGTGTTTAATCAGGATAGCACCAGCTTAATGTTTGTGGTGTTTTGCAAAAATTTAGAGACTGTTTGAGTAAAGGCGCATGAAATATTGAACAGACCATTTATTTTATTAGCTTTCTTGAGCTTACATGTGAGTCTTACTATGATA
This sequence comes from Carassius auratus, assembly GCF_003368295.1. Classification (NCBI taxonomy): domain Eukaryota; kingdom Metazoa; phylum Chordata; class Actinopteri; order Cypriniformes; family Cyprinidae; genus Carassius; species Carassius auratus. The sequence continues at coordinate 21,800,924 of NC_039276.1, forward strand.
AAACATTACAGCAAATAGCTGGAGTCCATTCCCATGGAGATGGGGCATGCAGGTGGACTGTAGGATTTGGAAAGCTCCAGGACCACAGCACCCCTCAATCATGGTTGGGAAATTCAACACATATCTGATGGACAACACTAGGAATGGCATGCCAGAGCTGGAGTTTGCTCTCTCTCTACATGGGAAACAGGCCAGCCATTATGGTGTTGAGAGGTTTCACCCAGTGCCCCTTAATCTACTTTCCATGGTGAGTCTATTCAGATCAGCATGTAGACCACCAGTGGCTTACTATACTGGGACACTCCACCATACAGACCAATGAAATGTTTCATTGTTATCACTGGATAATAGGCATTGCCATATATTTCTTGATGCCTTGGGTGGTTATTGGACTGAGAGACAAATCATTAAAGTTGTGGAGAATGTGGCCAGTCAACCTGACACTCGCCGTTTCCAACCAACATAAGGAAGGACAAAAGATCTCATTAGAGAAATGATGGGAAAACAGCATTTAACTCAAAAAGCCACAGAATGTTGCCCTGTCTTATTTTCAGGCTTGAAAGGCAGTTCATTGTTCTTGAACAATTTGAGTTTGATTAGTCTAAGCATGCCATTGTTGACAGTAAGAGGGTTTATTTAATCAGGGTCACCAGGTTTATAGTCTAACTGTGCAAAATTACTTCTCGAAAGCTATGTGCAGAGTGCATATCTATGATTATCTTTACTCAATCACCCAATTTATTTTGTTTAAAGAAAATACATACTTACAGAGCCCCACATAATGACATGCAGGAAAAAAATAGTACGCTAAAATGTGCGCACGATTTACTAATTCGTTCCCTCAATGTACTAAAACGTGCACACGATTACTATTGCGTTCCCTCGATTTGCTAAATTGTGCGCACGATTTACTAATTCGTTCCCTCAATGTACTAAAACGTGCACACGATTACTATTGCGTTCCCTCGATTTGCTAAATTGTGCGCACGATTTACTAATTCGTTCCCTCAATGTACTAAAACGTGCACACGATTACTATTGCGTTCCCTCGATTTGCTAAATTGTGCGCACGATTTACTAATTCGTTCCCTCAATGTACTAAAACGTGCACACGATTACTATTGCGTTCCCTCGATTTGCTAAATTGTGCGCACGATTTACTAATTCGTTCCCTCAATGTACTAAAACGTGCACACGATTACTATTGCGTTCCCTCGATTTGCTAAATTGTGCGCACGATTTACTAATTCGTTCCCTCAATGTACTAAAGCGTGCACACGATTACTATTGCGTTCCCTCGATTTGCTAAATTGTGCGCACGATTTACTAATTCGTTCCCTCAATGTACTAAAACGTGCTTACGATTACTATTGCGTTCCCTCGATTTGCTAAATTGTGCACACGATTTACTAATTCGTTCCCTCAATGTACTAAAACGTGCACACAATTACTATTGCGTTCCCTCGATTTGCTAAATTGTGCGCACGATTTACTAATTCGTTCCCTCAATGTACTAAAACATGCACACGATTACTATTGTGTTCCCTCGATTTGCTAAATTGTGCACACGATTAAGCAAATCAAGGGAACGAATTAATAAATTGTGCACACAATTTATAATTTGAGTGAACGAAATAGTAAATCGAGGGAACGCAATAGTAATCGTGTGCATGTTTTAGTACATTGAGGGAACGAATTAGTAAATCGTGCACACAATTTAGCGTACTATTTTTTCCTGCATGTGCGGGCCTCCGTACATACTAATTCCAATTCAAATGACATGATACATAAATTCATGCAGTTGTTAAACAAGGCATGTATTAATGCAATGCACATTATTAAATATAAACATTCTTCTTTTTTTTTTTTTTTTTTTTTTATTTGACCTAACTTCTGTTTGAGTTCACATAGATAGACAAACCACATCAATTATAATATAAAAGAGTGCACTGACAGCAGCCAGTGTGTGTGTTTTTACTCTTTATACCCACAGCTGGCTGCAACCTGTCACTTACACACTGTACAGTCGCTTCATCTCTGCAGGAAAAACGTTTCTGCTACTAAACCTGCTTAACGATTTACAATTAACACTCCATTGTGGATGAAGAGTTTGACCAAAGTCTTTTACAGCAAGCACAGTATTCAAAAAAAACATATCACAGTAATGTCATATATCTGAATATAGTTATCTTTGCTGGACATTCAACCCTAGATAGTAATTTCCTTCTTTAAATACTACTTCATGGTATGAGTCAGTTTTGGCATCAGTGTAAAAACAGATTGAAATGATTCAACCGATTGAAAAAAAAATCATTTTTTTAAACCGTGTCATGGATATACTGCAGTAGAATCTCTCCCAGCTGTCACGTTTCTACAGTCTCACTGTAAATATATTCATTCCGCACACTTTTATCCAGTGATTCAGCTAATACCTGTTTCCGACTGCTGCTTCGTCACTGAAGGAGAGAAACGACCACACTCATCTGTCTCTGCTCATCACTTTAGTCATGCAGACCTTCCCATCTTTCCTTTAAAAAATATACCACAGCCATAACCTTTCACTAGTTCTGTTACACAGCCCAAAAGCATCCGTGCCAAAGCTGCAGCAGCTGCTGTGTGTCTCAAACACTGCTCATCTAGAAATGTGTGTTTGTTCATCAGGATCCAGCAGTGCAGTCGCTGCAGTTGTCTGAGATGAGCTACACTGACAAAGCTCGATTGTGCCAGGCTTCTTGTGTTGGGTTTTGCTCTGGTTGTGTCAGGTTAAATTGGATTGTCTTGTAAGATGTTACATGTGGGTTGTATTATGTTGGGTTGTTTGTGTTCATGTTTGGGGTTTGATGTAATTGTATACAGTAGGGATGGGTCACTATACTTAATTAATTGGCTAGGCAACACCTGCATGATATTTAATGCAATATAATGGCTGTAGTATCTTACCTGATCTTTCACACTTATTTTGGACATGTTTGTTGCAGATGAGACACATGCATCAGCTAGTCACTTCTGAAGTGATCACTTCTCATTGAAGTGTATTATAAGTCAAAACTGAAGCTGAAGTTCAGTCTGCACTTGATTTTCCTAATTGTATGTGTACAGTACATTTCCCCATTCTTGAATAGACTGCATGCATGCAGGTGTCTTACAGTTGGAGACTAACTAGCATCCCATCAAATGCATTACATAAGCTACAGATGGTGTTTGTATTATGCAAAAATCAGTTTCAAATACATAAATTAAAAGACATAGCCTTTTGCAGTTTGATTTTCATTTCAGTGCAAACACAACTAAAAAGCAGAAATCTGTAGAGCAGTGTAAACCATGAAACAGTTGCATACTGTTACAAAAATAAAAAATCACTACAATCTCTAGGGCTAAAAATCTTCACACACCTGAGGAGACCAACACATTCACAAAAAAAGAAATGAAAAGAAAGAAAAGAAAAGGGGCCTCTAGCGATCTACCTCTCGAGTTACATGAGCACAGATGGCCTGATGTGTCCTGTTCCAGTGTAAACAGATGCCAACCTGTTCATCCACCTCTCTGGATACTCACAGCATCAGAGACACTGGGGAAGTCGTGGCCTAGTGGTTAGAGTGTTTGACTCCTTACCCTAAGGTTGTGGGTTTGAGTATCGGCAATACCATGACTGATGTGCCCTTGAGCAAGACACTGAACCCCCAACTGCTCCCTGGGTGCCGCAGCATAAATGACTGCCCAATGCTGTGTGTGTGTGTGTGTGTATGTGTGTATGTGTGTGTGTGTGTGCGTGTTCACTTTGAATCGGTTAAATCAGAGCATGGATTCTGAGTATGCGTCACCATACTTGGCTGTCATGACACTTTACATGTTTTGTTTCTCGGGAATCGTGGATTATAAGAGTCGATGAGCAGAGGTTGCTTACACACCACAGGAAGTTATAAGAAAGGCAGGAAGGAAGACTTGTGTGGCACACTAAATTGTACTTGTATGGCATCTGCCAGGACTCCAAAAGATACACTTAAACAAATGCTTGAATAAGATCTGCTTTGACTCAGAAACAGAAATGCACACATATTGCTACAGCTGATAGTTCTCAGTACAGTGTATCAGATACTGCTTTCACTCTGGAAATGACCTGTGTGAACCATTGGTAATGCATCCAAAGATTGAGCACCAGCATATACTGGTTTGTATGCATTATTCACACAATCAACTAAATCCACACGAGACTGGAGATAAATATGAAAAGGCCTAGACATTTACATCAACAGGAAAGACAGAGGGACAAGCCTGGTGGTCACAGGTGTTACACACTTTCATGGCAGCGTAGATGCTGTAAACAGGTGTCTTTAACCACACACACACACACACACACACACGAGAAAACTCACACTTGTTCATTTCACACAACTGTTTAAACACTGTTAAATGCCTGTGTGTTCTATTTAACCAGTGACCCTCCACACACACACAAACACACACACACACACTAAGTAAATCATTCAGCCTATTCGTTAAATGCAAATCTCAAATCATTTCAGCCATGCAGACAAATGTGCAAAGCAGCACATGATTTCTTCCATCTTAACTTTTTTTAACTGCTTTTTACAAGGGGGCCAAATTGTAAAGTAAAGTTTTTTAGTTAACATGTCTTCACTAAACTGTGTTTACTGTGTTTTGAATGTCTTTACGCTTGAAACTTGTCCTAAAAGGAGCCCTAAGTTAATTTGTTAGTGCCCTATCCTGACAGATGTTTTACAGCCTTAGACCATAGCATCTCACCCTTAATTAAACAGATCTGAGAGACAGGGTAAAAAAAAAAAAAAAAAAAAAAATTTTGGACAAGGACAAGTTTGTACGCATAAAGGCATCATTGCTTCCCTTAAGAACTTTTGCCATCCATTAAGCCTTTCCATTACACAATTTCTTCTTAATCTTATTATTATTATTATTATTGAAAAAGGTGGAAGGTTGTTCATTGGAAAAGGGTTGCTCCGATTATTAAATGTTTTCATACTAAGAAAAAAAAGGTGCTTTTAAGAACTGCTTTTTGAAAGGTTCTTTGAGGAACCCAAAATGGTTCTTCTGTGGCATTAATATGGTCTACAAAAAACCCATATAATTAACTCAAGAGCCAAATTCAGCAAAAAATAAAAATAAAAATAAATAAATAAATAAATAAAAATAAAACTTTATAATATGGATTCTTTGCTGATTATATAACCACCGAAGAACATTTAAATTTAAGATCAGACTTTACGATATTGCTCTTTGAATTCTTTGAGTGTGAAAGCCATTGTCCCCTGGAGACTTGTCGCATCACGTTGTGTATTGTGAAGTTGTCAGTAAGTAAGCAGAAGCCCTTCCAGCAGCATGCCTTCCCCCACACGACGATTAATGAGGAGCTGAGCACCATACGATCACTAACAGTCCACCATTAAAAAAAAAAAAGGTTTCTTTCTTTACGAAATATTGGACTATTAGAAGCATCGTTTCATGTTCTTATAGAGGAGGTAACGTTAGAAGTAACACAACTGTTTAAAAATGAACGGGGCACAGGTGCAGGATGAACGGAAGATGAAGGAGATCTGGTGCTCCTACACAACGCATCTGCTCAGACTCCAGTGATCAGTCAGTGATCACGATTAATCACAACGATATTCAGTAACCGATTCTACTCACATTCTCTTATCGTGCGGCTGGAGCTGCCGGTGCAAGGCGAGAGAGAATCCGAAGAGACTGCCCGGTTCACCGTTCTTCCTTAGGACGTCTCGCGTGTCCAGGTTAAATGCACTTGTAGAAGTCCATATGAGCAATGATAAAATGCACAGGTTCAGAGTCAGCCCCATTGCCTGTTATTAAAATGGTTGTATGAATATAGCCCTTGTGTGCGGTAGAGTCCGCTGCTCTGAGAGGACAGCAGTCGTGGTCAGCACTGCACTGCGCTCGATGAGAGAGAGAGAGAGAGAGAGAGAGAGAGGGAGGGAGGGAGAGAGCTGTCCCCTCAGAGCTCTGCGTCACTACTGAGAGATGGGTGAGTCTCGCCCGGTCTCACCCCATCCACTCACGGCTGTGATTTATGAACACTGTGTCTTCAGGGTGCTTGAATTTATTGTCAAAGTTAATATTCATAAGTGAAATCTGTGCGCATACACATTCTGGGTATTCATTTAGATCTTGAAAATGTAATTACATTTTTTGATAATTAAATTATGTAATTAAAAATACAATATACTTAATGTTTTCATATCATTAAACTGTATTGTATAAATTCTCTGTGGTGTACAGCGGTGTTTGGTCACAGATCACTGTCTGCACTCAGACTGCAAACATTGTGCCCCTGCTCATCTGCATATCACTTATTGCAAGTTGATGTACATCATTAATCTTTGTCACTCATGTCAAAAACATTATATTGGATAATTACTCATTATTAATTACTAGAGTAGAATTGTGCATTGAGCACCCTTCTAAAAACTAAAATGACACTACAGCTTAGTGGACTTCACTGTCAAACTCTCAGAATGAGCATTACAATAACTTTTTACAAAAATATGATTTCTTTAACTGTAAGACTGGACTAAAGCTGCCATACAGTTATCGTTACAATTTCACCCATTCATTCATTTATGTGCAAGTGGCAATGTCTATGCGATCTGGGGCTAGTTGCATAAAATTAGCCTCTATGTTAAAATAATTTCTTGAGAACTAGTCTGAGCAACTTACTAATCTACACTTTTTGTAACCAATTGGAGATGGGAACCATTTTAAACAATTCAGTTCGATTTGGTGAACTGGTTCAAGAAGATCCGGTTACATTGAATGATTCATTCGCGAACCGAAAATCACTACACTGCAGTGTTTTGAACTCTCTCACACAGACACGGAAGAGAAGACAATGCTGAATAAAGTCGTAGTTTTTGCTATTTTTGGACTAAAATGTATGTTCAATGCTTCAACAAATTCTAACTGACCCTCTGATGTCACATGGACTACTTTGATTATGTTTTTCTTACCTTTCTGGACATGGACAGTAGACCGTACACACAGCTTCAATGGAGGGACTGAGAGCTCTCGGAGTAAATCTAAAATATCTTAAACTGTGTTACGAAGATGAACGACAGGTCTCACAGGTTTGGAACGACATGAGGGTGAGTTATTAATGACATAATTTTGATTTTTGGGTGAACTAACCCTTTAAATGCAACCATCCCCAAGTCATTGTCTATAGAACTTGAGTGGCCCTTTTCCAAATGGCACACTATGCACTTGCAGCCTGCAGACTTGCAGTTTCTGCTGTATATGGATACAAGAGAAGTCCTTAAGGCTATAGGGCATCCCATTCTTCATTTTAGTTTTGAGAAAGTTGCTCATGAGTTAAATTTTGTGCCCTCAATGTGCAACTCTCCCAAGCCCAAACTGAAGCAGTGTCTCTAATTGATAGTCAAAGCAGCATTACATCACTAAAGTTTGCAGTTGGAGGAAGACTGAAAAGGCTTAAAGTGCAATTTGGGACAGGACCTATTTGTCATTATGCTACCAAAGTGTGGACCTGGAGGAGGAAAAGAAGGGCTAATGTTAACATTTTGGACAAGGCCAGTTTATTATATTGGTATACAGGTAAATCATCAGTATCGTTCTACTTTTTCATGACTTAAATCTCTAAAACCTGCACTTATAAATCTTAAAAATGTAAATGTACAATTTTAATAAAAAACAAAAACAATAAAAAGTTTTGTTGGTAGGCCCGACATGCACTACTGTGCATAGGCTACGCTACACAACAATCCTTTAATCTGTTATGTAAAATCTGTTTATGTCTTTTCTCTGATAGTAAATAAAGACAAATTGAGCTTACTATGCGACTGAAGGGCGCACTTGCGGTGGATACAGTCTAGTCGTCTAGTCTAATGAGAGCATTCTCGGTTTATTGCTTTGAGTTGTGGGCTTGCACTGTAGAGGGCTGTCTACCGCATCTGAATGATTTTTAGATTTAAGGATAGAGCGGTCACTAATATGGCTAACATGTAAGATGCGCTCGTGTCAGGCTGAGGGAAGCACCGATCCCGTGCTGTCTATATGAATGGTTAGTCGATCAAGTGTGAACCAAATAATGTGATCCTGATAAAGAGCACACAGATGATAGTCAGCAGCTGTGACATTAGATATGTATATATAAATCTTAAACATGAATCATGAATCTTAGTTTATTTCAGACACCCAATATCTAAAATTATATTTAGGCAAGCAATTATAGATGCAGTATGAAAAAATTAAATAAACTTTTTGACCCTCAGATTTGTCTTATATCTGTAAACATATTGGCATTGGAGTACATACTAACTTAATTATTGTTTGAATGTATTTGCTAGTCCACCACAAAAATCCCATTAGTCTGTGATGCTGCACTAAACCGGTGCAGATTATAATATTTTTATTTGGAAAAACTCTTCCTGGCAATGAAACAACATGAGATCACACACACACACACACACACACACAGCGTATGCAGTCATCAGTTCTCATCCAGGCTGGTGCATAAAGTATATCATCATCATCTTACCACAAAGAGTGTTACCATAAATGGTCTATTTCAGGAAATTAATAACCGTCATCCATGACTGAAAAACAATATCTTCACCTCTGCTGATCAATATGTTAGGATCCTCCTGTGGTTAAGACATGTGGTTTGCTGGATGATGGAAGAGTTGAAGTGTTGCCTGTGTTATCCTGTATTATGACATTCTCTGAGGTGCAGGAATATTGAATATGAAAACCAGTACATGATCAAATAGAATCATATATTTTAACGTATGGAAGGAGGTGAGGAAGCAAGAGCAAGTAATAAGAATTTATTAAAAAGTCAGACAAACAAATAACACAAAGACAGGAGGCTGGGTGAATCTTGCAGGTCTGGTAGCAATCCGGGAAGTGACAATGCTCACGGGTGATCCAGGGCGTGGTGGTGAGTAGGCAGCAGGAGAGCATGACGCAGGAACTGCAGTGGGAGAGCCGTGAAGGTGAGTGGTGAAGTCCGTGTGAGTTGAGGAGTGGATGGAATTCTGAGACAAATCAATCCAGCAATGAGAGGAACATGAAACAGGAACGAGAGAATCAGGAAGTAAGGCCATGGTTTACCAACCGTGACAGTACCCTCCCCTCTAGGAACGCCTCCTGGAGTTCAATCAATCAATCACCTTTATTTATATAGTGCTTTAAACAAAATACATTGCGTCAAAGCACTGAACAACATTCATTTGGAAAACAGTGTCTCAATAATGCAAAATTATAGTTAAAGGCAGTTCATCATTGAATTCAGCTATGTCATCTCTGTTCAGTTTAAATAGTGTCTGTGCATTTATTTGCAATCAAGTCAACGATATCGCTGTAGATGAAGTGACCCCAACTAAGCAAGCCAGAGGCTCAGTTCTCAGATGGCCCTACCTGTGGATTGTAATCATTAATCAGGGAGTGATCCAGTATGTCCCTAGCAGGTACCTAACTCCTATCCTCCGGACCATAACCCTCCCAGTCCACCAAGTACTGGAATCCTCGTCCCCTCCGCCTCGAGTCCAGAATGCGATTGACCGGTTTGCCATCTACCAGTTGCGGCGGTGGGGGAACCAGGGTGGACGGGTTAATTTGTGAATAAAACACGGGCTTTGGATACATGGAAGGTGGGATGAATCCTCCTGTACGCCGGAGGTAGTCTGAGGTGGACTGTCACTGGACTAATGATCTTGGGAACAGGGAACTGGCCAATAAATTTGGGAGCTAACTTATTAAAAAACGGAACGGAGCGGAATGTTGTTAGTAGAAAGCCACACTTTTTGACCCATGACGTATATGGGAGGCTTCGACCGGTGGCGATCGGCCTTGGCCTTGGTGCACGCCCTCACCTGGAGCAGAGTCTCATGGGCTCTGGTCGAGGTGGGGTGGCACCACTGGACAAAAGCATGAGCGGAGAGGACTGTGACATCAGATTCCAGACTAGGAAAAACAGGTGGCTAGTAACCTATGCCACACTGAAACTGAGAGAGGCCCGTGGCACTGTTAATGAGTTGTGAGCGTACTCAACCATAGAGAGTTTTTTGCTCCAGGAAGAAGGATTCTTGGAAACTAAACAATCGCAACATTCTCTCTAAATCTTGGTTGGCCCGCTCAGACTGACCGTTGCTCTGTGGGTGATAACCCGAAGACAGACTAACCGTAGCTCCTAACAATTTACAAAACTCTTTCCAAAATTTGGACACAAATTGGGATCCCCTGTCAGAAACCACATCTACCAGGAGGCCATGTTACCGAAAGATGTGGTCATTAACAGTGAGCACTGTCTCCTTGGCTGAAGGTAATTTGGGCAAGGGAATGAAATGTGCTGCGTTCGAGAATCAGTCCACTATGATCAAAACGACCATCATGCCATTAGAGGGCGGGAGGATGGTAACAAAATCTAGAGCAATGTGGGACCAGGGTATCGAAGGGACAGACAGCGGTTGAAGAAGCCCATCTGGAGGTCAGTTAGATGACTTACCACTGGCGCAAACTGAGCAGGCCAAAACAAAATCGTGAACGTCACGAGCCATCAGTGACCACCAGAATCGTTGCTTTATGAAGCACTTGGTGTGGTTTATCTCTGGGTGACAAGCTACATTAGAGCAGTGACCCCACTGAATAACGTAGGACCATAACTCCTCCGGCACAAACAACCGATTGGGTGGGCACCCGGCGGAGGCATTACCCCTTCTAAGGCCGTTTTGACCTTCGATTCCACCTCCCATGTGAGTGATGAGACGACTATACTCTCAGGTAAAATGCACTCGGGAGTCACCGGGCATTCGGAAGGATCAAAAAGACATGACAAAGAATCGGGTTTGACGTTTTTGGAACCCGGGCGGTACGATAGGGAAAAATCAAAGCAACCGGAAAAAAAAAATGCCCACAGAGCCTGCCTGCCTGCTTCGGCTGTATTAGACCACCTGAACGCAGTACTGGGGGAGGTCAAGGCGGTCAGAGATGAGACTACTAGGCTGAAATTACGAATAAAACGCCCATAAAAATTGGCGAACCCCAGAAACCGCTGTAGGGCATTACGGGAATCTGGACTTGGCCAATCTATCACAGCCTTAACTTTGTCAGGATCCATACGTATTCCCTCAGATGAGACGATGTACCCTAGGAAGGGAACAGACTGTGCATGGAATACGCATTTCTCCGCCTTGACAAAAAGCCCATTCTCTAATAACCTCTGGAGCACTGGTCTGTGGTCTTGCACCTGTTCCTGGAGAGATGAAGAAAAAAATCAGTATGTCATCCAGGTAAACATATATAAACTGATCTACCATGTCTCTCAACACGTCATTCACAAGTGCATGGAAAACCCCTAGCGAGTTGGAGAGCCCAAACGACATCATGAAGTATTCAAGGTGCCCATTAGGGGTGTTAAAGGCGGTTTTCCACTCATCTCCCTTCCTGATGTGGACCAAACGATAAGCGTTACGTAAATCCAAATTTGTGAAGATGGTTGCTCCCTGTAACCTCTCGAATGCTGAAGACATCAACGGCAAAGGATAGGTATTCTTTAACCGTGATGTTGTTCAGCTCTCGGTAATCAATACAAGGTCGCAGGGAACCATCCTTCTTACCAACAAAAAAATAATCCTGCCTCCGCTGGAGAAGAGGAAGGGTGGATGAACCTCGATGCCAGAGAATCAGAAATATATTTCTCCATGGCCTCCCTCTCCAGAATGGAAAGGGAGTAGAGTTTCCTTTAGGCGGGGACTTACCTGGAACTATCTGTATGGCACAGTAAGAGGGACGATGCGGAGGGACAGAAGCAGCACGGGACTTACTGAACACTTCCTTCAGGTCCAGCTACTCCGCGGGCATGTTTGAAAAAAACGTAGTCTCTTCCTGAAAGACAGAAATAGACACAGCAGGACAAGCAGAAGCCAGACAAGACTCATGACAATGTTCACTCCACAAGGTGATGGTGTCCACTCGTGGGTTGTGCTTGACCAACCAGGGATGACCTAACACAATGGGTGCCACAGGGGAGTCCATGAGGAGAAGGGATAGGGTTTTGGTGTGATTGCCAGAGGTGAGGAGAGTCATGGGTCCTGTAGTGTGGGTGACATACGGCAGTTCCTTGCCACTGAGTGCGCTGACGGTAATCTGATGTGACAGGGGAAGGATAGGAAGTTTCAGGTGATGTGCAAGGCAATTGTCAATGAAATTACCTTGAATCCGGAAGGCTGTGACAGGTGTGAGTGTTGTTGGCCCACCGCAGTTTCACCGGAAGTAGACTTCAAACTTACTACCGGGCTGACTCTTTTACCGGACATGTGAACAGAAGATGTCCAGAGCAACTGCAGTAGAGACACAGTTCTCGGGACCTCCACCTCTCTCTCTCCTCCCGGGACAGTCGAGCTCTACCCACCTGCATGGGTTCGTGATCGACAACGGGACCGACCATGTTCTCCCGGCTCGAGTTCCCACTCTCCGGGGTACTGAGAAGGCATGTGTGACTGGTCTTTCCCCCCAAACGGTTAATCCGAGCGTCCACACGGATCACCAAGTCGATGAGTCCGTGGAGGCTGGTTGGCATCTCGAGGAGGTAGATCTCTTTGTGAACACGGTCGGCAAACCCATGCAGGAATACATCCCACTGCGCCTCCTCTTCCATTTGCACGCAGCCGCCAAGGTGCGAAACTTGATGGAATAGTCGGCCGCGGAGAGATTTCTTTGCTTGAGATCCACGAGCTCACGGGCCGCTTCCTTGCTGGCCACAGTCCGATCTAACACCCTCTTCATCTCCTCGGAGAGGGAGTGGAATGAGGCGCAGCATGGGTCGTGGTTCTCCCACACAGCTGTTCCCCACAGAGCGGCCCTACCAGAGAGTAGTGTTAGGACAAACGCCACCTTGGACTCCTCCATCTCAAAGGTGCGAGGCTGTAGGGATAAATGCATGGAACACTTTGTCAAGAATTTTCTGCAGTAATTAGGCTCACCAGAGTAGCTCTCTGGCACCGGAAGAGTAGTGGTTTTCGGGGATGTCCTGGATCTGAGCTCAGACACCTGTGTCACCAGCACTTGGACAGCGGGTCCGGTGTTGACTATACTCTCCTGCTGCTGATCGATATGGATGACGCTGTGGTGAATAAAGTCCGTGAGAGAAGCAGAACTCGCTGCCTCCATGTTGGTCAGAGCGTTCTGTAACGTATGGAAGGAGGTTAGGAAGCAAGTGTGAGTAATGAGAATTTATTAAACAGTCAGACAAACAAATAACACAAAGACAGGAGGCTGGGTGAATCTTGCAGATCTGGTAGCGATCCGGGAAGTGACGATGCTCACGGGTGATCCATGGCATGGTGGTGAGTAGGCAGCAGGAGAGCATGACACAGGAACTGCAGTGGGAGAGCCGTGAAGGTGAGTGATGAAGTCCCTGGGAGTTGAGGAGTGGATGGAATTCTGAGACAAGACAATCCAGCGACGAGAAGAAACATGAAACAGGAACGAGAGAATCAGTAAGTAACACTTGGGACTGCATATACAACGCTTTGACAAACACAAGACGAAAGACAGGGCAATAAGTAGGGAATGGGTAATGAGTAGCAGCTGGTGATAATGAACAATTAACGGATATGCCCACATGAAACAATCAGTGCTGACGCAAGACACACACTCACTCCACCCACATAGTGCAAAACCCGAGGCCACGTTTTACCAACTGTGACATATATTAGCCATTAGGATTTGTAAATAATGTTTAAAGCCAAAAACATCAGTACAGACAGGGTGTGAATTCTGTTCTGTTCTGTTGAGGATGGAAGGATTTTGTTCTCAGATCATGACATTCTTGTGCCTTGGCACCACCTTAAAGTGGAAAAACTATTTGCTGCAAGCCAGTATCTCCCTGAAACACTCTCCTTTCATGATTGCCAAATAATCTAAAGTCATAGCAGAGTCATCTAAGCCTTGAATGGCAGGGCCCTTGTGTGCATGGAGACTCATCAACCCACACTCTGGTCTGATAGCACAGGAAACCGGAAGAATGTGAATGGCACTGTTGTGTGAGCACTTCTGATTCACTGTGTGTGCACTTACAGTCTCTCAACATGACAAAAGACTGGAGACCAACAATGTGACCTATGCAGAGAATTTGACCCTGCAAGTAGATGTGACGGGATGTGATTGTGAGGTCATCAATGCACTGTGCATTATGAACTTGGTACAGACCGTATGGTACATTCACAACAAATCAGGTAAATTTCTTCATAAAGGAAGAAATATTAATTTGAAAGACTTGTACTGACTGATAATCTGAAGTTTTTTCTTCTATAAATCTTGATAGTATCAAGTAATGCTAGATGCTCAAGAATCATTAAGTAAATCTTTCAAAAGAGGATTAAACATGGTTTATGATGACCAACATTAACTAAACTTTATCTTGGAGATAATTATTAAAGACACACAACAGCTGCTTTGTTAACCAGGACTGCGTGAGGCCATTTGGGGACACAGTTGTAAATCCAGTGTGATTTATTTAAGTTTATAAGTTTAATGTCAGTCACAAATAAATAAATAAAATAACAATAATAAAATCCAGTGAGCGAGAAATAGACAAGTCTAGATATTTTTTTTACAGAAAATGCTGAATGGTCCATCAGTCCACCCCCCCCCCCCCCCCCCCCCCAAATACACCTGTTATAGCAGGTGTCAGCTGCTGACAGTCACACAATCACTTACGGGGGTTTCTGAACCAAAACGTAAATCAGCACAGTGTCTGTGAGATGCATGCAAAGTAATGACACATTGTTAAACTGAGTGCAATCAATGGTGATAGATTTATTCAGTAATGTTTCTGTATCAACAACTTATCCACCACATACAAAACCAGACATATTATTCTTCAAATGCTTTTAAAAGATATGGGTTACCAGAATAAAGAGATTTTAGATGAATATACTACACTCTCTCATTCTGTCCCTCATTTGCTTAGACTAGTCTTTATGGTGATAAGAAATGAGGACGAGGAAATTAGGGTTTCATCTCCATAAGCATCAGTCAGCTGTATGCAGTCACTATACAGATTGATTTCATCATCAAGTTAGTTTTGAGTCATTTCCATATGTGTCAGGACGAGGAAACAGAGGATCCTCTGAAAGAGTAACAAAAGATGCGTTTCTAAAAAGCCAAAGACTAACTTGCCCTCTGAACATGAAGGTCATCAGGTGAGCTCAGAATTAAAGGCATAGCTCACCCAGAAATTACAATTCTGTCATCATTTACTCAGCAACATTTTATCCATACAATGAAAGAATAAAGAACAGAATAAAGAAAGGCATACAAGTTTGGAACGACATGAAGGTGAGTAAATGATTACAGACTTTTATATTTGAACTTATTCATTATTGACTCTCAACACAAGTGTGTCTCAGTTTATCAAAAGGACTACATTAATTCACAAGACAGAGAAAAAAATTAAAGGCAAGTTCATGTTATTCTCAAAACAATTCCAATAAAAATGGCTTTTGCTAATTCAGAAAGATATGCTGCCACTCTGCTGTCATAGACCAATTAAACAACTGAATGTAAGACAAAAGTGTGAGAGGCCTGATAATCAATTTATTTTTATCATTATTATTATTATGTTCATTTATTTTAATGTGAGATTTTTTATTTTTTATGTGTGAAGTCTAAGAACAAATGCATTGTTATTTGAACAGGCTTGTCTGCAGCCTGGCAATTTAATGCATCTTGGTAACAAAACAGTTTACTCACAATCAGTACAGTCATAAACCAGACACAGCCAAAAGCATGCCAAAATACATCCACGTGACTGCAGAAATAACCAAAACTAGCCAGTTCACAGTGCAACAGCAAAGAAAGATTCTGCATCACATCCAGCTAGAATTAGCCAAATATATTCCGACCACAGTGGAAAAGGACAACAACATTAATGACTTCTACATTAACATGCTAGCCATGCTAGGCAGACACATAAGTAAACCATGCGGCCTGTGATATAAGCCCAGGGAAAAGACTGAGTAAGGGACTGAGTTTTTCATTCATCAGCTGCTTGGTAAAGTGCTGAGTTTGATCTCAGTGAGCGCTTCCTGGCCGGCCAGTGTTTTGTGAAGCGTGGGTCGCTGTAAATCCACCCAGCTCCTGCAGCACAAAGGCTGGGCTCTGGTTTAATAGTGATGGGGGTGGGGCTGGAGAACACTGGGACATCACTACATTCCTTCTCAGACCGCTCCGGCCGCTGATGCAGGGGATTGTGGGGGATCCCCCTTTGTTGCAGTTGCATGGTGGTAAAATACGGTCACTCTTGAGGTCAAAAGGAAAAGAGTCCATTGGAAAGCAGCTACAGTATATCTGCTGGATGAATATGTGCAGGCACTCCTTATTATAACATGCACTGAACGCTGTCAGAATAGTTTTCTCATGTGATCACAGGCTTCATATCTGCCTCTGTTCCCAAGATTCCATGCATACTGACGGAAGAGCTTGCGTTCAAGGAATGTTCAGAGTTTAATATGGCTTAAGCTCTATCAAATGCATGTGTGGCATATTGTAGATTGCTGCAGAAAATAATTTGGGCATGTTCCTCATGTGGGTTTAAAAGCAGAAACATGAAGCTTTCAGTAAAGTGCATAAATTCTATGTTGAGAAAAATTGCTAATTTTCTGGAAGTTACCACAATGTAGGCAACTGAAAATCAAGATGACGTTTGAAGATTATAATGCATTTTGGAAATGCATTATCATTAACACTGATGAAACATGAAGTTTCTTGTTGTCCTTCAGTTTTCCACTGACAGTCAGTGATGTTTTAGTGAAAATAATGCTATATGATATAAATTTAGAACTTTAACCAAAATGTTACAGTCAACAACAGCAGTTCTTTCACTGTTAATCAAACTTGCACTCCTTTCTCTCCTCAGAGTCAGACACGGGCAGTTATTTGTGTCTATGTGAGCCGTGAACAGAGCAGAACAGCATCCTGTGCAAACATGAGATTTCTCAACCCTGCTAGATTTCCTCGACAGTAACTGGGATGAACAAACATTAACTAGCTGTGTACTTCCTAATTTGTCCCGCTCCACACATGGTCAGCATGTTTGAGTAACCTGGCGGAATTTACCCACAGGGCTTGACACAAGTTACCAGGGAGATGAATAGCTCAGTGGGGTCTGGTGCTTTCTGAATATGCAATCTGAAAATAATGAAATCAGATTTAAATATGCATCAGCGTGAGGAGTTTGCACTACAGAAAAAAGTCTGCAGTCACTCTGTTACTCTTTATTTTTGATACATTAACCAAAACTGATGCTAAAAGCAATAAAAAGAGATCAAATTTACAGCACTAGACACAATCTATTAACTACTTGCTTATTAGCATGCATATTACTAGCACACTGGCCTTGTTATTAACACGTATAAAGAAAGCACATATTAATGCCTTATTCTGCATTACCATATTCTATATCCATTAATCGACCCAAAACATAACTACTAAAATAACGATCTTAATTAGCATTAATAAGCAGCAAATTAGGAGCTTACTGAGAGAAAACTCTTAGTTAATAGTAAGTTTGTGTTCCCTAATCTAAAGTGTTACTGGTTGAGCTATAGAGAACATAGATGCCAGTTAAGAGTTTGTCAAAAATTCAAAATGATATTTACACCATCCCCATGAACCCATTCCCCCAAACTCAAAACCTAGCTTCTTTTAAAGCCACAAGCAAACAATAAGGAAACATTGTATTTGAAAAAGACAAAAAAGTATTATAATGTATGTATGTATATATGTATGTTAACAATAAAAAAACTTTTGAATCAGAATAATTTTTGTGAGTACAGTGGATAGTAGATAGAGTTTATATATCAAATTAAACAAGAAAATTCAAACAATGCATATTTTGTCATTTAACTTGCATTGACATGACTGCAAGTCAGTTATCAACTAGATGCAAAATAACCCTTCCTTAATTCACAAATGTTTGTCCTTTATCTTTTCATTCACAGAGCACACAGCTGTCATCAAGAAGGTGGTGATCATGCATAATATTGATTTCATCACTCATCTCTAAATGGTTAAACTGACAACCATCCCTACTTTCCCCTATTCCTAAAGCAATTTTAAATGTGTTTGCAAATGAAAGATTAAAATAAATGTTATTCATGGAATATGATGTATGGGTGCGAGCAGAGACTATGCTGTGTGACTAGACTAGATTTGTAAGAACTAATTATTGTATTGAGTGTTGGGATGCAGCAGGGCTCCAGGGCTCATTACCAACACACAAATCTTATATCCTAGACTTTCAACCCCCGACATCTCTCACACTGATATCGTTTAAAATATCCTGTAAGTAAGACAAAGATATGAAAGATGGAATTTATTTAATGATAATTAGTGGCACCCTCATGTTGGGGGTTGTGAATAATTGTAATGCCCTGAGTTCATTGATCATTGATCTGCATTAGGATGTCCCACTGATGCTGAACAAACACAGTTCTCCATATTGCAGATTATAAACATGGTGAGATGTCTCGACAGTGTTTCTCACTCTCTGTGTCACTTTGATCATTTAGGCTTCTGTACAGAACTTTGGATGTCAAGGTTATTTATAAATAAATAATAAATAAATAACATGGGCCTAAATTTATAGGCACAGTTCGTTCAGAAAAGGAAATTTCTTTCATTATTTACTCACCTTAAAGTTGTTTCAAACCTGTATGAATTTCTTTTAACGTTTAACATAAAAGAAGATATTTTGAAGAATGTTGGTAACCAAAAAACTGCTGGTAACCATTGACTGCCTAAAAATACTATGAATATCTAATGTGGTTTCACCCACATTCTTCAAAATATCTTGATTGTTCATTTTGGTATGAACTGTCCCTTTAGGATTTATGTATTTGAATTGCAATTAAAATGTCCGTCCATTTGTTTTACACACACAAATGAACTAATGAACTTGTGATGCATATGACAGTCATAAATAAATTAAACTGATAAGATTACAGTAATAACAAACCGAATGTGTTTTGAATGCACAATGAACAATATTCACACAGTAAAAAAAATTTAACTTAAATGGATTTATTCAAGTCAAAATAATATTTTTTATGATTGCGGGGCACCAGTTTACGTGTACAGTTTTTATTATAACACCATACATTTGTTTCACAATTAACAGGTTCTAATGTGCATTTTGAAAATGTGATTATTTAAATGTAAATGGATTAGAAGTTAATAATAAAGTATGCCATGCTTTTTTGAATGCAGAAATCTTACCTGTTTCATTCGTAAATGACTAATTGTATATATATATATATATTTTTTTTTTTTTTTTTTTTGCACATATACAGACTTTCTGTTAATGCATTTTACCATTATCAAGATCATTGAAGCTGAAATGTGTGTTTGTTTCCTCAATGGTTGTGCTAAATATTGTGTTGCAAAAATGTGCTGTAAAGATAAAGTTGTGGATCTACTGATGTGTGCTCATTTAACTGTGTGTAAAAGGCAGATACTGGAGGAAGAACTTGATTCGCACATCAGATGCTCTGCTCTCTGGATCCATTAATGTGAACCAGGGCCAGATTCACTTGCAGACACTTTCACCTCCCCCTCTAGTTATTGATCCTGGGATATTTAGGCTCGGTGCTCCAATAATGGGCAAAAATGTAGAAATCCTCTACAGTTCTAGAAAAGAGAGCATGCTGGGAATTCTGTGAAATTATTTCACTGACACAATAGCTTGTAGAGTCTCTTTGTGGTTTTGTATTCTGTATGCTTTAATGCTGCCTGTGATTGATGATGACTGTAAGAGTGTTCACCTTTGACCCCTCTCTACAGTACAGCCTTAACACTGATTCACCCCTAGTGACTGATGATGAATACCTAATGAATACCTTTAAATGCTTTTTAATGTTTATTACGCATTAGTTCATGCATCCCACACAGAACAACAAAGTCCTCTTTTATCATTTGTATAGTTATAAATGTCAGTGTGCTTAACAGTCCACTGTAGCTCAGTCTGAACTTATTTTGAGCCCAGAGAAGCTGCTTGAAATGAAATTCATAGCTGTCATTTCATCAGAGGAAGAGGAGCGCTAGAAAACAGCTGAGGCAAGTATGAAGGCAAGCATTTAGATGTTGGTAACTTATAAAAGTGTTAGCTTAAAAGGTAAAACAACAGATTTGACCCAATCAATACGTGATGTTTGTGTCACTGGTACTGAAGTTTATAATCTGTTATGCTTTACTCTGAATTCTTCTTTAAATAAAGAAAAATAGAAAGAATGAATTCAAAATATTGTTGTCATTTAGAATTTCCACCATTCCAAGTGCATGCAGAGAGTAGAAGAAGTCTGCAAATTAGGATGCAGCTGTAGACAATCTTAATAGAAGTCACAGAAAAACAGCAACAAACTACTGAGAGAGAGAGAAAAAAAATAATAAACACTGATAACTTAAAATATTTCCCGTTGGAATTCTATAACCTACATATTTAATATTACTTATTTCCCCCCTCATTTTGTTTAGACAGGCTAAGCATTAGTAAAAAAAAAAAAAAAAAAAAAAAAAAAACATTGACATTGACATTAACATTGGTTTACTCTTAAAAATAAAGGAGATTCAAGCAATGCTATGGAAAAACCATTATTGGTTCCACATAGAACCATTCAGTCAAAGGTTCTTTAAAGAACCATCTCTTTCTTACCTTTTTATAATCTGAAGAACCTTCTTTGGCCTCAATGATCAGGGACAGGTGAGTGTAAGTTGAAAGTGAAATCTCTGAACTAAATTGAAACCTTTAATAATTCTATGAGACAAGATTTTATATTAATATAATATAATCTTTTTCTGTTACAGAGTCCAAAAAAGCTTGATTAATGTTTACAAAACATTATTAGCAATTAGCATTCCTTCTACTGCTTTTATGTGCCAGCACACATTTACATCTGAAAGAGTCTAATGTACCGAATGCAGTGGTGTGTGTGTGTGTGTGTGTGTGTGTGTGTTTGAGCTGAGGAGGGCTGTGAATAGAGAACAAGGTCACTGTTCTTTATTGTTGTGACTAAAATGCATGAAATAATTCAATAAAGCAAATAACAGATTCCAGTCTCATCCTTATCTGTCTCTTCTGTCTTTCACACAAATAACTCCCTAAAAGACACATCTAAGTCTGAGAAATATAGAAAGCATTAGAATGAGAGCCATTCTAATATAGTGTGCTAAATTATTCATCATCTTTTTATGATTGATGGAAAATTTATGATGAAGTCTGTCCATCGGCAGGATTCCCAAACAGATGAAACTGAACATAGCTGAGTCAAGATGAAGCGACCAGCAGCATTATTTGACATCATTTGTACCACTTTTGTTTTTCTGAATCCATTCACATTATACTGAGATCGAATATTAAAAAAAAAAAAAAAAAAAACATTTTTGTAATTCTGCAGGCTTTTTAAAACCAGCCGAAATCTTCACACGACTGTCAATGAGCCACTGTGGAAAGATGTTCAACTTGTGTGGAATCAGCATGAATAATCCTGAGACCATAATGCAACACAGACTGGTTGATTTTATGATGACAACATGATTTAAACAATCATACTCTAACTCATCTGTAAATATGAGCCGTTATGCCACCTGCTCGCTGCCTCATCTTGTCCCTTGCATCTGATTGAACAGTGTGTCAGCACGGCATGCTGCAATAGATCTCACAAAACTGTTATGTGCATGACAACCTAACATTTGTACATCCCGTGTAAATTCAATAGAAGCAGTGTACATAGAAATTGATAGAATTTATACATTTATGCATAAATCTTAGGTTAGGATGGTGGAACCAATGCCAAATGCCACTGTGAAAACAGTAATATGAATATTAAAACTCAGCTGTGCTTTTGATAGCAGCTGAGTATTTGAGGACTATCTCAATGCTGCTAACAATGTCAACCAGTGTGAACAAGTTAGCATGTGCTTCAATTGCACATCACTGTTAAAAATGCAAAATAGATAAATTAATAAATTAGTAAATTAATAAATAAAGTGTTTGTCATTTTTGCAGAAGGAGAAAAAGAATACCATAAAATATGTTTATTGATAAACTGTGAGCTACCTTAACTTATACAGTATGGTAAGAAACAATAAATGGTTTAAAATCACATTATATGGAATTATGTGTAATTTTATGTAAAACTTGATGGGTTTGGCAAGTTAAAATGTGAATTACTATATCATTTTGGGAAAAGGGCATTTCCGAAAGTACCTTCCTGATCATATTTTATTTATATAGATTTGTTTCGTCTTAATTATAAGTATTTAACAGTTTTGTGCTACATTTTCTATTAAAGTATTAACTTGCTATTACATTTAGTGTTTTTAGTGTGTGTTACCCCAAAGGAGTTTTATCTTTCTTGTTTTGTGTATGAACCAGGTTTTATGGACAGGGCACTGGACGATGAACTCTTATTCTTCACGTGGCTTATATAGTTCAATGCTTTTGTGTTGTGTCAAAAAACATTTGCATCTAGAAACTTTGCGAGAGACTTTTGTCTGAGGAACGCATTTTCGTCTCCATGTCACCTAAGGGGCTCCAGAGTTATCAGTAAATTGTAAGGTAGAAAGCAGATTTGGTTATAATGGTTATAATGTATTATTATATCTCATAATTAAATATATGGGTAACACTTTACAATTTGGTTAATTAGTTAATGTATTAACTAACATGAACAAACAATGAACAGAACATGTATTACAGTAATATTTCTTAAGCTGTAAAACACCTGGCAACCACTGCTGAATTCTTACCATCATTTAACAGGATATTTTTATTCTCAGCTTGCTGGGTGGCTAATGCATCTATTTCCTCCTTAAAATCCCTTACTGAAACTCAATTATATTTCTGGATTTTCTTCATTAAAAACAAGCAAACAAACGACTAAAATATTCATCCATCTTGAGATAATCAACAGATCACTGCTGTTTATGCTGCCATCGTTTGTGAGAAGACATATCAAACCTATGGCTCATTTCCAGCTCTATCTTTGCTGATACAGATGCTGACCTCAGCTTTTGATGAAAAGAACGCACTCTCAGATATGAGTCAACAGTGACAGCACAGACCGTTTTAGCAAACACAACACGAGATATCAGCAGACTGGATTAGACTGGGAAAATGTGCTTGCTCTCTATCAGAATGTGACCTCAATCCATTTGTGTGAGCAAACGTACAACACTTGAAGGAAAATTCTAGGTTATTCAGCTCAGCTGCTAAAAATGTATTGTGACTCTTATAGCTTTATTAAAAAAAATAATAAAAAATAAAAAATAACTTTTCTTGAACCACTGGTATTTTTGAGCAGCAAATTTGTGTGGCTGTGTGCAGGTGTAGAAACATCACACAGACGGCTGCAGTTACACGAATAGGCTACCATACACAATATTTAAGACATACCGATACACAAAACGATAAGCTTGACAATGAATTTAAAATTGTAAATAACTTGAAATAACAGTGAGCTGATGAAAGTGAGCATATTAAGCTATGCAGACAAAGTTTTGTGAAAAAGGCAGCAGTTGTCTTTTCATTGCGCGGAGAGCAGAGCCTCCTGCCGGTTCAGTCCTGCATATGCTGCTATGGTCCAAGTAACTGCCTCAATCTGAATATATCAAGAATATTAATTAGGAAGGTCCACGCACGTATCCTAAGTAGCCCAATAGTATTGATGAGTTCCGCCTTTTCACAAACAGGATCGTTAATGCCATAGCTGAGTCTGACCACCTGTTTACCAGTGTCTGCCTTTCAGCCAATCAGGCAAGCTTACTGGGCGAACTTCGCATGATCTAATTAATATTCATGAGCTGTGTGCTCTCAGTTAGTGGGATGCGGTCAGTACACAGGATGTGATCCCGTGCACTGTCAGTAGAGGAGCTGTGTAATCTCTTTAGTGGGTCAGAATTATGATTGAAAAATACATCTTTCAAAGATGATTTAGACTTTTATCTTTTGCTGTATATATATATATATATATATATATATATATATATATATATATATATATATATATATATATATATATATATATATATATATATATTAGTGCTGTCAAAATTAGCGCGTTAACGCATTCGATTAATTTGAAATATTTAACGCGTTAAAATAAAATAACGCAATTAACGCGGTTGCAGTTTTTTTTATTTCCAGTTGTGGCCTATGTGTGTTCAACGTGCAAAGAAATATGGATAAGACCAAGGAAGGACTTTTAGACGGAAAGTTTCAGTATAAAACTCTGCCGGATTACTCTTCAGTCTGCCACAAGAAACATTACTCTTCATTTAGTCTGCCACAAGAAACAGCAACATTAAAATCATGAACTCAAATGTCATTGTTTAAAAAAAAATAATAAAAAATGACTGTAACAGTGCGTAAATCAGACCTTTCTGTAACGCTAACGTTAATAAGCTTAAACGAAATAATTGTGTAGCGGAGTATTTTTTGTACACAGTGCCGCGAACTGTCAATCACTCCTGTACGCGTGCATCACTGTCCTCCTCAGCTGCAGCAACTTGCGCTCTCTCTCTTCATCAAGCTTTAAAACAAAAAGGGGACAAAAAGATCATATTGTCTTTGTGCATAGGCTATAGATTAATTAGATAAATAAATATCTAAATTTGTGCCTTGCCGTCTACGGTATTTTTTTAGAACTTAGAAAAAAGATGCTGCAGCCAATGAACAGCCAGCGGGGGCTGCAGGACGACTCAACCTCCGCAGACAGTTTTTAATGTTTATCAGACAATAAATACTCAAGATTTTGCTTAAGTATAACTCACAACGAGTTTCACACACCTTCTCCGGCCACGTTGAGTTGTTGACACTTAACAGCGGGAAAAGCAACACATGCGCTATTCACTTGTATAACTTAAGGGTGAATGGGTAATGTAGTTTCTGCCCTGGGTGGGATGAATTAGGAAGCTTGCATTGTGAAGGGCGCTCTGAAAATCGGCGGTGCAGGTAAAAGATTAAAACCTCTATTAAAACAGATGTCCAAATGACAGGGGCGGTGCGGGGGGGGGTGGCTAATGGGGCTTAAGCCCCGAATGTTTTGTCAAAAGCCCCGAATCTTTTAGCTTTTTTAAAATAATTTCAACTTTGTTTCATTTCCTCTCAGTCTCTCAGACTGGAGCGGCAAAAAAAAAAGAAACAAAAGCTCTATTACTGTGCGTTGTGGCGGACGGTAAAGCATCACGCATCACTTCGCTTGTTTGGCAACTGCTGATAAAAACTAACGAAGAAGAATATAAATCATCTTCTTCGTCGTTGTCATTAGGGGCTGGTGGGCTTTTTATTTCACCGCCGTCGTAGCGAGCTCACTGACTAACCGCCTGAAATTAACATTATGGACATAACAATTTTTTTTAAAAGGAACTCGTAACAGCAAACCTCACCGGCCAGAGAGAGATTCAAAAGCAATATATCCCAATGTATCAAATGCTAAGTTATTTCAGGGCATGTTTTTCAACTGTTCTCGGCACATTAGTGGGATAAGAAGATAGATTAATTGAGAAATATAGCTGGAGAACAATTAAATACAAAATAGTTTGTAGGTTGTAGGTGAATATTTAGTAACCATCATTTTCCCAGATAGTGTATAGATTTTTAGGCATTCTGTTATCTCAAACAGCCTGAAAAATAGTGCATTTAGCTGACATAAATGGGGGGGGGGGGGGGTGGATCTCCCCTGCGGAGTACACCCCTGCAGCCCCCTAGGTTTGGGCTAAGCCCCGAATGTTTACATCCTCTGGCTCCACCCCTGCCAAATGAGCGTACCGGTACGCTACAAGCACGTTCTGGGCGCACGGAGAGGTGGCGGTACGCTCAAGAGCTATATTTGGAAGTGGCGGTACTGAGTACTGGTGCATACTGGCCCACTTAAAGCACTGGCAATGACTATACTTTGGAATTTTTTTGCAGTCCACTTAGAATTTAACATGGAAATCATTTTTGTTTTTCATTGGCATTGATTGTTTTGAAATTCAAATGGTACTTACATGCCTGTGTTTTTATTTCTGTAATAAATATGGCTTTCAAGCCAACAGTTAATTTGGAGGATATTGATGGTTTATTGCAGGTATGTTGTTTACATGAGAAAATCTGTGTTACAAGTTAAACAAAAATTCCAATAAACAATCATATTTTGAATTTAAATATTTTTAATTTAAATTTAAATGTCTTGAGTTTACATTAATTATTTACATTTTACATTTACATATCCAAAAAGTTTCAGTCTTTTAATTGCGATTAATCACGATTAATCGCGATTAATTTTTAAAAATTGTGCGATTAATTAGTTAATTTTTTTTAATCGATTGACAGCACTAATATATATATATTTACACACACACACACAAGGTTAAATGTATGTTATTTAGCCTGTATGACTGCATATTGTGTCCGATTGTATAGCTAAGATGATTATGAAATTAAGAACAGACCAGATTATGAAATCTGGGTTTGTATCAAAGACACTATTCTCATTTTTTCACTATTCTACAGTCATTATTGGATGCATTATTTGATTTTCCATTTGTCATTATATTATTATAATTCTGTTTTTTTTTTATTTGTATGTTCTTTTTCATACGAAAAGCCCTATCAATAACAATTCAGTGTGTATGAAATGTGCTACATAAATTACTTGTGTAAAGTAACCTAGCCTAAATTTTACTTGATTTTTTAAATTAATTAATTAATTTATTTTACCATCATGCAAGGCACATTAGACAATCCCTGCATATAAAATCTCTATTTTATCTGATTTACACAATAACGTTTTCAGCTTTTTTATTTGGTCACTCACACAAATCAGTCGACCCATTTAAGCCCACCGGCAACTATGCCACAGTTTATAGTTGTCATTTTCGTTTTGTAAGTATTTTTGACTAACTAAATGTTTGTTTTATTTCTCAATGACATGCAAACAACACTAAATAAAGGATTTCAAGAAAAAAAAAAAAAGTTATTCATTTCCTTCCGGTCACATGAGGCTGTTCCAGGAAGCATGGCTACAATTGTTTAACCCTCCCAAAGAAATATATACACATACATATATATAGATATATATATATATATATATTTATATATATATATATATATATATATATATATATACATAATAATGAAGGTCTCTAGAATCATCCAAACAAAACAAATCTTCCAGGAGATCTATATTTTTTTCTGTATACTTAGTCAAGTACAGTATCCGTTTAATTTTAATTGGTCAAGGACCCTAAAACATTTTATTACTAGTATTTTATGATTCAATTGTAATGCTGAAATTCAGACAAGTAATGAATTTCTATTTACATTATTATATGAAATCACCTACTACAGTCAGCCATTGAATACTATGGGCCTAAATTTTTTTTTTTTTTTTTCAGGTACAGCCTTTTTTATTATATAGATGTAATATTTTCTTCATTCTATTTATTTTCATTTATTTATTTTCATTTAACTAACATAATTCTAAGAATGAAAATACCTACATGTTCAATAATAAGGAAATAAATAAACAAACAATCAGGGGTGTAGCCTACACATGATAATTATTTAAATAATCATATATTAAAAAAAAGAATATCATTAATTTCAGAATAACAATGACTTTTGTCAAGGTTCATCCATTTGACCTAATCAATATGTGCCTATTCATAAAATATGTGATATTTTACATATTTACATCACAAAGTATAGTATGCAAATATGTTTTATGTTAATTTATAAAACTACTTGTACCTTCACTTCAGTACTCCTTACTAAAACTGGAAACTGAAAATGCAAATTGTGTTTAGTTGTAGATATTTCTGTGTCTGTGACTATGTATTGAATTGTGGTTGCTGCCATAATATAATTTCCTGTGAAGGATTTATAAAGTATTTAATAATAAAAGGCTACACAATGGACTGCCTTTATTTCACCATCGATATACTAGCCTATTCTACTTCCGCTGGATACTTTATTTAGCCAGATACTCTCAAATCAATGTCAAAAGCATTTGAGTAAAATGGTGAGAAACTTTACGTCTCGAACGAGGTTTAACTCAGCAGTAAAACACAGAAAGATGTGGTCTTTTCACCGACAGGTGTCGCAGCAAGCCATGCAGAAAAGAGTTTCTTAGTGTTAAGACCTCAACAGATCTGAAGTCAGAAGCCTAATTGCTTTTAAGAAGAGACATTGCAAAATGTGCGCTTCTATTGCATTTGCTTTCCAGGCATACAGCATTGAACCTGGTTTTGCGCGTTAAATGTAGCCTGTCATTTGTAAAAGCTCCTGATGCGTAACTGTGCGTGTTGGATAAACGTTTAAAAATAAAACAATACATTTTTATTTAATAATGAAACCATCATTTATAGTCATGATTTGTCAAGCGTGTAAAACTGCTTGTCAGTATTATTATTATTATTATTATTATTATTATTATTTTAAAAAGCTACAAAGTGTGTTTTCATGTAGCACGGAGTATTGTAACCATCTCTCCATGAGCATGCATGTGTGAGCAGTGTGTATCCCGCATCCATTGGCTGCTTCCACGCGCACAAGTTCATCCTCCCCCGTGACGCGCGATAAATGCCCGTCCTCCCGCATCTCTGCTGACAATCACAGTTCTGCTTTGCGTCGCTCCAAAGTGGAATGCAACACAACTCAGAAACCGTTAGTTTTGTGCTTTTGCAGAGATTTTATGGGTTCGCTCATTCGTTGGACTTGCATTGAAGTATTTTTACGCTTTGAGAAACATGACTGGAGTTTTTGACAGCCTTAGTACAGATATGCATTCAAACCAGATTACCTCCAGCAGTTACCACAGTCTGCATAAGTCCAAGGAATCCCCGACTCTTCCGGTGTCCACCGCCACCGACAGCAGCTACTACAACAATAACCAGCAGTGCGCAGGCTCTCCATACGGCCAGATCAGCTCTTACCAGTACCAGAACAACAGCATGAACAGCGTCCAGTACAACACCAAGTCATATGAGCTGGGCTTCAGCAACGCGTTTGGTTCCTACGGCACGTTCGGCTCCTGCTCCTCTCCAGCTCCGGCGGATGCTGGTAAATATCTCTCTTGCTCACTTTGCCTTCTAACTTGTGGTCACCATTGATTTTAAAATGCTAATGTTGTGTTTGCATAAACAGTAAAGAACAACGTTTCTTGCAATGCATAAATCATTATTTTAATGCGATTCTGTTAATTGCGCGCGCTATTGTAATTAATAATAACAGTATAAAATATCTGAAAGCTGATTTTTTTTTTTTTTTTTATTGTTTTGCATTAAACGATTCGGTTCTTTCAGGCGTATTTACAACTACGTGTGTGTGTTTTCTCCCCCAGAAAAAGAGGAAAGTGAACCTGAAATTCGGATGGTTAATGGAAAGCCAAAGAAAGTCAGAAAACCTCGTACTATCTACTCGAGTTTCCAGATGGCGGCCCTGCTGAGGAGGTTTCAGAAGACTCAGTATCTGGCCCTGCCGGAGAGAGCCGAACTGGCCGCTTCTCTGGGCCTCACACAGACACAGGTACGGAGACACTCCATCTTCAGAACCCCGCCAACACATAGGCTTTCATTAGGATTCTGTCTAATACAATAAAATGCTCATTCATTTCTTATGTAACCAAATGGGGATTCAATACTTCTACTACTACTACTACTACTAGGCTGCTACTAATATTCTGTATGTCCTATCTTTATAGCAAATAGTGAACAAAACTAATATATATATATATATATATATATATATATATATATATATATATATATATATATATATATATATATATATATATATATATATATATATATATATAATTTTTTTTTTTTTTTTTCATACACAGGAGTATTATCATTATTATTATTATTTTGTAAAACATGATTCAGATTATCTAACTGCAGTGCTGTTCCATTATGTGTAGAATCCTGCTTGTGATATTGAGTTGTTGGTATGTTTTTGCTTTTTCAGGTGAAGATCTGGTTTCAGAATCGTCGTTCGAAGTTCAAGAAGTTGTGGAAGAGCGGTGAAATCCCTCCCGAGCAGCACGTGTCCTCCAGCGGGTCTCCAGCTCAGCTCTCGCCGCCCCTCGGCGCGGTCTGGGACTTCGCGCACGGCCAGAGAATGAGCAGCAGCAGTCCCCCGAACACGACTGCGCCTTCATTTCTGACAGACTACCCCTGGTACTCATCCACGAACTCTGCGAGCCATCTACAGCCGCCACATCACCACAACACAGCTGTCAGCGCCGGGACCATATTCTGACTCGACACACAAACCGGGAATCCATGATGTGAACTCGCATCAGATGACTTTTAGCAGGCCTGTTTTGCAGTATGAATGGTGAGACCTCTTCACCTTCGCCACGCTGATCTTTGCCAGTGCGTTTGGGGCGTAACACTGTTTCTTATCATGCATTGTCGTCAACAAGCAGAAACTAAAGAATCAAACATATACAATTATTTTTGTATTTATTTATTTTGTTTTATGGCTGATACATAAGTGGATTCAAACCAGTTTTCCACTGAGCAACTATTATCCAAATCCCAGAGAATTCATGCGGACATTAACGGAGTGAATATTGCAGCAGGGTGTAGGAGCACATGTAGCACAACCTGAAGCTGTTCGGTGCCTTCTGACAATAACTGAACTGTCCCTCTCCACCGTACATGTGTTTCACGCGCCTGTCTTTGATAATTTGTATTTTTGTATTTTTCGTTTTATAGTTAGTGTGTAAGGTGTAAATCAGGAGTCTGTCTCTGTGCATGTGTTCCACCGCGTCTGTTTGATAATGTTGTCATTCGTTTGGGATTCTCACTGTCTTACGTTTTACGTGCAAAACACTAATGAAAAACACTCGGAAGCTACTGATTGTCCTAAAGTCATGATCACATTTAAAAAGGTATTTTCTCCGGAGTAGGCCTACTTTGTTTTTGGTTATTTATTTTGAAAATCGAATGAATATTTCTGCCACTATAATGATTCAGACTTATTTAAATAAAGCCTTTCACGTGAATGCGTTTGTATGTTTCCATTCATTGGGGATTTCGAATGTATGAATGTTTTTTCTCTCTCTCTCTTTAGTTCATTGTTGCCATGAGATTAATTTTTTTTCGCAGAACTGTCCACGCCTTCCTTTTTTCTTTTTTTTTTTTATGCTTCGGCGCCTTTTGAGTCTCTAGTCTTTCATAAATCTGTCTGGAGATGCGATGCAACGTCTTGTAAATGTTTAACACAAAACTCACAAATTTACCTTGTGTTGACTAACGTGACAGGTGTGTCTTACTCTGTAATAAATTGGTAGAGAGAGTTTATGCAACTTTTCTCGGGTTGCAAAAGTGGCGGAAGCATGGTAGGCGCTATATATATATATATATATATATATATATATATATATATATATATATATATATATATATATATATACTTTTTTTTTTTTACCATACGCAGTTGGTCTGACTTCCCTTGCATTGTTGAAGACATAAATCGCATAGACACAGGCTCGTGGAGCCGCTACAGAGCCTCGGGCTGGGAGTGAGCGCGCAAACACGCCTCGGCATGAAGCGCTCTGCTGGGTTCAGACTCTCTGGAGTCAGTGCTCTGCGCTCCAGACGGTTTATGAAGTTAGTCGGCGCACAACCCCCCGAGCTAAACAACATGGAAACATTTCTCACAACTTCCACTACCCCACGCACAATACAAGGCCTTTGTAATAGAGACTCGACTGGCGTGTAATTTCCCACGATATAAAACAAAGGAAAACTTGTTTATTTGTTTAGAAACTAGAAAATAAAATGGCAAGAATTCCGTTCTGGTGAATCTGAGCAATGCGACATGCTGAAGCTTTTGCTGAAACGATGCATGCACAATTAATGCGTCAATCCAAACAAACAAACAACCGACTAAATATTAAATATTATATATATATATATATATATATATATATATATATATATATATATATATATATATATATATATATATATATATTGAATTAAATTACTGAAAAAATACTTCATAATAAACACGTAAAAATCAAGTAAACGAAGATGCTATTTCAGTTATTATTAAAACATAACCATGAACGCATTTATTACAGTGCATGGCTATTATTAATTATGTATGACAAGTGTCTAGATTGCTTCTCAAATAAATAAAGTTAAATGCTCGCCCCGGCTACACTTGGACATTCCCGTTGTTCTTTTTGGAAAAATTAAAGTAAATATGGTAACACGGGTTGCTTTTCGTGTTACACGCATCTGTTTATCTGAGGGTCCAAAAGCTATAAAGCAGACGCATGTAATGAGGATGTATCCTGCCACATTACAAGATGCTGTGGTGTCACCCTGTATTGAAATGTGCCCCGCAGAGATCCAGAGATCCAGACTTGACCCGTCCAAAAACACGACAATAGCGCTCGGATCCTCTCAGTAAAGGCCTCAGTAACGCGCTGATAATGCAGAACGGTTCACCCACGCCGTCCGTCCCTTGAGACGAGCTCTTGGGATCAAAAACAATGAAATATCACATCAAGTGTGGCGCAGGAGCCCTCCGACCAAACCAGATCATGTTAACTGATATTACACACCAGAACAAGCAGACGCTTAACCACATGCACCGAGGGCTTTGCGCTGTTTTGGCAGCCTGTATTTTTGCTGTCTAGGTGTATCTGGCAAAATGGCCTGAGTCGGTGTTAACATTGATTAGGTTTCTCAACTCAACTCAGGTGGTTCAACGTGGGCAAGTGTCACACCTTGCAAATGCAAACGAATGTAAAACTGTATTGGACCTGTCTGCAAGCGCACGCTCTGCGTGTCTTTCTCTCTGAAAGATTAGCAATGCTGTGGTTTCAGACACTTCCGGAATCCTGTAGACAACTTGAAAAATGCCATACCCCATCCCTAATTTATACTCTGATCTGTAATTTTATCCACAATTGCTCCAGTTGAGCATTCTGGCTCCCCGATCTGAAAGCCTGCAATTACTATATAATTCTTCGCAATTTTAGATGTCCTAATATGGTCTGTAATTTTTGTGCAAGACAATTTCCAGCTATTTCAAGCATCAACATTGTCAAAGTTGTATGTACATAATAAATGGTAATATCAATGCATAGTTTTTAGCATAACATCTTGACTCCGCGATAATTATATCCGTTTGGAGCCTACGCAAAATTAGCCTGAATTGCATGGTAACTGCTGCTTTAAATTTTTAAAAATTACTCATAATTTTCCCAAAGATTACCAAGATCTCGAGTGCACAATGTCATCAGCGTAATGAGGAGTAAACATTTATGCTAATAATCAGCAATTTTTTCTTCCCCATCAGCTATAAAGAGGGAAAATAAAGCAGGATTTTTCATTCCTGCTCGGAGAGCGCGTGTCAGCTCTGAGCCCAGCTAGAGGAGCCGAGGCTATGCAATGATGCTGGAGGAGCCGAGGCTATGGCATGATGCTGGATGCTCTTCTCCTGTTCTTCTGCTTCTCTCAACACTGACAGGAACCTTATAGCTACTAAAGACGGCCTGCCACTCTTTGTGTTCGCGTTTATTTCAGATTAAGGTAAGAAGGATGCGCATTCATATTAGCCTACACACACATTATTATTATTTTTATTATTATTATTATTATTATATATTTTTTTTTTTTAGGTTTTGCGTACGCTATTAAGCTATTATTAGGTATCATAATAAGTGAAACAAAGTGGTTTGAAGTGCTTGCTTTGCATCTGGGCAAAATAGTATTTTGATATAGTGCTATGTAGCATTATATAAATATCGCCGTATATCATTCTTCAAAAAGTAACAATAAAAACGATGTCACTAAGCGAATATGGCTTTGACTGGTTTATTTAGGCTCGCTGGAAAATCTTATTCGGTTTTGTGGAGAAAACTAAATGTAGAATACCATTTGCTTCTTTGAATCAGAACAACGTGGTCTGCATTATTTACAAAGCTATCTGAAATTTCGAGATAGTTTGTCTAGCCTATAGAATCCAGTGGAAAATAAAGCAGCCCTTGTTCTATAATTTCAGCACTCCGACATTGTGCTTTTGCTCATTTCGATCCCTCTTCCCATTGACAATCTCTCGGTATACACCTGCAAGCAATTTGCCAGCCTTATTTATAACTACCGCTGCGCACCTTTCACTCGCCTTTTTTTCCTTTTCTTTTTCCCCCATCGCACAGCAAATTTTCTTTCAGTGCGCTATCTCTTTTGTTAACAAAAGATTCCACGTGCGAAAAAAAATTGCTCATAATTATCCCGTAGATGGGAAGCTGCATTAGAATAAGGAGGGAATGACTGTAATTATGTCTGGTTTGATGGGCCCTGCGCGTAATCAAGAGGAGAATAGAGTGAAATAACGCTGACCCTCTCTGCTCCACAGCTGCATGTCGGAGAAAGAGACAGAACAGCACGGCTTCTTCGTTTATTCCTTCCCAAGAGTTGTGCTTTGGAATAGTTTTAGAAAAAAAAAAAAAAAAGACATTTTAAATGTATATTTTTATGACACTCGTCATATCTGCGACACAAGTTATTGCAGGTTAGTTTCCAGTCTTTATCAAACGTATGTATATATATGTATATATATATATATATATATATATATATATATATATATATATATATATATATATATGTATGTATGTATGTATGTATGTATATACACACGTCTGGAGTCGCGTTAATGACGTCAGAGAGAACTGCTGGATCTCTGAGCTCGTGATCAGAGCGCGCGGGTCATTTCCTGCTTTGACCAGGACATTTTTAAAGACCACACATGAAGAGTGTCAAAAGTCGTCACAATAATTGCTGCACCCCCAGCATCCACTGCAATGGTAAGAACTCAACACTCAAACAGCAGATGCAAGGCCAGATTAATTCATATTATTTCTTATACCTCACTTTCTCTTTGTTTACATTTTAGAATGCTGATGTGTTCAATTCTAATTTTGACCCGACATCTCTATCATTCTTCATTTATTCAATAATAAAAAATAATAAAAAATCTAGCAAATTACAATATCAAGGCAAAGGGGTGTAATCGAATATGTCTATATCCACGAAAGAATAAAAAACAGTCAACTGGATATTACAGGAAATATCATTCGTATAGTTGCTTCCCGGAATCTGTGTGCATCAGAATTTTCTTAAAATGCGCATTTAAAGCATCAACCCCAAACAAAAGACCCTTTGAACATGTCATCCTTTACCTCCCAGCCCCAGTCTTTCTTCGGGTGCGCCTCTATGAGCGGCACCTGTCCGATTATTCACTTAACACACGGCCTTCAAAAGCAACCACACAAGAGCAGAAAAGAGCTCATAGCGGCTAAACGAAAGTGAAAAGAAACAAGTGTCCTTATTTACTGTGTTACAGAAACCACCACAAGATTAATCAGTGCTTCAGATTGCAATGAAAAGCCAGAGGTGTCATAAAAATAAAAAAACACTAGACGGCCAAATTCTGCAATAAAAAAGACGATTTACGCAAATTTAATACCTGTGCCGGCTCGAATGTCCAAATACAATTAATTTAAAAAACGACAATTTTTTTTTTTTTTTTATAATCAGAATGTTTTTTATTATTATTATTATTATGTTTGAAAAGCGCGTTATCTGTAGACAACAAATCCTTTGGATATTTAAACAAGTTGGCTCAATATTGAGATAGGCCTGTTTATTTCACAAAATAGGTTTGATTTTTGCATCAGTTCATTGTTTTCAGTTGTCATCAGTTACCTGAGTTTCATTCATTTATTTGGCAAAGCAATAAACGTTGCGATGACATTTTGTTACTTCTTTCATAAGCAGATTTTTACTGTTTTGAGTTTACACATTATACAAGACTCCATGAAACATAAACAATAAATTAATGTGACGGATAAGCTATAAAACTTTTTTTCAATCTGAAACGGAAAAACACACGAATTTTAATCAACACAATCATGTTTAGATCCTTTTGCACACATTATTCAGCACACAACGAAAACGACTATTTCTGTACATTAGAGGTGTCAACACTTCCCATCTAACGGTGATGAGAGACGCGTTTATCTGCATCTCGGCTTCACAAACTGGGCTCAAATCTGTTTTATAGTGCAGCCTCACATCATAATTTAAAGAACATTTATTTTAAATAAAACAAACAAACAGATTTAAAAAAAACAAATATAAATAAGTTATATTTAAATAAACACAAAACGCCATACGTACAAAATAACTTTGTTTAAAATTTCTATGTTCCCTTTGAAATGGGGAAAATCTTGAGACGTTCACACTTGCTCACGGTGTGATTTATCCCAGTTGTATGAGCTCGAAGCGGAGCTCATGTCATGTCGCTCTCACAGCCCGTTTTAACCAGCACTGTGATGTGGATGGACCAACCGGTAATTCCAGTTTCATCACGGGAATTTACAAATTTGAAGAAACTGGAATATTTTTTTTTTTTTTTTTTTTTTTTTACAGAACAAAAAAGTCACGGTAAGGGGGAGAGTAGCAGCTTTGATTTGACCCATTTTCCCGGCATTCCCTTCGATTCAAAAAGAGACTTGCTTCCTCTCCGGAGCAAACGACCCTCGTTCAGTCCACGCCGGCCGGTGTGTCAGCAGGTGTCTTTAGAGAGTGTCTCCGGATCTCCGGCCGCAGAGAGACCGGCCTTGTGTCGGCTCCCCTGAACTGGGCCATCGGTGGAGAGAGGGGCGGGGTTGTGTCAGCAGTGCTGGTTCACATGAGCTGCGGCTGCTGCATAGTGTCCTGGTGTGCTGTGGGATACCACGAGGTGTAACTGGGAATATACGAGGTCGGTGTGGATGTTTTGACGCTGGCTGTTGAGTTCCAGACGGGCGCAAGGGATGGAGATCCGGTGGACAGTCCGCGCCCGTTTGCCAAAGCGTTCGGATCTATTGTTCCTCCGCCTTGCTTCATCAGTTTCTTAAACTTGGAGCGTTTATTCTGAAACCAGATCTTCACCTAGAAATAAAGACAAGGCAACGCAAGTGAGCGACAACACCTCGAACCGTTTTACCCATGATTATACTTGTTTTTAAAATCGTGAACTTTTACATTTGACCCAAACAGATGCGACCATTGATTACAGGCCTGTGTTTGATAGAGATTTCAAAAAGAACGCGCTAAGATGATAGCTATAGATAACATATTTTAAGCATTAATCACAACTCGTTCAGAAAATCGAATTCCTTTACTAAAAAGCGCGGGAAGGCTGAGCACATGCCTGTGTCTGCGTGAGCCCCAGGGACGCGGCGAGCTCGGCTCTCTCCGGCAGAGCCAGATACTGAGTCTGCTGGAACCTCCTGTTCAGAGCCTGCAGCTGGAGGCTGGAGTAGATGGTCCGGGGTTTGCGGATCTTTTTGCCTTTCCCGTTGAAACGCACCTCTCCTCCCTCCACCACGGTGTTTTTCTCTGACTCCGGCGCTGGGAGGGAGAGAGAAAAGAAGTTGTCTCACCGACTGTTCATGCAGCGCGGCTCACATCACTGTGCACAAGTTTTACAGGCGGCACTTTAGGTATAATTAGCCTTAATTGCATACATTGTTTATAGCATTACGCAATAAATAATTACCAAGCCTATTAACAGCACATCTGGGCTACTCCAGTCCAACATTCTCGCAGCGCGCCGACCAGCAAAGACCAAAGACATGCACGCAGTGTTTCTTACCTGGGTCCTCCAGCCTCGTCTGCGCCAGAGCCGAGTTGTTTGGGTAAGTCTGCACGGTGCTGAGGTACGGACTGGAGGAATGGCTACCGACCGAGTTGACGTACGGATAAGGCAGAGATCTGGGGAAGGACGGAGCCGGGCTGTACGCGCTCTCGTGCTGCGGGTGTCCGGACGAGTGTAAACAGTGCATTGAATAATGTCCGTGGCTCATAGATGAAGGCGACATTTGCTGACTTGGTGGCCCAAATTCCATGAACACGCTCTTTCCTGAGACTGGGCTGTTAAGACTCTCTGGTATTGTAGACATGGTCATGTCTCTC
This sequence comes from Carassius auratus, assembly GCF_003368295.1. Taxonomy (NCBI): domain Eukaryota; kingdom Metazoa; phylum Chordata; class Actinopteri; order Cypriniformes; family Cyprinidae; genus Carassius; species Carassius auratus. The sequence continues at coordinate 21,838,964 of NC_039276.1, forward strand.
GCTCTCTCTCTCTCTCCCTCCCTGCTTTTTGTTTTCTTCTATGATCCGAGTGAAGGATGGAGCCCAATTTAAGCGCAACTGATTTTTTCACTTTCCATTCATAAGAAAATGTAGTTTGTCTCTGTGAAAAGTCTAGGTACGATGCTGTGGATCCAGACAAACTCGCTCAAAGGTTTGAATCAGGGACTCATGAATATTTATCCAAGGTGCTCTCTGATTGGACCACTCCCTCCAAGAGCGACGCGGATTGGTAATCCGAGGGTCGGGTCCGACGGACTTGATAATCTCAAGAAACAAGACCAACCTGTGACTCTATTGTGCAATGCTAATGTAGAAATTTAGGGAATGGACCGAGACGCATAGGCCGTGTGAGGAGAGCTCGAACACATCCTGATGAACCACAAATCTGACCACACACAATTTAAAATATACGCATATTGTGTTATTTGAGATTTGGTTTTGAATTTTGGTTAGTTAATAATACTTTTTTTTGTTAATTTTGTTAAGAGATAATACTGCACATTAAAACGAATCATTAACATAACTGATCAAACATGTTATTTCAGTCATAATTTGTTTTCATATGACCATGCCATGAGATTATATGTTTTATTATTATAGCATCGATTTACTGAACATTTTATACCAATAAACAAGTCACAACAACACACAAAATTCTATGACATAAAAAAAAGTTTGATCGAATTTGACAATCAAATGTAGCATGCTCCTGAATTTTCAATGCTTCGTGAGCAAAGCATTTAACACCTAACAGATATGTTTAAGTACAGGTAGCTATAAATGTCTCCAAGCGAAGATTAATTACTTTGATGATTCATTTCGTTAAAATGCTAGTCTCAAGTGCTCAAAGACACAGCTGAAACCAGCTAAATTAGCATAACACTGTTGTTTAATTTCCATACGCATAATTAGCTGTGTATTTAATAGTGTTGTGCAGATCCGCTTCAGTCGCGCGCGCGTGGGTTGCGTTTTTGCGCTCGAGCATCAGAGAAACAGGTCAGTGTTGATCCACAGCTCCTGTTATTTGGCGGATTCCTTTCAGATCGGAGTTTGGTTGACTTTGCAGTGTTTTGGTTTATATTTTACGGTTATTGTTATAGTAGGTCTAGTCTGCAGATTTTCGTTTTTAGATATGAACCCTAAATGCGATTAATCCACATGTGGCAGGCCCAATGATGCAGGAAACGGTAAATAAATAAATAAATAAAACAACGTGAAAACAAATCAACAAATACAATTAAGGTAAATATTGTTCCCACGTTTACTTGCATTTATAAGTTTACACTGCATTATTACCAACTACAATAAAACACAATTTCACTTTAGATCGAATAAACCCTAAAGTTTTTTTTTCGTTAAGAAAAAATATCGTGGTTGCATGCAGGGACTATAATAAATAACTCTTTATCGGACGTTATGGAAGCAAAATAAATAAATAAAAAACACCAAAGGTAAAAAAATCGAATCGTATTCATTTACGTATTTCATTTAGGCAATTAGCCTACTTATTTATTTTGCTAATGAAATAATATACATTTGACCACTAGATTTGTAAATTGTTACGCAGATATATGAAAGCCATTAAACTGAACATGGGCCTAACTCTTTGCTTCCAGATTTAATTTGTTAAATAATGTTGCTCATTTATCTGTCAAACCGTTTTAAAGAACAAGCAGCAGCATTTCGGCACGGTTTGGATAACTATTGATAACTGCAACATTAATAATAACTACAGGTGTAAAATATAAGCAGCGTCGCATGAAAAGATTGAAGCAGCTCTGTTTCCAACATTTTCCTCAGAAACATGTTTCATGACAGCTTTATGAGCAAAACTACAAAGCAATTCAGTCAAACGCTTGGGTTAGATATTCGTTAATAATGCGAGCTGAACTTCTGTCCGTTTTCAAGAAATTTTAATTGCAATAGAAACGTGTAGAGAAACATAAAAGCTCATATTCACGAGAAGCAGAAGAGAAGAGACGCTACCGTCTGCGTGAGGCTCCCAGCTGAACACGGATCACACATCCACATCCTCCTCTTATTTCTGTCTGTCTTTCTCTGCGGGTTTCTTTTCTCCCAGTCTTCCTCGAAATGGTCATAATCACAACATGTGTGCAGTTACATTCCCTCATAATAAAACACAGTGAAATCAGAAAAACCTCCAGAACACTGGACAATAATGCACCAGCACCAGCACCAGCTCGATGCCCGGATGATATGGAGTGAGGACCACGTTTGACAAAGCCACTATCCTAAAAACGGTCCAATCTAAACCTATTTGTATTTCAGATGACCTTTGCAATCTTCTTTAGGGATCCTTCATCGGTAGTGAAAATAATGAGAGCATAACAGCCGATAATTATTATCATCCGGAACGCACTGGACAAGTTACACGGGTTTATCGTCTTGATCTGAATTTATGAGATATACATAACGTGTTATAAACAAGAACATACTAGACTAAAGCTTCAATATATTCGATAAGGCTACACATATTCAGACGTGTACAATTGGATTTGCTTTCATATTATCAACCGTTTATAATAACGCAATGACATTATTATTATTATTTTTATTATTATTAGGCTATTAATTAATTCAAATGATTTGTAGCATCTCAGTATAAGCATCAGATCTAAACTAAAGACATCGACTTGGGAAATAAGCTAAATTTTATATTAATAAAACGCTTAAAAAAGGAAGTTCCACTTCCAAATGACTTAACAGCATTTATAGTTAACTATTTTCTATGCTGAATTTCTTTTCTCCCCTTGCACTAGGCTCCTGTTTAACTACAGAATCTAAAACATAAATAAATCTGTTTAGCACCGTTCTGTGATTCATGCAACAAATCTGGAACTATTTAGAACCATTTTCAAGAGTGAATTTAATTAAAGGAGAACAGAAAAACGCTGGTCTCTATTAAATGAAATACTGACATCTCAGAACAGTATCTTACTGTCCATGTGGTCAGTCCCTTAATAATTATCCAGCAATGTCCGACCGTGTTGGGATCAAACCACAGCAGTTTTCAGTTTAGAAACAACTCAAAAAAAAAAAAAAAAAAAAAAAAGCACGTGAGATGACGAGTTAGAGCACTTTCCACAGAAGAGGATCATCAAGAATGAGAGTCAAACACCTGCTAGGTTACCCTGATTTAGTGCACCACACCAGGTCAGGCCCACTCAGTGTGTGTGTGTGTGTGTCTGTGTGTGTGTGCTTCAGATCCAGATATGAGCTGACAAACTGCTTCAAATAGAGACAATTAGGTTTATGGCCTCATCCGTCCTTTCAGCAGGGTCTGATTCTCAACTGTAAAGGGACTTCCAAATCTGCGTCCGGAGCAAATGTCAGCCAAAGTCCCTGATTAGTTTCTGTTTTTGGTGGCACAGGATTCTTTTTTAATTGTTTCAGTATGAAGCTCTACCAGTTTTCTGGTTAGTGTGACCCATGAGATATCCTGTTGATGAAGGGTTCCTGAGAACAAAACCCCAAATTAGACACATGTCTAGTTGTATAAAAATAAATAAATAAACAAAACAGATTTTAAGACAACATCACAATGGAACTGAGAATCAATTACAAGCATCAATTCATGGATGTCGTGTAATAAGACTTTATTTTACGTGTCTTTTTTACATATGTTACATGTACTTGCTATTATAATAACAATTAATTATGCATAATTACATGCAACTAACCTTAAGCCAAACCCTAAGTGCACTAGATAATTAATATTACTTAGTACTTAAAAGTATAATTACACTGCAACAAGGAAACCTTAGAATAAAGTGTAACCAAAATGTATACTACTGAATATATAACTGGATTTTAATTTATTGTCAGAGGAGCAGAGTTCTTTTTTGTTAGTATCTGTTGCTTTATGTTCTGGTTTCCAGTGATCTAAACAAGGTCAAGAACACTTTTTGCTCAATTCAGATACACATAGTTGATGAGTAGATAGGCTGAATCAAATGTGAACAAGTAATTTACATCAACTTCCAAACTGGAGAAAGTAAACTTGGCATTTAGTGTGCTTTGCAATAGATAAGTTATGACAAAAATAAGTTGTAGTGCACTACACAAAGCTCTAATTCAGTCTACACTTAATGTGTTTGCCTCAAGTGAAAGTGCATCCTACTGACAGACCCTGCATTATTATAGAGGGGTATTTCAGATTAAAGAGACACAGCACTTATGAAACGGAATATGATCTCATTATCATATTAGTTGAACACACACACGCACACACACTGAAAATGACATTGTAAAAAAGCCATAGACTCCATTTAGTTTTCCTCCACCACCTATTTGGACTGAACAAATCAGGTTTAAGTGGAGCTGTTTAAACGTTATTAAGCCAGCATTAACACTGACATCTCAACCGAATACGTTGGTGCTCTGTGTTTAGGAATGTATATCAGTCCAGGGACATACAATTACAGCTTATTTACAAAGCAGCATACACACGCTCATATGAATTCACTCCTGTGCTTTCCCAGACACACAGACACACAGAGCCAGATTCGATCAGACATAATGATCCAGTTTCAGAGTATCTGATCAATCCTGATGAGGATAAAACAGCTGTGGGTTTTCTGCCGTTCTCTTGGAGGGTTTTAAGCAGGCACCACCTTCAATTTGCTGCTCCACTGAATTCCAATGGACAAGGAGACACGTGAGAGTATTTGTTGAGACTGAGAGCAACATGTGTGTGTGTGTGTGTGTGTGTGAGAGAGAGAGAGAGAGGACACTGAGAGGTGTAACCACAGATTACTGTGTCAATCAGTGTGAAACGGTTAAGCGTGGTGTTAAAATAATGCAGTTGCTGTGTTTGTAACGTTTTGTTTCCATTTGAGCATCAACCTTTTTAATGGAATTAAACATTATTTTAATCACTATTTTTTTCTAAAGTGTGACTTTATAAAATATTTTTGCAAATAATAAATGCACACAATTTCATTTGTTTAGATATACATTCAGGGGATTCTTTTTTTTTTTTTTGTATAGTGCTGTTTCTGTTTCAATAAAAAAGAATAATAATAATGTTATGTTATGTATAATGATTCCTTTGTAATGCATAATCTTTAATATTTTAAGCATTTAACCAATCTCTAAAAATAACAGCTAATGAACCATTGAACCTGCAGATATCAATTCAGAACAGAATCAGCTGATTTCATTTTAAAATTATTTTTAAAGGTGGAGAATCGTAAAATATTTCTGATATTTCATTTAAAACATTCAAACATAAATGTCTACAGATCTGGCCAGTGGTTCACACAGAAGTGCACACATAATCACAAACATGTGATGTGTTTTCTCTAGCCATGAGCTCTGTCTGCAGGTCTCTGCTATTTCCCTGTAATGTATTCATTTATTGACAGTGTAATATTACATTATTATACCAATGGATTATACTTATTAGAAAGGTATGCGTTCCTTTTAATCATTTTGATGTCATGTTTACTGAAATAATTTGTTGTGTAAAATCTACCCATCATTACGGTTTTCTGAGCAGGTTTCATTTAGTAAAAGATCACATGGCCTTTAAAAGACCATTCATTCCCTAATATATGAAATGTAGCAGAAAATGACAGGTGTGCGTGTCGCATGATTACCAAAACTCAGGGCTGTGATTCTGGGGGCGATTGGACGGGATCTGCTCGGCATCTTCTGCTACCTGCTAATATGCACCCATCACTCACCTGGGCCGCAGGTGAGAGAGAGGGAGAGAGAGAGAGAACAGCCTCCATCATTACCACAGCAGCAGGGGTCAGAACAGTCTGCCCAGCATCCCCCCACCTGCCCCAAAATTGCCCTCCAAAAATGACCAATTACCTGAGTTAGGTGCTACTTGGAGAAATAGAAAAATCCGCCCCAATAGATGGTTACTTAATGCACCGACAAGGAGGAAAAGAAATGACTGTGGAATTGTCACTTGAGGTATTTTTGCTTGTTGTTGTGTCTCCAGGCTCGAGACAGGCAGTCATCAAATCTTCAAACTAAGCAACAAATTAAATCAATAAGAGTCATAGTGTGGCAAAACAGAAGCCTTTGGACCAGCGGCCAGCGGATGATGATTTCACAGCTGTGTGTAGCACTGTTGCTCCCCTAACGCATACTGAAACAAGGTTTGATTACACCGTCGCAAACGCACTTCCCATGGTCCAATTAATGGCCCCACAAAGACGGGCAACATGCAAATTCAGTAATGAAATAATGAGGCGCGCGGAGGGGGCAGCGGGCGGCTGGAGAGCGCTCTCTTTCTCCTTTGGGGTTTTGTTCGGAGTTAAGTCCCAAACAAAGACTGGGGAGAGGTCAGTCCTCCAGCACACCTGAACACGTCCCCCTCTCCCCTTGATCTCCCAAGGCAGACCGCCATTAGTCTTAATAATGGAAAATTGTCATGTTGATATACGTCTCTCTCTCTTTGTGAACAAGTTGTAGGTGGAAGCGCCATTTATTTCAAAGTTCTTTGTGCCGAAAGGCCAGGGACGGTGCTTTTGTGGTGGCGAAGAGGAAAAAGGTGCTGGATGCTCTTTCCATAGTCAAGATAATTATCCCCACTGTGACCTTAATGATCCGCCCTTCTCCCCCAGCGACTTCAGCACCCCCCACCCCCCCGTGCCCTGTGTCAGGGAATATGAAAACCCCTATAATGAAACCATTTTGGCTGATGGAAAAAGGGCTCCTCGAGCCGCACTTGCCACAAAGACGGCTCAATTATGTGAGTAATTGTGATAATTTTCCATCCATTCATGGCTCTTTCTGAAAGGGAAGGAAAGAGAGGAGAAAACAGAGAGACACTGAAAGGGAAATTACACAGACAATGTCGAGTGTGAAAATTGTTACACAAAAAAATGACTGTAAGAAAAGTGTAAGTCTATAAATAAATATGTTAATGCACAAACAAAAGCGCGCGCGCGGATGGATGACCGCTATAGCGGAATAATGCCGAGATGAAAGTCCATGTGCAGCTGTCTGGAAATTAAAGCTCTTTCGACTTCCTATTGACAAAGCTGAGCCCCTAAAAAAGCTCCCCAGTGGTTAGAGATCATTTGGAGCCCTGTGACAGGAAAAAGGATAATTACCTCTCTGAGAGAGCAGGCGGACTGACGCGCCCTTCAGACGCGCTGCTGAATGCAGGAGCTTGATAGAAGGCAGGGAGAATAATTTTGTGCTTTGCTTTTTCTTTTATTCCACGGAACATGTTTTGTTGGCTGGAAGACAAGGCGCGAGCGGCGCTGAGTGCATTAAACCCTGGGTGTTCGCAAATATAAGGTTCCTCCGTCCATCATCTCGTACCTAGAGAAGAACTCTGAAATGCATTAAAATGTCTCCGGCATTCTGTCGGCAGATACTGCATTATTCGTCTGTTTCCCAGCGGGAGACAGATTGAACATTTCCTCACAATGCAAAAGAAGATTCAGGACTCTTTCTCGAAGAAAAGAGCACAGCCTGTAATTTCTTTCCCTCACTCTCTATGAACAAAATCCATTCTGCGTCACTTCGCAAATGATACATGTAAATGCTGAGTAATTCATATTCATAACCTGCGATTCCATTTTTAATAGTTCTGCAACGAAACTGGCCTTTTACGGGGGGCAAATTGGAAAGAGAGAAGGCGAAAGTATTCAAATATTTAGTTAAAGACTAATAGATCTGTTGAACCCTCATGTTTCAACAAATAAAGCTGTAAGGGACCACGATATGTCACCGGCCCTCCAGATTTCCATGTCTGGACGGCACCTGGACGGCTTCAGAGCAAATCACACAATGGCATCCTCAGGTATCTTCTTACTTCTGCCGTTCCCTCCTTCCCTCTCTTCATCCTTAAACTGCTCCCACATGTAGGAGGTTTGACCCCCGGTGTGGGGGTCCACAGACATCTGGAGAAATCTAGGCCAGTGGGAGCTCACCCATTCAGATCGGAATCAGTGGCTGTATTTCTGATTCCCACCGGAGGAGGTTAACATGTTTTTCATTTTGTTCCCTTCTCTCGTGGACACATGCACATCCTCTTCTGTCCGTCAGTGTCACCATTCCTGAGAACCATCAGTTATCTGAAACATCCAACATCTGCATCAAACACTGTCCTTCAGTCGCTGACACCAACAACAACAATTATCATAAGTGCTAACTTCATTTGCATTGCATCTGTCAGCTTAAAAAAGGCCTTAATAAGCATAACAAAAGAAGACACGAAACACCTGCAAACACGACCTTAAAAATATGAATAAATAAACAAAGCAATAATCAAACGCTTGATTTACTGGCATTTCAAAAGAGTTTCACATGTGCAAAACACAGTGTTGTTCTGTGTTTGGTGTTTGCTCAGGGGGGCCATAATATTGTTTAATGTAATGCCATACATCCTGTCTTTATGACATTCAATTAGACTAAAATGTAAAATTGAAACTAAGGTAACACTTTAGATTAGGGAACACATATTCACTAATATATGTATTATTAAATAAGAGTTTTCCCTCAATAAACTCCTTATTTGCTGGTTTTTGATAATAAGTAAATGTACATTATGTTGTATTCTTTGAAATAAATACCATGGTAGTGCCAGTACCTTGCCAAACAAAAAGCACTGGTAATAGTATGATGTTTTATAAAGCAAATCTCATGAGAGCTTATACTACTTTTTAGGCAGCAAGGTTGATAAATACAGTTAAAGCAACGTGCAAAATATAAATGTTGAAGAAAAAATCAATAGGGTGTGGTTTAGTTCATCTGTGTTTTGAAGATCACAGTGCCGTCTGTATGATGGTAAAACCCTCAGACCCCTGGAGCACAAGTGACGGGTTCGAGATCCTCTGGTCTGGATGCAGGAGTGTGTGTGTGTGTGTGTGTGTGTGTGTGTCAGCTGCTGTTATAAATGTAGAGTCAGTGTGAGGGATGAGTCGAGCTGTCTGTGTAGACTGATGTGGACAGGGCGGCCCGGCTGCTGACTCCTCTCTAATGACAGAGAGGGTAATGACAGAGCCCCAAACAGCAGGAAGAGGAAGATCAATCTACAGCCTGAGATAGAGAGAGAGATGGAAGAGAGGGGAGGGATGCAAAAAACAGAGGAGTGAGATTTCTATTACATTGGCTCTCTATGTGTCAGCTTGCCTATGAGTGCATCTGCCTCTCTCGCCTCGCTGTGGCAGTCGGCCCACGCTGCACATTAAAAACACAGCGGATCAATAACTATTAACACTCCTCGGCAGTCACACCACTCACATGTGCCTCTTTCCCTCCATTCCTGCTTCTTTCTCTATTTCCCTCCGTCCATGAGCCGACTGATGGGAGCGCGCCTGGGGTCAGTGGGAATTGAGAAACATAGGGAAGGAAGGACAGAATAACGAGGGGGTGAAATGAAACGAGGCGGGAGTTAGTAACCAGCTGCCTGAGCAAACAACACACATTCCTCATCCTCAGTCTGCTGTTTTTCCTGGCACTACCGGTCATGCAAAAAAAAAAAAAAAAAAAAAGACATGAAACATAAAACTAGGCCCATCAAAAGATATCACAAGGCTGCATGCAATGAGGGCAAATAGTCTGAGAGGCCATTGAAAACCTGGGATTTTCCCAATACCAACTTTTTCCCAGAAATGTTTTTGCTAATTTGAAAAAAAAAAAAAAAATGATTAATTTATAAAGAAAGGTCTTATAGAAGCACTTTTGCAGCCCTGAAAAAAAAGGTAACCTAAAAATTATTACCTGATTTTATTCTAATCAAAAATATTGTTTAATATCATTAAATTACTTAAATGCATTAATTTTAAATAAACAAAGGAGGGGGGTTGAATCAGGTAGCAGGTTATCAGGGGCATAAAACAACAACAACAACATTGTGAGAGATTAAAAAAAAGAAGGAGTTTCTGAGAAAGAGAACGAAAGAAAAACAGACTGAAAAAATAAATACTGGAAAACATAAAATTAGCTGCAATTTGGGTAATTTTTTGGTTGATTGTCCTTTGGGACATGATTTGATCTACAGGTCTAAACATTAACTGTATACAAAGCCTCAGTCAGCAACAGGAAAACCAACAACTACCAGCACAAGCAGCTGATTGTTTTCTCGGAGGAGTAATATCACATACTGAATTCTCACCTGATCAGGAATAAAGCGGTCACCCAGGGTGTGACCAGCAGGATCCCTTAAAAGTCACAGATCTGAAATGGAAATGGAAATGGGGAACGTGCCATTTGTGCCTTAATATATCAAAAACTTTATTATTTTTTATTTATTTAATTTGAAAATGTTACTGCTGAATATTTAAGACAATATATTTTCTTATTTCTAACGCTTGAAGCACCACGATTAAATGCTATAGACATGTCCTTGTAATTTTCAAATTATGAGTCGATCAATATGGATTTCCAGTGGCTGATTCTTAAACTATACCTACGAAAACTACAACTAACAATGAAAATACTTCTGAATCATTTCCTAATCTTAGTTCAGTGTAATATACTAATCCATAATTGAAGTCAAAAGTTGTATTATTTTAGGAATATTATTTAAAGGTTAAGGTTAATTTAGTCATGATAACTTTTAGAGAGTTTAGCATGGTAATATACTTGGCACTGTTAATGTGTTTGGTCTCGGAGGAATAGATCTGCTACACTGCTGCTGCAGAAGAGCAAGTACTGAGACTTACTACTGCCAATACATCCACAGATATACTGCTGTGAGCATGAAAGAAATACTGCTGCTGCCAATATAACATATATAAAATAATCCCCATACATAACATACATGAATTCACCCCAAAGCAGATCTATACAGGTGGAGCTGGGGAAGGAGGAGGGTTTCTGTAGTGTGCCACAACTGATACAGCAAGAACTAGCCAGTTGTTTAATGTTTAGCAGCAAGCTCACTGGCTGCTGATAGGAAAGAAAACAGTCAGCTGCATCATGTAGCTAACAATGTGATTAACAGCAATTTAAGTTATGTACCTATCAGCCTGCGCCATCTAGAGTTTCATGACAGAACTCCAAAATGGACTTCAGCTAACATGAACTTACAAATAAACAATGATGTTAACAGAGATAAGTTAAAAACTGTTAATGCTGAATATACATTAAAAAAAAAAGAAAAAAAAAAGAAGAAATAAAGCATGCCTTCATTCCAGGTGACTCAAAAAACGGTCTCCACAATTAGTGCATTGTGAATTGCTTTGGATGTGCTGAGCCAATCGATTAAATGTGACCACAGATTTAATAAAGTCATACGCTTTTACAGGCCTCTATGGACAAATTTCAGAGCAACAAGTTTGTGTAAATGAATCCAGCAGTCAAACTTCTCCAGAGTGAACTAACACAAAGGACCATGTGACTTTTAGCCATCCCAGTAAAATAAAACCACACTTTCCCATCTCAGAGCAGTCATTACACCGGTCCCTGTGTAATTTGTCTCTTTCATAAATGAGACGTGGCATCAATGAATTGTTTCAGTCTTGTACAGTCTCTATACAAGACCTCCCCATCTCATGTCAACTGAGGTCTCCTAATGGCTCTGTATCTGTATAGCAGCCAAACACAGACTTCAGTGTGTTTCCTCAATTGCGCTTTATCTGAGCCCAAACCCAGAGGATCATAATAGTTTTGACTGCTTGGGCTCTGGGCTTTGACTGCTCTGAATGGGTGGGTATTGGGATGGAGGGGGGGGTCCCAGCGTGAAACAGGACATGAGCTGAATACCTCAATACCTGTCAGGTGTACGGTGACATGGCATCATTGTTTGGGGAGGTTCAGATTGATTTCGGATTGCCTGGCCTGAGCAGAGGGGGCTGATGGGTATTGTGTGATTGCTGGATCACCAAATTAAGACACGGTTTCATCTGTTGTCATGCCAACCTGCATGGAGGAGAAAAATGGAAAATCAGATGAAATGTTACCCAGAGAACTGAAAGATAGGGGGAAGTCACAATGAATGACTGATGATTGCTGATAGCATTGCATATGAATGTTTACGCTAAATGTTAAAAGCCAAGTATAGGATCAATCAAACCAAGTTTTGGACTTTGGCTTGTATACTTGGGGACTAAACATATCATGTCTTATATATAAGTATTATCCTTTGACTTTTGATTATAGCTAAAGTTCATCCAAATATGAACATTGTGTCATCATTTACTATAAGGTATGATTATTTTAAGATATTATAAACGTTAGCATTGATTTTCTGTAAAGCTGCTTAGAGACAATGTGATAGTCAAACGTACTAAACAAGTAAATTGGCTTGACTACCTGAGACGGAATAAGGAATTTGGGGTAGATTAAGTTAATTTGATTAATAAATGAATAAATCAGCTCACAGAGAAGTCTTTAACTAATCTATAAAGAGACACAAATCTTGGCAGAGAAGTGTCACAATCACAACTGGAGCGCGTGGAGAGTGAGGTCCATTAACCAGCCTACATTACGGGCCATGCCCCTGTGTGAGGTGCACTCTCCCTCTCTCTTAGATGTGAGAAGTGTGCTACATATATAGAGATGCTAATGGCTTCAGGACAATTATCTCACCATTTGAGCAAATGGACTAGGCCATGCGTGTGTGTGTGATCACCTGCACCACCGTCTCAGAAAATGCACCCCCCTGAATGTACCAGAGTGAACGACTTCCACGAATAAGTGACGACATCAGATTCTGTCTTTTCATTGAGGGTCATTATAGAAGCAAAAGCTCCACAATGAGATTTTATCTTGGGGCAGACAAAGAACAAGACAAGTGTCACTTTACAAAACACTGCGTGATAAAAAGACGGATCCACCCGATATCTGGTGTTAACCATTCATTTTATGAATTGTAGGTATGTGCTGTGCGCACGAAAGCAGCAATCAAACATTTGGTTAAGGACCGCACTGTTGCTATCTTGGATTCCGGATTAAAATTGCTTCTACTAAGGGTTGGGATTTGAACCAAACCATATTAAATACAGCATGTTACTTGCCCCACACCGTTTGAGCTATGAATATAAAAGCGAATGCTGGAGGAAAGGTAGATTTTAATTTAATGTGATATAAAAAATAAAAGTTGGTCATTTATTTTATGGTGTCATTATTATACATATTACATATACTTACTATAGTAGAACTAGTATATATGCATAATAACAAGCAGCTAACCTAAATGATAAATCACCCAAAAATGAAAATTACCTATGATTTTGGGTGAACTATCCCTTTAATACACTCATTCATTAATATTACTCAGTAATATTAAATACTTGTGAAGCAATGACACCTTGAAATAAAGTGTAATCACATTTTTTTCAAAGAGATCAGACTGCAGACTAGCTGAAAATAATGCAAGCAAATAATATAGTAGATATAAAGGTGAAATAATAATTTCTAAGGAATTCAGTTAATGTTGCAAACATGTCTACAACAGACTACCACAATCTGACACTCTGCTACACTGCACTTCTAATTATAGGCTTTGAATTGTTGCCTAAATATATTATACTGAACAAAATTATTAACGCAATACTTTTGTTTTTGCCCCCATTTTTCATGAGCTGAACTCAAAGATCTAAGACTTTTTGTATTTACTCAAAAGGCCTATTTCTCTTAAATATTGTTCACAAATCTGTCTAAATCTGTGTTAGTGAGCACTTCTTCTTTGCCGAGATAATCCGTCCACCTCACAGATGTGGCATATCAAGATGCTGATTAGACAGCATGATTATTGCACAGGTGTGCCTCAGGCTGGCCAACATAAAAGACCTCTCTAAAATGTGCAGTTTTATCACACAGCACAGTGGCCCATGGTGGTGGTGGGGTTATGGGATGGGCAGGAGCATGTTTTGGATAACGATCACAGGTTCATTTTATTGATGGCATTTTGAATGCACAGAATTTCTGTGACGAGATCCTGAGGACCATCGCCTCATGTTGCAGCATGATAATGCATGGCCCCATGTTTCAAGGATCTGTACACAATTCCTGGAAGCTGAAAACATCCCTGTTCTTGCATGGCCAGAATACTCACCGGACATGTCACCCATTGAGCAGGTTTGGGAGGCTCTGGATCTGCGTATACGACAGCGTTTTCCAGTTCCTGACAATATCCAGCAACTTCACACAGTCACTGAATGAGGGGACCAACATCCCACAGGCCTCAATCAACAACCTGATCAACTCTATATGAAGGAGATGTGTTGCACTGCGTGAGGCAAATGGTAGTTACACCAGATAATTACAGGTTTTCGGACCCCTGGTCCCCCAAATACAGTAAAACTACACATGTTAGAGTGGCCTTTTATTGTGGGCAGCCTAAAGGCATACCTGGGCAGTCTAAGGCAACTGTGAGGTGGATGGAATATCTCAGCAAAGGAGAAGTGCTCATTAATATAGAAAACTTCATTCTGTATCATTTATTATCTTTCCTCATGGGAACCAGAAAAAGTCCCCACAGGGTCAAAAGTTACTGATATTACTATCCTTGCAGAGACATTTGCCCACTTTACGTATAATACCAGCTACACACACACACACACACACACACGCATGCACGCACGCGCACACACACACACACACACACACACACAAAGAGTTTTTAATAAATCCCAGTTTGACAGTGATTGGACAAATTGCTTAAACTAACCCATTACTTATAGTTGTCTTTACATATACAGAAGGGATATGAAAAAAAAAGCTTTACACACAATCAGTATCAAGGGACCAGAAAAAATGATATCAACTTGGGGCTGAGCTCTCTTGAGAGCTCAAATTCCTAGTAACGTTCTAGCAACAGCATAGCAAGACCATGACAGTAGTACTGGAGCATGAACAAAACCTGATGATCATGTTCTTCAGCATACTTGTAGGATGTTCATATTGTTCTTAAGTGGACAAAATAACTTCTAACCATCTTTAAAAGCAGTTCACAATTTTACAATGTTTTGCCTGTTTGACTGGTGAGCTAGAAATAGGGCAGAATATACAATTTCTTCATTTTACATAATAAATGTCAAAACGTGCTCCAAATGTTCCAAAATCCTTTATTTATTTACAACTTTAAATAAAAAGAATTGCTGGCTTTTCAGCATGGTCACAGATTTTGTATGTACTGTATACAATTTTTAAGACTGCATGCATAAAATCTACAATCTACAAAAAAAAAAAAAAAAAAGTGTATACTTATGTCAACTATCCTTCTTGCATGTTCACAGCATCATATTACATATAAAAACAGATAATTACAGATTTTTTATTTTTATTTTTTAATACAGATAAAATGAAAGACAGCGAGGTGTGTGTCTGTGTGTGTGTGGCAGGGGATTCCCAGGTTTTTGGGCTCAGAAATCTCACTGCAGTCTCAATCCTCGCCGCGCGCGTGTGTGTGTGTGTGTGTGTGGACACGGACACAATGGCTGTCGTCACATAGTCTGGGCTAGTAATGTGCTGAGAGAGAAGGGAAAAAAAACAGATTGTACATGAAGATGAGAGCAGGTTGACTCTCACAATACTCTCATTTAGAGCGCTGAGTCTTCCAGGCTCACAGGCCGTCAGCCCCTCTGTCTCCAAGCCTCAGCCCCAGGACCGGATCTCCACCCTGGGGACAGACAGACCGATGACGCCCCCTGTCCACACATGAATCACACTCTGACACTGAAGCTTTGAGTCCTCTAAAGACATGCTCAGGGTGAACACAGTTAGATAAGAGATAACCCTAAATGATGACCACCATATACAACATTCAGCGGTCTGGTTGCACATTAAAATCAAAACAAAAAGATTCAAATTATGGGTAAATAAATAATCCTATACTTTTCAGGCATTTTGCCTTTATTTTTGTATATATAGTGAAAGACACAGGGAGTCTCATTTTTAGAGAGTGCCTACACAATTGGCCATTCAATAATTCTGCACAATTAAACTGGCCAGCATTTTCTTTATTCAGCAAGCTCTAATCTAATACACAAGTTCCCAGAGGTTTCTATTTTTATTTCTTTACCAGTTCTGGAAGCAAACGTTTTCAATGTTGGAGTTTTGTTGAGATTAAAAACAAATAACCTAGAAATACAGGTGCATCTCAATAAATTACAATGTCATACACAAAATCATTTATTTCAGTGATTCAACTCAAATTGTGAAACTTGTGTATTATACAGACTGAAGTAGTTTAAGTCTTTGGTTCTTTTAATTGTGATGATTTTGGCTCACATTTAACAAAAACACACCACTAATTAGAATATGGTGACATGCCAATCAGCTAATCAACTCAAAACACCTGCAAAGGTTTCCTATACCTTCAAAATGGTCTCTCAGTTTGGTTCCCTAGGCTACACAATCATGAGGAAGACTGCTGATCTGACAGTTGTCCAGAAGACAATCACTGACACCCTTCACAGGGTGAGCCACAAACATTCATTGCCAAAGAAGCTGTTCACAGAGTGCTGTATCCAAGCATGTTAACAGAAAGTTGACTGGAAGGAAAAAGTGCACAACCGCAGCCTTATGAGGATTGACAAGCGACATCAATTTAAAAATTTGAGTGAACTTCACAAATAATAGACTGAGGCTGGGGTCAGGGCATCAAGAGACATGTCAAGAGATTTACTGAACCACAGACAACATCAGAGGTGTCTTACCTGGGCTTAGGAGAAGAAGAACTGGACTGTTACCCAGTGGTTCAAAGTCCTCTTTACAGATGAGAGCAAGTTTTGTATTTCATTTGGAAACCAAGCTCCTAGAGTCTGGAGGAAGGGTGGAGAAGCTCATAGCCCAAGCTGCTTGAAGTCCAGTGTTAAGTTTCCACAGTCTGTGATTATTTGGGGTGCAATGTCATCTGCTGGTGTGGGTCCATTGTGTATTTTGAAAACCAAAGTCACTGCACCCGTTCACCAAGAAATATTGGAGCACTTCATGTTTCCTTCTGCTGACCAGCTTTTTGAAGATGCTGATTTCATTTTCCAGCAGGATTTGGCACCTGCACAGCAAAAGCACCAAAAGTTGGTTAAATGACCATGGTGTTGGTGTGCTTGACTGGCCAGCAAACTCACCAGACCTGAATCCCAGAGAGAATCTATGGGCTATTGTCAAGCAGAAGATGAGAAACAAGAGACCAAACAATGCAGATGAGCTGAAGGCCACTGTCAAAGAAACCTGGGCTTCCAGACGACCTCAGCAGTTCCACAAACTGATCACCTCCATGCAGGGGCGTAGCACCAAATTCTGGACCCTGTATACTCTCAATGTCAGTGGGCCCCCTACACATGCCATTGTACGATGTGGGTTAGCAAAATGAAAATTCTATTTTGAATGATTTTTTTTTATTTGAATATAAACAAGTATAAATAGTGTTTAAATCTATTTGCCCTTACTTGTGCTCAAATACCTTTAAACCTTAGGCTACATTGGGATTGTGTACTAACATTTTGATCCATGATAATGATGCAAGTTTTAAATTTTTGAACAGGAGAACACAAGAAAACTGTACCCTCAGAAACAAATCAAATAAGCTAAGCCTCCCATAATGAAAAATAAAGTAAACTATACAAAAATAAAAGTCAAATGAGATGTATTCTACATCCCAGTAAATGCCCACTGACGAGTCTTTTTGTTGTATAATATTACCTGTGTGTACTTGAGAACACAGTGATAGTGGTAGGCGAACCTAAATGTGCAGAAATATAGGCAGATAATTTATTAAGGTGTTTGAGAATATATCTCACATATAAGCAATAGTAGGGCTAGTAACTTTACACTGTGCTGCCACTCTTTCCACCACTCTAATAGCACTAGGCAATAGCACACACATTGAATCAAAAAGCTTATTCATTTAAGGTAAACAACTCACAATTAGGAAGCAAGGGGGGAGCTCGTAGCCTGACTACGTCAGACTTCCTACTTCCGCTCAATTTCATTTCGCAACTGGTATTACCAGGCTAGGGAGCTCGCCCTTTGAGCAATGATATCACCTTGTCTTTCCTCATTTCTGCTCTCAGTCTCAGCCTCATCTCCAGAACAGCAGCCAAGACTGGCCAGTGCTGCTACTGCTGGTGTGTCAGAACCACTGGTTGTTTCTGAATCTGGTTAATGTTGGCAACCTGACGTTTGCTGGCCTGGCCCATAATTTACTTACAGCAACAAGCAGCCTGGTTGACAAACTAAGCTAAAGACTTAACATTAGCATACATACATTAGCAGCAGCTGTCTGGTGTTGACTACGTTAACTTTAATTGGATATAGGTGCATAACAAGCAAACTCAGTTCACCTTTTGGAAAGAAAGCAGTCATCAGCTGCTTCCCCTCATTCTGCCTCCTTTCTTTTTCCTCCCTGTCTTTCTTTTTTTGAAAGCCCGATTTGGGCTTTTTGCGCAGCATGATCAGGCTCCAAGCATAGACAGTAAAAGAAATGGACACAGCGACCCCATTGGAACTAAATTGAGACAAGTGAAGCCCATTTTTTGCGTTTTTTAGCACTTCCGTTTCTGACGCGCAGACTCAAACGAAGCTTCACGACGTCAGCAACCTGTCTGACAGATGTAAATCTTCTAGTAGCTGTGCGTGCAAACTGCCATCGTTAATCTTGCAGAGACGGCGAGCTTAAGCGGGGAGTTCTTTGTCGTGAGTGAGCAGGAGTAAGTATTCTGATTAATTATTTTGTATAGTATTTTAAAATGTAACGCCACTACGCCATATTAAGTTAATTGCCTGTGAGCTTCTCCTCCTGTCTGTACGGTAATGCGACAGAGAGACGAGTGGTTATGACGCAATTGTTAGCCTATTTTTTACAAAACCTGTTTATACGGGGCCATAATGTAACATAGAAGGTAATGGAGCCCTTTATACATTGTCGTGTATCTTTAGAAATAAATAATGGACAAATGGAGTCTTTAAACGCCTCAGATGTAAAGTTATTCGCTGTCAAAGTGACGCCAAAATGAATGGGAGTCAATGGGAATGCTAACGCAAGTGAAGTTCTGCTAAAAGATGGCAGCCCCCACCCGACTTCAACTTCCGGTCGAGTTCCTTGCCCCCTGGCTCCAAGGCTCTAGAGTAGACTCACTGCGTTACTCTTCTTCTTCTCTTCTTTGGTGTTTATTGGCGGTTGGCAACCTAACTTATTGGTGCATTACCGCCACCGACTGGAATGGAGTATGGATAAGGATATTATTTGTATAGCTTATAAATAAACAAAAAAAAAAAAACAATCAAAACAAATAAACAAACTGGAAAATAATACAAAACAAATAAACAAACAAACAATCAAAACAAATTATATTCTTTTGTATAATTTACTTACTTTCAAAAATTTAATAATATAATCATACAACTTTTTCCCTACTAAACCTGGCAATGTAAAGTCATGATGTTTTGCTATCTTAAGTGACTGAATAAGGTGATGTCTCTCATTATTATATTTCATACAATGAAAAAGTACATGCTCAACTGTTTCTTGTTGACAACAGTATATGCATTCCCCAGTTGGATGCTTTCCAATCTTATATAGTGTACTATTAAGTCCTGTATGACCTATTCTCATCCGAGTTATAATACTTTCTTCTCTACGATTCCTACTCTCCCTCCTCCCAGAACCAACTTGATTTTGTATATTATGTAAGTGTCTGCCTAATTCAGTATCATCCCAATGTATCTGCCATATTGAGTACGCCTATTTCCTAATATATGCTTTAGCTTCCATTTTGCTTAATGGAACTTGTAGATTTATCTGTTTTAATTTTAGAGTTTGTTTTGCCAGAATATCCACCTTCTCATTTCCTTCCACACCAACATGAGCAGGAACCCAAATGAATTGTGTTTCTTTGCCTTTAACCTTCAAATTATATATCTTATGGAAAATTTCATTAATTATGTCCATTCTAAAAGATGACCTGCCAGATTTTATACTTTCCAGTGCAGAATAACTATCAGATGCAATAACTGTGTACATTATTTCTTTCTCCTCTAACCACTGCAAGGCCAATAATATTGCTAATAACTCTGTTGTATAAACTGACAAATGATTGGTAACTCTTTTCTTGATATAAAAATCATATGTTGGAATATATACAGCTGCCCCTGCATATCCTGTCTCCGGATCTTTTGATCCATCTGTAAATAAAAACACTGAATCTTGGAAATGCATCTCAAAATAATTCCTCACTATATGACATACTGGAAATTGTTTAGATTTATTATTTATTTCCCGCTTTGTATTGAGTTCAACTGAGTTCATTCTCTCAGTTGGTGTTATCAATATATTTTGAAATGAATTATGACATCAATTGGAGGGCCCAATTAATTCGAATTAGGCTACAAAAAAAAATAAATAAAAAAAAATAAAAAAAAAAATTTGGTTGGGATTTCAAAGGGTAGTCAGGTAGTCAGGTCCACTTTTCCCCCCACTACCACGCCCATGCCTCCATGCCATGCTGAATTGAGACAGTAATTAAAGCAAAAGGAGCACCAACCAAGTATTGAATACATGTACAGTAAATGAACATACTTTACAGAAGGCCAACAATTCATAAACATTTGTATTTTTTTATTTTGTATTGGTCTTATGAAGTATTCCAATTTGTTGAGATAGTGAACTTGTGGGTTTTTGTTAAATGTGAGCCAAAATCAAACAATCAAAAGAACCAAAGGCACTGAATTCATTTAATACACAAGTTTCACAATTGTAGCTTAATTACTGAAATAAACAAACTTTTCCATGACATTCTAATTTATTGAGATGCACCTGTACAGTATATATGTTTTTTTTTTAACATAATTTAATAATAAATTATTCATCATTTAAATGGTATTTAAAAATAATCACATTAATTAGTTGTGAAATTAATAATAATAAAAAAAATCACAATTTTCTATTCTACTACTCCAATATCGTTTGCTTGTTTTTTCATTTATTTGTTTATTACTGTTGTAGACTGCTGCAGCACTGGTTGAATCAAGTTATACAGTCTTTTCCTTTCTAAGTGGGTGGTTCTTAGGCTAAATAGCTTGCAGATTGGACCAGACTGATTATAGGCTTCAAGCGACTATCTGAACTTGAATGTGCATCTCCTACAAGAGCACCAAGAGCATGTGACCACCTGTTATCGCTCTGTTGCTGTATGTGGACGTGATTTTGTAGGAAACTACATATGATACACATGATGTGATAGGTAAATCTATTACTATTATACTATGTAAATATTGGACGCTGGACAACGTACCTAATTTTGGGACTGTCCCACAAAATGAAGGACAGATTTTCACCCTGAAAGCATGGGCATTAACCACTGTGTCATGACTTAAAATGCTACCTTTAATAGCTTTCTATTTGAGTTCAGAGTAGAGTTTTAGTCCAGAGTCTGCTCTGATATTCTACCATGTTGAGAATCCTGAGACAGCAGTGTGGTCAGCGTAATCAGGCCTCCTCATGTGAAGATGCTCGCTCATGATGAGGCCCTTACATGTGTTTCACTGAAAATGCTGCCTGTTTAAAATCACACACACACACTGCAGCTGGATCGGCTGGTGACCTGTTTCCCCGCTCCGGTAATCAGCAGGGTCTGTGTGTACAGATTCTCTGGTGTGTGTGTGTGTGTGTGTGTGTGTAAAAATGTGCACAGGGGGCCCCGTGATCTCATGAGCCAATCAGGCCCCGAGCAGAGAGCCCAGAGGGTCCTGCGGAGCTCAGCAGAGCAGCACTGTGGGGTTCAACACTGTCCTTCTCCTCATCTTCTTCATCTCCAGCAGCACTAGAGCCACTCTCAACACACTGCGCCCAGCAGGAAGACACACACACACAAACGCTCTTCTACACACACATCTCCAGGCAGAGAACAGCGTGAGTCCGAAAACACACTCAAATGCATTTCAAAAGCCATCAGTGGGCCACTGAATATACAATCACTCACGCACACAGGCATATTCTTCCACAAGCCTCAGCAGGGTCTCCAATAGAGAGCCCTCTTTCTTTCTCAGACACACTCACAAATGCACACCGCAGACAGAAGCCTTCATTCACAGTGAGATATCTCAACACATACTTTCTCTCGCACAATCGTTTCATTTCTCTTTTTCAGACAAATCCTGCCGTCATCGTGAATCTCCTACACTCACACCCAAACACACACAGCATTATTTCTGTAACTGTTAGAGCTCTAGAGGCCCGGAGTAAAGGGAAAAACACAAATTATATTTCTATTTCTTAATAGTTTCTGCGAGACAAAACTGCAGTGATACAATTTGCATTTTTCAAGAAAATATGAGTGGCACTTTTTGCAATCAAAACTCACTGACACAGTGTTGGAGGACTGACAACTTTCCCAGTTAAATATCATAGAGACCTGGGCAGTAGAGTGTTAAGGCATGCCCTAAACCATTGCTGGTCTCCATTGACTTCCATAGTATTTTCCACCATACTATGGAAGTCAATGGCTACCATCAACTGTTTGGTTACCCACATCCACCACCGATCTAAAGTATCCAGATTTGTTGCCCATTCTCAATGGGAAAGTGCCCAAGCAACATTACTTTAAAAAAGTTTCTCTGTGTATCATCACCTTTAGAGCAATTCAACTGTTCTGAATCAAAGGTAAAGGTGCCCTGAGGTCAAGAGGTCATTAGGGGTAAATCTTAATCTAATACTGTAAATCTCCCCCGTGCATCCTCACTGATTAGCGGAACATAAAAAGTGAGTGTATTCAGACCTACTGATGAGGGCACGTGTATATCTAGATCTGATGTGTGTGTGTGTGCGGTCCTCCAGACAGGGCTGAGTGTGTCTTTTAAAACCTCTGTGATTACCAGCCCCTGTGCGGCCCACCATTTCAACCAATCAGGTCACTCCATCGCGGCTACACACGCAATCAGCTCATCAATATCTAGAAAGACGTGATGAACCTCTTCCGTCCAGGTGGAGGACAGACCGAATACTTGATTGTGCAGCTGTTACTACACTGCTGACAAGGGCCATGACCCACATTTATCTAGACAGTCTCCCTCGTTCACTAGACCATTGTCTAGGAAAAAGACCAAACTAGTCTCGTTTTCCAGTTAGCTGTGGTACAATCACATCAGTGAGACAAGTTCAACCTATTTGCAAAGACATCTTTAGTTTTGGAGTAAGTTAGTTATAGTTTACTCAATCTCTGTTCTGATTCACTACTGTGTGGTTTGACATCAGAGGTCACTGGTTCTTGCATGTCTCATCACTTACATCAAAATATCATAAGTGAAAGAAATTTGAGAGCTATGGCAGAATATTTTCAATGAATGTAAAGATCACCTTTACCATATTTCATTCAGATAGTGAGTAAAACTATGTCAGAAACTTGGCATGGACTATTGTTTTAAAACCCTAAAGCACTGGTATATTTTTGTCTAGCTAACCTGGTTCGCTCATTAAAAATACTTTAATATTTGTCTTTCACAGTATGGGAAAAACAACAACAACAACAATGGGAGTCAATGGCTACAGTCAGCTGTCTGGATACCAACGCTCTTTCTAAATATCTTCTTTTGTGCTCAACAAAAGACAGAAATATAAACCGGTTTGGATTAGCTTGAGTCTGTGAGGACTGAATTTTCATTTTTTTCATCTCTTTAAATCAGTTCCTTAATGTCAAGCATGCCAGACAAGCAAAATATATTACAAAAACTGCACATGCCCTATCAAACTCAGGTACCCTTAATTTTCAAGTAACCATCAGTCGGCTAACAAAGAATGGGAAAGCACTCTTTAATGTAAGTGTGTGTATAAATGTATGTGTGGATTTACTTTTAAATTGTAACGTATTTCAATATAAGTTAATTATGTGTTGTGCCAATGTTGTACTGAGTAAGTGTCTTAACTGTAAACACCGGGAAAACTGGGATCTAGATATATACCATACTGCTGTTGGGAATGTTGAAATGATTTCAGACTGCTAGTTTCATAAAGATCACTTAATTATCAATGCCCTTCTTCACCCAATCTTTCCAGAGAAAGGGAGCTTTAACAAGACACACCGTTTAGGGTTCAACCGCATACTTGAGCTATCGTTTAAGTAGGGGTCAAAGCCACACAGAGACCTTTAACCATATCTCATGTCAGTGTGAAATAATTGGACGATTTTTCACCTCTCCAACCAGTTTAGTGGACATGCTCTGTAATAGCAAGATTGAAGGCAAGGCAAACTGCTCCATTATATACTTACAGCTCGCTCTGGGGAAGTGACCAGTGAGCCAGGTGTCTCCCACTAAAAGCATAATAATAATAATACAGTACATTAGTCCTAAACCAACTTTCCTCTACAGGCCTCTATTAACTATTCTATTTAAAATTCATGTTGACAATTTAGATGAAATATTGAATAACCAGTGTCAAACAATGCTATGGGTTTTAATGGAAGTGAATATGTCTGAAATGTACATCTAATCTATGGAAATATTAAATAATAACCCCATTAAATACAATAATTATTAAATTTGCTGTATTAACATGTGTATTAGCAATATGCTACTTGGGGTCTGTGCCAATTAGCTCGCAAATGTTAATTTTCAGTTGATGAGACTTTGTGCCTTTGAGAGACTTTGACAAATCAAGTTCAGGACTGTTTTCTTTTCTCTCTCTCTCTCTCTCTCTTTCTCTCTCTCTATAGTTTAGAGCATTTGACTCGTGGTGTTTCCTGTGATCCAGGATGCAGTAATTGCGTTCCTCATATAGACATGACTTGAAAGATGTTGTTCAGAGTTGATGGTGGTTAGCCTTCTACCTCACTTAACATGGAGAACTAAGCAAGCTTTCATCTCCAAATAAGCTTCAGAAAGGACGGGCATTGTAAAAATAAGTCTTTCTCCTCATACACAAAGGACTGACTTGAAATGGTGATTCCTCTCGGTGTGGAGTCATCTGAGAGGTTAGTAAGTGGACTGCAGAGAAAACCTCATGTTGCTCTCTCTTGCTTTTCTCTTGTGTGTGTGTGTGTTTTCTTCCTTTGCCATGACTCCAGAACAAACATCATCTTCACAGACCATGTCACAGAGCTACATCATCGGAGAGGGCAGGGTGGACCGCGTATCTGCAGAACACTTACACAACCACGCTCGCCTTGCCATCAACCACACCTACAGTCATGGCCAAAATGTTGTTCACTAATTACTTATTAATAAAAGGGAGCAATATAGTTTAGCTATACTGTGTTATTTATATGTGTGATATGACAGCTTACTTATCTATTCAAGTTTCAACCCTAAGTATACCAAATATAACATGTATATACACTTAATATACACCAGTTTGGAAGTTGGCACGTCCCTCTATAGTGGTTCCCAAATTGTAGCCTGATTCTCTGGACCTGAAATTGGAGATTTTTTATTTTTGTAACATCAGTAGTAACCTTCTCAAATGACATGTGACTGTTTCCTGAGAATGGGGCACTTAAATAGCCAAGCATTTTCGCTCTAGAGTGCCCGTCAAACTCAAATTATGGCAACAGAGATCTTAGGAAAGATTTTTCTAAATTCGTTACATCCGAGCATTCTCATAATAACCTCATTTCAGCATACCAGTTTAGCATCTGTATTCTGCACATGCAGATGCACAAACGGCCTGGCTCAGGCCTGGTCATGTTAAACAACACAAGACAAGTGGATTGAGACGGATGCCACAGCAGTGAAACTATAGCTGAGGTGAGAAGTCAAAGGCTGAACTCGATAATGAGAGGCTAAGGTTTGAGCTCCCAGTGACACCAGAGCATTATTTGAGCTTATCTTTCTAGGTCTGCATGACGTGAAGATCAAGTTGTCAGGGCAGCCATTTTCCATCTATTAGACAGGTATTATGACACTGACAAACATGTCAAAGCCTTCACTGGACCAAACCAAGATGAAGAAGATGTTTGAGGTGTTTATAGTCCCCCCCCCCCCCCCGTAGCAGGGCTAGTTCAAGGGCTGACCCACACGTCTGCCAAGCAAAATACTCCAAGATGCATGCAATTACAGACTCAGTCAAAGGGCATGCACAATTTGCAAGCCTATTTACACAGCGGAGAACATAAGCTACCTCCCACCCTGCCAGGAATAGAGCAGATCGGACGATACAGAGGCTCCCAAATAAACACAGGCAAGTCAGAAGTCCTCAAACAACAAGAGGACTGAACAGAAGAGTCTATTGAGAAGTGGGGGAAATTAGATGGAATAAGGTTGAAGGAATATTAATGGTTGAAGAGCATACAAATGATGTGGTAAAACACGTCAGCTGGAGGACTGAGCTCGATGTGATCTTCTGAAGATGTGGTCGCAGTAGGAGCTCAGATGAGTTCAGGGACAGAGCTCTGTGACTGTGCTTGAGTTGACAAACACACACGAGTTGCAGGTGTCGCTGAGATGAATCCTTATGAGGCCATCTAAACAGCAAACAGGCTTCTCCTGCTGTATAATATCCTCCCAACACCTGTCTGAGGCAGTCATGAGGGTTTTCGGTGCGCCACTCAGGCGCACAAATCAGATTTTCTCATTTCTAAGTTTCAGTGCATTTATGGAGCTTCACAGCGACATGTTTTTAGGAATAGTTCACCTAAAAATGAAAATCTGCTGAAAAGGTTATCACCCTCAGGCCACCCAGATGTAGATGGGTTTGTTTCTTCATCAGATTTGGAGAAATGTAGGATTGCATCAGTTGTTCATCAATCGATCCTCTGCAGTGAATGGGTGCCGTCAGAATGGGAGTACAAACGGCTGATAAAAACATCACAATAATCCACAACTCTAGTCCAGCAATTAACATTTGATGAAGTGAAAAGTGTGTTTGTAAGAAACAAATCCATCAGAAAGGCAAGCTAACTTGAAATCCCAAACATATTTGTTTAGAACTGTGTTTGTAGTTTTTTTTCTTGTGAAACAGTTTGAAGATAAAAACAAATCCCTCTTGATGATGTTTCTTGTGGATTATGGTGATGTTTTTATCAGCTGTTGTGACTCTCATTCTGACGGCACCCATTCACCGCAGAGCATCCACTGGTGAGCGAGCGATGCAATCCTACATTTCTACAAATCTGATGAAGAAACAAACTCATCAACATCTTGAAAGGACTGGGGGTGAGCACAATTTTGGAAAGATTTCAATTTATGTGAACTGTTCCTTTTAAAAAATCTGACTATTCTTAGTCGCTAATCGAAAAAGCAACATGTGGTGAAATTCTTTGAGCTCAAAGCAGAACGAGATGTTTTAAGGATTAGAGTGTTTCCCGTCTGATTGGGTCGGAGCAGGTCTCTCCCTCGAGAGCGGAGCAGAAAGGAGAGACCACCGGACCAGCACAGCTGCTCTCCAGCGACCCTCTGTGTCTCCTCCCCTCTTTAGGACGACAGGCTGCCCGGAGGGCACAGCGCACCAATAATAACAACATCAGCGTACAGAGAGCAGGTCAGCCCTGCCTTGACCCGCCATCAGAGCGCTGAGGCCTGGACAGGAGCCAGAGCCCGGAGAGAGAGAGAGAAAATGTTGCCACAGTCCCAGCACGAACACAAGCCTCTGGATCACAGGGTTTCACATCACTTCCTGATCTGTGTTGTCCTTCCTGTTTTAAATAAACCGAACACACAGCCCAAAGGGCCCCAAAAACAACACCTTATAAGGTTACAGGCACTCATTTGAGTTAATTTTATGCAAGGTGCATCGGCTTTAAAAAAACTTTTTTTTAAAGATGTGAAAATGTAATAAAAATTCAGCAATAATCGCCATCCCATAAATGCCAAGAAGTAATTATGAAACAATGATTTTTGTCTCATGTTGTTTTTTATTATTATTACTTTTTTTAATGGAATACTTTGATCATATTCCTTTAAAAGAGTTTTCTCCAAACAGTGTCTTAATGCACAAACATCACATTTCAGTAGTGCTAAACTGATGGGATTGTTGCTAGGAGACCATACCAAGGTAACATGGTTCCCATGGCAATAACCTCCCAACACAACTTAAATTAGTGATGATGATGTCATGTTGTAGCTCTTCAGTGACGTCTCTTTGAAGACGCTTCATCAGTCTGAAACTTCAGTGTGTATTACGCATCAATAAAGGTTTCAGATTGTATACTATTACACATTAGTGTCAGATCAGATTATTATTTTGCAATGTTCAGTATAGTTTTAATGTTTCTAAAAGGAGTCTCTTATTCTTACCAAAGCTGCATTTATTTGATCAAAAAATACAGAAAAACATTCAAACTGTGAAATACTATTACATTTTAAAATTACTGTTTTCTATTTGAATATATTAAAATGTAATGGTAAAGCTTTTCAGCATAACTCAGTCTTTAGTGGCACATGATCCTTCAGAAAACAGTGGTAGATTAATTATTAATTGTATCATGTTACCGATTGAAACAAAACTGTAATTACATTATACATTTTAGGTAATATAATTGGACTACTTTTTTATTACTTTCAGATAATTTTTGACCTACTTTGATTTAAAAAAGTAACTGTAGTTTGATTTTAAGTATTTTAAAATGTAGTATAATCTAATTACAAACTTAATTTTTGGAGTCTGATTACATAATCCAGATGACATGTAATCAGTTATGCATCCTAATATGCTGATTTGCAGCTCCAAAAACATTTCATATTAATATCACCATTGAAAATAATAATAAACTCAGTATTCTTTGATGAAAAGAAAGTTCAAAAGAACAGCATTTATTAAAAAAAAAAAAAAATCAATTCAGGCATCTCTGTTGAATAAAACGAACTTATTAAAAACAAAAGTTTACTAATAGGTAATCAATGCATTAAAATATTTGCATATATAAGATGAATTATATGCGAGTACAACACAAGATATTGTTAAAGTCACTGCTGATATTGCTTCCGATTCAGTTGTCACACTGAAAATGGAAGTATTCAAGGCCATCCAGGTTTTTCATGCATACTAATGTGCATACTGTGGTATAGCCAATGTCATTTCAAGCTTGTGTTGAGATGCAGGACGTGGCTCTAAACAGCGGGAGCAGAATACAGCCAAACAGCACTGGATGGACAGAGTCTTCCATGGCTCCTAAATAAAGTTGTGTGCACACTGTAGGATTTGTGGAGAACACAAAAGCCCAGCAGGAAGAGTGGCAGAGGTGTAGGAGAGAGAGAGAGAGAGCGCACAGACCTGTAATTACTGTACAGTCCCTCAGAAAAAAACAGTGAACGGCTACAGGCCTGGAGAGAGAGGATGGAGGAAAAAGACTGAAGTGGCCAGAGAGAAGTTTAATGTAACTGTAAAAACTGTCTGACAAATGTCAATTAAAAAAAAGACAGTCCAACATGAAACTCCCACAGAATAGACATGCACATACACATAGAGAACAGGTTCCCATGGCATTTATTTCACTTTTCTTTTCACAAACCATCTTTCTGGAATAACGCTGTTACTGCATGACAGTTTCTCACTCCCTGATGGCTTGTAAAGTGGGAGTGTTTGCATTATGTAAACCGTAAGGCAGGTCCTAAAGGTTGAGGTGCAGGAGTGTACTGCTAGTGTTTTCCTCTCGCGGACACACACTCCTCTGGTTTCTCACACACTCGGCATCATGGGAATAGTCAAGGCTAATTAGCTCTCTGCATCTGGGAAACTTCAGCTTGTCTCCTCGCGGCATTGACAACATTCCTATTCCTTTAGTAAGATCACACTGCCTAAAACCCAAAAAACCTCTCTGTGAACAACTGAAAAATACCCAATTAATCCTTCAAATCCATTCATTACACATTTGTTTTTTTACAAATTATCAAAACTAAAAAGGAAACCCCAGAATTTCTACATGATATGATTATTGGTTTCATTAAAAAAATGTAGGATGACAGCATTCAATATGCTTTCTGCTGGGCAACCCAAGGCAAGGAAACAAAACTGTAAACTGAAGACCAATGTGGTTTTGTAATACACACCTAATGTATATCACTACTATTTTCCACATTAAGAAATAATAGCCATCATAACACAAATTTGATTACTGAAATTATGCAGTTACCAAATAGAGTTTAACAAATCAAAACTATACTTGGATAGTTGCTTCTGCTTAGTCTATAAATTATAATATAATAATATTGTGCATGTATTATGGACACTTGTTGACTGCTTTTCTATCACTATCTGCTCCAACTAGCCCATAAAAAAAGATTAAATAGACAAATTTATTAATAAAGTACTGGTAAATGTTTGGTATTATTGTGTTATCTGTAATCTGCATATGCAGTACAATACAAACAAACAATTATTCTTATATAACATAATATGCATAAGTCATTTTTAAAAGTGTTTCCTGATGTATTGTGTATGTATTGTTTTAGAAATACACGCTAACTGTTAAACAAATGTATACACGGCCTCTGAAGCAAAAACACAGACAGGTTCTCTCCTCCGAAATCAGTCTGTGATCAGGGTCATGACCCACAGGTCCCTGAACCAGACGAGACAGATCTGTAATCAGTCTTTAGTCAGCACAGACTGAATAAAGCACAGATATACAAGCCTGCACTTACACAGAGACATTACCTCTTTATTTCATTTTCCACGCATATGATTATTCATAATGGTATTTGTGTGGTTTTGTCTTACTAAAAATGTAATAACATATATAATTTATTTTGACCATTTTATCATTTCTCAGTCACAACCCACGTTTTATTGTCCAGCAGGCAAAATCAAACTCAAATTACAGAAAACACGTTGAATTTATTATTATTAATTAAGTCAACCACTACATCTCAGTTCAGTTCGTTTATATGTTGGTTTCAACATTCAGTTCCCTTTTAAATTTAAATATTTTTGTGAATTCTGTCCTACAAACTAAAAGTCAATGATCATATATTTGTAATCGCCAACAACTGAACACAATAAAAACACACATGGCAAAACATTTTATAAAATAAATGCATTTTAACTGAAAGGATGAACTGTATTCTTGGAGTTTTTCACATGAAGCTCATTTATTGAGAAAACCATGGTTTTATTTTTGTTTCATAGTTGCTGTAAAGCCTAAAATAGGGTTTATAAAAGAGTGCACATACTGTATAGGGTACCCTATATAGTCTGACAACATGCCAAAGGGACAAGATGTGTCCATTCAGAAGATATCACAGTTAGTCTTCCCAACAATTCAATAAAAATATGAAAATAAACACTGTTGGATGCAGGACTACAAAAGAGTATTTCAGACGCATGTTGCAGGTTTAAACTGAATTAGTGTAAGAACAGATCCATCACCTCACAACATCATAGACTTCCTGTCTGCCTGCCCAGATACTATCTGTGTGTGTGTGTGTGTGTGTGTGTGTGTGTGGTCACACTCCTGATCTTAGTTGATTGTACTCCAGTGCTCTTATAATTGCACGATATGCCAGACGTTAGATTCAAGGGATCAATGCCTCGGCTCTGGACCGCAGCGAGACCGGATTTATTCCTCTGCACCAGTTACAAACAATCTCTCCAAGCAGCTCCTATGTTTCCTTTTCTTTTCAGAAGGAAAGTCACTTGTTTAAAAATTATGCAAATGTAGTTTGCTGCATGGCGAGTGAATCTCAGCTAGGATTTTGTGGTAAAGCCGGCCTCGAGACTTAATTGGCGTTAAAGGGAAACTGGTTTTGTTTCAGCACATTGGCATTGTGCTGCTTGTTTGATTTGTGCTCTGTGTGGCGAGACAGCCCCCTCCCGAGGAGCTCAAATAGAAATCTCTCGAACTGTCTGAGCTAAGAAAGTGTGACATGTTCACTTTCTGTGAAGGAGAAACAAAAGCCTTCAGTCGCCATGAGCGGAGGTCACTCAGCACGGCTCGTTTGGCCTAATGACATCTGCCCATTAACATGTGTTCAAGTCAATTAGAAAACAAAACGTTAAACAAGCAAGCGAGAGAAATACGATGTAAAAAATTAGCTCATCGGATGAAGGCGACAAAAAAAGTATAAATGTTTTGGTACGTGGCTCTAGCAGGAAAGGGCTTCAGGGCTTCAGGGCTGAGTGTTATCAAGCCAGGATTCAGGACGGACTGTTTATAGTCTCAGCTCTACCGACATACATCACAGTGACAGAAACCAACAAGCACAGGACTGGAACTGTTCAGTCAAAGTCAATTATTATAACCAGATGCAGTCAACAAGTGCTTTCTTACACTCATACTGCTATTAAATACATATTAACTGTGGAAACGAACGAATCAAAGTCACATTTAGTGTTCTAATTCAGTATGACTTTGTCTTAGCTAGCTGAAGTCCTGTCAAAATAATAATAAAATAAATGTAGGATTGCTATGGAATATATTCTGTATATGCAAGGTGTAGACCTTTATGTAAATGACTTCTTTCATTTAAAAATATTCAGGTGAAAACAACTTTTTTCTCGATAATCAGTTACACTTGATGTGCGTCACACTTAAGAAGAAAAGATCTCTCACTATTTCGGTTTCATCATGACTTTAAAAAGTCTCTATCATGGCTGAAATACAAGTGCACAACTATATTGCAGCCTTAAGCAACTGATTTCAAATGACTAGGAATCAAACACTAAACAACTGACATTGACTTGACTTTCAAGTCATTATGAAAACAGCAAAAATTCACACAGAAACATGCGTCTTGCTGCTAGAAGACATGGGAAATGAAAGCAATGTGTTCAAAATATCAACTATGTCTGATATATCCTCTGCACTGGGTGGAAGCATAGTCTGAAGCTCATCGTACACAACAATAACAATGATCTAAAGACGAGTTAATATGATTGAATTCTATTGAAATACTTAAATTAAGACCCTTTTGATCGGAGGATGGACTGGCGTAGAAACTCCAGCTATGATAAAAACAGTCAGGTGTTTGAATCTACAGTGAATGTGAAGCAGGAGAAACACCTGTCTGAAGTAGAGTGAGGTGCATGTGTGCTTGTGTGTGTTTGCATAGCGTGACGCTTTACACCAAGCCCCTAGAGACCCTTGCTTTGTTACACACACAAACACATCAGAGTGTTCACCTGATCCCCCCCACCGCCATCAGTCTACTGTTGGGACACACAATTAAAAGATGTCAAACCTGGGTACTTTAACCGTGTTTGGGTTTGGCTTGTCAGCATGTCAAAAGAAGGTCTCAATTAAGGCAGAATAAGAGCGGCCTGGAGAGTGAGTTTGAGGAGAACTGCTGTCCCTCGGGCATACGAGGACGCACAGGGACACAAAGGTCTGGGAACATGATAAGGACGGGGGGAAATGGCATGTCTGTGTCTCCCGCCCCCTGGGAAATCTGGGACTGAGACGCTGGGATTCCGAAGGAGAGGTATCAGGTTTGTAAGCCTGCTGCGGACGGCTGGGATGAGTTCCTGTGGTTCGGCGCTGTCTCAGGCCAGGGATGCAGAGGCGCCACCAGGTAATGAGAGGAGGAGAGCTGACATGCCAACAAGTGTAACCGGAGACCCAAAAACCAGACTGAAACCTCCAGTCCATCATAATTACAGAGGGAAACTGCTGTCACTGGAGTATCCAACTCAACATATACAGTCTCCAGAAGTCTACTGCACCATACACCTTCTTGAAGGAAGATTCCCGATCTATTCACGGCTTACATCAGGGTTATTCAGATCTTGTCCTGGAGGGCCAATGGGCTGCAGACTTTAGCTCCAACCCTGATCAAACACACCTACCCGTGATTTGCTAATGATCCTGAAGACACTGATTAGCATGCTCAGGTGTGTTTAACTCTGCAGCGCATTGGGCCTCCAGGACAAGATCTGAATAACCCAGGCTTACATAGACGAACAGGAAGTGTGTTTACATACTATTCTTACAACAGAAGCTGTTCCGGTCTCTTAGGCTTCTATTGTAAGCGCAATTATGTGATATTTTATTTATTTAATATTTGACTTCCTGTGGCAATCAAAAGCAGGGTTAAAGGGATACTCCACCCCAAAATGAAAATGTTGTCATTAATCACTTACCCCCATGTCGTTCCAAACCCGTAAAAGCTTTGTTCGTCTTCGGAACACAATTTAAGATATTTTGGATGAAAATCGGGAGGCTGGAGACTTTATTTAACAATTTGTCTCCTCTGTGTCTCTCCACATCACTGTAGAGCAAAGTTGGAGAATATCCACTGAACGCAAGCAGCGTACGCTCTTCTGCTTCATCCGTGACCGTGACACAAGGTTGAACTGTTTTTTTTTTTTTTTTTTTAAATCAAAGCGTAAATACACGTAGAAAAATGTATCCTTATGTCGCGGCTGACACAGAAGAGCATACGCTGCTTGCTTTCAGTGGATATTCTCCAAAAACGTTAATGCGGAGAGACACAGAGTAGACAAATTGTTGAATAAAGACATTATTTTTGTTTTCTTCGCTTACAAACAGTATTCTCGTCGCTTCATAACGTTATGGTTTAACCACTGTTGGCAGATGGACTATTTTGACGATGTCTTTCATACTTTTCTGGACACTGACCGTGTACTTTACTTGGCAGTCAATGGGACAGTCACAAGCCTCCCGATTTTCATCCAAAATATCTTAAATTGTGTTCTGAAGATAAACAAAGCTTTTACGGGTTTGGAACGACATGGGGGTAAGTGACTTATGACAAAATTTTCATTTTGGGGTGGAGTATCCCCTTTAAAGTTTTAAAATGAAAATGAAAATTGTCATCAATTACTCCTCCATGCCACTCCAACTGCACCAAAAAACTTCACGATTCAAATAATTTATAAACACATTGTAAAAGTGACCCATTTGAATCGAGCGTTTTTATCCAAATCTTGTGAAGAGCCAATTATTTTGCATGATGAACAGACATACATTTTTTTATGTACATATAAACATGCATAGAGCAAATTAACTCTGCTAATGGAAGCTCAACCGTACTTGATCGACATAGACGAACAAATTAGGTTTGTTCTCACACAAGTATAGTTTAGATTCCATTAGCCATATTTGATGAGCTCTATGTGAATCAAACAACATTTAACATCCTAAGTTACATTGAAATTCATCATTTAAAGCAATCATCTTTCTGCAGAAGACTTGAATTAAAAAACTTGAGTCATTGTCTTTATGAACTTTCTGAAGCATAGGAGGAATGGAACAGAAATCTCTCTAGCTCCATCTCGAAATGAACAACGGGTCTGATGGGTTTGAAACAACTTGACAAAAAACTAGCACTTTAAGGTGTATTTGACCTAGATTACACATCTCTCTAACATTCTGAAAAATAAAGGCTCCAAAATATCCTTTCAGTGAACAGTTCTTAGAAAAAACATTTTTTTAAGAGTGAAAAACACATTTTATTTGGGGGCAATGGTACCATAGACGGCAATAATGAACCTTTATTTTTAAGAGTGTAGATCATTTTAATTGAATAAGAAGCACAAAGCAAATGTCTTCAAAAGACTTTAGCATGCGACATGAGATCCACCATAATATCCACTGTCAAAATCTTAACATAAATCCTCTTTAACACTCCAGCCACATTAATTATTCCTCTCTATTTGGATTTAGACAAGAGGCCTTGATATGAACTCAGGAGCCAGAGGAACATGAGAGGATACAATTAATATCTGACATGGTCAAGAGTTCTGTGCCCAACTTCTCACATCTGAAGAGGATGACAAATGAAAATGAACCTCCAGACCTTAATTTTTTAACTGCGTGGAGTAAAAGGGAAGAGATGGTAATTCATCCATGGAATCAGTGTGAGTGGCGACAGGAAGGGCTTCAGCTTTACGGTCATTAGTGAAGCACTCGATGATAAATGCAATCAGAAGATGCATTAGCTGCAAAAGAGAGGGAGCAAATTTTGCAGCACATTTCTGCTCGCAAATTGATTTGACTTGAAATGAGTGAATGATCAGAGGTTGTGTATCATTGTGCAGTAATGTCAGCTAAAACTCTCTGTATCTACTGTATCACCAGCTAATCTTCAGACCTCAGATCCGCTTGCTCACATCATAGCTTCAGAGACACAGGATTACCTTTGGAAATCATTTTCACAATCAAAAAAAAAAAAATTATAATAATTAAAAAGGTCTCAATATTTTATATTGAAGTAGACTTTTCAAAAGTTAGAGGTTTGCAAAATTTTTATGCTTTTATGCTTAATTTATTTAACTATGAATATAGTAGAAACAGTAATATTTTAAGAATAATAACATACATTAACATACTTATACAATGTTGTTTTGTTTTTTAGCTAAAATCCACTCGTCTTCAGTGTCACGTGATCCTTCAGAAATCATTATAAATGATGAAAACTGTGGTGCAGCTTAATTTTAATTTTCTTTCTTTTTTTGTGAAAAGTGAAACATTTAAAAAAAAAACGGAGCTTTTATTTCTAATTAAAAAACAATCTTATGTGACAATGATTATCTTTACCGTCGATTTTAATCAACTTAATGCATCCTTTCTGAGTCAAAGTATTTATTTAATAAATCTTACCCCAAACTTTTAAACAGCTTTGTGGCTTCAAACACGTTTTATGCTAGTTTTAAACACTATAATATCAAACAGTGCAGAGCTACAGTCTGATAAGTAAAATTAAGATGTTTTTATTTTAGATACATTGCCAGAGACGTACATTTGAGCAATATACAAAACATTTTATTTGTTTTTCCAAAGGAAGTGCTTCAAAATCTACATTTTTTACATTTCATGGAAAATGTTTGATGGAAAAAACATCAACTCAAAAATCTTCAGAGTTCAATGCACTCTTCTCTCATTATGTGAATAATGCCCATCATCTGTGTATCACACAAGTAACAAATGCAGATGTGTCAGGTTTAAACCCTTATTAACGCAGGATACAATAGAACAGTATGCGTGAGTGTGTGAGTGTCTCTCCAGGACTGTCCAGAAGTCTCTGTGTGTTCACGCCTGCGCCAGTCGCTCCAGGACTCTGCGATACTCCGCCAGCACGTCCTGGTAGCTTTTCTCCAGCTCCTCGTGTTGCAGACTCGTGTCCATCTGGCTGATGTGGGACGCCAACTCCTCTGGCCTCAAACACTTCTGCATCTTAGTCAGATCACGCTGGTTTTTCTACACGAAAGCGTTGGGAGAAAATACACAGGTGTCAGTACGGCGAAGGAGAAAAATAAGATGCAAAGCAGCTCACCCGATCCCATCCAAAACCTGCCATAGAACAGAAACCCCAGGGCACATGTGATTACATCACAGCTAAACTTCATGCATAAAAACACAGCGAGAGAAATAAAAGAGCAGTGAACAAAAATTGAGTGTATAGTTGTTGAGAAGCTTTGGCACTGAACCAAGACTGACGAAACATGAATTCAATACACACACACACACACACACACTTAAGAGATATTAATGTTCAAAGTGAATATAAGCAGGCGAAATATCAGATCTGTACATTACAGTGTCAATGCAACCTATATCAATAATATTTATTGATGTTGTGAGACCTATAAGCAAGTGTGTATTGAAATGTAGGGCAAAGTTCATCATTAATGAAATCACCTCCTACATTCCTGACTGCATACACACACAGACGAGATGTTGTGAAGACAACACATTCTGAGCAAAGAGATCTCAAGAAGAAGAGGGGGGAGGGGGGGTGTCTGCAGATCCTGCTCTATTTCCCTTCCAGCCTCATGTTTTTCACTCTTTCTTTGGCTCGGTCTCTTTCGTCTGGTGTGTATGCGGTTATTCTGCTGCCAGAGCTCTCGGTCCTGGACAGTGTCATGATGAGAGCAGTTCTGATCCAACACATTACCACTGCTCACATCACATCAACCCACATCTTCTGCAACATATCAACTAATATCACCATAACCTCCGAGGAGAATCGAGACGCATGCAGCTAAATCAAGTTAAAATATAAAGAAATAAGATGAAAAGATAAAGACCACTGCACAAAGTCTCTGGCAACAAAATTTTGCAAAAATCTTCCAAAAGTTCCACAACCCATCTAACATTCATTCTACTGTGGAACTCAAAAAGAGAAATTCGGCAGAATGTTCACGCTGCTCTTTTACATAAAATGAACACAAACAGTAACTAAAACATATTAAGCTCCAAAAAGGGTGGTACAATAATAACAATGAAAAGCCATAAAATAATTCCATAAGTACTATATATCAAGATTTCTGAAGACATGATAGTTTTGTGTGAGAAAGAATCGTGATCATTTTGAGCTCCACAGTAGAAAGAATGGTGTAAAATGCTATTCACTAAAATACTGCTCTATAATATATCACTTTTATCATGGGGGTCATGACAGCTGCTAGACACAACATGTTTTCACTATAGAAAAAGAGTAACTAGTAGATTTTTTTGCAAATATCTCCTTTTGTGTACCACAGAAGAAAGAAATTCAAATGTGAAAAAAATAAAATAAATTAAGGATGATATATCATAAATAAATAAATTAAAAAAAGTCACAGTTCAACATGCTTTTTTCAGAATTGAATTGATGAATCGTAAGTTTAAATTGAAATTAAATAAGTGTGTGTGTTTGTGTATATACAGTATTGTTCAAAATAATAGCAGTACAATGTGACTAACCAGAATAATCAAGGTTTTTAGTATATTTTTTATTGCTACGTGGCAAACAAGTTACCAGTAGGTTCAGTAGATTGTCAGAAAACAAACAAGACCCAGCATTCATGATATGCACGCTCTTAAGGCTGTGCAATTGGGCAATTAGTTGAAAGGGGTGTGTTCAAAAAAATAGCAGTGTCTACCTTTGACTTGACTGTCTGGGATTTAGCAATCCTGTGAATCACTAAACTAATATTTAGTTGTATGACCACAGTTTTTTAAAACTGCTTGACATCCGTGTGGCATGGAGTCAACCAACTTGTGGCACCTCTCAGCTGTTATTCCACTCCATGATTCTTTAACAACATTCCACAATTCATTCACATTTCTTGGTTTTGCTTCAGAAACAGCATTTTTGATATCACCCCACAAGTTCTCAATTGGATTAAGGTCTGGAGATTGGGCTGGCCACTCCATAACATTAATTTTGTTGGTTTGGAACCAAGACTTTGCCCGTTTACTAGTGTGTTTTGGGTCATTGTCTTGTTGAAACAACCATTTCAAGGGCATGTCCTCTTCAGCATAGGGCAACATGACCTCTTCAAGTATTTTAACATATGCAAACTGATCCATGATCCCTGGTATGCGATAAATAGGCCCAACACCATAGTAGGAGAAATATGCCCATATCATGATGCTTGCACCTCCATGCTTCACTGTCTTCACTGTGTACTGTGGCTTGAATTCAGAGTTTGGGGGTCGTCTCACAAACTGCCTGTGGCCCTTGGACCCAAAAAGAACAATTTTACTCTCATCAGTCCACAAAATGTTCCTCCATTTCTCTTTAGGCCAGTTGATGTGTTCTTTGGCAAATTGTAACCTCTTCTGCACATGCCTTTTTTTTAACAGAGGGACTTTGCGGGGGATTCTTGAAAATAGATTAGCTTCACACAGACGTCTTCTAACTGTCACAGTACTTACAGGTAACTCCAGACTGTCTTTGATCATCCTGGAGGTGATCATTGGCTGAGCCTTTGCCATTCTGGTTATTCTTCTATCCATTTTGATGGTTGTCTTCCGTTTTCTTCCACGTCTCTCTGGTTTTGCTCTCCATTTTAAGGCATTGGAGATCATTTTAGCTGAACAGCCTATCATTTTTTGCACCTCTTTATAGGTTTTCCCCTCTCTTATCAACTTTTTAATCAAAGTACGCTGTTCTTCTGAACAATGTCTTGAACGACCCATTTTCCTCAGCTTTCAAATGCATGTTCAACAAGTGTTGGCTTCATCCTTAAATAGGGGCCACCTGATTCACACCTGTTTCTTCACAAAATTGATGACCTCAGTGATTGAATGCCACACTGCTATTTTTTTGAACACACCCCTTTCAACTAATTCAACTAATTGCCCAATTGCACAGCCTTAAGAGCGTGCATATCATGAATGCTGGGTCTCATTTGTTTTCTGAGAATCTACTGAACCTACTGGTAACTTGTTTGCCACGTAGCAATAAAAAAATATACGAAAAACCTTGATTATTCTGGTTAGTCACATTGTACTGCTATTATTTTGAACAATACTGTATATATATATATATATATATATCACAGCAAGATACGTTTTGTAACATTATAAATATCTTTCCTGAAACTTTTGATCAATAGAATTTTGAATCTTGATTAAATTAATTTACTTGGAATGGTAGTGTATTTCTTGAAATATATTGGCCAATAGAATAATACATAGATTTAATTTCTCCCATAATCACTGCAGAAGCTGTGTGGGTTTACGGATAACTGAAGACATTAAAATACAGCGTCAAACTGCTTAAAATTCTAACTAACATATACACAAGCCTGCAGAAAGATAAGTATCGAGGTCAAAAGAATTTAGTGACACTGCACAGCTCCAGTCCTGAGACACAGAACTGCTGCATGTCTTCATGCAGGGAGAGCGGATTAGAGCGAGTCCGTCCGTGCGCAGGTGACTGGGTGATGCATTCTTCCTGCTAAATGGCTCCGCTTAAATCAGATGCAAATCTGTACTAATGACACTTGTTGTGAATGGAGCTCGTGGTGTGGATGTGAAGACTGCGGCTGCCGCCCGGTGTGAGCCATTATACCCTCAAACAAACCCAGAGCAAGGCCTCGGGTCCCTCTCGCTCTTTACACCGCGTGAGAGGATCACACAGGAAACTGTGCAAACTATTCAAGCCACTCAATGAATAAATGATACCAGACAAAGCCTGCAGAATATCGGAACATCAGCATTGAAAGAGTTTTGTTTCTGTTCATTTTTATACAGCACATTTAAACAGGGCTAGAAATGTGCAGCTCTCTTTGAAGTCCAGAAACGCTTCATTTCACATGTTGTAGTTTGGAGAATGTTATACAAGCAGGCTCATCTTGGCAGTCGCTGCCAGGGTTTGTTTTGGCAAGACTTCACTTGTTTTGTTGTTCCTTGAAATCCCTGTTCAGCACACGAAGCTCAGGCTCTGCGCTTTATGACTGACTAATCATTGCATGGGAGTTGTAGCAGTTACGCCTAATGGGTAATGAACTCCTTGTACTGAGTCCGATTGCAGTCATTCTGCTTCTTAAAAGCAGTCAGTCACTGTAGACAAACAGGGACGGACCTACAGCTAACATGAGCAGATAAAACACACACTTACTCTGTAGGGTCCATAGAGTCTTTTTTTCACCTCCAATCGAAATTCTCTGGCTTTCTCTTCATCGCTCATGTCTGTGTTTCTGAGACGCAGGATTTCATAAACACGGCGTGCATGTTTCTGAAAGTTAGGAAGGAGACAAGAGACATACTGTAAAGCTTTGTTTCTTTTAACACATTCTAGCTTTTTTTAACCTAATGTTTGGGGACAGCATCTGTGGCATCTTGAGAAGAATATGTGAGGTTCAGATTTTCTTGCAATTGGATTCTTTAGTTAAATAATATTTTGTTCAAATTGTGTACATTGTCAATATAATACTATAGAGGTGGAACTGCTTTCAGTTGAAAGTCTGATTATGTATTACCAATGTAATTCCTGTGAGTAGAGTCCAGGAAGAACATCATTGCAAAATAAACACAGATTATATGATAATGACCAGCTGGATGTGCAATATTCATTCAATCACACTGTATTCCCAAACAAATAAAGCATGGACATGAAATGCTGAATTGGTTTTAAATGATTTTGTGAAAATAAAGAGAGCACAGAGAAACGAGCGACAAGATCTTGCACAGCTATATAGGAAATCTGCAAAAACAGTTATATTCTGAATCTGTAATGACTCCGAGAGGTCCACCATACCTCACGCAGTTCCCACTAGGGTAGCAAGGAGAGCCAAGCATTTTTGCCTGGCCATGCCACAGGCATCACCCTGAGATAATCACTCACAAACAACATGAACAGAGGGGATTGTGGGGCATAAAAGGGGATGCTGGGTTATAATTGGAGCAGCTAAAGAGTGGCCGGAGCAGCGAAAGAGAGAGGAGTCCCACAGGGGTCACTGTTAGGACCACTCCCACTCACTACCTGCTAATGGCCAGTGGCCTCCAGATCAAACCGATGTTCACTCCTACCTTTTGGGTAGCACTACAAGTTGGAAAGCCATTAGGACAAAGCCATTACCTCTATATATATAAATGCACAAACTCTTTGTAGGATTAACTGTACAATCACTTGGCTTTTTTTTAATCAACAGTTTACAGCTACAGGAACGCTTCAAAGAAATATGGCAAAAATAGGGCTGGGTAAAAGAGCAGATTACATTTT
Source organism: Carassius auratus (assembly GCF_003368295.1). NCBI lineage: Eukaryota > Metazoa > Chordata > Actinopteri > Cypriniformes > Cyprinidae > Carassius > Carassius auratus. The sequence goes on from NC_039276.1 coordinate 21,881,186, forward strand.
TTTTAAATACAGTTTCTTGTCGTTTGATGTTTTCTTGAAGTAGGTCTTAAATAACTTAAAAAAAAAATTGGCAAGCTTTTGTTAGTAAGCGTATTCAAAATACAAAAGTTAAAAAAAAAGTATAGTTTCCCAATAAAGAATAATATTCAACATATGTGGTATGATAATGATAATTCAACTGATATGCATCAATATAACCATGTAAAATGAACGGTGCTTCACATATATTTTTTTAATTTTAAACATTTCAAAGCATATTTAATTCCACGCAGGAACTGTTGCGAACATTTTCAGTGATGATCACATAGCATTGACTTGACTAAATACAAACAGTTCAAAAGAACTGATTCATTCAAATTAGTCCTATTACAATCTCATTCTCAACTGCTCTCGAATATCTTTTCTTGACTATTGCTATAAATAAAAAGGCAGAAATAATAAAGCAAGTAAACCTGCAAGGGGATGCTACCTTGTTGATCTTGAGTTTCTCTCTGGCCTCAGATACCATCTCTTCCCTGAAGCCCTGAGAGAGTTTCTCACTGGAGAAGGACGGCAGAGTCAAGCACATCTTCACCAGCACAAAATCTCTCAGCTTCACATAGTTTTCAGATGGGTCTTCCGCTGCGGGGCAAACAATCACAAAAAACCAACTCATGAGAGTCTTGAAAGTTTTCAAATTGCTAAAATACAGTTTGAAGATACTGACGCCAGACAAACAAAACCTTCAAGAAAACCCTCATTACTTATGCTGAATGCATCATTAGTGAGAAATAAGCTAGACACGTGTTTACCCTGGTAATCAGGGGAAACAAAGCCTTACTAAAATAATAGTAGTTAGTCCCTGACCGAAGAGACAGACAGAGGAGAAAAGATCTAGATTCTGGAGCATCAGTGAATGTTTGAACCTTTTTTTAATAGTTGTGCTTAAGTCCCTAAATTGTCCTCAGTGTGAAAAGATGGATCTCAAAATCTTACAGTCATTGCAGGAAAGGGTTCAAATATGCGAAAGAAGCTGGAAAACTGAAGAATCAGGATTTTTCTGAAGAACAGTTCTCAGTTTAACTGTTCAGAATAAACAAGAGACTCATGAACATCATCCAGGTAACAACTCACAGTATTAAGAACCAAGGGTTCACTTCACAAACTTTTGAATGGGGTTATTTTAATGATTTTAACTTTATTTTTTCTTGTGGACTACATGTAAACATTTATGAAAAATACCTTACTCAGGACAGTACTAAATAAAAAACAGAATGCATTATGATCTCTCTTATTCACATTTTCGCAGATTCTTCAAGGGGTTCCCAAACGTCCAGGTGCCACTGTATGCTTTAAAAGAGTCTAATATCTTCAGTAGCAAAAATATCAATAGAATAGCAAAGTTTGATTTATTTAATTGGACTTTGAACAAATCGATTTAAAATGCTGACAATTTTGATTTGTGTTATAAAAAAAAATTATGGAAGAGTCCATATGGCATTTGAGTTATGTGCCAGTGGTTTTCAACTGGTTTTGCCATGGGACTCACATTTTCCCACTGTCATCAAGTCGCGATCCACTTTTTTAGGATATATATATATATATATATATATATATATATATATATATATATATATATATATATATATATATATATATATATATATATATATATATATGATAAAAAAAATAGGAAATTCAAAAAAATTGTTGATGCAGGTACCAACTCCTTTACTTAACATACACACAATTGTAAAAATATGACTAACATTGATGAATAAACAGCCTATAAAAGGTGAGGCTATTAAACAGTCCCAAACTAGTTTTTGCTAATACAGTTAAGTTGGTATAAGCCACCACAGTTATTTAAACATATACAAAATAGCACAAAGTGAAAATAGCATGGCATTTTTGGGTTATGGAAACAGCAGTTACCCTGGTGAATACACAATAATAATATGAACGGTTAATGAAACATGGAAACTTTTCCTGAATAGAATGAATATCATAGCTTCATACAAATCCTTCCCAGCCTACACCCAAAGTAACAGTTATATGATTGATTGGTACTTGACTTATTTCACACATTGCATGCTCATAGTTTCTTTTGCGCTTTAATGAAATGATGCACAGCGCAACTGAAGAGTGGCTTGACGGACACAGTATAACAACTGACAGCACAAAGCTTGTTTTTCTGAGGTGAGAGACTTTTAATTTTGTAGCAAGTTCTGAAAATAGTGATAGAATAATGACACTGACATTGAGCCTGACAACATCTCATCTGACTGCAGATACTAAATCAAGACAGCGCGTTTTTCTCCGGCACGCTTTACTTAAACTGCATCTGACATCGGTCTCAACAGCTTCACACACGTCTTTCAAAATCACCGTCTCGCATCAGAAAAACATTCAGAATGACAGTTTTTGATGTTGACGATGTTTCTTTGTCTGTACACCTCAGGACCCACTCAGAACATCCTTGAGACACACTTTTGTGTCGCGACCCACCAGTTGAGAAACACTTATATTCAGTAAAAAATATATGCAGGTAAATACTGCTGCTTATTACCATGTTATATTAGTGTATGACTGAGTGAAATTTTTAAATATTATGTGTGTACTTTTAGTGCAAAAATCTGGTTTATTATTATTATTTACTACATGTCAACAAACAAGATTGTTCTACTTCTTGAATTACACACTTTTGAGGGTGGGATGGGGGATAATTTCACAGCTAGCTAGCTAATTAAATAAGTTTCATAGAGAGACAAACAGAAATGGTAAAATAGTGAGTGCTGGGTAGATTTGGTAGAGTGTGGTCACCCCCACTCACACACACAGACACACACACACACACAGTCTCTCTCTCTCTCTCTCTCTCTCTGAATAATTGTGTCTTTGTTGAGGGGGTGAGTGAGCGGCAGCATGTGGCCAGCACATTTCAGCAGCAAACTGCCGGCAATTAACATCACATCCCTTCACCTCCCAAAACTGAAGGCAGAGCAACTCAAAGGCAACTACTGCCTTACCAAAGGAAATTCTCAACACTTCCCGTTCACAGACAGAATATCATTAGAATGGATGTGTGATCATACAGGGTGGCTTTCTGAACACACGCTCTAAAGACACAAGGCTTTGATAATTATTATTAATTTTATTCAAGTAAAACCATTTGAAAAGGATTTCCAAGATCAATATAATAATCCAAAGTAAAGCCAAATTATAATCAACTGTACTGGAACTGACAAGTTGTCAACTTTGGCTGTATTAACGCATGTAAAAGTTGGTCAACCAAACGTTTTTGTGTTTCCTTTACCATGTCAGCCGTTTAATATTGCAGAATCTTAAAGTAGGATAAGTACCCTAATGCAAAGTGAAGGCCAACTTTACATCACCCCAGCTATGCTACTACAATGGTCAATAATAATCCAGTGAGCTGTGCAATAATGTACATTAGACATATTGTATATTTAAATTATGTTGGGACCAAAAACTAATTTGATACATGCTACTATATATCTATACTGTGTAATTTATTTGTCCTACAGGGGTAGCAGCGTGTGGGACAGGTTACAAGCCAAATGATAATACTTACTTAGTACTAACGGTTTGGTTAAAATCTTTAACCTTTAATTATGAGAAACAGTAATATTGATCCTGACCAACATTACCTCTAAGAAAACTTGAAACTAAAATAAACTGCTCAAAATATGACTCAAAACGTTTAATGGAGGCCTCGTGTGGACTCATACCTGTGATGTCCTGTACTTTAGCAGAAGTGCAGTAGTATCGGTGGACTGTCTCTAAGAGCTGAGCCCCGTGTCCTTCTCCCTGGAATGGTGGCAAGACCAGCATCTGGCTACACACACACACACACACACACACACACAATACAAAAGCTTTAGTGATGCTACATTGAACATCAGGTGGCACACATCACCATAACAAAATTGTTAATCAAACAAAAGTAACAAAAATGTCTTAAATTTATTGAGCCAGAAGAACTGAACCTCAGAGGCTGATATTTATATGGTCAAAAGTACAATTCTGACAGTTTTTAAGGTAAGTCAATGAGATCTTTATAACTGTATAACAGACTACTTACATAAAATTATATATCTTAGTAATTGTTTAAATGCTTAGTTTTATGAAAAAAGCTCCTTAGTTTTTTTTTGTTGTTGTTCTTTTATTATGGGGGTTAAACATATAATAAAATGCAATCCAATGATTATTGAGAGATAATCATCAAACCCCAAAAGCCTGATGTCTCATATGTGATGTGTGATTTTTCTAAACAATTAGATTTGGATAATAAAGTAACCCTAAGTTGCTTCAGTCCAGTAAGTGCTCAAGTTAAAATATTTCTAACAGTATACAAGTTATTCTTACATTCTCTGCGTATAAATCAGGAAAGATTTCACAACTAAAAGACACATGAACCACAAGCTGAAGGGAGAAGTTCATAGACTTGAGAACAGAAGTATAAACCATCAATCAGACGAGAACAGTTTTCCTCAGCAATGTTCTGATTATGTAGATAATTGAGAGGCCTTAGAAATTAGTGAACCAAATATAAAAAGTTAGCCTTTACAGGGAAGATATGAAATGATTATTTAGTGCGATATGACTAAACCATGCTAAATATTATATTATATTTGTCATGCCGCAAAAAAAAGTGTGACTAGATGCATGACTCCTTTCAAAAGATGAAATGCATATTATTGACTTTTTCTTCTGGACACGATTACGTGCTAAATTGCCATTTATTCTCTATTTGGGTTGCGACTCACCATTTAAGAATCACTAATACAGATGGTCACACTTTCATTCGCCTCATTTTAGATGCTGAAAATATTCTCGGATACAGTAAGCAATGATATCATCAGTCTCTGAGAGGTTATATCTGTTCATTCGGCAGTGAGCAACGTAATGAAACGTTCCTACGTCTTGCCAATCAGTACATTAGACTCATTTTCGTTTTTTTTTTTTTCGTGGGTCTTGTGATACCTAGAGAGGGGCTGGCACACAAGAGACGCAAGACGGTAATTTGGGAGTTTTAGGGACAAGGGAGAGAGAGAGAGAGAGAGAGAGAGAGAGAGAGAGAGAGATGTGTACTTTTCTTTTCCTTTTTCAGCAGAATAAAGCAAATAGTGGGCACGTGCTTCCTTAGTAATTACCTGACACGTGGTCTGGTTTTGTCTGGGTATACGTAGTAATTATACACTGTCATGTAGCCAACCGTCGCATACAGGGTCTCTCCATCCTTATTGTACTTCTCAAATCTGAAAGAAAGACAGAAAGATAGAGAGAGATGACAAAGGCGGGCAGGTCAATCGTAGGCACGCTCCCGTGCACCGGACCCCCCCCCCGACCCGACCCGAGGGCCAGTGGCCCATCGCTGCACCTGCTGGAGACACTGAATGCATTATGCACTTAATTGGTGCACTGCAACTTAGAGCAGAGAGGCAGGCATCTAGCCTCTTCACATCACTCCAGTCCATTTGCCCATTGTCTGTTTTAATAGGTGCCAAAGCAAAGAAAACAGAGGCAGAGTCCCCCTCTCTACCACTGGAGACTTCATTCAGTGTTTCAAAGGACAACAACATTTCAATTCAGCCTCTTGGCCTGACTCAAGAAAGAAACAAGAGGCAAAGAAACCAGACAAACAACACAAAGGGAATAACTATTTGCCTCAATGCAGGAGAAAAGATAATTAAAGCAGCCTGATAATTTGTCCCACAGGCCCCACAAAGGCAGGAGAGATGTAACTGGGCTTGTTCGGATGCTTTACACCTGTGTGTGTGTGTGTGTGTGTGTGTGTGATAGAGAGACTTAGGAAAGCACTTTTTAGAAAGTTACGGTTCACTATTTATTGTCACTACCTTCTTATCGGCACTCGCTGGCTTTGTGAGAGCACTTGATTTTCGATTTTTTCACTCAAGTTTTTGCCAACAAGTCACATTTATTCAAAGGTGGAAATTAATATCTAGAAATATCCGAGAGCCTCTTTATTTAGCATTCCTCTGTCAGTGGTTGTCATTTGGTTTTTCTCCTGGAGTCAGGTTTTACATTCATATCAAGTGGTAAAAAAATGTGCTTAAAAATACAGAACTTTATTAGTTTTAACAAACAATATGCAAAAAGTATGTCAGTATCAAGCAATAGGCTAAACAGGGATGTAACAATTAACCGCGAGCCTGTTGAAAATCGATTCAATTGTGACGATTCAAATCGGTTGAGATGTTAAACAAATCACTATTCAGTTAGGCGTAGGAGTTTATATGAATGTATGTCTGAGGGGAACTTACTGTCTTTAGAAGAGTTTAGATGGTATTTAATATTTTCATCTTGTCTCTGTATGAAGTATACTAAAGTTCATAAGTGCAGCACAGCTTTGTTTACAGCGGTAACCAAGGAAACGCTTTAAGCTCCACCTGCTGGCAGAGAGTGGATCCGCGTCTGATGTTTCTGTTTCATCCAGATACTTTTAATGAATATTTTCCCAAAACTGAAGTCAAATCATTCTGTTTTTGCTTCAAATTTCTAAATCATAGTCTAATCTAGATTTTGATAAACTGCTCATGTTGGATCACGATTTAATTTAGATTTCGATAAATTGCTAATGATGGATCACAATTAAAATACAGAGGTTGCCTCTAATTTTAAATGGAAAGAGCCTTATTTTGTTTATATGAAGTGATTTATTTTATTTTTGTTACTTATTTGATGCCATTATTAAAAGGAGGAGATCCCTCTAATTTGAATAATTATCGTCCTATTTCTAAATTACCGGTTTTAGCATAAGTCTATAGTAATCTATAGTAAATGATCAAATGAAAGAATACCTTTCTAGTCTAAATATTTTAAACGCATTTCAGTCAGGATTTAGAGCGGGCCATAGTACGATAACAGCTACTACACTTGTTACTAATGATTTAATCACCGCTCTCGATGAGAAACAGCATTGTGCGGTCTTGTTTGTTGATTTGACAAAAGCATTTGACTTAGTGGATCATGGCTTACTGTTGCAGAGGCTTATAAGTATAGGCCATAGTAACTCGGCCTTGAGTTGGTTTCAAAATTATTTATTTGATCGAATGCAATGTGTTGCTATAGATAATTATGTTTCATCCATGTTAACAGTTGAGAAGGGTGTCCCACAAGGTTCTTTACTGGTGCCACTTCTTTTTTCTATTTTTATAAATGAATTAGGGCAGGGACCTAAAAAGTTACATTTTTATGCGGATGATACAATAATTTATTCAGCTGCAGCCTCTCTTTCACAAACTATTGAAATTTACAGGATTATTTTAATACTTTTCAGCATCATTTACTCCAATTGAAATAAATTTTAAATGCGAACAAAACTAAGTACATTGTTTTTTCACGTAGTCGTTCCATGATCACTGCTCCGTCTATTCTTACTGTTGATGACGTGCATATAGAGAGAGTAACAAACTACAAATATCTGGGAATATGGATAGACGAGAAGTTGCCATTTGATGTTCATATTGATTACTTAGTAAAAATATTGGGCTTTCTCTTTCGGCAAAAATATGTTTTTCCTTTGGAGCTAGAGAGAAAATTATTCACAGTACTTTTTTTTACCCATTTTAGATTATGGTGATATTATTTATATGCATGCTTCTATATATTTATTAACAATATTAGATTGCCTTTATCATGCTGCGTTGCGTTTTATAACAAATGCTTGTTCACATACACATCATTGTTTGCTATATAACCATGTAGGGCTGGACATCCTTAAATCAAAGAATGAAATCACATATATTAGTATTTACAGTATTTTACAGTATTTACATACATTGTTGGGTATGCTGCCAAATTACATTACTAGGCTTTTATGCCTGTATAAAAAGAACTATAGCACTAGATCATTGATTGGCATTAAATTAAATGTACCTAGGATACACTCAGAACATGGAAAATCAGCTTTCTTCTACTCTGCTCCTTGAATGTGGAATGAATTTCAAATTATTGCTCAACTAGAAAGAATTCCTTCTTTGAATGTGTTTAAAAATATATTGTGATGTAAAATGAATGAAGTGTGTGCCTGTTTTAATTAATTTGGTGACATTTGCTTAATGTTTTTGTATTTACCTTGTCTGTTTAGAATTTGTTTTGTGTGTTTTGTAATTATGTGAAACTTTAATACGGCCATCTTGGCCAGGACTCCCTGGAAGAAGAGATTTCTTTTAATCTCACTGGGACCTTCCGGGAAAAATAAAGGTTAAAAAAATAATAATAATAATAAACATTTGGACAGATGGAGTTTGTTGATACTGATTTCATTTTAATAATAATAACAACAACCATAATGTCTTATTATTCTAATTTAATGTATTGATCACATGTAAGAATTCAACGTAAACGTAGACATCTACATTTAATCTTTTTAAAGTTAAAAAGTGTAACCACAATAAATTTAAGGCAAATATTAAAACTATACTGATTAAAGTAATACCTGATAGAGCACTGATTAGACTGCTTCAGAATAAATTACATTTGTGCAAAAAAAAAAAAAAAAAAAAAAAAAAAAAAAAAAAAACTTTTCTTCCCCGGACAAGTAACTTTTTTACTCTGACAAGTGAATGATTGATTTACTTGTCTGAAGGACAAGTTCATGCAATAGCTTAATGTCAAGCCCTATATTAGCAATGTTATTGCTGTGAGTTTCATCCTCTTTAATACTATTTTTTGTAATGTTGTTATTGTTTGTCTTTCCTTATTGTTACTTTGCACTTAAAATGGTTTGAGAAGGATAGAAATGTCCTCACTGAGTGAGTTTAGTCTTTTTCAAATTTTGTGTCTGCAATGTAGCTATATTGTTTGATGTTTTTCATTGATACAGTCTTATTTCATTTCTAGTGTTTTTTTTTGTTTTTTTTTACATTAAATATTTTACCTAGTAGTGATATTGCTGTGAATTTCCTGATTTTCAGTATTTGTTTTCTAAATTTATAAGTATTAAGTAACTATGCTTTAAAATCATAAGATGTGATTTTTTTTTCCAGTGTTACTAGGAAACTTTAACACAAAGGTAAATTAGTGTTCATCAATCAGATTACGTTACCAAAAATTTGTAATTTAAGAGATTATATTACTGATCACAATTTTTTTCATGTAATCTGTAATCAGTAACTGTAATCTACCCAGCTGTGTATGTATAAACTGTTCTGTTAATAAATGTGTTATTTGACACTTGTTATACTTTTAGCGGTTGGGTTACTGTTCTAGAGAGACTTTTTAAGAGTTGGTGTCGTGCCTAGTCTTTACAAATGTTCTTAAACTGAGAAATTAAGGATTATTTTCAGTGTGAATGTGACAAATATAAGAATCCTTTAATGCTGATACAGACTAAATCTGAATCTGGTCTGGTTTAGACACTCACACGAGGAAGAAATCCCAGCGATCGTCATCCACGTCGATGTAACTGGCGGTCTCAATGAACCACATGAGAAACGTCTGCAAGCGCTCGTGGTACTCCCTGAACCCTGGACATGAGACCTCCACCTGAAACGATGAACAGCAGACCAACTCCATAATGTGTTCACAAGCAAATGTGCTAGAACAAAACTCTACGGACACCTTGGCAAATGAATTGCCATTGGCTAGTAATTTTTTTTGTTTGTTTGTTTACTCGCCAGACTAAACAGGATAACATGTTTGAATGCATATTAGTAATTTTAACTGAGCATTTTGACTGGACTGGTGGTGGTGCTTTTTTTTTTTTTTATAAATAAAACAAGTACAAGTAGGCACACCATAAGCGACATGGTATACAGTTATAAACATGTCGTGCTGCGGGATACTCTGTACCTTGTGTATCTGGTAGGTGAGATCCTCTCCCGCCTCCACATTGTGCACTTTGTAGGTGTGCAGCAGGCTGCCCAAGGGTTTGAAGTTGGCCTCTTTCTCCAGGAGAGAGATGAAGTCATCTGTGTTACAGCAGAACCCAGCAGGAATGATCTCTCGGACCTTCCCCTCCACATCATCTGGCTGAGAGCAAACAGAGAAAGAGCGAGCTGCCTTTGAATGACGACCAACATTTGAAACGAGAGAACAGCATTTATGTGACGTCTGTTTCACACTGCAAGCGTGAGCGTTACTAAAGCATCACAGCAGAGGCTCCAAAGCTACATGTTTCTTTACAAAGACGGCTACAAATTAGTGTTTAGACATTGGTCAGTTATAAACTTGAATGTTTTGAAGTCTTGTAAGTTATAACATGAGAATTTGCTTGAGGGAAATCTGCTCCTATCACGTTGTTTCTGTCATACTCAAATATAGATTGTGCTGTTTATACTATTATTATAATATATATTTTTTAATTATTACATACTTGTATCATAGGCTCCAAATTTGTTGTTGTAATAAAGTTATAGCTCAGTGTCCATAATATTCATATCAATTTCTATAAGCTGTCGCTATGCTTTAGGTAAATTACTTGTGATAAGCTCCACTTTTTTAGCTGATCGGGAGAAGAGGGAATTATTTGTTGGATTTTAACTACTCGTTAAGGTAAGTAAGAATCTTAAAATGTATTTATGTAGAGCTGAAAAAAAGGCTATATGCGTTTCTAACCAAACGTGATTTAAATAGCATTTTTTTTGTAACTGAAGACATGGAGCAATATAATTATTTTTCTATTTTAGCTGTTAAGTGAGAATATTAAGTCATTTTGGCACGCTGAAAAAAATACACACTGCTCATGTTTTTAAACGCATAACTTTTGCTACGGTTACGCCTATCATTTAAATGAAAATGAAAATGATGGTGTAACTGCCCATGTGATCTTTGTATCATAGGATTGACGACCATGTAACCATATCATGTCTCTGTCGAGTTTGTCACTGTATTTTGTTCTGACTCCCAATCGACATTTTCGGCCGCCTTGTACTCATTAGTTACTTTGAGTAACAATTCCACTAGAGTCCTGCACGGGTTTGGGTACCCGCAGGTGACCCGCAAATTTGGCTGAAACGGCTGAAAAATATCCAACTGTGTCGGATACGGGTGTGGGTCGGACACAGGGGAAACACGGGTCTGAACACGGGTTCAAAACAGTCACGTGCAAACGTAAAAATAGGCCTACGTTCCACTTTTAAAAAATCACAACCGTGCCAACGGCTGCATGAGTCATTAGTTAACAGACTTTAAAGATCAGCCAGCTGTTTTTATTATTTTTTTTCCTGTGTGTGTGTATATATATATATATATATATATATATATACATATATACACACACACACAGATTCTGAATTAAAATGTGTTTGATTTAAGCCTATTTCAAAATTTGTGTCATAAAATTATATCGCGCATACAGCTCAACTAACGCGATCGTTATAAAGGTGTTTAAACAACAATACACTTCCACTTGCATGTATTTGACAATCAGAATATCAGATATTTCATGCCATAACTAACACATTTGTGAATATGGGCCTAATCTAGTCTATCCAGGGTTTTTTTTTTAATTGCATCTGAAAATGTGCAGCTCATTCACATGCGCACTCTGGGGCAGATCCGCCTCACGCGATGCTCAGCTGTGAAAGATTTTAAAATGGGTGCGCTCGACTTGAAGCACAACCTCAGACAGTGGTATGATTCACTCTTGTTTGTTCTGTTTTCTTTCAGGATCAAAAATACAACAAATGAAAGCGTTCATCTGTATTTCTGACTGATGAGAACTATGCATATACATTCATAAATCAGTCAATTTTGTATTTTATTATGAGATATTTTATTCTAATGTGATCAGTGACTCAAGCACTGATGGACCAAAGAGCACGTATTTTGACATTTGCAGTAAAAACGTGAAATATAAATTCTCAGAAAATGCATTTAATACCAATATATTGAAACATCTGTTTATATACTCCATTAATAAAGGAGTTCAGACATTGGAAAAATATCAGTCCACATGCGTTTTATATTTAATATGAGGGAAATGCATGCATGCGTGACAAAAAAATATTTAACTTTTAGGTAGCAAAATATTTTTTTGTAATTGTCAATTACACTAAGGTTATTACATTGTCTGCTATATATTTGCTTCTTATTTATTAAATACGGGCAATTGATTGATAAAACATTGATCAAAATTAAGAAAATGTATAAAAACCGAATATATTTTAAAAAGACTTTTCCATAAATAACTTCTGTATGACCTGGCAAAAAAATTCGAAAAAAGTGTGTCTAATGTGATTGGCTTAACTGATTTGATTGCGGGTGCGGGTCGGGTGCGGATTTTAATTAGTGCTGCTGTCGGAAAACGGGTCGGTTGCGGTTTTAAGCACTGCGGGTATGGGGCAGGTGCGGATTTACAAAATCGGACCCGTGCAGCTCTCTGAATTCCACCTCATCATCGGTCCACACAAAGACGTCCTTAATTTTCCTTAGACTTCTTGTGTACACTTTTACGCACATGCCCAGCGTGCACGAATGGTCACATAACACGTTTTTGGTTATGTAATGTAGATGGAGATTGTTTCTGAAAAACAATGAAAAAAACAATGTATATGAGGAAATAAAAATTTTTATTAAGATTTCTTATGCCCTCCAAGGCTGCATTTATTTTAATAAAAAATACAGTGAAACTCTTATATTGTGAAATTTTATTACAATTCAAACAACCAATTTCGAGATTAATATATTTTAAAATGTAAAGTGTTCCTGTGATGATTGACACTCCTAATGGAGATAGATAGTGTGTCAATGGTCCATTTGAGAGATAGGTGGCAGTAATGCACTTATAAGTCTGCAATCCCCCGTAAAGCAAGAAGAAGAAGCCTAAGGCGCCTGCTGCTGAGATCATGCTCAGGACAGTTCGGACATTGCGGTAAAATACAATATAAAGTCTGTTCAGCTTCTTGCACAGACCGATTGTTTTGTGTCTTTACACATCAATGTATCGTCACGAACAACAGAGTTTAATTTTTGTTGACTCTCAAAGCCATGATTCCAATTGACTTCCATTATATGACTGACCGACTGCAACGGTTTTGAGTTAAAAATCTTCGTTTGAGTTCTACTGAAGAAACAAAGTAACCTAAATCTTGGATTAGGTAAGCAGATAAACATCACATTCTCATTTTTGGGTGCTATCTCTTTAAATATGACTTCAGAAGTTAGCATATGGATTACTTGAAACTTCATCTGTGTCTTTTGTCCTTTTAGGCGCTGAACAGCCACTGGTCACGGTCAGATTTAACTGCATGGCTTGAACATTCATACATAGAATGAGGGTTAGAGAATGATGGCAGAATATAGTGCTGAACTATCCATTTAAAGCCAAAGATCAATGCACGAGACAGAATGTTGCATCTCTAACATGCATTAGGTAACATGCATTCATCTTCATCTAAAGCAGGTTTCAAGCTTCCTACCACAGAGCGCGAACGGTTAACTCAGCTGTGTCTAGTGTACAGTGAAAGCAGCTGAATTTAATCATATAAACTGAAGTGGCACATTTATGAGTTATGCGTCTATTCCCCCGGCGCTCGGCCTTACATACAAACACAAAAGAGCCCTAACAGAGTAATTCCCTTTTGTTCTGTCATTAAGCTATACTTCAGCTGTGATTGGCACGGCGCAAAAAGGAATTAAATGAAAAAAAAATACATATTTTTGAAGCACAAAAAGGAGACCCATTAGGCAATTAGCAATGTCAGCTGAGGAGTTTCCAGCCCCCCTCTTCCTGTACGTCCTCTGAAAGACCACTTAATTGAATACATTTACTACTTATCTTAAACCATGAATATCAGATGAAGTTCCCCCCACCGTAATGTGTCCCAGGTTCTCACCGGGCAATAAAATTCAATGAATTGATCTCGACTTAACAAAAAAATAAAAGCCCGGACATGTATAATAGGCTCCTGTGTTCGGAGGCTGGTGAGTGAACTCAATCAAACGAGTTTGCCCTGTCCATTCACAGGCTCCGGGGGGGACAATAGTGTCGCCCCCCTCCTTCACCCTCTCTGGGATATTTTACCCAGCAGAATGCGCACCCATGTTTGCATTGTATCCATTTCCAGCAGGGCTGACATGAGAACACTTTGTATTAAGTTGCTAAGCAGGGCCCTTTGGCCGCGTGATGGGCTGCGCTTGTGTCGCAGGACTCTTCATTCACAACAGCCACAAAACACACGACAAAAGGCTAATGCAACACGCCGCTAATTCCTGCTCATTCAGACATCAGCTAATATCAGAAGGGGATCAGTGCACCTGCAGCTCAGTAACACTCACTATTGTCCCACTGCATTATGGAAGCACACCGAAAATACTAAAAACAGACCGTTTCTCAGGCAAACTGCTCAATTGCAAATATAAAAGCCTGGCATTGTGGCGTTCCTGTATTAACTAACTGCGCTTAAGACTCTTCAGAGCTTTGAGAACGTGTCTTCTTTATAAAATGGGGTTCAACAACAGCACTGAATCCAATTATGCAGAAAAAAAAACTTTTAATCAAAGACATCTTCATCTAAGAGGGGAAGAAAGATGAAAAAGAACCCAATATGAGCAACGGTGAAGCGCTTAAAATCAACACAATAAACATCTTAAGTGGCTATCATTAAAGGTGGAAGACCACTAAACGTGGTCACGTGGTGACAGCACACAATATATAATTAGGACCGCTAAAACAGTTCAGGTCAGACTTTTTTGGATCTGTCTACAATTTCAAACAATTTCTGTCTATGTATTACCTCCACCGGGTGCATTCTCGCTCAAACTCACGTATCAGGACTAGATATAAGGACTGCCTGAAGGCACAAGGTGAGCGAAAAAGATGCTATGGATTGTTTGAGGAACTAAATTGAGCTCGTTTACTTTTTTGTGCATGGATGAAGAAATACAGATAAAATTACAGCAAAATGCGCGTAAACATTAGAGAAAGAAAAGGCATGTGTATCAGTATATTAAATCCGTGCTTCATTCTTAAAGTGAAAGCAAACTAATAATAAATCTAATGCTGTCAACAACAAAAAAATTCAAGTGGTCACTGATCCTGACTAAAGCTTTGTAACGTCAAACATTATTAATCTAGATTTAATTTATTCAGTGAAGACTGTGAAGTTATTTTACATTTATTACATTTCTGTAGCGTACCTTACAATGTATTTTAGACTGAGCTGAAAAATCAGAAAAGCACTGTTTACTGAACTTGTGTCTTTGTTGTACCGTATTTATTTTCTGCTATTGCTTGTAATTTGGTTATCTGTAAAAAAAAATTTTTTTTAAAAATAAAAAAAGTTTTGCACCGAGCCCATAGAAGCTAGTCAGAATTGTTTTTCCAACTGTTTATTTACACAATGAAAAAAAATTAAGATAAATGTTTGTCTATATTTTGAGTAGTAAAATGTAGATGGTTGTTTAAAATAGATATATAATATAAAAATATCAATATATTGATCGATATACTCCTACATCGAATCGTAATCGTATCATATAATTTTTTTAGGTATTGGAAAATATAATATCGCTGGTAATGAGAATTGATATCATATCGTATAGTATCGTATCGTGACAAACCATCCGGTTTACACCCCTAGTTTGCTGTCTGCATGGACTGGCTCCTAGTCCTATGTGTGCTGTAAAGAAACAACTGATGTGTGACGTATAACTGATCCTATAGTCAGCTCTGACAGCGTTCCTCTCTGTGATGACACTAAAGACCTTCTGCTCTACGTCTGTGCAGACTCTGTGATGTGAATGTATGTTTTCACTGGACTGTGTGCATCAGGTGAACATGATCAGTGAGATGATATGACACACCTCCACACAGTCAAAGGTGTCTTTGACCCTGGCCGTGTACTTGACTTTGAACAGGGTGCTCAGGGTCCCTGCGCTGTAGTACAGCTGGATCTCCAGACCTTTGTATCCAAACGCCACTTCACTGTGCAAACACAAAACACAGGGATCGAAGCAATGGATCAAAACAGCGGTGCCAAGAAACACACATACACGATTACATGTCATGTAAATATAAACATGTATAAGAGTATATTATATGCAGTGGTGTGTGATACATACTCATCTCCAAACAGCTGATGAGTGTACTCAGGGTGAAATGTTGTGCTTTCATCATCTATATCCTCTGGAAAACGCACTGCATCAGACAAATGAACGGTTTTATATATAATTGAAGGTGGATATTACATATTAGATCAAATAGGAGTTTGTTCAAAGAGTGCATAAATAACTTTTTTTCGCTATTGGTCAACACTATCTATTCACAACCGATGTGACGTCGCCAGAAAACAGAAGCAAATTCTGATGAAGAAGAGTTAACTTTTGATGAAACACTATTTAAAAGTCTCTTTTTTAGGATTTGGAATAACCATAGACAGTAAAAGAAATGGACACAGCAACCCCATTGGAACTCAATTGAGACAAATGAAGCCCAGTTTTAGCGTTTTTTAGCACTTCCGTTTCTGACGCGCAGACTCAAACGAAGCTTGACGACGTCAGCAACCTGTCTGCCAGATGTAAATCTTCTAGTAGCTGTGCGTGCAAACTGCCATCGTTAATCTTGCAGAGACGGCGAGCTTGAGCGGGGAGTTCTTTGTCGTGAGTGAGCAGGAGTAAGTATTCTGATTAATTATTTTGTATAGTATTTTAAAATGTAACGCCAGTACGACATATTAAGTTAATTGCCTGCGAGCTTCTCCACCTGTCTGTACGGTAATGCGACAGAGAGCCGAGTGGTTATGACGCAATCGTTAGCCTATTTTTTACAAAAACTGTTTATACGGGGCCATAATGTAACATAGAAGGTAATGGAGCCCTTTATACATTGTCGTGTATCTTTAGAAATAAATAATGGACAAACAGAGTCTTTAAACGCCTCAGATGTAAAGTTATTCGCTGTCAAAGTGACGCCAAAATGAATGGGAGTCAATGGGAATGCTAACGCAAGTGAAGTTCTGCTAAAAGATGGCAGCCCCCACCCGACTTCAACTTCCGGTCGAGTTCCTTGCCCCTTGGGAATAACATCCATTGATGAATCATTCATTACTAAGTCCAGAAATGTGCAATCAATGAAATCTAACCCTAAAAAACTGTGTTAAATTCATGCTGAATTATAACAATGCATTCTAAAAAAACAACAAAAAAAAAACATATAATACAGATTATTTAAAAAACATTTAAGTTAGCTTTATAAATCATTTTTCTTCTCTAGTGATGATAAACGATTTACCTAATTTCAGACAAACAGCTTCATTAGTGTCACATTTAAACTCTGCCAGTTTCTTCTCCATGTCATTCACAGCTGTGGGAAACACAGAGAAACATGTCAATCATAACAGAACAACAAGAGCATTTCTGTCACTTACACAATGAAAATAACTTACTACAGTAATACACAATACAATAACACTGTGCTGAACATCAGACTTTCTTCCATTGCTATTTGTCCCTTTTCAAATCATGCTGGAGAACATGATCATCAGGGTTTGAGTGCTTTAAATTACTAACTTAAAATTAAATAAATGCTATAAAATGCTAAATAGAACAATCTGCATTACTGGTATTATGCTTGAGGTGTATGCATGTCTATAACCATCTAATCGTGAACATATCCATCTTTCTACACAAATTGTCTATTGATCATATGCATGTAAGTTTCTTTGAAGTGATCTCATATTTTGAAGCACGAGCTGATGCTCGCTACACTGCACACAGAGAATTAACTTGCTCAACATGTTTTATCTGTGTGGTGTGTGCGCTCGAGTGTGTTAGTAAGTTAAATCTGCTATAAAAGACGAAGAGAGCACAGTGTAAACACACGTGTGCTGATGATTAGCATGTAGCCGCAGCTAAAGCTGTGTTTATGTGATCGTCTGCTCGCAGACAGCAGCGCTCGAGCTCTGACTGCACACAAACACACGCGCTTTACATCAGCAGCTGCACGAATAAAACACAACCGCTATTATTGAGGGGTTTTCACACTCACCCGCCATTTCTGCACGTCTTCTCTTCTCAACCCGCCAAATGCCGAAACTACTTCCTGTTTACCCACGTGCTTCCGCTCACTCTCGCCATTGGAGAAACTCTCGGGACGCGCAGGGGACGCGCCGCTGCTCCCTGAACGATACCCGGATGAGACAGCAGCTACATGTTTATAAATGTCTCTTCGTGTAAAAACAGACTTAATGTAAGGAACATTTTCCTTTCAGTTGTAAACACAGGTGATACCATCTCAAATAAATTGCATCAAGTTTCAACATTTTCACGTGATCATAAACTGTCCTTAAGCTGCCATGCTAATTAATTTATCAATAAAAACAAGCCTGTTTTATTTATTTATTTATTTTATTTTGCCGGACCATTTCGAGGTTTGCGGGACTGTAACCCCTGCTGAGAAATAAAAACACTCAAAATCAGACTAAACTGGTTGGTACTGTAGCTGGTTTAAAGCTAAGACATAGACTGGTTTAAGACAGAGACTGTATAAAAACAGGTTTTAGATGGTCTCCAGTTCAAACCAGCCTACCAGTTAAATTATGACTTAAATCAGAATAAACTAAATGTATTGCACTATAATCAATAAAAAAATACTTTATCATCTTAATAATATATTATTATTTGTCGTTTACATAATGAGAAATAGAGAAGGGTTAAATTTAATTTCTACAATGAATATTCAAAATAAAGTTCAAGTATATTTTTAAGTATACTTTATTTAGCAAGTATAAATATATCAGTGTTCTAGTAGTATACTTGTAGGTGTACTCTTTCAATATTCCTTGGGACTAAATTGGCCCACTTTCTAGTAAATAAAAGTATACTTTTAAAGGATACTTTAAGTATGACAGTAGCAAACTGTGAGTACACAACTAGTTTCCCTTACGAAAGGAAAATATATTTACCAATATATTTCTTAAAATATATTGTGATATATTGTAATATATTATTTTCCCTTTTTATTTTCTAATATTTAATATATTTGAATACATTTAATAATATATTGATGATACATATATTATATAATATATCGCAAAATATGCAAATGATTGCCTCTTTTAATATATTGCAATATATTGGAAAAATATAAATATATATAAGAATATATGCCTAATATATTACATGATATTTTCCAATATATTGCAATATATTTTTGTTTCATAAGGGATTACCTCTATGTTTGTGGTTTGTACTGCAGTTAAACTAAAAGTGAACTTATAGGTACACTGAGAGTTTACTAATTAAACACTTTGTACACTTTGAAGTATAGTCCCAGTAAACTACTAGTTTAGTAGGTTTATACTGCAAGTATACTCATAACTTTTCTTTAAGTGAACTTTACATCATACTTAAAGTATACTACTATGTCCCTGTTTAGATTTTAATGTGTATATATTTTGTTTTTTATATATATATATATATATATATATATATATATATATATATATATATATGAAGATACAAAACATCCAAAGACAGAACAGAGTCTCTGCTTGTAAACAAAAACATTTTATTCAAGCTTCATGCATGATTTTTTTAAACACTTTAATGTGTTAAAAAATAAAGAAATAACATTGTGAACAAAAAGCTGAAAAAAGACTATGAACTGGATTCAGAATGATAATCAAAATGTAGATGGAGTCGATCAACATCCCAAAGCTTGATTGTAATTATTACCTCTTCATCTGTCATTTTATTCCATAACATTACAGTTTTGTGTCAGATGATCCTTAGATTACATGTGTTAGAATCTGTTGTTTCTTTTTTCTTCTTCACTTTTTTTTTTTTTTTTTTTGTGAAAATTCTGTGGAGAAGATGAGTACTAGCGCCCTCTACTGTATAATAATGAAAACACATTTTCTTGTAAGTAGAAGTCAAATATACTTAAATGTCATTTTAAAGGGGGGTGAAATGCTATTTCATGCATACTGAGTTTTTTTACACTGTTAAAGAGTTGGATTCCCATGCTAAACATGGACAAAGTTTCAAAAATTAAGTTGTACGTTTGAAGGAGTATTTCTGTTCCAAAAATACTCCTTCCGGTTTGTCACAAGTTTCGGAAAGTTTTTTTTCGAGTATGGCTCTGTGTGATGTTAGATGGAGCGGAATTTCCTTATATGGGTCCTAGGGCACTTCTCCCGGAAGAGCGCGCGCTCCCGTATAGCAGAGCACGCTGAGCACAGACAATCACTGATCAGAGCGAGAGCGTCACGAAATGTCACAAAAGGAGTGTGTTTTTGGTTGCCAGGGCAAGACAACCCTGCACAGATTACCTAAAGAGAAACAGCATTAAGGGACCAGTGGATGGAGTTTATTTTTACAGAGCATCAACGGAGTTTTCAAGTGTTTGTGTTTGTTCCCTGCATTTCGAAGATGCTTGTTTTACAAACAAGGCCCAGTTTGACGCCGGATTGGCACATCGTTTATTTCTTAAGGATGATGCAGTCCCAATGAAAAAGGGTCACGATCGTGTGTTGGAACCGCAGGCGGTGAGTAAAACGGCTTCAAATATCTCTGTGTTGTTAACTTAGCTATCGGCGCGTAAGCACATCAAGTAAACAACATGCGATGTTGTCATCAAACTGCACTTTCCACATGTACAGCTTAAAAAAAAAAAAAGACGACAAAGTGGAACTTAGTCATTTTCCAAAACCGCTAAGCAAATATATATACAGTTTCAGTACATACCACATAGAGACGCTGTTGTTGCGGCTCTCTTGTTAAATTTCAGCCTCTGGATCTGATTCTGGATCATAAATATACGCTGAATCTGACTGTTAGCCATGGTTTGTTTTGGTTGGTTTTGTCCTCACGGTGTCACAGCTTCCAAACGCTCTCAACGCAAAAGCCTACTGGCGCTCGTGATTCTTTAGCTCCGCCCACACGTCACGCCTACAGACGCTCGTGTTTTTCCGGAAAAAATCGGTACAGACTATCTTTCTCTTATGAATATAATAAAACTAAAGAATTTTTGGAGTTATGAAGGATGCAGTACTACTCTATAGGTACTCAAGATTAACAGGATATTAAGTGAAAACGAGCATTTCAACCCCCCCTTTAAGTATATTTCTTAGGAGTACATAAAGGCCATTTCTGAGAAGTACATAAAAAGTAAACTAAAAGCATACTTTCCTATTTTAGTTTAAAAGAAGGATACTAATAGCACACCTGAATAAACTTATTTTCGGTAAGGGCATGCGGTCTTGGAACTAATTTGCTGTACCAATATAATCTTTTACATCAGATTATCTTGCAGAAAAAGCATTACTTAAACAAATGTGAGTAGTTTTTAATGATGAAGTAAGAAGACTTTCAGAAAGCCACCATCATCAGGCATTTACTCAAACAGAAAAGCACAAGAAATTACATTAAATAACCAGGTTAGTCTCTATATAATCAGACCAAATTTGCCCTATAGACTCGACAATCATAAAATACCTCCACTAGAGAGCGAGAGAGATTGGGTAAAATGTAGTATGTTGTCAAACACTAAATTGGGCCTTTATGAAGTGGGCCATTATGTCAGTTGACTCATAGATGAGATACACAGGGAAGACAGTGAGAAGATAGCTGACCTTTCTGGAGCAGAGGATGCTGCAGACTGACCCTGGGGTATTCTGTGTCATTATCTCCGCCATGGTGTGATTCTGAGCTCAAACTGCTTGTGTCTGTGATATCATGACTGGTTCTCTAACAGCTCTGGATTAGTGGTTCACTGAAGGCACGTTCTTGACCTCTGGTGAAGTACAGGGCTGTCTGAACCAGAGGAGAGAGAAACACATTGACTGATTGTGATCCGTGAGCTGGATCCCTGGAGGAGGAAGCACTGGTCATCTCTTAAACCATTACATCTTTCAAACTCCATCTTCCTCAACTTCAAATTCCTGATTTTGTTTTTACAGCGATTTCAGTTTGATCACCAAGCCTAGTATCTGTGTGTCATTATGTGCTTTAAAGGGTTACAGTGTGCTTTGTATTATAATGTCATTGTCTCTGAAGGAAATAACCATTAAGTAAGTATTGTTGAATTTAGCAGCAGTCATTGAGCGCACTTGTCTCTGTTCATTTCTCTCAACAGTGAGCTGTTCAGTTTAACCCAGATCCATTTTAAAAGCCTCTCTCTTAACACACATCACTGCATAGTTAACCTCTCCTGTAAATGATCAGATCTATAATTGATGGAGTTATGATTTTAATACCCCCCTTGTCACATGAAATAATTAAGTAGCTCTTTGAAATTAAGACTACTTTAATGTGTGAAGGAACCACTGCTCAGAGCTGAATTTCTCCACGGCGCTGATACGTGCTTTGTGTAGCGATGAAGCTTATCAAGCTGAACTTGTGCTTAATTATGTGAAGCTGTTAAATAAATAAATTGGTTGGAATGAATGTTTTCTCTGAAGCTTTAGGAGTGACTGGAGATAAGTGTGTGATGGACACACGTCAGCGCTCGTGTCACTTCCAGCTAATAATGATTAAAGTCTTCTTCACCCTTTGAAAATATAAATATGAAAACTATGTGAGAGCTACACACAACAGCCCCTGGTGTTCTCTATGGAACATGTCATTGAACATTTGTTTAGAGCATGCTGTTGAACATTTTCACTGTTCACAAAATAGATGCATTTTTTTAATATGCTGGAGCATGTTGTCACTTCATATGGGGCAAGTTGTCACAATGGGATCTTTTTGTTTAACCCTCATAGTGCATTAAAATATGTATACGATTTTCACAATCACGTTCCACTTGGACTTGAAGAATCATTGTTTTATAAAAAGTTTTTTTTACTAAAATCAAAAACTAAATCTGTATGTGATCTGCAACTTCTAATTAATATATATATATATATGTTCCAAGTCTTGATTGTTATTGCCTTCCTTGTTATTAGAGCATTTATCCCTTTTGGAGAATTAAAATAAAATGATTCATTCAAATTAAATGAAACACACCAAAAATAAATGATGCAAAATAAATAAGCTGTATATATATTTTTTAATATTGATGAGAAATCTTATTTAAATAAGATTTTTTTTTGTGATAGATATGTTCTGATATTTGGAATGAGAGAATGCAATTAAAGTGACTGCTCAAAAGGTCCAACTTTATGAAACCTACATATTTATTTCTAATAAAATAACATTAAAACAGCATTAGCATTACTGTTTTATTTTTCAAATAACATACATGAATTGTGCTTGCTTGCATAAACTTTCACTCTCATTCTTACCTGAAAAACATGATCAGTTGTTTACGCTGCAAAGGTTCGTCAGTACGTTTACATATTCATATTTATTCACAAAATTCAGTCCCAAAAGTGTGTGAACAGCCTTGTCTCGTTGCTTACTGTTAGATTTAATACATCATTTTTTATCATTTTGATTGATGCTGAAACGTACAGTTTGGAAATTTCAAAAAACTGTTAAATATTAACAAATCTTTTATATCATGATTTAAATCAAGATTTGTATCAACATTTATATTACAGCTCATGTGACAACTTGCCCCAATCTCCATACATAAAATCATCAGATGTGCCTGATTGCAAGGAGACACCAGAAGATTAATCGTCTTGAATTTGCATGTAAAGCAAGTTAAGCATGACAAACACAATCAGACTGATATGCATTCATGCTGCCAGGTGTGAAAGAAGTGGATTTGAAGATGAGTCGTGTGAAATAAAAATGTGGTCTAAATAACATCATAATATATGAACATATTTAATAGGTAACACATCAGTATTTGTGTGGCCCCCGCTGAATATAAAGCTGAAGTGAATTTATAAATGTAAGTTTTGTCAATGTGGAGTCTATTTCTGAGCATGTACAGTAGCATTACGCTCAAACCACACCTGGACTGCAAACAAAAATGACGTTTTATAGACAGCATTGAGCTCTTCCAATGTATTTTCTGTATTTGGTTTAACCAGTTTCTAACACATCTTGAAATCCAGTTTGATGGACTATCTCTTAGCTTTGACATAGTGTCACTATAGCCCGAAATCTCTCTTAAAGGACACATTCCTGATGTTTTACATAAACACTGTTTGTCTGCATTATCTTCCATCAAAATCTAAAAACGAACTCTACTTCTGAAAAATTAATCTGCTGCTCATCAAGGCTGCAAAGAACATTGAATAATATCAACCAATAGCCAAGCATAATGCGTATAATGCAGATTTACGTTGATGCAGTTAAGGTTATGGTGTTAGCATCACAATGAGGAGATGCTCTTGAGAGTAAACCTGACCTTCAGCCTTCACCAGCCCTAAGCTCAGAAGAAGAGAGTTAAACCTGCTTCACTTTGCCACATGTCTACCGCAGAGCAGGCAGAAAAGTTTTGTAACAGGCAATCTAAGTCTGAAAACACAAATTACCTTTTCTTATTCTCATATATAATTTGAAAATCTTGTGCTGAGAATAAAGAGCCTGATCCTTTCAGCCGAATGGCAGGTGAACATTGAACCCAGAGTTCTGAAACTGCTTTACGCCATCAGTTGAATCTAAGAAAAGAGTTCAGAATTATCGATCCGGTTCAGACCGATTTTGTTGAGAAGCCGGAATCAATGACTTTGGTCTTTTCACAGTCAGTGTAAAACGCAATGAAAAGCAGCTTTAGCTCAGAGAGAATGGAGCAGCAGTCTGATCGCTCGGAGAACAATGACACAAAGGAGTGATTTTCCTCAGAAGAGTTTACAGAGCGAGCAAATGTTATCCGTGTGGAGCGTTTCATTTCCCACTGCTGTTAGTGCCTCCAGACGTGCTGCTGAGTGAACTATACTCTCTCTTCGATTCCAGCCTTTGGAGAGATTTAGGGATGAGCACTTTAATGGCAATCACAGACCAAACATTTGTCAAAAATGATGGTAAGCCAACAAGCAAATGGTAAGCCAATGTACACAAGAACAAAGACCACTTAAGAGCGTAAGTATTGAATGAAAACTATTAGGAAGTGGTTGCACAAGATAACTTCAATCAAAGAGCTCTGTTGTTGAGTCTGAAATGAGGGTGTAGTAATTTAGACATCAGGGCTGCTGCGTGAATCCCTTGATAGAAATCCTTAACCCTTGTGAAAGTATTAGTATAAAAAGAGCACTTATTACGAAAATAATATACTTTAAAAGAATATAGCTACTTAAGTGCAAACTGAAAGTAATGATTCCGGACATAATTGCATGTTTATTGCAATTAAATAAAATGTATTGTAGTTTAATATATGTTTATATTAAATGCAACTTTTGTGCTTTTTGATCCAATTTAGTGGTAATTTCATTTTCTTCTATTCATAGTTTTCGCGTGACATGCAGGAACCCGGAGGGCGAAACAAGACTTTCCTCCAATGACTGGCAGTTATTTTCAAGGGGTTTGCATTAAGTAGTAATGTAGTAAGAAGATACAAATATTAAAAGGCCAAATTGAGTACTCACCTTATTGATGATGAACCCAGAATATATTTGAAACTTTATTTATACATACATATACTTCATGAACTTTAAATCTGGGAGATCATTACAACGTGCAGTTTTTAAAGTATACTTAAGTGTGTTAAACACATGAAAGTGTCTCTCTTTAACTAAACTTGAGTTTATTTCATTAATACTTTATTATCTGTGTGTGCAGATATTTTAAAAGTACACTTAAGATTTGAAGTACACAACAAGTGGACATAAGCACGCTTCTTTTTCACAAGGGAACCTCTGTTTACGTCACGGGGAATGTCTTTTTTAGCAGAGTGGCCCTCAACATATTTGGACATTCATATATCTATTAAATTCCCAGAACAGCAGCTGAGTAAAAGACTCCCCATGAGAGTGCTCTGGACACATGCATCTGTCCGAGGGTCTCTTGAAGCAGCAGATAGCATGTTGAGTTGTAAAGATCAGAGGCTGTGCTCTGGTAATGTGTGATCAGTTCTGACAGCAGCAGTGTGTGTGTGTGTGTGTGTGTGTGTGTGTGTGTGTGTGTGAGTCCAGCAGTGGTCTCCACCTCCACCTCATCTCCTGCGGCTGGAGCGGCTGATTGAGGGGCCGTCCGCCTGAATCCCGGAAACACCTGCCTCCTCTGCAGGGCTCAGAGCTCAGGATCACGCTGCTCCTGATGTGGTTTTCATTAAACACGCATACTGACATGCAAACTCACACAGAACACACACACACACACCAGCACAGCTTCCAACAACTGCCAGTCGAGATCTTCACATCTGTGATCCCCATGAAGCGGAAGAACTGCGTGACTCAGCCTGACAGAAATGTTTTAAACACACATGCACAGGATTCTGTGTTGCACATATTTTATTCCTCAGTACCCCTTAGCATACTACAGAAAAAAAAGAAAAAAATATATATATGGAATGCATAGTCGATATAAAAAATTGGATGACGAGTAATTTCTTACTGCTAAATTCAGAAAAAACAGAGGTGTTAATTATAGGACCTAAAAACTCTGCTTGTAATAACCTAGAACACTGTCTAAGACTTGATGGCTGCTCTGTCAATTCTTCGTCATCAGTTAGGAACCTAGGTGTGCTACTTGATCGCAATCTTTCCTTATAAAGCCACATTTCTAGCATTTGTAAAACTGAATTTTTCCATCTCAAAAATAAATCTAAATTACGGCTTATGCTCTCAATGTCAAATGCAGAAATGTTAATCCATGCATTTATGACCTTCAGGTTAGATTATTGTACTGCTTTATTGGGTGGTTGTTCTGCACGCTTAGTAAACAAACTACAGCTAGTCCAAAATGCAGCAGCAAGAGTTCTTACTAGAACCAGAAAGTATGACCATATTAGCCCGGTCCTGTCAACGCTGCACTGGCTCCCTATCAAACATCGGTACTGGATCCGGGTGACTGCAGTGATCCTCTGATCTGGATACAGACTGGATCTGGTGGCCACTGACTTCATCCACTATCACCAAAAACATCAGCTGAATCAAAGACATTGCACCTCAAAACACTGGTAACCTCCAAGAAGCTCATAATGAAAGATTTGTGAGTTGGCTGTAAGCACGAAGGTGTCAACAGTCCAGTCAGTAAAATCAGCAGTGGATTGTGCATGGGTCGTATCCTCCACCAGACCCAGTTCCCTTCTCATCTCTGTTTAACTCCAGCTAAGCAGTCTGAATACCAGAGGTGCTGAAATAATCGAGGGTAATAACACACCGTTCCCACTGTCTTCGCTAGTGGTTATTAACTGTGATGCCAGTATATTTTCTCGTTAAATGGTTTTCCTGTACAGTATCTGTAATGCTTTGGCTCGAGGCTCTAAACACCCTGATTTCATATTTTACTTACATCTCTTAGTCTTGCATATTAAACATGCTCAACAGCCTTTGTGATTAAAGCTAAGGGTATAAAAACATTACGACTGCATTTATAGCTTGTAAATGTAATGTTATTGCTTGTTTGTTTCAACAGCAGTGGCTGCTGGGATTGATTTATTTGGGAAAGAGAGAGAAAGACAGAAACTGGAATGATGCCTGTTGCCTGTAGTGGTGTGTGTGTGTGTGTGTGTGTGTGTGTGTGTGCATGCGCTGTGGCTCCGGTCCAGTCTTGTATTCTTGTTTGTGTGTGCAAACACGCATTATAACGCAGCAGTAATGCAGGTTAAAGGATTGTAAAAAGCTTATGGAAAAAATGAGCTCATGCTACTGGGAGCAAGTCTGCAACTTCCCAGCGGGGAGACTTCTGCTGTCTTTTCTCTCTTCCTCCCAGGAAAAGACTGGGACTAAAAGTCAGCCTGGAATGCTACAAGCCACAGCAGATATACTTGCAATAATATACATATATATATATATATATATATATATATATATATATATATATATATATATATATATATATATATATATATATATATATATATATATATATATTATTTCCTTTTACTATATTCTGAAATGCCTGAAATAGATGCTTGCATGACAACATGGTAATAATAGTACGCGGTAAAGAGGAAGAAGGCATGCAAAAAAAAAAAAAGTTTAAGAAGTAATAAGTAGTATTCATTTAATTGCATTTAACTATCAGTCAAACTTGCTTCAGTGTCTCCAATAACACATGATACTGCAGAATTCATTCTTATAATCAACAAATTTATTATTATCAATGTTGAAAACAGTTGTGCTGCTTAATATTTTGTGTGAAAAAGGTACTACCCTTCAAAACTTTGGGGTAAGATTAAAAATTAGAAAGAATGAAAAGAACAAAGAAAATAAATGAATGCGTTTATTTGGCAAGGGTGCACTTAACATTGATAATAATTGATAATAATAATTACCAGTAATAATTGATAATAACTGAGCAGCAAATCAGCATTTCATGTGACACTGAAGACTCAAATAAATGCAGCCTTGGTGAGTACCAAATTACAAAATGACAATAGTTTTCTCATAATACATAAAAATCAAACATGGCATTATCTGATACAAATGCAGTTTGGTCACAAGACAAACAAGAACCAGAGACGTTCAGGTCAATGGGAACAATATTTCCCAGTCCTCATTCATATTCATTAAATGGAAAAGAGTGTGACGTGGAACACATGGATAAATAGAAAGTGATGACAGAATGTGTGTATTCTGGGTGAAGAATCACTTTCAGTGTCAACTTTAGCAGAGCTATAAAACGAACAAATGATTTTGATATCGTGGCAAATCTGAGAACACCTTGAGACATAACTGAGATTACTGAAACATTGCTGTAACATGAGAACAACATGACAGTTTTCTCTGAGAAGCAAGAGACATCTGTATGTACTCTCACTGCTGCCGAGGAGGAAGACGTCAGACACTGAAGAGATCTCATTTCTGATTTTTCTATCCCATGAGTTTCAGTAGTTCCCCTTTGTTGCGACTTTAAAGGCAGCTTTAATCTCCTGGGTCTCTCATCCTCTGAGGCCATAATCACCTGCTTCTTACAGGGAAAATGACACAGGCTTTCTCCAAAACAGAATTAGCGCAGGGACATGCACTCTTTTATAATCCAGCATTACATACAACTAATTGGAGAAGAAAATATCCCCAATTTCCTGCAGCAGTGGCTTGTCGTCCTCGCTCTGCATGAATGCATACTTGACACACACACACACACACACACACGCACGCACATCAGAGAGTCTTTAATAGGTGCTTTTATCAGGGCAGTGCTTTCTGCTGCATTACTGTGTGAAGATCCTCAGGCGAGGTCTGTTCTGTGTATAGGAGAGAAGAGACAGGCTTCTTAAACTTTAAAATGTGTCCAAGAGAAGGTATCCTTCCAGGGAGTCAACTTCCAGGGATTTTGAGCAGAGCTTTTATCTGTCGTGAGAGTTTGAAAGTCTGGAGGTAGAGTTAGAGTTGCCCATGGAGTTGCGCGCGCACACACACACACACACACGCACGCACACACACACACACACACACACACAGGCCTCTCTGGGTGGGTAATTGCAGTGACTTCTTTGATCAAAGCACAGGCTCGTTAGCATTCTGCCCTTCAGTAAAAACAGCTGTGTGTGTGTGTGTGTGTGAGAGAGACCTGTCTGCCTCAGCTGTAGAGTACACTGCTGTGTCAGAGCTAGATTCAGTGAATCCCACAGGTATAATCACTCAGATCTGCTCTCTCACCCAGCTTCTGGAGGACGGAGAGCTTCACCCTGTTCACCTTCCTCACCAGAGCACAATGATATTCAGAAAACATTAAACATGTCAATACCCCATCTGACCCCTAAAGTCTAACCACAAAACCCTCAGCTGTTAAGGTAAAAAGAAAAATGTTTTAATAGTTTTTTTTCTCGCCTTTTCTCTCAGACCTGACTTTCAGTCAGCATGGGACCAATAAATTACATGAACATTATTATATTAAAAATAGCCAAATTATCTATAAAATAACAGTGTATAACAAGTTTAAACAACAACAACAAAAAAAAAACATTATGTATCAATCATGCCAATATACGGTTCATCTGTCTAATGTTTGTATTCAGCAAGAATACGTTCAATTGATTTAAAGTGACAGTATGACTTTTACACCATCACAAAAAAAATGTATTTCATATAAATGCTGTTCTTTTACATGACCTTCCTATCAATCAGAGAATCCTAAAATAATGTGTATCACAGTTGGTAGCACAACTGTGTTCAACATTGATAATCACAAGAAATGTTTCTAAAGCAGTAAATCCGTATATCAGGATGATTTCTGAAGATCATGTGACACTGAAGACTGGAGGAATGATGCTGAGAAGTCACAGGAATCTTTTATACAAAAAATCAAAAGTCCAGGATGCCCTTTTTGAATGAAAGTAAATGAGGTATGGAAAGCACTGGACAGTCTGCTAGCTAACTTTGTTAGACTGTGAATCATCCGTGACTTGAGCAGTATGAGGGTCATTCAGTTTTACAGTCAGCCATGCCTTATCAGATCCACCAAGCTCTGTGTGTCCTGTGAGACAGCAGAGGCTAGACTGTGGCAGCTCGGAGCAGTCATATGTGCTGCTGACGTCGGCTGTGGCTCTGTGTCTCTCTGTCCGAATGACTCAGGAGCCTGCAACACATTCCACATCTACATCTGTCCACAGCGGATCTCTAGCTGGACAAAGCTCACTTCATACTCTCTCTCTCTCTCTCTCTCTCTTCAGCTCAGTCATGACATCTCTCGGCCGACATCTCTTCGTTCTGGTCTGTCCTCTGTGGGATTGGGAAACTATAGCTGTCCGTACCATCAGAAAACAAGACAGACAGCGAGAGAGACGGCGTGTGTCTGGAGGCCTCAGATCCGGACGACTCAAATCTTCCGGCACCACACTGGAATCTCTTCTTAATTATGGCTGAGGAAACTGAAAAAAGGAGACCACTGTATAATAATGCAGACACATATGCTCGAGGGCTCACCACACACACACTTACACAACCACACACACGACAACAGTTTTATAAACTATTATTTATTAAATTGTTTACTACTTGAAATAAAATACAAATGTAGATAATAAAGTAGCAATGAAATAACTAACTAAACAAGAGGGATTTAGTACAGATGGAAAATATAAATAAATATGGCAACAATTTGGGGTTGGCAAATTCTTCTAGTTTTTTTTTTTTTTTAAGAAGTCTCTTATGTTCAGGGCTGCATTCATTTGGTCAAAAATACAGTAAAGCAGTAATATTGTAAAAAAAAAAAAAACATTTAAAAGTTTTAATTATTTTCTGTTATTTTATACTTCTGCGATGGCAAAACTACATTTCCAACAGTCATTACTATAGTCATTACTATACTATAGTAAATGTGAAAAGCATTTATTTGAAATACAAAATGTTTAGCTTTTTAAAATGTCTTTACTCTCACTTGTAATCAATATAATGTTATTGTTTTTTTTCTCTCTGAACAAGAGCATTCATTTCTTTAACCAAAAATCTTACTGTCCTCAACATTTTATAAACAGAAAGAAGGGAAACATCTAAACTACTTTTGGTTTATTCAAGCCAGTAACACAATTCAACATCACTGAATTGACCACATTAATTTATACCAACACAGCTATTTGTATGGGTTTAATCAAGAAGAAATGACACTTTTTTCAGTGGAGTGATTAATAAAGTCTCTTGTGTGATTTGAAACAGCAGTCATTGCACAATGTGTCTGAGACTGTCACTTCCTGCTGCACTCACCACTTCATTTACATCCCCATTGATTCCCATGACAGATGCTTTCTTTCCAAACCCACATACAGGAATGTTGTTGAAATAGCGTGTCCTGACAGTGTCTCCTGAGCAGGTCACAAAAGATACAGATCAACAGAGCGCACAAACACACATTCAGTAATAGTTTTAATGCACACAGAGCTAGATAAAGTACACGCTCATTCATTCACACAACCATACTCTCCCTCTCTCTCTCTCTCTCTCTCTCTCTCTCTCTCTCTCTCTCTCTCCCTCTCTCTCTCACACACACACATACATAAACACACACATCTGTTGTTAAATTAGTACAGACCAACTCTAAGTACAACTTTAGACATTTTCACAGAAAAAAAAAATGTTGTCACTTTTTAAATACATCCTTTTGAGGGGTCTGAAATAATTTAATCAGCTGTTGTTCAAAACCCATGTGTCTTATATGGAAAAGAGCAGCATGAACATTCTGCAGAACATCTCCTTTTTTTGGAGGGGGGTTATACATTTAATACCTTTATTTTGTTAAATGCTACGCAAATACGAAAAAAAATTGAGAGAATGAGAGATGAGAGCAAGGGTGAGAAATTCCATCAATAGCCATTAAGCTCGGCCTACAGATCAGACAGATTCACTCTCACTTGCATGTTTGGGGGAGCAGGAGGTTCGAACTCATATTTCGATTGACAACTGAGTGTGTGTGTGTGTGTGTGTGTGTGTGGTTCAGAGTTCATATTTTGACTATGAGTGTATGTGTGCGTGTGTCTGAATACTGATGGAGAGAACTCAAGGTTTGATTGACAGATTTTCTCTGTTGTCTTCAGCAGCACCAGGAGCGAGATGAATGAATTAAGCTTTAAGGTCATTAAGGTTTTAAGGAAAACTGAAAAGAGTAACAACCGAAGGAATTACAGACTTGAGAAATTGATAAAACTACTAGAGTGCAGATTACGACTTGTATTATGAATATTTAGAAGTGACTGTAAATATAGCTGGGTTTTCCCAATAAGAGCTTTATAAATAAGCAGAAAACAGTGAATGTGTCTGTGAGAATGGAGAGAAGGCCAGTTCAGAGGAAAATACAGGTGGCAATTGAGTGTTAAATGAAGCTCCAGTCACAAACCGGACTGCAGCGTGGTAAATAACATCCAGTTTGTGAACTACATCACCATAATCCAAATTGGGAGCACTGTCATTTTAACCTGAAGCTGTTTTGCTGAATGTGTAAAAGAAGATTTGCTCCGATAAAAGTGATACGAGTTTTAACCTTTGTTAAAAACAGCTCTGACTGCATCAAGAGATTGCTCTGTTATAGGTTTCTATGGCTTCTACAGAGGTAACATATCAACTCTGTTACTCAGAGCGTAGTTATCTTCAGGTTTGTTTCTGTCTGTTGCTATCAGCTGAACTGTCACTGTCCACTTTGTTACAATCAGCTCTCTTAAAATCAGCTGTTACACTCATGTCTGTAACATTCAGGTTTGTCACCTCTGATATATCAGCTCTGTTGCTGTCAGTTTTTTGACTGTTAGCTCTGTTACAATCATGTCCTTTAAAATGAGATTGTTTACTATCCTGTTACACTGAGGTTTGTTAGTGTCAACTCTATTTCTATCAACACTGTTACTGCCAGCTATTAGCCACTATTAGCTGTTAGTATTACTGTCGGTTATACTTTTAACTGTCATTGTCAGTTCTGTTACTATTGGTTATTCTACCAGCTGTTACTTTTCAGATCTGTTACCAACAGCTCTGTTAAAATTAGATTTGTTGGATTTATCTTTTCTGTTCCTGTTTTTCCACTGTTTTTACTGTCACCTCTGTCATTATCAGCTGTTACTACGAGTTACAATGCTGTTAGCTCAGTTACTATCAGCTCTGTTACTATCAGATCTGTTACTATCGGCTTTTACAGACAGCTCTGTTAGCAGGTCTGTAAAAATCAGCTTTGTTACTATTATGTCTGTTATATTCAGGATAGTTTATGTTATCTCTGACAGTAACAGAGTCTTTGTTACTGTAATATCTTTTACTATCTTGTCTGTTACTATCAGTTATGTTCCAGTTATATCTGTCAGATAAAACATCAACTCTAAATGAACTGAAATACTTCCAGTATTGAGCCTTAAAGGCAAACACAGTATTTTTGAATCCATCAGTCAAATAGTTTTGTTGGAGTTTATTACTAGATATTTGCGCTGAAGGACTGATGGACTTAAGAGCTGATGTGATACTGCAGAACAACCTATTTATGGAGTCAGTTCAGTTTATACACTCGAAGAGTTTGATTCTGAGACTGATTCTCAGTCAGTTCTGTGGTTCACATGGTCACATTTGCAGACAATAAGAGGGACCACAAGAGAATTTGTGTTATTTTACAAATGATAAGTTATTTTACACATCTGAAGATTATGCACCAGCCACAGAGTGTGATGTTCCCACAGTATTGTACACATGCCACTGAAAGACAGACTGCCTCCCAGGGGATTATGGGCCAGTGGTTAGTGTTACTCT
The DNA here is from genome assembly GCF_003368295.1 of Carassius auratus. NCBI lineage: Eukaryota > Metazoa > Chordata > Actinopteri > Cypriniformes > Cyprinidae > Carassius > Carassius auratus. The sequence continues at coordinate 21,915,316 of NC_039276.1, forward strand.
TTTCTCTTAAAATGTCAACAGCACAGAGATAAACCAGAGAGAGTGCCTCCACACACACACACACACACACACACACACAGAAAGAGAGACATATAACTGTTTTAGAAACATGATGAAGGAGATACTGCCATCTACTGCTGTCTTTGTATCTGGCATTTTGTACACTCTTTCTGTCTTTGTGCTGTTCTCTTTACATCCAGTTCTTTCTCTCACTCATTATATATATATAACCATATGTATTTTATGAGGTAGCAAATTCGTATGCATTTAGGAAAGACCACCCCAACCCCTTAACCTCATACAAACCATTCAAAATCGTACAAATGAGGTCATATGAGTCGTATTGGAACATATAGGATTTTAGGATGCCACTCATGCCAATTACCCAAGTTCACTTCACTTTGGAAACCCACACATACACATGTACAATACATCTAGACCTCACTCTGAAGGGGTTTGATTTGGAAGTAAGAAAAAAGTATTGCACCAGCAGTGTAATTGTGTTGATTGTGTGGTGACCAGTGGTTTATTCTTCCAAGTGAATGATTTTTGAGAGACTACTGGCACCATTCAACTACTGTCAGAATTGTCATATGTTTTATAGATTTTTGTTAACAAAGTGTGCATTGAGTTATTAGTGCTGTTCAACTTCATGCTATATTGGTATCTAGAATATCTAGTTTTGAATTGGGGCAATGAACAACCACCTAAAAACAACACCCCAATATCATGACATCAGGTTTTGAAAGAGCAGCATCACACACATTTTCACCTTTATTTCCAGAAAATGTTAAATTAATTTTCCTGTTTTTGAATGTGTGGCAGAACTGTCTAAACCGATTCTAATGTGTGAAATGATTTGCTTGTTGTTCTATTCCTCCACTTTAATATAATGAATTTTCCTTTAAAAAAAATATGATGTTCCAACAAATCCATATAAAGAAAAATAAACTTCCTGACAGAGCTGAGAGCACAATTACAAGCTCAGAAATGATAATGTGTTAGATGAATCTCTCTGCAGTCTTCAGCATGAATGAATAATATGAGCGAATGTTCTGGTTGATACTGCAGTTATTGAATCACCACACACACACACACACACACAAATAACACATAACATGGACAAGCTGACTGGCACCATCTAATTCACAGCACAGTTTGGAAGATTATTGCATAACTAAAGACTATTTTTATCAGATGCTAATTGAGCACATGTAGGCTGAGTGTCAGAGAGAGAGAGGAGGGTCAGGTCTGTGGGGCGCTGACCTCTGTCAGGCCATAATTTGGGCAAGATGCCCTGCAGGACCGCGGCTGACTGACTGCAGCTTGACTCTATTGAGTTTGACAGCAGTGTGTACCTGCGAACTTCACTGTTATGGCCTGTGGAAACCGCCAACACACATGCATAAGAGCATTAAACATGCTCCTGCTAGATACAGTATAATATCCAGCCAATTGAATCCCTATTGACCATGCTAAAGGACCGGTGATTTAAACATACCCTAAGTACCCTAACTCTTAATATTCAGCACATAAGTCATCACCAATGCTGGTGCAGTAACACTGAGATATTATGGCTTTGTAAACATATTTACATTGAAATTTTAATTCAGGTTTTAGTTATTTTGAGTGATTTGTCATTTAGTTTTAGTTTTTTAATATTTCTATAGATTTATTCATTTTAGTTCAGTTGACGTTTTATGCAATTGGTTTTGGGGGTTTTGGTTAATATTAGCCATTAGAGAGTGCCTTAGAGGCTACACTTGAAATTTTTACTGGAAATAGTAGACGATCTGGGTACCATGGGATACTAATTTCAGCATACTATAATATGGGACACATTGATTTTAGTTTCAAATAGGGTTTAGGAAAGATAAGCATGACTCTATCACATCACTTGTGCTGCTTCATGACTGTGCAGGTGTGAAAGAGTTATTTTGGTGCGATTTGCTTTCTTCGTTTCTCTGATTGGTGGAGATTCCTCTGCAGAATCATGGGAAATGTTGTTGTTCACCTGGAATGTCAAAAATGATTATTTCAATAGACATTCTTTCAAAGCTGCTTTCCGAAAAGTCAAATTTTCAGTTTGCTAAATTAGTTGTGGACTGGCGGCTTAGTCAAAAAAAATTAAAAAAATAAAATACGATTTCTACTTCCGGAGCCCAACTGTTAGGGCTTACATTGGAGATATACTGTAGAGATCTGGAGAGAATTTAGAGTAACTTAGTAACAACATATTAAGACCCTGGCAACCACCTACACCTGATCACACTCACAGGAGGACACAGAGAAGATGTTTGATGCAGATTTAAACTCGCATCACCTGCATGAGCAGCATAACTCATGTGTCGTGGTATGCTGACCGCTAGCCTGTGTTTCCAGTGGTTATAGTGATATATTAGTGTGAGCTTTTTATTATCGGACTTTGAGTTTGTCATATATTTCATAAGCAGAGTTCTCATGAAATAGAATTAAAACTAAAGATGTTGATGATACTACAATAATAGTTACACAGGCATCATTGGTCCAGATGAGTTGTCCCGCCACGTGCTGTACCCATTCACCACATTACACTAACAGGCTCATTAGAGATATTGATAGATCACTTGGTAGTTAAGAGGAGTAATTAATGAATCAAATGACGAATGGGATCTTTTTTTAGAGTAGCGGATATCCCGCTGTACCTCTCAGATCCTGATGGACACTCTTACAGCCTTTTTAAGGAAACCGTTCGGATGTTTACAGAGCAGAACTCGACCCCGGGTGTCACGTCCACCCCTCTTTGGCCCTGATTAGGGTCCCGGAGCAGTGATAGATGCTCGTGAGTCAGAGGCCGCGCCGCCCCAGGCGGGACTCGCAGAGGAGGGGGCGAGCTGGGCTCACGGGTCCAGTGAGGAGAGGCCCTGAAGAGGAAGACGTGAAGAGAAAAGGGTCAGGACCCGCCAGACCCTGATCTGGACTGACCTTTGTGTTTCTGCTCTGAATGGACGCTTGTTCCCCCCGCTCTGTCACTCTGACATAGTGACATCACCCCTTAAAGAGACCTTTGTTTTAGGGTTTATGTAGCTGATTTAGAAACACTTACTGGGGTGCACAAACCTGATGTGACAAAAATTAGGGGCCAAACCATCTACCTCAAATGCCTGCTCCTATTCAATTCTCCCAAACAACCCTGCAAATTCAGTCCTTAAAGGACCCCTAAATATGTTTGTTATTGCTATAACAATCAGATGAGTTACGGTACATCTATGAATATATAATGAAAGTGCAGATGCCTTTGAATAAATTGAGGAATGTTTATTTGTAATTGCCATGATTCATAGTTACACTGACATGGTCCTTGAGAACGTTTGTAAAACATATAATTTAAGATTTATTAAATCTGTTGCTTGTCCACGCAAAACAGGTTGACAGTGTGTTGCTATGCAGTTACGTGGTGTTCAGGTGGTTGCTAGGGAATTTTTTAACAATATTTCATTTTTTTTATTTATTTATTGTAGATTAGAGGATTTGAATAGAGAATATATCTCTGGGAAGCATATCTTTTTGGGAAACGTTTAAAGCACACTTTTAAGAAAAGTAGTTTTTACAAAATATGAATATATATATACAAAAAATAATAAAAAAAATACTTCAGTTTGTTTTCGGGAATTTATCTGCATGCTAATGTATTATGTATTATAGTTAGCTGAACTTTACTGTTTTTGACCCAGACTTTAGTATATCTTCATAATTTCTTAATTCTATTTTCTATGAAATGAAGTGTACTGTGGAAAGTACAGATTTTTTTTTGTAATGATGTAATTATAATTACAATGATTTGTAATGATGCAATTGAATACATTTTAAAACATTTGATTGTTAAAATTATAACCAGGAACTTTGCATGTCAACAACCAAATGCATACTGCTTTAAAACATGACAAAACATATTATTTAAAATGTACTTTAAATAAACATTTTAATTTGGCATTATTTCAATGTGTTAAAATCATAGTTTCTCAAGGACATTTAGGTGGCCTTTTTTATAGTAATTAAAATTATCTGCACATTTTTTTTAAATATATACTTTTAAGATTTGATCATCAATCATCAATAAAATTAAGTGCACTTCTTTTTCAGTAATGTATATTCCAAAGTAAAGTCTTTGTTAAAATACTCTCAAAGTTAAAAATATGTCCTCTTGGATCCATACCATGATTTGTATGTGTGTGTGTGTGTGTGTGTGTGTAAGAGAAGTTGGGTTCTGATGTGTGTTTGTTTGTGGGTATCAGTATTATTCCACCAGTATGTTTTTCAGTGTGTTCATATGTGTTTGTGGCCGGTGCTCTCTCTCTCTCTCTCTCTCTCTCTCTCTCTCTCTCTCTCTCTCTCTCTCTCTCTCTTCATTTTGAGTCTAACCACAGAGGTATTCCACCGCCCTCCTACAATCAAACTCATAAAGCCTCTCTGTGCTGTTCCTGGATCAGTTGTGCCATCTGAAGCACAATGTTTTAAAAACAGCTCAGATGGAGCGGTCTGATTTCAAGTGTTGCTGTTCTGTGAATCAGAAGGGATGGTTTGCATTAGGATTCGCAGATGAGCAGACTTGAGGTTTCGGGAATTAATGTGCTCATGAAGAAGAATCCAGCAGAACTGAAAACATATGAGTTCTTCTGGACAGACATAATTAAAGGGATTTCCAAAGCAAGTCTGGAGTTTCCCTGCGAGACTAAAGAAACAGACACTGAGTTGATTTCAACAGGTGTGTGTGTCAGGAGTACAGGAGTCTCTTTTTGGACTCTCAAAGAGGAATGCTTTAAACAAACATTCAGCATTAAAAAAAAAGTTACATTGTACTGTGGATCTCAATATATGGGTCTCTTATACTCACTAATGCTGCATTTATTTAATCAAAAATACAGTAACACATTAATATTGTGGAATAATGTTTCAAAATTAAAATAACTGATTTCTTTTTTAATATGTTTTCAAATGTACTTTATTCATGTGATGGCACAGTTGAATTTTCAGCAGCCATAATCAAGCCTATCAAATGTGACTGTATTGAGTATGCTGTATTGAGTAATATCATCAGAGAATGGCCCACATCTATACAGGCTAGATGCAGCTATAAATAATGTCTCAAAGATATTCAATTCCAGACAATATCTAAACATGAATGCACGAAAAAGCACTTTTGGATCGCAGCTCACATTTTTTAATTGCTGTTTTGTAGATGATCTACACATTTTTCGAATCAGGCATAGCAGGATGAGGTTCTTCTGCAGGCGTTATGATAGAGCTTCTTTGCATTGTAATTCATTTGTTCACACAGCCTCGTCGGTGACCCCTGCTGCTGTCATCAAACCATGCACGTGGAGCTTCAGCGCTTCACAGCTCTGCGGACAGGAGAGGAGCTACAAACACACACCCGCTATGTGTCACTATGGTAAAATTAGAGGTTTCACAGGCGAAGTAAAGCCTTCCAGGACTCCTCTGATTGAGGTCTGGAAGATGTGTGTGAGATTGCATTTGAAAGCTGTGTGAAGCTGGACGAACTGTAACCCCGGCTCTTGTTTCTTCACTCAGAAGTGTTTTCAGATCCCCCTCCACAGTCTGCTTTATAGTGACCTTCTGAGAGACTAACAGGACATGTCTCTCCAATATTTCATCCTGCCGGACATTTGAAGTTACTGTATATTCAGACTAATTTTTTTATATATATGTTAGCAAATGTTCCCTTTCAAGGGAACTTCGAACTGCATCCTCTAGGGGTCACTATGCAGACCACCTCGTCGTGACCTGTGTCTGAAGCATACATTGAAAAAACACCAACGAGTTGGCCGGCGATAGCCTCTGATGTCACTACCGGAGCGACTATAAACAAGCACCGGGAGAACACGTCATTCTCTTCTTCGTCTTCACTGTTTGAAGCATTCATCTGAAAGAACTGGTAAGAGCGATCTTTCTCTATCTATCATGGCGACAACTAGCAAGCGTTTAGACAATATGTGCATCCATGTCGGCGTTATTTGAAACCCGATGACATCTGGCACGTCATTTGGTTGGGTGAAGAGCACGCATGCAATGTCTTTGAGGGGGCAATCTGTGATCGTTTTTTTAAAGAAAAAGTTCCGCTCTCATTTGTCTCTCTTTTTGAGGAAAGAAGGGGAGCCATCTGCTTCCTGTGGTTCAGAATCTTCCACTCCTGAAGCACGGAGGAGAATGAGTTCGTGGGGATCACAGGTGGATCTGGCTGACGTCCGCCGCCGAGAGAGAGACACGGGAGGATGATGTTATATCTTTAACACTTTCCGATAATGAGGTTGGTGCTCTGATGGGTTCTACCCAGGGAGAGCAGGAGATGTTTGAGGATGGCGAAGAAGCTGAGGCTGAGCCTTCTCAATCCTCCTGCCCTGTGTATATAGAGCTATTTAAGGTTATGGATCAAGCCACGGCAAAGTTGGACCTGCCACGGAAGTGCGCTGGCAAGGTGACTCAACGAGCGTTATCTTTCTGACCATAGCCCTCCAGCTCAGGTGAGCCTTCCGTTTTCTTCTTGCATCCATCGGTTTCAGCATAAGAGTTGTGCCGACATCAAGGTGATGCGTGAAAGCAGCTATGAGAGGATGCCCCATTTAGAAAGAGATTTCTTTCTGTGGGAGAGACGTCCTTTATTAATCTCCCTCCTTGCCATCTAAGCCCCTTCAGGAAATACATCTTGCTTAAATGGCAAGGCATACGCAGCAGTAGGTCAGGCTGTGGCTTCATTACACAGGATGGTGGTGCTTCAAGCATGTCAGACTGATCTGCTAAAAGACCTGGATAAAGCTGAGGGCCTTTCTCCTGATTGGGTAGCCGAGCTGCACCGCACCACAGATCTGTCTCCAGGCTACCAAGCAGGCCGCCTCCGTCATGGGCAGGACTATGGCGGCCATGGTGATAACAGAGAGACATCTGTGGGTGAACCTGGCAAACATGGGGAATAAAGAAAAGGCTTTCTTCTCGATGCTCAGGTTTTGCATTCTGATTTTTTCGGTAACTTCGTTGAGATAGTAGTCGAAAAGTTCAGGGAGTCGAAGGTGCACTCAGCTGCCTTCAGATCCTTCGTTCCACGAAGGTCCAGGTCTGAGCCCGAACAACATAGGGGTTCTGGTCCGTACAGAAGGCTAGTGTCACGACTCACGCTCCTCCCCCACCTGCAGGTAGGGGTAAAAGGAATCATGGGTCACGGGGAGGTAGCCAAGACCTAAGGGATGTGCGCTAAGCTCTGTGTACTTTCTGAAAACCATATGGTGGTGTGTGTGCACGTTGAATACTTTGCACACTTTCTAAAATCCACTAAGTTGTAAGTGTGCATGCAAGACTTTTTGAAATCCTGTAGGGTAAGGATTACGGGCTCAGCTTTGTTCCCTTTCTTGAGATGGTTAGACCTTGGTTCCCTGGGCTCCAATCAGCCAGTGTGTATTTATATATCTTCGCTTCCCTCAACATGAGGGGCTATTTGGGCGGTTCTTGTGGTAGTTTAGCAGTGCTCCCCTTTACCTAAAAGGGTTGCCTATGAGTGCGCTACTCTCTTTCTGAATTTGGAGTTCTCCTCTCATGTGAAATTGAGTTCTCAGTTTTTCCCCCATAGTGCTCCAGTATTGTTTCCACAGATTGAGTTGATGGCTCTCAAACATTTTGTTTTGGGATGCACCTTCCATCAATGAGCTGCTCTGTCAGTACCACGAGAGCCCCCTCAGAACAGTATTTTAAATCCATGCAATGGTAAGTGTGCATGTGAAGTCTTTGCGCACTTTCTGAAAGTTTGCACACTAGTAATCTGCGTTCTTTCTAAAATCCTATATGGTTAGGGCTTCGCGCGGTTGCTTCGGGCCCTTTCTTGAAATAGCTGTCTAAATGTCCCAGGGGCAACTCCCATGGAAATGGTAGAGTTGGTAATTCGTGTTCACCATGATCCTGGCCTGTACTCCCCTCAGCATGGCAGCGTGGGTATACTTTTCCCAGGGTCGGCGTAAGCTCAAATGCCACTCTAGGCAGAGCACGATCGTGCCGTCCCCACCTCACATTAACAATTAGGGATTCTTAAGATGCATGTAAACAATTTTTTTTTATCTATGAAATTACACTAAAATAAAATCGTGCAAGCATGTTTTCAGAGTTTTTTTTTCATTCTGCAAAAAGGTGAAAAAGGTACACGATGCAACAGCTGCATATAATTTCTGTTTTATAGGCTAATAGATAGTGTACAGAATAAAACTAAACATATGCACACAACTTTTAAGCTCGCAAAACTGGAGGTTTCGTTTTTTTCTTGACTGATACACACATTCACACCTAAATTTCAGAAGCATGCGCGTCGGGCTTTCGCAGCGGCAAACGCTTTGATTGCATCCTCGAGTTTAAGTTGTACTTTGGAGATCATTTTTAATCAGTTTAAGCTTTGAGAAACTGCGTTCTCCAGAGCTCACAGTGACGGGGAGAGTGAGAAGCACTCTCAATGCTACAAAAACATTTGGAAAAATTGATTCCAACCCCTTTTTCACAGAAGAATTTAAGTGCATCCAGTGGTTTAGATCCAGCAACCAGGCGTCTGCCCAAAGCAGTCAGCTCTTCAAACAATTCATGCCCATCAACATCCTGCGAGTCTTCATTAGTCAGGGCCTTTTCCAGTCCTACCAACCCTGAAGAACTATTGTATTCTCCTTTTCTTTGAGAGATGCGATGTCATGTAAAAATATTTTGCATGCATATAGACCTACTAATAGGGCGCAGCCGGGCGGGAAGTTTTTATTCGAAATGTATTTTTTCTCTCTCTCTTGCCGCCCTGGCTGAGCTGCCGCCCTAGGCGGCTGCCTAGTTCGGCTGCCACGCGCAGGCCCTGACTGTTCCCCATAGCGATCCCTAGAGGACCCCACCTACTCATTGATGTTTTTTCAATGTTTGCTTCAGACACGGGTCACGTCAAGGTGTTCCCCATAGCGACCCCTAAAGGACGCAGTGTCTCGTTCCCTACTCAGAGAACCTTGGTTACATTCGTAGTTTAATGTCAGTCTTTCCTCAGGTTAATGCAGTCTGTGCTCATCAATGCTGCATTTATTTGATCAGAAGAAGAAAACAGTAATAATGTGAAATAGTACAATTTAAAACAATTGTTTTCTATCTTAATATATTTTAATATGGAATTCCAGTGATATAAAGCTGAATTTTCAGCATCATTACTTCAGTCACATGATCCTTCAGAAATCATATTAATATGCTTGTTTACTGCTCGACAATCATTTATTATCATTTACTCTGTCCTAGCTGAATAAAAGTATTAATAACTATTGAACAGTAGTGTATTTCCACAAACATTACTGTACTTATTTTTATGGCTTGTGTCTCATATTATTATGTCATATTTTTACATCTTGCACAGAATCGCACCGCAGGTGTAACAGCTTTTAATAACAGGACACATCAAATAATAATGATATAATATATTTATATATTTTAATATGGAAAAACAAAAAACACTTGAACAGACTTAAGATATTTGGTTTGAATGCATTGATTATTGTATTGTCATTTATTGAAATAAATTACTACTGTTACATTTCAAATGCAGAATTTATTGGACATTCCATTAAACACGAGGAATACTGCTGGAAACATTCAACGTTTTTGAAAATCCTTGCAAACCTACTTTCGCCTCGCAAAATACTACAGGATGACTTCAAACTGATTCAAGGTAAATTACAAGAGATTTACCAAAGATTTGGTTTAGAAAAAGAATTCAGATATACAAAGACATTCAAAGAGATTGTGCAAAAGTGACATCGTTTCATACAGAGGAGCACTGGAAGAGAAAGACCTTGATCTCTAAAAGAGACACTAAACCGTTCAGATAGTTGGAAAATAAACATGGTATATGTATATGTATCAGAAATATGTGACTGTGCCCCTGCCTAAGGTGGAGAGGAACAAGATCACTCATTATCAGAAACAAAAACACAAAAAAGAAACGCTTAAAAGTCATTAATTATTCCAGCATTTGGTCCACAGTTAGACAGCAGAAATCTCCACCAGACTCAATGCATGATGATAAATATGACCCACTGACAAGATCTGAAAGAGGTAGATCACGTCAATTCTCTAGGACTGTGAGCAAAAAAAAAAAAAAGTTTTGCCAGTATTGAGAACAGTACAGATGTTAGATGATGATCTGAAGAAACATATTTCACCCAAAAATCAAAAGAAAACACTTTTTATTACATTTTATACCATTTATGACATCTAGCACTTAAGCACACTCCATCACCCCAATTCTGTTTTACTGCATTACACTAGAATACTAAATCTGTGTAAATATAAGGCGGCAAATTTATTCCTTTAAACTTTTAGTTTTAAAATGTGAATGTGCTCAGTTGTCATAAAAATAGCACAAAAACTGCTTCATATTTTTATACAAAAAAAATTTGGTGGATCCAGACAGAGGTTTAAGGAGACATTTCATATTTGGCTGTGCATAATAAGCTGGGAGTTTAGCATGCGCAGAGATGCCTGGATAGAAACAGAAACATTCATCACGTGTACCCTGCATGCAAATGTTAAGGCTTCTGGTCGTGGGCTGTCGGGGGGGTCTGCTCTCGCACCTACGGTCCATGTTTCACATCTGTATTCCTAACTAAAGGCAGAATCAAAGGTTTCAAAGCACACAGAAATCATTTCCAGAGAGAGATGCGATTCCAGCTTTCTGAGATCTGCAGGTGTTCATGATGATCAAGCGGCGAGGCGCTGAGCCGCCAGTTCCTCGGCATCGTCGCGGTTCTCGTTGATCTCCGCCAGCGTCCGCACGAAGCGGGTCCATTCGTCATTTCGAGGGACTGCGATTTGCTGGGGTGGAACAGAGAGAGAGAGAAACATTAGATGGGAGCGTTTGGTAAAGAAGTGTAAAGCCTGCGGTGGCCACCATCAAACTATTGTGGGACTGTCAGAGTGAACTGACCCCTGGCTTACTATCTGCTGAGTGACAGAGGCACTCTGTGGCCCCTGAAGGGCCCCCTCTCTGACACACATGCAATTGTAGTGCGTGTCATCTTTAGGGACTGCGCTTGGGGTTTTTACGTGACAGAACGGGAGAAGGAGAGAGAGTGCAGTCGGTCTGTGATGTGTCTTAAACTGTGTCCTCTCACCTCGCCGACGTCATAAATGTGGATCTGTCCCTCGGAGTCACCCACAGCGATCTCTCTGCCCGACTGAGACCAGCGCAGCCTGTTCAGAGCCGGACTGCCTTCCACAGACACGCTGGCAGTGGGCACCTGCACACACACACACAGCTTTTATAATAATACCATTTACACTGTTGACAATTGCACACAATTTCAATTTTACATTCTACATCGGGATTCATAACTTCCATGCTGATATTTAATAGTAACTGGTTCAAACATATGTTTAACTACACACAGGACAAGGCTGATTTTATGAAGAAGTTGTATATTTTCAAATATATACCGTTAATAACAATTCAGTCCATCATTGTCAATCCTAAATATGTTCTGCATCGTTTATTGAATAATACTTCATGCTTGACCTCGGTGTCGTTGTTGAGGTTCCACAGGTCGACGCGTCCGAGTCCGTCCACACAGGCGAAGAGGGTGGGATGCACCGGAGACCACATGACGTCGTACACATAATCAGAGTTGTCCTCAAACGAGTACAGCGGCTTGTTGCTCTACAGCAGAGAGAGGAACACAGTCAGCTCAGAGACTCGTGACTGACAGGGTTATGGATGCTGTGCTACCTTGGTGCTCCAGAGTTTAACGGTCCAATCGAATGAGGCGGTCAGGAAGAGATGAGAGAAGTCTACAGGTCCTGCAGCTGTGTGGCAGTGAATGCCTGTGATTGGACCGTGATGCCCCTCAAACATCTCACTGATACCTGCTCGACTGCTCACACACAGAAGGACAGAGGTTCAGCATGTCTCCATCAGTCAGTTCACACTTCACACTCATTACTGAGAGACGCTGAGTGTGTGTGGAGAGTATCAGGTAATCACAGCATCACCAATGAAGAGCAAACATTCACTCTCTCTGCTCATCACAGCACACACAAACATACCCAATATATATCGCATTCAGAAAAACAAACGGCTTTCCATATTTTTGATGCATAAACTTGTGCTGGAATTTTAAGGAAGACGTTTAGAGAGTTAACAATGAATTATAACATGCTTTCTGCTTGAGTAAAGCTCTACAGTCACAGTAGACATCAGAAATGTATTATTAATAGAAATTCAATATTAATTTCCTGATTCTTATTTATTCACTGTTTACTTACAATAAATATCAACACTAGCATTACAAGTTTGGGGTCTGTAAGATTAAGTCTTATGATCACCAAGGGTGCATTTATTTATTTTATTAAAACAGTAATTTTGTGAAATACTATTACAATTTAAAACAACTTTTCTCTTTGAATAAAATTATATACATACAGTGTTCCTGTAGCTCAACTGGTAGAGCACTGCGTTATCAAGCTCAAGGTTGGGGTTTCGATTCCCCGGGAACACATGATAGGTAAAAATTGATAGCACTTTGGATAAAAGCATCTGCTAAATGCATAAATTTAATTGAAATTTAATTTAATTTAAATATATTTAAAAAATAATAATTCCTGTGATGGCGAAGCTGAATTTTCAATACTAACATTATGAATATCTTTATTGACACTTTTGATCAATTGAATGTGTCCTAGATTAATAAAACTAGTATTTCTTACAATATATATATATCTCTTTCGAATCCCAAACTTTTGCATATACTGTACATAATTATTATTTACTAATAAAATAATAGAAACAATTATCAATGGTATAAATATTATTTATTATACAATTTTATTAAATTGCTAAGAAAAATTAGCCATTTTATACGAAAGAAAATGTTTTTTTTTGCACAAGCTGATCACACGCATAACTCCATGGAGCTCCTGCAGTGAACACTGTGTGTGTGTGTGTGTTACCTGCCATGACGACAGGCTGTGTAGACTGATCCATCTTCACTCCCCACCACAAAGTTATTAACGTCACCCAGAGGGAAGGACATGGAGGTGACCGCAATGGATTTAGACTGCTTAAACACCAGCTCCATACTGTCCTGAAGACACACACACGCATCAATAACACCACAGCCGACAGCCTTTTACACAGATTAGAAATGCACAATTTAAACTCAGCCAGCGCTCTACTCGTCATTAACATCTGACACTGTGGTGTTGTCAGCGTTTCTTGAAACTCAAGGGTGAGCAGCAAGGAAGAGGTTGTGTGGGCCTTTAATAGAGCTTCTGAAGCCCAAAAATTCACATCAGTAAGACTTGTACACAAAATCCACTCTTTTTACTGGTTGAGTAAGCAAGTGGCTCTCTTTGCATGTGATCTCCAAATGCTGAAACCGTGATGGTACTTCTGAAGGTATGGGTCACATGATGGATGGAGCAGAGAGCATTGTGGGTACCTGTGGTTGAGACAGCATGTCCAGACTCCAGGAGCACATCTTTCCATCAGTAGAGATGCTAATGAGGTTATGAGCGTTCTGTGTGCCAACCAAATTTACACAGTACACTGGGTGCTGCATGGAGGATCAGAAATATAAGGTTAAGGGTAAAAAACTAATAAAACAAATCTGAAAAATAAGCAATTTTCTTTTTGGACACCATATTAATATCTCATGGTTCTTGGGCTGCAGCAACTGCTTCGCCTCTTTTTCGTCACATACCGTGTGCGCCGCGGCAGAGAGAGGTGTCCTCTGGACAGGGGTGCGTCTGTTACTTCTGTTGTCCCACAGGACGATCTGTCCTGAATAGGTGCCACCGACAACCAGGTTTGGGTGAAACTTTGCAAACACAGCAGACATGACCGCAGACTAGAGGAGTGAGAGAGATAGAGATAATATTGTTGAATTGCACATTCCTTCAATCCTGCTGGACAAATGTGAAGAAAGTCAGGTTTAGCAGATTCACATGCATAATCGAAAAATGAGAACTAACGAACACAGATAATGTTACAATCCATGTTTTTGCCTACTTGCTAAATTCACCATCTTATATGCTGCTTCTTGTTGTGTTTGTGTATTTAATGGGACAGATGATCCAAAAATTATCCACCCCTATGTTGTTTCAAACTTAGAAGATTTTCATTCATATGCAAAACACAAATTAAGATATTTAAAATGAAACCTTAAGCTTTGATGCTTCAAATAAATCATAAAAGTAATCCACTTAAATCAGTTGGTTGAATCCTAGTCTTCTGAAGAGATACCATTGCTTTATTTGATTAACATATTTAATGTGGGCTTATATTCACACATAAACATTTAGAAACTCACATACATAGAGCTCATCAAATATGGTTAACAGAAGCGCATCTGTATTTTGCATCACACACAAGAAGAAAATAATTGGTTCTTGCAGAAACTCAAGCTTGAGTCACAAGTTTTGGTGGAATGGGCTTTCAATGGAGGAACAGAAAATATTTCAGGTTATATTAAAAATCTCTTAATTTGTGTTTTATGGAAGCAGCAGCGGCAACCTCCCCCGGGTCCTAATGTTCCTCCGGTAAGGCGTTTTATTTATTTAGGGGGTGCTGTAGGCCGACTTGTTATAAAATGAATCAGAAAGAGTTTTTGTTGCTCTTGCACTTTGTTGCAGAATATTAGTTTTGTATGTTTGCACATATAAGGAATTTGTTCTGGTGACAAAAGCATCCTCTGTAGTCTTCTAATGTCAGTTGAGCCATACCAGAGAGCTATTGAAGTGCACAGGACAGACCCAATAACAGCTCCTGTGTCAGGTTGAACTTCCTCAGCTGGCTAAGGAAGTACAATCTCTGTTGGGCCTGTGAATGTCCCACTTCAGGTCTTGTGATGTACCCAGGAACCTGAATGACATCATCTCCACTGTTTTGAGCGTGTTCAGCTTTAGGTTGTTAAGACTGCACCAGACAGCCAGATGCTCAACCTAACTTCTATAAGCAGACTCATCACTGTCCTGGGTGATGCTGATGACTGTGCTGTCATCTGCAAACTTTAGGAGTTTGGCAGAGGGGTCAGTAGAGGTGCAGTCGTTGGTGTACAGGCAGAAGAGCAGTGGGGAGAGAACATATCCCTGAGGGGCACCAGTGTTGGTGGAGCAGCTGTTTGACATGAATTTCCCAGTCTCACTAACTGTTGCCTATCTGTCAAAAAGCTGGTGATCCAGTGAAAGATTGAGCTAGGAACAGAAAGCTGAGTTATTTTGGACTAGAGGAGTGTTGGTATGTTAGTGTTGAAGGCCAAACTGAAGTCCACAAACAGGATCCTCACATGAGTCCCCGATTTGTCCAGATATTGCAGGATATAATGCAGTCCCATTTTAACTACACCATCAAAAGATTTGTTTGCTTGGTCTAATGCTGTCCTTCAGGTGAACCAGCACCAGTCTTTCAGATGAATTCATGACCACAGACGTTAGGACAACAGGTCTTAAGTCATTAAGTCCTGTTTCTTTGAGATGGGGATGATGGTGGAGCGTTTGATGCAGGCAGGGACACAGGGACTCCAGTGATCTGTTGAAGATCTGTGAAAAGACGTGGGCAAGCTGGTCAGCGCAGGTTTTCATACAGGCTGGGGTTACACCTTCTGGGCCTGATGCTTTCCTTCTCTTCTGTTTCCTGAAGACCTGATGCACATCATCTTCACTGATCTGAAGTGCAGGAGCGGGGAGACAGGGGTTGCTGGAGGTGTTAATGGTTGTGTAGAGAGATGGTCAGTACAATACTGGGGTGTGAGACCGGGTTTTTCAAATCTACAGTAAAACTTATTCACGTCTTCTGCAAGTTGCTGATTCTTTACAGTGCTGGGAGATGGAGTCTTGTAGTTTATAATGTCTTTCAGCCTTTTCCACACTGAAGCAGGTTCCTTTGCTGAAAACTAGGTTCCTACTAGGTTCCACACTCATCTCTTTTGTCATAGTGTTCATGTCCTGATTGTACAAGATTCTGTCACCACTTCTGTACGCATCCTCTGTGGCATGATGAAGCTGTCTTGAGTTTTGCAGTGAAACACGGTTTTTCATTGTAGGGAAAAAAAAGTCCTGGTAGGACTCACATAAACTGATTTATGATATTACAGTCTCTGTTAGCCCGTCCAGACCGGTGTCAACAGCCTCAATGGCTAGAATTCACACAGGCTCGCCAAAATTGTACGATAGAAGATTGAAAAAAATGTTGCCTGGTCTGATGAGTCTTGATTTCTGCTGTGACATTCAGATGGTAGGGTCATAAATTGGCATAAAGAACATGAAAGAATGAATCCATCCTGCTTTGTCTCAAAAGTTCAAGCTGGTGGTGGTGGTTTAATGGTGTGAGGGGGATATTTTCTTGGCACACTTTGGGTCCCTTAGTACCAATTGAGCATTGTTTAAACGCAAAGTCTATCTGAGTATTGTTGCTGACCATGTCCATCCCTTTATGACTACAGTGAACCCATCTTCTGATGGCCATTTCCAGCAGGATAATGCACCGTGACATAAAGTTCAAATCATCTCAGACTGGTTACTTAAACATGACAATGAGTTCACTGTACTAAAATGGCCCCCACAGTCACCAGATCTCAGTCCAATAGAGCAGCTTTGGGATGTGGTGGAACGGGGGATTCACATCATGGATGTGCAGCCGACAAATCTGCAGTAACTGCGTGATGTTATCATGTCAATATGGACTGAAATCAGAGGAATGTTTCCAACACCTTGTTAAATCGATGCCACGAAGAATTAAGGCAGTTCTGAAGGCAAAAGGGGGTCCAACCTCATACTAGCAGGGTGTACCTAATAAAGTGGCCAGTGTATATCGGTATCAGCATTGGCTACTGGTCAAAATGAGGATGAAGAATATCGGTATATCAAATATCAGCAAAAATTTAATATCACGCATTCTTGGAATTTTCATTTTTGGGTGAACTTAGTCTTTAAGTATTTCTTAACTTTGCTTTAAACAGAATGAACGTATCCAAATAATATACTGTAAAGAATATTTGATAGTTGTGTTAAAATTATTTTTGTTTAGCTAATTTATTTTATATAAGTTTAAATGGGGGAGGGGTAGTAAAGTAACCAAGTAAAGTTTGACAAGTGACTTCACACTGCTGCTTCTGAGTGATTCAGCTGATAGTTTCTCAGCATGTTCTGTACCTTCTTGTTTTGGAGAATAGTTTGTAAGCAAATTCCAAATTCCACCATGACACCTCAAAACACCAATCCAAATGTACACCACAAAACAACAAAATTACATTTTTACAACAACAATTACTGACGCTATACTGAATTTTGTTCTGCACTGAATAAGCTGAACAACTCATACTTTCCTCTAAGAAGAGTTAACCAGCCCCAACACACTCAGCAGAAAGTTGGAAAAAGTAACAAGTTCACACCTCTGAGTGTGTGTGAATACTTTTGAGTTTTTGATGAGTTTTTCCGCATCTGTGTGTGTGTGTGTGTGTGTGTGAGCTATGCATCCGTTGCTGAGGGTGGCACATGTGGTTCTACTCAGGACGTCCACAGCAGATCACCTCAGGCCAAACACACAGCTAACACTAAACATACAGCAACACTCAACTGAGCAGTGAAGAAAAAACTTCTAAAAGGAATGACACATTTTGCTTCTGTATCGTTTGTTAATAAAGCATGCTGGCTAGATATATATATAAAAAAACTGTAGGGTTGAAGCTGATGACCATTTGCTATTGTCTGATTTGAGTGTTCAAGTATTTTAAATCGACTGAAGTCAAAAGGTTCATAGAGGTAATTCTTATGTTATGTTATCTTATCTTATTCTTAAGTTAAGAAGGTTTTGTAAGATTTAAGGTAAATCTGACCCGAGGAATGCGAAAGGTGTATGCAGATTTTAAATGCACTAGGAAGGTTGAGTAATATTCAGTACTGATTATTAGAAAGTGTTACTGACTCAACGCTAACAGAGCTCTGTTAATATAAATATGTGCACCTGAGTTTGTGAATGAATGTGGATGTGTGACACAGTGTTTAAAGAAGTATCATAAATGAATTTAGCTCCCTCACCCAATGTTGGTCTAAACCTGTATGACATTCACTCTTTCATGGCACACAAAAGGCGATATTAGACAATTTTCACATGCTGTTTTTTTCTCCATACAATGCAATTTTATACTTTTACAGATATGATCACTATGCATGTCACTATGCTTTTAATGCATGGAAAAGAGAAAGTTAAAGTCTTCAGAATCTCTTCTTTTGTGAAACACACAAGGAAAAAGAAATGGCATTGTGATGACATGTGAAAGAATTTGAACCATTCCTTTAAGGTATCACATGTGTGTGTGTGTGTGTGTGTGTGTGTTTGTCTATGTGAGTGCATTTGAATGCCAGCTGAGAGAAAACACAGTGTGCAGAAGCTGTTCAGGGGGATAAGAGGCAGACAGTAAGATACAGAGAGAAAGAAAAGATGGATGGAAATCTGTCTGCAGCCCTCCCGTGAGATCTCAGGCCGGTGTGTACGTGTTTGTATATGACAATCATGTTAAGTGGGATAGCTTTGAGGAGGTGTGTGCACAGGGAGGACTGAAAAGTCAACCGATGCTGTTTGAAGACAGGCGTATGTGTGTGTGTGTGCGTGTGTGTGTACCTGACAGTGGAAGACATACTCCGGTGTGGTCTTCTTGTATTTCATGTTCCAGACCAAAGCCACTCCATCGGGCTCATGCGGTGCTTCCTCGTTGTTGTTGTAAGAGGCGACCAGCAACTCTGGATACTGTCAACACATGTACAGGTCAGAAGAACTAGACATTTACTACCCAAGTAAAACTTAGTCTGGTTACAGCTTACTCTATTTATTTTTTTAATAATTTATATACTTTCTCATGTCCTAGTATCATATGCACGGACAATTAGTACTGTTAAAACCAACAATGCCGTAAAGTATCTGATGAGCCACTGATTGCACGACGCCAGGAGATTTCTCATGTAAACTCACACTGACAGCATTGTTCGAGTGTGTGGTTTGTGCTCTCTCTCAAATCACACACATCTGTTTGTGCTGTGGACACACATGAGGTGCAGTGCGTTTCAGAGGCTTTATACTCGAGATCTATTACATCAAACTAGACACAGCGACTCCAAGACGTCCAATCATCTGTTTGATATGGCGAAAGAAATTCACTTTGAAAAACACCTCTAAACACACAGCCAATGTGAAATGTCTGATTTATGTGCAATTTACATGTTTGCATGCATTTTCTTTTGTAAGTTGAGTGTTGCTTGTTATATTTCAAAATAAATAGTTATTATATTTAAGTTTTGTGCTCTGTTGTTAACTGTAACCTGACAGTAGGCCTAATGTAAAAGGACTCACTGGATTATTTTAACCTAAATTATAACCTAAAGATGCTATGTGAAAATATGAAACATCTTGCGACTTTCTTGCTAAAGAAAACACAGTTTTACTCAAATTAATCAAAACGGATATATAGCATATCAGAACCAAACTCTTCATTTTTTTATGTTTTTGAAAGAAGTCTCTTATGACGAAGGCTGCATTTATTTGATCAAAAATGTTCTTGGTATTTTAAAAAAATGATTTGTTCCTGTGATCAAACCTGAATATTCAGCATCATTATGCAACTCTTCAGTATCAAATGATCCTTCAGAAATCAGGAGGTCACGTACCTGTGGGGACCAATCCAGACAGGTCACCACCCGCTGTTTGGACCAGTGATCATCAACAAACTTTCTGTTTACAGACAGTTTGGTCCCAGCCTGCATCTCACTAGGTACACACCACACACACACACACACACACACACATATAAGCAAGTATCTCACACTGAACAGTGCACATGAGC
Source organism: Carassius auratus (assembly GCF_003368295.1). Lineage (NCBI taxonomy): Eukaryota > Metazoa > Chordata > Actinopteri > Cypriniformes > Cyprinidae > Carassius > Carassius auratus. The sequence continues at coordinate 21,935,193 of NC_039276.1, forward strand.
TTGTTTTAGGTGAGTAGGGCTGACTGTTACCCCTCCTTCTCCTCCATGTCTCGGCCGCTGTAGTCGAAGAAAACATCCACGTGTTCGGACAGAGCGCGCTCCATGATGCGTGTGCTGTGATCGAAGAACTCCATGAACTCCTCCGAGTGCAGGATCTGCAGCTTCTCCTCCTCTGTTAGCTCATGAGGGGGCGCTACACTCACGGACGGACAGGAAACAATGACAGGTGTGTCACTGGAGGAAACTCATTCCATTTATACATGAGAATTGTTGAAGTCTTGATTCTAGTGGTTGACAAATGTTCCAAAGTGTTTGATCAAATAGTGTTTAATTTTATGCAACAGCATGGCTGTTTGTTCCATGTTTGTTCCAGTCAATCCAGTATTGAGCCATGCAAGACTAGAAAATTGCAGGAAAGTATATCTACATGAAAAAATATTTTGAAAATTGTCTAAACACATGCATACAGCAAGAAGCAAATGTGCATAAGTGGAAATATTTATATATATTTTAATGTGAAAAAACACTGCAAATAGTCCGAACTCCCATGAAATGCCTACTTCAATCATGAATAATAAATAACCTCAATAAAGTGTTAAGTGAAAGTGACATGATATGAAGCCAAGTTTGGTGACCCATACTTAGAATTTGTGCTCTGCATTTAACACATTCAAAGTGCACACACACACACACACAGCAATGAACATGCATATATAAATTATTACATGCATGAGAAAATAATATATCACAATATTCTAATTTTCACATTTTTAGTTCTGAAATACAAATTAAATTAAATTAAAAATTAAAATGACAAACACAAAATTACTAAAACCACATCTGAACTGAAAACAGGAAATCTAAAAATGTAATTAAAAATATTAACAGAAAGTATGACGGTAAATCAATGATAGTAAAGTAGCAGTAGTGTATTACAGTGGAGCTGATAGGAGACTGAACATGAGGTGTGTTCAATACCTTCCTCGTCTTGTTTCTCTGTTGGTTTCTCTTTCTCTGTCTCGACCTCAGGCTGCGGCGGTGGGATCTCTTCCTCCTCATCTTCCTCTGCAGGAGGAAGATCACAAACATAAACACACTTCACATCAGAGCTGCAGCACGGTCTCATTACAGGACCCATGTTTCACACCATTCATACTTTACAATGGTTATGTTTTTTTTTTTTGTAAACTGTGCGTTTATTGTTATTAAACCACTCGAGGTAACATTGCAGCACTGCTTTCTTTCAAATTGCATATTTTTGTCACCTCCATTCAGGACTGGCAACAACCACATTTACATACCAACATCTATTCAGTGTCCAGCAACTTGGCCTACAGACAATATGAACAATACTGCATAAAGTCAGCCAATCATAACAGAGGTCATTAACATATGTAAATTACCTTTTAAAGGCACAGTAGTAGTAGTAGCTTTTTTAACCAGATAGTATGATAAACGTCATGAAAAACAAAAATAAGTTTTTGGTGCAAGAAACTTGAGAAAAATACCACTGTACTTCAAGCATTCAGGGTGGGAAATATTCTCCAATTAAAAAAAAACTCACTATATAAAGTGGATCTTAAAAAAATATGTAATGTACATTTTTTTAGTGTGACTGGGGCCACTGTACACAAAACTGAACAAATACAAAATGTATGCATGCAAGATAAGCAAATTATCCATCACTGTGCTAAAAGAACCAGCCTTTTAGCAGGAGATGGATACCAAATTACACTCTGAATCTCCATTAACATAAAATAATCAGGACTGTGGAAGGATTGGTTGCATTTCACTGGTTCTGATGAATATCAATTGAAAAAGTGGAAAACCCATATTGAATCAGCCAACAAATTCTTGAAACCCAGTGAATATGTGACAAGTCCATGACTGCTAACAGCCTGTTTAGTCTGTTCAGATGACTAAGAACAACCTGGAGTGTGTGTTTCTGGGTGTGTATGGATATTGTCTCTACATCCCAGACTCTGTCCTCTCTGTAATCTACAGGGGGCTACGCCGTCGCAGAGGTCTTAACCTACAGCCCGTCCCAGCGTAAGTGAGACAGGGACTATTCAGCAGCGCATCCCACACACGCAGGGCAGCAGGTGCCAGCGGCTGAGACAGATGACGACTCTGTGCGTGTATTAGGCAGATGGTTTTGCTGCGATTGTGTGTGTGGTGGCATAGGGATGGCACAGAGGTTTCTGCTTGACTGCTCTTAGTCAAGACTCCCTCTCCGGATACACAAGTCCCATGCAATTAGAGAGTCGGCAGGGGGTCCAGGGACCGCTATTCACCCCCAAACATGAGCAGCTAAATGAAGCTGCTGCACTGACCAGCTGTAAGCCACACACACGGCTCATCTCCTACAGTCCTCTACCAGTGACGCCTGAACAAATGTAGGCTCAGGAAAAGACGTTAAAAGGATGTCAAAGGAAGAGCTCCCAAAATGAAATGTTTTCATTTATTTGCATTCAGGCCATTCTGAATCCATATCATTTTTGTTCCTCAGTGGAACACAAAAGGAGGAGAATATCTGTGGAAAATATTCTACATTAGCCCCTCTTTTCAACACAGGAAAACAAGGAAAAGGGACCCGCTCTGAAAAAGACACAATAAAAAAAAAAAAAAAAAAAAGTAGACCATAGTATAAATGCATGATTTTGGGAAAAAGAATATATAACTAATTTTCCTTATATGAATTTAACATAAAATATGAAACAAAATAAATAGTACTATACACTCTTAGAAAAAAAAAGGTACACTTTAGGTGCTATTTCCAAGGTGTTCCTTTTGAAAAGTAATGGCCCAGTACCAGCTTTTATACTTTCTGTCTTGAGAGTTTAGTAAATGTAAGATAAAACCGGAACATATATATGTATATATAAATATTTATGTTGGCTTTGCACACCAAGTCATCATGATTTTGGATTTTTTTCTTTCAGAATAATTGCACGGTTTTAGCCACTGACTTGCATTTTATGAATCACAAAGGACAACGGTTACATCTCAAAATCTTCTTTACTGTTCTACTCAAGAAAAAAAAAAATCCCCTGCATCTTGGATGTCCTGAGGGAGAGTAGATTAACAGCAAACTAAAATTTGGGGTTCATTCTCCCTATAAGACATAAGCTCATCTGTGAGAAACTGACTGAAATGTAAGTCACTATTCTCCTCGACCACAGCTTTCTCAAATATGGCAGCACTGGCGCAAAACCTTTCTGACTGTGAGAACTACTTACACCATTTAGTAGTTAATATGACTTCTGTGGTCTATTCCAAATGCAAATAGTATCAGAAAAATAATAATTTTAATTATATAATTTTTATAATTATAATTTCCCCACAAACAATCATATCCGATAATCAGAATGGTTTTGTGGTACGCCAATGTTAATGGCAGCTTTTTGCATGACCAGAAAAACTTGTTTCAATAGAGAGTGAAATTGTCCTTTCCTGCAATAATCAAAATGATAATGTCATCTGTCAGATTTTACATCAGAAAGGTGTCCACGACTCTCTCAGGAAGGGCCGGGTTTGAAGAGAGAGAGAAGAGGGGGTGGTGAGGTTCGCTCTGATGAGTTTATGGAGTCGTTCTGATGACACGGGCCATCTCGCCGAGCCGGGCCCATACTCAACAGGAAGAGAAGAGAGAAGGTTAAAATCTTTCCTTTCAAGGGCCTCAATCAGGCTCGGAGGAAAACAGTAATCAGTGTCTTTCAGTCCTGGGCCCGAACGCAGCGTGGCCCTTTCTCCGCCAGCCAGACCCGAGCAATCAACCTGCCAGGCATTAGCAGCGGAAAGACAATCTGAAAATAAGGGGTGTAATGCACCTGCCAGCAAAAATGCCCATTTGGAGAAAAGCAAGTGATCCTGGTGACCCCACAGAAGGGGGGAGAGAGATAGAAAAACATTTAACAGAATTCACCCTGATGGCAGATCCCCTTCCCATCGACACCTCATCTCAAAGCAGCAGCAATTACAGCTTTTGTATCCCTCAAGAAATAAAAGCTTTCTGCGGGGAGGGAGGGCGTAAGCAGAGAGAGAAAGAGAGCAGCCAGTAATCGGCAGGCTTTGTCAAAGGACAATGTATTAATGCAAGCACCCCATGGGGTCAGAGGTTGTTCGAGAACAAGACTAATGCTCTTTGATGTCCTCTGCAGGTGCACGGAGTCCGTCGGACGCCCACAGAAAAGGAGACGCACAGAGACCTCTGAACGCTGACTTCCACGTTTGTGCTTGTGAAGGAGGACCGAGCGAACCTCAGCTTTGTGAATACGACTCCAGGACTTCTGCACGAGTCAATGAATGGGTTTTTGGTGAAGGGCTTTACAGCTGCAAAACAGAACAAAGAGGCGTGCACAGCTCTTCGGGTCGCATCCTTCTCCAGAGAGGAAGTCCTGTTGAACAGATCCATAAAGATCAGTGTTCAACGCCGCTTCTGGCCATCACAGGTCCATTGAGATGCTGGATGTCTGAACATACCTCCAATGCCTCAAAATGCTGTCTTAAGGTGTGGCCACCATAGTTCTGCACATTTTCAAGGCCAAAATCCAGATATTTCAATAGGTATTCACAAGACTTGGTATACCGCGTATAGGTGGTATAAGATTTTCCCACACGGATTTTGCAATAGGTTGAGTTGGTCACATGAAATCGACCAGTTGCTTATTTTAAAAGTGACTCCAGTGATTTGTACCTTGGTATACTATTGACAATTAACAATTTTGCTAATGTGACTACACATTAAGCAAACCATTCAATAGATTAAGGCAATAATCTATTGAATCTATTTTTTGTGAAGGCATTATACACAAATACACCTTTAATGACCAAAAATGGGGTCTTAAGGTGTGTTTAAATGTACCATTGTTTAGTTATGTTCTTGGGCAAATGTTCTAAGGCAATAGGATTCTACTAGATCAGGAATTCTGCATATGTGCGAAAGACTTCCCCAAGCAGATTTTGCAATGAGTTCAAGTTCAACTTGTACTCCATTACTTTTTTGTGAAAGCATTACCAAATTAGTTCTGTCCAAAAAGTTTGTGCAAAACAGATATAAAATTAGACCAATGGGGGCTTTTTATTATCCCTATAATCAATGTGGTAATTATTGGGTCATTGACTGATAGCTGATGAATGATGAAATAAGTGCATTTAGGAGATGATGGACAAATGGTATTCATTTAGAGGCGCTGGTATCTGTGAAGAGCTGGGCCGAGGGTTCCTCTCTTTAAGAGAGATGCTCTTCATTTGAGAGGCTTCTTGTGATTAGCACGGGGTATTAACCCTCCCATGAGCACAAGGGCGATTAAAACAATCACTTTTAATTCAATTTCACACTCTCATAACCTCCAGTGCTCCAGCAAACAGAGCCGTGGATCGGGCAGTTATAAAAGCAATTTCAATCCACAAATCCAGTCTTTTTGAATGTCTTTTAATGCACACCAAGACCATAAAACTGATTGAAGGAGCAGCACTGGACAATAGCATCTGGATCTAAGACCTTCAGACACACTGGTCATATCACGTACGCCACATGAAAAAAACGCAACCCAATTCAAGCAATGCACAGCAGCTACTGCACTGTGTGACATGACAGACAACTATTTCTGTGCAGTGCTGCTCTGATCAATTAAAGAAAGGCACTTCATTTATAGAATGCATTAAATGCATGTGAATGTAACTGTATCTAGCACTCTGAAACCTGTATGTCTTTCTGCACACAGTAACAAGCACACACTTTCTGACCTACACACAGAGCCTTCAACAGCCCCACAAGCCTCTTCACCACAAACCACTCCATCAGTGAGAAAGAGAGAGAAAAACCTCCCGATGTCACCCAGAGTGATTTGTTATGTGCTGGAGGAGAGACAGGAGAGAGTGTGAGAGCTGATGAAATGATTATACAGTGGCAGGAATGGAACTGGTGTGTGTGTGTGTGTGTGTGTGTTGAGGAGAGCTTTAGGACAGTCTGCAGATAAAAGTCTTCATTTTAACATACTGTGGGGGCTGGGGCAAAGTGACACAGCAGAAAAAGATATAAATCTAGACATTTTCTCAGCCTTTTGACAATGTGTAAATCTATCTTGTCACGATAGGTGAAATTTCTGAATTTACTCTGAAAGGGCTTAAAAATAATAGGTAGCATCGTTTCAAGTACATTCAAAATGTTTAATGCATGAAGTAAAATACAGCAAAAAGTTAAAACGACCTCATGAGGACTATCTCTATAAGGACAGGAGGAATAATATAATGACACTTAACAATAAAAAGTAATAGGCAGTGACATTTATCTACATACACAGCCATTCTGAAGTTTGGGGTTGGTAAGTTTTTGAAAGTCACTTAAGCTTAGAAATGCTACATTTATTTGATTAAAAATGAAACTGTAAAAACAGAAGAATTATGAAATATTATTTAACTCAATTTTTTCTATTTGCGTTTATTTTAAAATGTAATACATTCCTGTGATTTCAAAGCATCATTCCTCCAGGAGTCACATGATCCTTCAGAAATCATGCTAATACACTGATGTGCTGCTCAAGAAACATTTCTGATTTTTGTCAAATATTACATTAATGCTTAACATTTGATAAAAGTTGATTGATTCTGATGACTTTTAAGGATCCTTTGATGAAAATAAAGATTGAAAGAAGAGCAATTATTTTAACACTAAAACCATGATTTGGGATATAAGTGAATATTTGCTATTTTAAATAAATTAATTGAAATTGACTATCAGTCTAAACTGATTTGAGAAAACGAACCAGTTACAGTTTTTGTGTTAATAAAATATCTGACTTGACAGTTACACAAAACACACCTAGCATATCAATGACACAGTCCTATATAATATTATAAATTGTGATTATTTCTCACTCCTAATGTGGGATGAGTCCACACTTCCAACAGAGGAGCATTTATTTTTCTATTTCTTGTTGATTTGAATAAATAAAGAATAAAGCGTATATTCATAAGCAATCATTTCTGAAGTTAAAAGTGCTCATCTTTGTTTTAGCAATCCTGTTTTTATTTTTCATACTAAAGAAACTTCACTGGCAATTTATTCTCTTGAAAAATCTTTAAAGATCAGGAGTGAGAGAACTGGCAATACATTAAACTGACCAATACTGATATAGTCATGATTCCTAAAAAAGCTTTCATTAAAACGGTCCCTAATTATCTCTTGCACAAACATCAACAGAACAGACATCACACACATACACACACACACACACACAGTACAGCAGTGATCATGTATATCTGACATGAGAGTGGGGCGGCCACATAAAAGGCCTCAACTGCAATTACACAAATCCTGGTCTGCCTTTGGACACACACTCTCATATCTCCACAAACCTACTGCTCGTTTCCTTTGCCCCCTCTCGCTCCATCTCTGTAAACGGATGTGTGTGTGTTTGTGTTTAATCTTGCCTTACGTCTTATGTTTCTCGAGTCTCTGCAATTTTCCCTCAGCTTTCATCTCCATGCTCACTATGATCAGATCATTTCCAAAAAGGCTTACACATCACACACACACAGATCTGAAAGGCTCTCAGATCAGAGGCTTGTGCTCTGACTGCTGCTGCAGTGTCTCCTCCTCCTATGATTGACATGTGTCAGTCATGCTCGTTTTGACCTGACCTGCGTCCTCAGCGTTAAAAGTGTGCATTATTTTAAATGAACAAAAGTATCTTTGTCAAATAATGACCTTTAGTCAAATTTATTATTATGCTGTGGTTGATAAACCATAATATAACTCACATTATAAACCTACCGTTTAAAAAAAAAGTTTACAGAGAAACATTCAAATGTATAGTAAAAAGTATAATTTTCCTAAGCTGGAATAATAATGTGCACATGCATACATAGATACAAATGTACTGAAAGCAAGCAAGCACCAACATTGGTCATTATTGATACGGTCATGTATATATCATGCATCTGTAATTCTCAAGCCTGGATCCACCTGTAGCATTTAAAAATCTGGAGGTTGTTAGTTTTTTTTTTTTTTTTTTTGTAACAATATCAGAAATAGCTTTGGTTGCTGTGAATAACATGAAAATAATCTTGTAAATGGTATCAGTGTGTTTGATCACCACTTACCCTCTTTCTGCTCTGTCACAGTGGGCGTCTGTGTCTCTTTTGTGTAGGACACCACCTCTTTGGGAGGGAAATCCACCTGGGTCACCTTCACCATGGCCAACTTCATAGGACCACGTCTGGGAGAGCGCGCACACACACACACACACACACACACACATCATAAGAAGGAACAACGCCCACAATGTTCAACCATCTAAAGTTTTACACACATACTACATCTCTTAAGCAGATGACAAACTGACACGGACACAGTTAATTCTGGTAAGATCTCTCTCAGCTGATCTGATCACAAATTGACAGCACTTAAAGTACAGGTGGAAACATGTTCTTAGAAAACACTGTGATCCACATTCATAGGTGTCAGAAACGGAGACGTTTCTTATGCTCTTGAATTTTTTTATTATCATAAAAAGCTTTCAGTGCCTGATTAGTTTTCAGATAAATATGAACTGCCTATAAATAAACTTCAAACAAAAATCTAGTTACATTTTTATAATGATTTATTAATTTCATTTCATTGAGGACTTTAGTTTTTGCCCCCTTTATTCATGAGCTCAAAGATCTAAGACTTTTTCTATGTACACAAAAGGCCTATTACTCTCAAATATTGTTCACAAATCTGTCTAAATCTGTGTTAGTGAGCACTTCTTCTTTGTTGAGATAATCCATCCACCTCACAGGTGTGGCATATCAAGATGCTGATTAGACAGCAGGATTATTGCACAGGTGTGCCTCAGGCTGGCCACAATAAAAGGCCACTCTAAAAAATTTTTATCACACAGCACAATGCCACAGATGTCGCAAGTTTTCAGTGAGTGTGCAGTTGGCATGCTGACTGCAGGAATTTCCACCAGAGCTATTGCCCGTGAATTGAATGTTAATTTCTCTACCATAAGCCGTCTCCAGACCTTTCAAATATATTTGCATTACACTGACCCTTTCACCAGTGGTGGCAAGATATTTTTTGTCCACATCAGGCGAGTGGACGCATGATGAGTGGGAAAATTACACAGTGTACTCTTTATCCAGTCATAACAACAGCATTCACAGTTTAAAGCTGCGGTAGGGAACTTTTGACGCTCTAGCGGTTAATAAACAGAACTGCTTGCGTCTTGCGGAAGAACATCGTAGCCGGAACTACTTCCCTCTACTAATGTCTATGAAGAATCACAAAGGTACTGGGTTACTCCGCCGCGGTATCCCCGAAGCAATCTAAAATAGTCCAAATATAAACACTTATTATAGGTGCACCCTAGTGATTCAGGACAAGCTAAAAACACGGTTTGGAAAATGGATTCATGGTGTACTTGCTTATTATATACATTTTTCTACATTTTGAACACAAACAAAGTTACAGACCGCAGCTCTGATTGGTTGTTTCTTACCGGGAGCGATGGAGTTTCTGCAAATGGCAATAGGACCACTGGGAGGAGCCAGAGGAGCTTGATTTTTTTTCACTGATTATCTGTCTCATATTCTACTGTCAGGACATAATGACAGGTTTAATAAATATGTAAAAAATATTTTTTTTTTTTTACAAATGTTCCCTACAGCACCTTTAATGCAGGATGTGATGGAATTTGTCAAACTCTGAATTGATTACCCGATCAATAGTAGATCATTACACTTAAATCAAATCAGGATATGTAAATTATTTGTAAAAATGAAGCTACACACTATTTTCCACACACAGTAGCCTGTGTGATGCTCGCAGTGTTTTCAGCATCTGCCGTCTCACTAAATGAGGACAGAAACATATGGAGAACATCTCCAGAACTGCTCTGAGAGTCACTTCATGAGCATTTGACCGTTTGATTTGAGCAAAAGCATCATATCACATACACAGTCAACCCGTCAAAATAACAGTCTGGTATTTTTTTTTATTTTTTTTTTGTAGAATGTACATTAGACTACTACTTCTACTAAAACGAAACAAACAATATTTTTAAGGATTTCACACACAACATTTCTTCCATGTTTAAATTTGAATAGTAAACCCCCATTTGTTTGACATAAAATAAAGTCAGTTAATTGTCAATAATTAAAAGATAAATTAAATTAATGTTTTATACCTTCATTTGATAACACAGAAAAATGTTAATATACAACACAGGATTTCTGAGGGGGAAAAAAATCCAAAAAAAGTTGTTTATAAATTCAAATAATTAGACATGCTAAAACACAGACTTTGGTAACAATAATAAAAAATTATAATATAGTGAGAAAAATGTAAACATTTCATAAAGCATAATTTTTGTTAAACTTTTAATAAATTGATGTGAAAATTAATCTGTTTCATGATTTTTAATAATTAGACATGCTTTTTAATTAATACAATTTAATTCAACTATTAAAAAGGAGTTAACAATTAAAACAGAAAAAACACACACACATAAACATATGTATATATAAAATAAACAATTAATGTATCCATTTTGTGTATTTCAGTTGAACAAGACTATGTTCCCCTATATATTTCATCATTGAGGATTTCTTAAAAAAAAAAAAAAAAAAAAAGTCTAAAAATCTTGTCTCGTCAAGTCCTCGTGAACCAGTGATGCGCGGGTCAGTGTATAAACAAGCAGCACCCGACCGATGTTTTCAACTAACCCGCAAAGACTGCAAAAAAGGAAAAGAAAATATTGTACCCGACCGCTTCTTGAACCGCGTTTTATACAAGTAGCAAATGCCTCGCCCCTTTATATTAATTTAATTACTTAAATAGGCTATAGCCTACAGAATAATAAGCGTTATGACTGCACACATAAGGCTTGCTACAAAGAACTGGTAAAGTAATGAATGTGTCTAAATTAGCAAGGAGACATTTAATTGTTTAGTAATAAACTGGTGTCCACCAGTGGTCACACCAGATACTGTCTGGTTTTCGGACCCCCAATACAGAAAACTGCACATTTTAGAGTGGGCTTTTATTGTGGCCAGCCTGAGGCACACCTGTGCAATAATCCTGCTGTCTAATCAGCATCTTGATATGCCACACCTGTGAGGTGGATGGATTATCTCGGCAAAGAAGAAGTGCTCACTAACCCAGATTTAGACAGATTTGTGAACAATATTTAAGATAAATTTTGAGTAAATACAAAAAGTCTTAGATCTTTGAGTTCAGCTCATGAAAAATGGGGGCAAAAACAAAAGTGTTCTGTTTATGATTTTGTTCAGTGTAGTTTAACTTTTTTTGGTCATTATATAATTTCTAAGCTTGCATTTGATTATTTTGACAACTTTTATTCTGAATTCTATTAGTAACGCTAATGAATAAATACTAAATGTGTCCAGATTTTGACTAGTATTGTAAAGAGCAGAAGTGAGGGAGAATGAGCAGAAAGTGTGCAGTACCCCGGCTCAGAGTGAAGCAGAAGGGTAGAGGGGTCACAGTCCCAGTGCAGAGTCCTGTTAGTGTCACGAGACACGGTTACACACACACACACACACACACACACACACACACACACACACACAGAGACATACAGCAAGACAGAGAGAGATAGAGAGGCGGCGGTTAAAACACAATGTTATAGACCTCCAGAGCAGTTAGAGACGAGAAGAAAAGCTTCTATACACACAAGACAAACACAACACCGGAACAGAACCAGATGTCCTGACTATATGGCAGCTAAAAATAAGAGGACAATCTCTGAAGTTTTGCAAATTAATCTGGTAATATGAGCTGAGCACCAGTGTGCGATCTGTTTCTCCAGACTGCCATCTTCTATAAAGCCATTATCTCTCAGACCGATGCATTTCTAGAGAAATAGTCTCTTTTCACCATTTCTGATAGACAAAAGTCAAAGTTCATTAACCCTCATGTAACCCTCATACTAGTTAATGTTATTGCATTGGGCTGAAACATACTGACTTTTCTCACATAGTATATAAAAACTTATATACTATAGGCCTACTATAAATTTATAAACTAATAACTGAAAATTTGAAAAACTCATAATTCAAAAAAAAAAATTGGCCAGCCAAAAATTGCTTATATATGGAAGTTCTAAGCGGCCATGCATTATAATTTTTTTTCCTTTTTGTTTTCTCGTTATAACGACTTAATTTTCTCATTATCTCGACATAACGAAAGTAGTTTTCTCGTTATAACGATTTATTTTTCTCGTTATCTCGACGTAACGAAGTTCGTTTTCTCGTTATAACGACTTATTTTTCTCGTTATCTCAACATAACGAAAGTTTGTTTTCTCGTTATAACGACATGACAGTTTTACTGTTGCTATAGTAATGAACTCAACTTTGACAGGCATCTGATGGACAACCATGCAGGCGCTCTTACTGTAGCCTATATTTCAGCAAATTTTGTTTCGCCTAGGTAATAACGTCTACAATACTGTATATAAATAAAGGCTGATCAATCACTGTTGATTTTTCCAGAGACAGTACAACGAACATTTTGTTTTTTTAATTAACATGTTTAAATGGCAACACCGCTAAATTAGAGCTGCTTGGATTAAACTCACTTTTCATTTTCCCTTTATTTGAAATAAAATTATATATAATTTGTAATTTGTAGTAGTCATTATATGATGTGGCAGATATCATGTGTGTTACAAGCTTCTGTTTGAAAAGAGCGTCCACGTGTACGTGTAGTGTGTGTGTGTGTGTGTGTGTGTGTGTAGAAAAAAACGATTACAACATTATAGAACAAAGCTGAATTGAATTAGCCTACGGATTTAATATATACATCACATTTCTCATCAATATGGTTAACAATAAAGATTAGTAATAAGGAAAGGAAGCACATCAGCCTACATCGTTAAATCCCGTCCTACTGTAGATAAACAGAATATAGTGATGTCAACCTTGGTTTTGATAAGCAGTTATTTTGTGACACAGAACGCGTTGGTGAAACTCATGCATCTAGCAGGAACTTAATACACAAAATATTCATATTGATTCAAGCATTTAACATTTATGAATTAATTAAATGTCAGTAATAAAGACTGCACAAATTATACCGATCACGAGGAAGGTCCACGTACAGTAAAGTGGATAGTGTACAACACCCCATCAGTTATATTCAGGTCTATAGTGCCACCTGCTAGCGCAGTTTTGTAACTTCTTAGAGAAAATTAATTCGTTATAACGAGAAAACGAACTTCGTTATGTCGAGAAAACGAACTTCGTTATGTCGAGAAAACGAGAAAATGAAGTCGTTATGACGAGAAAACGAACTTCGTTATGTCGAGATAACGAGAAAATTAAGTGGTTATAACGAGAAAACAAGAAGAAAAAAATATTATAATGCATGGCCGCTTAGAACTTCCGTACTTATAAATATCTTATGCTATGTTGTTAATTGACATTGGATGCATATTTAATAATCAGTGTTTTTTTTTTTTTTTCGCTCAAAAACAGAAGTGCTTGTGCTCGGATCAATGAGGCCAGTGTCCAATCAGTTCCAAAAATAATTTACAAAAAGACTGGATACAAAATGTGTTGATAATATAACATAACGAGAGATTTACAAGCTATTTTTATCAGCACAACCATTTAAAACCACGCTAATAAGAAAGGTCTCCACATAAACACCAAATGTTGACAATAGGAGGATTTCTTCAGGTTTCACAAGTAGAAAAAAAAACAAAGCTGAAAATGGAGCACTGTATTTACAGGTAAAAAAATCTGAAAGTATAATTATATAATGCTATTTCAAATGGTGGTAGTACAATATGACTACATAGAAAAAAAAAATCCATATTTAAATCAAATAAATGCTACTTTGTTGAACAAAAAGACATAGTATTTACTCACAAAATGTATTTTATGCTATTTTCAATATGACTAAAAGTCGACTTCTGGTGTGCATTAAAAAGACAATGAAATCCTTACAGATCATGACACACAAGCGGAAGCACAACCCGAGGCTGTGTGTGGTCAGGAGTGTGACTGTGATGAGGGAGTGTGTGTGTGTGTGTGTAGCCGGTAACATGACCTGTGTGTGTGTGTGTAGGAAGTGCTGAAGCGGTGTGGGATATGAGTGGACACGGAGCCCCGGGGGCATCTGTGTGTGTGTGTGTGTGTGTGTGTGTGAGTTTCTGCTGTAATCAGGGGTTAAACACTACTTACAGCAGCTCTACAATACTCCCATAGGTCTTATTGTGAGCTCAAATTCACTCTTATTCTATAAGGTTTCTATATTTATATTGTTTTACTAGTTGGAGCTTAGTGGTTAGCTCATGTGCTCCACAAAAGATGCAGGTTCCCCTTTATTTTGACTGTCAATAATAAACAGCCATTTTTTTATGTCAATACTAGAATGTTCATACTGTGATGCTCCAAGCACTTTTATAAGTAGTTTGAACTGAAATGTGTTTTGGCAGTGTGTGTACACAACCACCCTAAAATGAAAAAAATCCACCCTGTGGTTTTATTTTAATCTGCTCAAATCTTTACCCCTTTCTCAAATCGAGCCGATCTCAAGTGTGTGAGACGTCACACAGACAGGCCCCACCCACGATGGTTTGATTGACAGGAGTGTTTCAGCACAGACTGGACTGGCGTCTTACCTTAGACCCTCCCCAAGTGACTGTCATCAGGTGTTCTGTTGTTGGATGTAATAATGAACATAGCAGTCGTCATTTACTCCTGACATCTGAGCCGCTGAAGATGCAGAGGTTAAATTTGTTTCTGACAAGAAAGCGCCCCGATCTACCTAAATGTGCTTATGTTCACATGAATCATTCGTGATCCAGCTTCACCCACTGAAGAAACGAGTGTACGTTTTTTTATGAATCTTTGCATGTGACTTTCCTAATTAGCAAGTTTCAGATGAATGCAGCTGAAGTAAACAGTCCCTCAGAGAGCAGCTGGAAGAGAGAAGGCGGAGTCTGCAGAGCTCATTAACATTTAAAGGAAAATGCCACAAATTGCTTGCTCTGAAAAGCACTGTTTTTGACAGGGTAAAAACACTACCATTGAGAAATTTTGAACAAACTATAGTCTCTTTCACACACGCTTCAGAGTTCACTCTCCATCAAGTGATCTGTACTTTTCACCTTATCTCAATGGACGCACAGTACACCTGTATTTGACGCTCTGTAAACTCACCGTCGAGAGAGAGCGAGAGTCTTACCACGCTGAACCGACACGCTACATGTTAAGTATTTTATTTGTTTTATTTTACTGTTAAAATAATGGAGTTCATTTAGAATTATTCAACTTTTTCGAACAAGCAGAAGATATGCCAGTTTCTCTGGTAGTGGGCGGAGCTAATGCACAAATGGCAATTTAATTGGCTGGTGCTCATCTATTACCATCCCTGTTTTGATTTCAGCAAATCAGCTTGACTGAACGCAGACAACGTGATTAGTATTCATGAACCCAGCAGCTCATCAATCCATAGTGCATTGTATATTGTTAGTATGGTAGTATAATTAGTATTAGTATAATTAATATCTTGGCCAGGGACCATTTGAAAAAGAGACTATCGTCTCAATATGATTTCCCCTGGTTAAATAAAGGAATAATAAAATAATACAAATAATGATCTAGTACTATTTTTTTTTTTACAGAAACCCTGAATGACCAACAATTCCTTAAGCATCACCACCAGTCTTAAGTTCATTTAAAATGACAAATATGCATTCATACATGGTTATCAAGTTTTAGTTCTAATCACTAAAGTTCTATCATTAAATACTGCTTAATACCATAATATAATGCTTGACTGATTAAGAAGCTAAGATTTAAGAAGCTGTGCCATTTTACAAAGATTAACTGAATTGAATAATGTGTGTGTGTGTGTAATACAATATCAGTCTGGCGAGTAAACTAAAAAATTTACTAGCCAATGGCGATTATATTGCCAAGGTGTGCGTAGAGGGTTGAGAATCATATCAATTTGTGGAAAATGGGCATCTTATGACCACTTTAATAATGCACAACTGTCACCTAACAGATAAAAATGTAAGGATGAGCAACATTACAGCAACAAAGAGTGAAGAACTCAAGTCTGAACCATTTCATTATTCAGCTGGGACTTTTGTTGGTCACAGAGCTTATTTTCTACAAAAATCCAATAGTCAATGGAAAAATTTTGTTGTGTTTTTGTTGAGGGAACCAGGGTGATGTGAATTTCCGACTGGATTCCGGGATAACCTTCTCCCTAGATGCAACTCTGCTTTAGCTTAAAAGGCTACATTAACATCACTCTGGAAAAACCTTTGCATCAAGATTGCATACATGATTTTGTAAATCACAGACACGACTGGAAGCTAAAGACAACACAGCTAATGTTTTCATGTTTCCCCTTCTCTCTTCTCAGGGGTTTTCCAGCAATACATTCTCATTTAATTACAGGTGAAAAGCAGCTAATAATAGAGATTTATTCAGCAGATCATTCCCCTACCTGCTCAGACCTGCATACAGACACACAAATACAACACCACTTTCACCGGAGGTCTGTCCCTCAAGCAATGATAAAGCCACAAACCTCTCCAGCGCCAATCAGATCTGACCTGCCACATGAACGAGAGGCAGAGAGACAGAGAGAGAGAGAGAGACAGAGAGAGAGAGAGAGAGAGAGAGTACCTCGTCCCCGTGGCCCCCTCTCCTGAGTCCTGGCTCCCTGCTTCACTCGGGGTGTCTGTAGATTTGGCCGTGGGAGACATGGGTGTGGGACCTGTAGAAAGAAAGAAAGAGATTAACATACTTTCATCCACAAACAGTGCCCTCTAAAACATTTGGACAATTTGAATCACACTTGGAAACGTCTGAATGATGCTGCATTACACACACAGCACAAGTGTCATGTGCACTCAAACACTGCTGGAGCTTTTCTCTTCACTAACGTCACTTCTCTGACACGTTTCGTCTGATGAACTGGTCTTTTGATGATAGTACCTACATTAATGGGCAAACGTTTGGAACGATACACTTTTTAATGTTAATAGCTATGAAATATTATTACAATTACAGTACAGTTTTCAATATGAATATATTTTCAAGTGTAATTTATTTTTGTGATGGAACAGCTAAATTTACTGCAGTCTCCAGTGTCACCTGATCCTTCGGATATAATTCTGCTTATTAATAATTAAATACACTTTTTTTTTTTCACATTAAAAAAATCTGATTTAGTCCAAACTCTTAATCAGTTCTGTAGCACTTAACAAAATAAATAACAACAACAACAATAAAAACAGTTCATACCATGTAATTACAAACTGAAACGAGTATGCATGTGTTTGTGTGTTATATAATTAGTTATTAGATAATTAGTTCGTCTTGGTCACATGCATAAAAACTATGTAAAATATTAGACAAGAAAAGATGGTCAATGTTTTTAGCCCACTTTAACAATACAGGTACTTGTATTTACAGCGCTCAGATATTAAACGTCATAAACACTAAATCTAAGTGTTTGATGAAATTAGTTGCCAGCCACCAAATCTACAGTGGTGCACTCCTGCCCCCTTGTGTTCAATCAATATAATACACTGAACTGCACATTGGTCTGTACCACTCTCAAAGAAACCTGTGCTGTTGAATATCTGCTAAAATCATTGACTGAGACTGCAAGGTGTTCTCCTGCGGATGTATAAACGATAGATCTCTTATTGCAGGGATGTGTTCCAGTGGACGTGGATCGAGTGTGTACTGTACTGTAGGTGTCTCACCCGCAGGAGTGTCTGGTGTGATGCCCATACTCTGCAGCAGAGCATCAGCCTCCCTGCGCTTTTTCTCCAGGTCTGAATCATCCTGCGGCGGGACAGCCTCCTTCTTCAGCTCAGCCTGACACATACAAAAACAAACACTTCATCAAGAAACTAACGCTCTATTGTTCCCAGAGAACAAAAACCAGTAATCGGACTCTATTCAGCCTTATACTGCATTCACTCAGTGTCGACACAAACTGTAGTGTTGACTGCATTCATCAGCCACTCAACCTGCTACTACAGTTATGGTAAGAAAAATCATTAAATTAAAAGAGCAGCATGTGTTTAAAGGAAAAGTAAGTTTATCAATAGCTGGAAATTAACAACGGGGACTTTGCAAATGTCTAATGAACAAACAAAAAATGTCATACTGTACTGAAAAGAACAGAAAACTAACAAATTATATAAGCTTATATTATATCCGATCGCCCAAATTTGACAGAACTTACGAAAAAATAAAAAAGGAGTTAGTCTTCAGTCATTTAATTTTGTGCTCTATTCATGAAATGTTCCTGAAAACATGCAGACAGCGCTGTATTCATTGTTTTTAACAACATTCAGATTTTAAATGTAGTTTTCACACTTTCATTACAAGTTGCTAAATATTTACTATTCATAAGCTGCCATACCGTTTTGTTCATGACTATTTTAAAAGATCAAAACCCAAAATAGATTCAGTTTTCATAGGTTTACTGCTATTTATTTATTTGTTGCTTTATTAAGTCTTTTTCATCTCATCAACCACAACTTAAAAATACATATCAGAAAAAGTAATTATGTTAATTGTGCATATTAATTTGTGACATAAACTTCCACCCCAAGGCACCTGGAAAAAAATGTTTTCTACTCTTGTTGCTACTGGAATCATGCATATGAAAGGACTTTACTCATTATGATTCATACATGAGCCAGTGGAATATTGTAAAACTCAACCTGGTATATTAATACAAGTGAAACAGTAGATTATGGTGTGTTTTTTTCACCTCTTTTTTCTTGCGCTCCTCCTCCTTTCTCTTCTTCTCCTCTCTTATCTGAGCCAAGCGCTGTTTCTTTCGCTCAAGCTCAGCTTTCAGCTCACTTTTATCAGACATGATTCTTCACTAAACACCCAAAGACAAACTCAAGTTAGTGTCACGCAGGGTTTTCCTGTATGTTTTTTTTTATTGAAACTTTAGGCATTTTTTTTCTCTGTTAAACTCTGTGCAGCTGCTTTGACGATCTGTGTGTTATATAAGGTGCTTTAGAAATAAAGCTGACTTGACTTGATAAACTGAGAATATGGAGCTCATGTTCAAAAAAACAAAGCACTTTAATTTTAGGCCCAAAACTGAGCAAAAACATGCAATTTGGTGCAAATCTTTTTTAAATGTCCAGAAAGTATAAGAGGGAAAGAGAGCCCTTCAAGTCTGTCGGGCCGTCCCAGTCTCTTCAGAGGATCAGGATCAGCTCAAGAGCCAGGCTTGTGTCTCTGATCTGTCTTTTGTGTGCCGCAGCACCTGACTCTCTCTACAGCCCTTAATGACCAGATTAAAACATGCACTTGAAAAACAAAGTGCCTTGTTTAGTCCAGTAATCTTTCCCTGAGGATTACAGAACAGATTTATCATTCATTCACTGCCATCTGCGTGAGTCCTGAGGCATCACACTAAAGCTTGGGACCTTGGGAGGAGAGTAGAGCACAATATAAGCAGTTAAACTGAACTCATGACAAATAGAGAATCAGTTTATTCGACTCGCTTCGTGTCTGGTCCAAAGATCAACAAATACTGCAGGATCGTTTCTCTGCTTGTGACTTTAACTGATAGTTCACCTAGGTGTCATTCATCTTGTTGAATATTTCATCCTGTATACACATACACTAACAGTCAAGTTTTTATACAGTAATATTTTGTGTTTTTGTTAAATAATTCTCTTCTGCTCACAATGCCTGTAATTATTTATTCCAAAATAGAGCAAAAGCTTCAATATTGTGAAATAAGTATATTATTTAAAATAACCGTTTTCTATTTGAATATATTTTAAAGTGTAATTTATTTCTGTGATGTGCAGCTGTATTTTCAGCATCATTACTCCAGTCTTCAGTCACATGATCTTTAGAAATTATTCTGATTTACTGCTTTTTAAAAAAAAACATAATTATTATTATCATTATAAATAAGTATATTTCAGCTAAGTATATTTTTCTTTTTCGATGTTCAATTTAAATATAATTTTTTGTAACATAAGTGTCTTCATCAATTTAAAGCATACTTGCTAAATAAACTCCAAGCTTACGAATAGTAGTGTAGTGTTACAAATTATTTTTATTTCAGATAAATGCTGATCTTTGGATCTTTCTATTCATCAAAGAATCCTGAAAAAAACTGCTCAACTGTTTTAAATCTTAATAGTAATAATTAATGTTTTTTGGGCAGTAAATCAGCATATTATGGTGATTTCTGAAGATCACGTGACACTGGAGTAATGATGCTGACAAAAAACAACAACAATAATTCACAATATTTAAGCTTTTGCTGTGTTTTGGATAAAATAAATGCAAGCTTGGTGAGCAGAAGAGACTTATTTAAGAAACATAAAGGATCTTACTGTTGAAATTTAATGTTCTTAACCTAAAGAGTTTAATGTGTGTTATTGCTCTCCGTTTGATTCACATTAGCAGCCCAGGAGAAACTACTGCCTGACCCCACCCAGCACATAAACAGCGACATACCGAGGGATACACCGTTCACTTGTGTCATAAACACACCACTTGAGATGTTTTCTCTAATCTGAAATCTTGTTGTGAACAGACCTGATGTGTTTATTCCTGCAGAAAGCGCTGCTTTTGTCGCACTGCTCAGTTTCCGGGTGCGCGGACGCAGAGGCGCTGCTGACGGGTGCTGAGGAGGACCAAATAATAACCCAATGGCAAAAACGCGTTTGTTTCCTCAAATATGTCAAATAAGGAACCCTGGTGCAAAAAAGTAGCTTCCCTATATGATATTGCCTTTAGATAAAAGCGTCTGCTAAATGTCTAATTGTAAATGTAAATATGGACATAATTATGTTAGACTTGCTCTCTTGTTCTCAGGGATGCTACAAAAAAAAACAAACAAACAAAAAAACAGACAAAAAAGACATAAATATTTTTATATTAATGTATCATATGATCAATTTACAAATGATACATTATATGTCTAATATTATACATTATATTATACAGTATAATTTAATCCGATCCGATTTTCAAACAATGGCTATTGAATGAATGAACATTTAAATTAGGGTGGCATTAATGTATACTAAAATCATCCAGAACAGACTGCTATATATCAAATCAAACACATGGACAGCAGCATTTAAATATTAAAACATAAATTAAAATGTCTATAATATAAAAAGTTAGGCCTATATAAGCTGTATAAGGTAGCCTACCATTTACATAACTGTATGCAGTTACTCTGCAGTTCAACCCTTTTTATTCTCTCACAATAATTTAATCAGCAAAATTATTAGAATTGCCTTTAATCTCTAAGAGTTTTATTCTGTTAACATCTGATATTTAAGGGAGTACAGCTTTCTTGATAGTGAATAAGTGACTTCAGTAATATCTCAGTGACTGATTCATCATGTGGCTTAAAACCATGTATCATTACAACTGACAGTAGACTCTCTGTAATCTATATCGTTAGGTCACACAGTTTCACTGCTGATCCACAATGAACTGCAAACCCAGGATAGAGAGGGTGAGTGAATGTGGTCTGGACTCTGTGGATGAGGCTCATTGTGTCAGAGACGCTGTAGAAGGACAGAGTTCCTGCTCTGTGATCCACATACACTCCTATTCTCCTGCGGCCGTACGGTACAGGAAGATCAGTGAAGCTGTTATTGTGCCAGAACGAGTAAAGCAAGGCAGTGCAGTTCAAACTCCACGACTGGTCATTACATCCAAACACACACTCGTTTCTGCCTCCCTTCCTGCTGACGCTCTTATATGACACTGATATATCCACACCATCATCACCGCTCCACTCCAGCTCCCAGTAACAGCGTCCACACACACTCTCTCTACACAACACCTGAGGATAAGGGTCAAATCTGTCCGGATGATCAGGATACTGCTGGACTACGTTAGGGACATTAAACACTCCACCCCACATGGACAGACGGAGGTGTTCATTCACTGTGTTTGGATCCAGAGTGAACTTACTGTAATCTAAAAGAGATGAAACAAAGTCATTTATTACATTTAAATGAGTTTAAATGTGTGTGCCATACAGGAGTGTAACAATTGCTGTATTGTATATCACATACTGTGCAACAAATATATTATCTTAATATTTGCATTTCTCTCTGATCAGTGTAAAAGCCACTTATCAGTGGAAAGTCCAGAAGTACCAATGCATGTGTGTCTGTGTGTGTTTCCATTGTGTCTTACATTGTAGGAACTCCTCTCTGATCTCAGGTTCATTGGAGGGAATAATTTCAACATATGTTACTAAGAAAAATAAACAGACATAATTATTAATTTTGTAAACATTCTGTGATGACTGAGAGTTAATGTATGTCTGCTGCTTTACCTCTGCCAGATATCTTTTCTATCTCCTCTCGACAGAAGTCCTCTAGTTTTTCTTTGAGTTGAGAGACAGAATTTCTCACTTCATCAAAAGAGAGGAGAGAGCTGACAGTGATGTTGGGTTCATCTGCAGATTCAGGAGATACAGCGAGAGACTGGAAACTCTACAAAAAGATAAAGACACAAAACAAAAACCTTCATGACCTCCACTCAGCTGTACTACAATCACATATTTGCTTGCTTGCTTATACCTGTGCTTTATTTGCAATTGTTGCTTTATTCTGATATCTAACAGGTATATTCTAGCACTGCTGTTCTAGTCATTTCCAGTATTTATATTTATTTTATAACCAGGTCTTAGAAATTCTAATTCAATTTGAATACAAACCATCTAATGAAGGTCTTCAGGATTAATAGAAATTTAAGGCCAAATTCTGCAGGATGTTAGCTTTTACTTAAAAATGAAAATTAACCAACGAGGCACTAAGCCTCAAATTATAGGTGTAAATTACTTTCTTCTTTCAGACAAATACAGTCGGAGTTACTGTATAGTAAAAATGACCTGGCACTTCCAATCTTTATAATAGCAGTGTATGGGTGAACATGCACAGTCCTCTTATTTCAGATCTGTTACCTTGAGAAAGTGGATGTGATCATTTGTTTGAGAAATCTGCTTCAGTTCAGTGTGTCTCTTCTTCAGATCATCAATCTCTTGCTTCAGTCGATATATGAGTCCTTCAGCTCGACTCACTGCAGCCTTTTCCTGTTCTCTGATCATCTGCAGCATCTTAGAACGGATTTTCTCAATGGTATGGATGAGCTCAATGAAGATCCTCTCACTGTCCTCCACGGCTCTCTCTGCAGAGCACTTTTAGGACACACATAACAATCAGCTCTCAGTGATTGCTGCTTGTGACCCAGTCATAAACAGAGTCTCAAACCTCCGTTCTTCTCTAAACTCACCTTATGAGACTCGATTGCTTCTCTCAGCTCCTCAAGATCTTTCTTTCTTTGCTGGATTCTCTGCTGGAACTTTCTCTGTGTCTCTTTCAAAATTATCTGCATGGACATTTAGCAAAACTGCAAACTTTACAACTATTACATACAACTGTGTTAAAAATGATGGTAATACTTTATTTAGTAGGGACCGATTCTCACTATTGACTAGTTGCTTATTAACATGCCTATTATTAACATGTTTGCTCTTTATTAGTACTAATAAAACACATATTCTACATGACCATATTCTACATCCATATTATTTAAACTTAACAACTTACTAAATTACTATATAATTTGCATCCTAGATAGCGGGAAACTTCCATGAAGCAAAACAAATACGAAGAATTAGAATGAAAAAAGAAGAAGAATCATGGCTCAAGAGAATGTGTACATATATATTATTCGATTTCTGTAAATGTATTTCTAAAATTAGAAATTGATTATAAGTACAGATCTCAGAATGGGAAGGAGATGCTGCATCAGTATCTATGGGAACACTCTTCACATGTGATGATTGACTGAACAGTCACAGAAGTTCATTGTCTGATGGCATCACCGGTGCCTAAAAGGAATGCACCTGGACCATCAATCTCAGTTGCTTCTATGAAGGAATAGTAGCTGTAATGAAAGAGTATGGCAGAGCTTCAAGATCTTTCCTAGGTTCACTCAATGTTTCATCAGTACAGTAGGTGAGATTATAGGAACACTATACCACAGTGCCATACTGCACTGTTTATAAAGGAATATACATAGATAAAACTTGGGAACCAGGAGTCAAATCCAGATTGTAAAATCTGACAAAAAAAAATGCAGAGAGACACTGTATGATGCAACACAAAGAGTCCTGGTTTGAGTTGAGGTTTGAGTTCGAGTCCTGTCACACAGACCTTTCCTGATCATGTCCCCTCTCCCTTTTCCACTTTCTCTCCCGCTTCCTGTCTACCTACTGTCTTATCATAATAAGTAATAATGTAAAAAAAATAATTATGAGTGATAAGCTCAGTTAATGGATTAGTTCTCCCAAAAATGCAAATTAGGCTGCATTTTACTCACCCTCCAGGCATCCTAGGTGTATATGACTTTCTTCTTTCAAACGAATCCAGTCATAGTTATATGAAAAATGTATCTTTCAATTGCTATTATTCCAGTCAGCGGGTGTTGCAGTCCATCAGTCCAAAAGAAGTGAAATAAAAAGCGCCCTTCCATGAAAAAAAAGTGTTTCACACGGCTGCAGGGGGTAAACAAAAGGATCCTTTAGCGAATCAATGCATTTTTGTGAAAAAAAAAAAATCCATACTCCAAATGTAACAATCACTTTGATCTAGCTTGCGCCAACAGTTGTACACAGAAGCAGTGAAAACCAGCATTTGTTTATAGGAGCAAAGGAAGTAAAGTTTCCTTACTTTAGCAAAGGATAACCTTTGTCCTATTGGCTTTTTATTGAAATCCTCTGACATTTTTCTTTACAAATCCTCACTTTGTACTTCTAATTCTTGACAGATGTTTGTTTTGATCTCTCCGCTATGTTTCAACTTGCGTCACTTCTAAATGGCAAGTGTGCAAAGCTGACCTCCATTCAGCATCCACCCGGAACTGCTTCCATTTACAATAGTAAGCGCAAGCCAGATTCAAATGATTATTACATGAAATGAGAAACAAAGTGAATGCCTCTCAAAAGAAAAACACTCAACTGGTCTGTGTACAGCAGCAAACACCACCACATTCACAATAAATATAGCTGGGGCCATTCCAGCAGTACCCTAAGGAAATTCCTCCATGAAGGACACCACATCTGAGAAACAAATGTGGGAATGCCAAAACATTGCTACCAGCAGTAGACACCAATATAAAATCGTCAGTAGATGCATTTATTCTCAAAAAATCTGTAGATGCACACTTGTCGTCATACAAATGGGACCCTCTGCCTTGTATTCTCAAGACCATTCAACACCAGAGGCCATGACGTGAACAAATCTGCCCTGCCAAACCTCTGACACATCAGACCTGTGGTCTGAGGATGCAACCTCCATTTCTTATACCTCCACCCATGCCTTAAGAGAAAAATCTTAGCAAAAAGTCCTTAGCAGCAGAAACTTGTTCTGCTCCCAAAGCAAAATATGCCCCACTAACCTCTACATGGGATTTGTGAATGCATTCCACCTGACAGGAACCTAGCCTCTGAAGTTGAACAAGAACAAGGTCTCAATGCTGAGATACTAAGGTTGAGTATGCCCTGGATTTTCAATTGATCCAGAGAAGTGTCATTGTCACACTGTGACTTTTTGGGGGCGGAACCAAAAGTGGCGAAGGTTGGTTCCGCCCGAAGATGGTTTCCGCCCGGCCCGTATATTACAACTCCGGGAGGCAAATTGGGCTGTACGAGGCACAGGTGAGGACAATAAACGCGGCGATCGTGGATTGGACAATGGAGAGAACAGGAAGGGTATAAAAAGAGTCTCAGAAATTCAAACAGCAGTTGGAGTTGAATCGTTTCAGGCCGATCCGGCGGGCAGTGTAGAGGTTTGGGCAGAGTCAGCATTGGTGAAGGCAGAGGAACTTCACGGGGTGAAGAAGGAGACAAGGACACTAGTAACTGGGCTGAGTATACGACATTTATTGATGTTTGAAGAGGCCATCTGTATATAAACTACTGATGTGTTGGAGTCACAGTCATAGGAAGTATTCACCGGAAGTAACGTCAAGGGTGATCTCCAGCAACGGAAAACCGATGGTGTGAAGAGGATTGGACAGCTAGAAGGAGAAGGAGACAAAGGAAGAGTGTTATCGTTCATTTGTGAGTACTTTTGGACAGTGCATTGTACATCATTGGGGAGAGTGCATTATCCAGCGTATGTTGTGAGCATCTGGTAAATAGGCCAGCGGCCCCATTACGGAGCAGAGTTTTGGGTGAGCCGGGAAGTACGAGTACAGGAAGCCGCAAGCAGTCGTGACGGCAACGTTATTCCTCCGGCCCTTCATCTATCAACAACGCCCAACGAAACCCCAGGATAAGTCCTAGTAAACCGTGGTTCTGACCCTATTTCACGTAGAGTGTGTGGAGTGCAGTGGGTGAGTCCTTGTCTTTGCTGTGAGTGTGTACACTTGAAATCTTGCAGTGTTATGCTGTGGTTGTGTTGTCAGTAGCCACCCTAGACTGGATGAGTCGTGGGGGAGACCAGTGACCGTTGAGGCTGGTGAAGCGCCATTTTCATCTAAATGCCATTTTGCGACCCCTGCATGGAGACCCAAATGTAACGTCCTGTCTAGACCCTTTCAGAATACCCTGGCTCTGTGGAAGCGGTGGTGAAGAATACACGTAAGCAAGACTGGTGTGAGTGAAGCCAAAATATTACCTATATGCAAGGAGGAAGTTTTACTGTTGCAAATTAGTTGTGTGGATTTACTTTACCTGTTGTGGAGCCTCTTCAAAGGTCCACCCCGGTCCAGATCCCTTAAACTGCAAATAGAAGAGAGGAGAGGGAAGCGTTCGGCCCGGTGCAACAGTGTTTAACTTTCCCCGACGCACAGGAAATCCCTGTGGAGGCCTGCGCTACGACGATTTACTACTCCAGGTCTGACAGTTCATCTACTTACTGTATCGCAGTATTTCACCGTAAGCCCACCGCCCAGGAGAAGTATTCTAGGAGAATAGAGCCCCAGTTGCCTGTGGAATACTTACCTTTGTCCATTGCTACGAATCACTAAAGTGAGAATAGAGCCCCAGTTGCCTGTGGAATACTTACCTTTGTCCATTGCTACGAATTTACTAAAGTGAGAATAGAGCCCCAGTTGCCTGTGAAGTACCTACCTGTGTTGTCCCCCGCAGTTTGAGTGACCTCTCTCTTGCAGTGCCATTGGAGTTCTGTGTCGCGGGTTGGCGCTCACCTCGGAGTGTGCAGAAGGGGAGGCGCCGCCCGAGCACCCTGTACGAAGAGATCGGAGGAACAAGTCGTTTATCAGCCAGTCGTATGGACCCAAGTAACAGGTAGCCACTCTCACCGGATCGATTACTCATTGTGTGTTTCACTCTGCCTTCAGGAGAAAAGAAGGGCGCCACGAGTCAACAAAAGCCCAAAGGGACATACTAACCCTCGCCGCATAGTCCTCTCCGGCCCCTTTCTCCTCCTGCTGAACGGAGACGATAATTTTAAGATTTACCTCCCCCTCCCTGAATTATTTTAATTAATTTAAATAAAGTTGTTTTAATATTACTTACGCTTGGTCTGTCTGGTCATTGGGGTTGCTGTGAGACCTCCTCGAGGTGGAAACTAGGAAGGGGCGTGACTTGCAACATCTGTGGTCCGCTCCGACCTGTGACATCATTGAAGTGAAGTGACGTGACATACAGCCAAGTATGGTGACCCATACTGAAGATTTGTGCTCTGCATTTAACCCATCTAAGGTCCACACACACAGAAGGAACACACACACAATGTCAACACCCACCCATGAACAATGGGCAGCCATTTATGCTGCAGCGCCCGGGGAGCAGTTGGGAGTTCAGTGCCTTGCTCAAGGACACCTCAGTCATGGTATTGCTGGCCCGAGACTCAAACCCACAACCTTAGGGTTAGGAGTCAAACTATTGCTGGCCCGATACTCGAACCCACAACCTTAAGGTTAAGAGTCAAATTATTTAACCATTAGTTCACGACTTCCACAGTAATTGATTTTTGTAAGAACAAGGTGCTATGGCCAGTTCAAAAGGAAGTCCCTAGAATTATTAAATCTGATTCTCCCAGAGACAGATCATCATGGGGAGCACTTCCATTGAAATGATGTGGGTACCATCAAAATTGGATCGCATACCCTTCTCTAAGGTTCATAGAACCTAAAAAGATACACTTGGTAGAAGTCTCCATACTGCCAAATGAGCTGAGAGAGGTGTCAGGCATTTCATGGTTAAAGCCTCAAGATGAGGGCTTTGGTTTACTAAGGGGACTTTCACACTGGGTACCTAAAAAAAACAATAGGACACTTCCCTGAGAACTAAATGTTCCCTTATGTACATTTAGCTGATTGCATTGACAACAACAGTAGGAAGTCTAAAGCGACTTAAGCCAACTGACAGTATAATCATTCAAGGAAAAAAAGAAAAAAGAAAGAAAGCAATAGACCAACATATTGTCACGGTTGGCAATCCGCTGTCTCATCCTAGTCTTGTGTGTTTGTGTGTGTGTGTGGATGGCTCGTTACACTGATTGTTGATGTGCGTGTTACCACTGATCATCACTGATGAGCAGCAGCTACATGCCCTTTCCCCAGCCTATTTAATGCCCTGTCTTTCGTCTCATGATTGTCAGATCGTTGTTTGAGTTTCCCCATGTTTTTTCCTGTTTAATTCTCCTTGTGTATTCCTTCGGCTGCTTTGAGTTCGTTGTGTCAAGCTGTACCTTTTCCAGTCTCTTTGTGGAACCTGATTCATCACTCACCACTCAGGGGAATTCTTCACGCTGTCATCACTCATCTCACCTGGATTGCCCATCGAAGTCCCTGCATCACCACTCTCCTGCTGGCTGCAACTTAAAGACCTCTACTGTTCTCTCAAATAAATGATCTTTTACTTGCAACTTGCATCCACTTCTATTTCACATAACAGAACGATCTGACCATCATTATGGATGCAGCAAGTTCCGCTTAACTGACTGAGTTCATCCACCACAGTATCACTCAGATGGATCAGCAGCAGGAGAGTCTCACAACCACGGGACGCGCTGTGCAAACACTCGTGACGCAGGTGTCCGAGCTCTCCCAAAAGTTCCAACTCCTGAATAAACTCACTGCCCGGCCCACACCACGGAGCCGAGTAACCAACCTGAGCCACGCCTACCCATTCCTCAGAGCTATGCTGGTGAGCCCAATTTTTGCAGAGCTTTTCTCACATGGTGTTCTATGCACTTTTCCCCACAGCCCAGGACCTTTGATATAGAGGGGTCCAAGGTGGTGTTTGCACTCACTCTCCTCACGGGTCGGGCAGCACTATGGGGCAAGGTGGTGTGAGAGAACAAAGATCCATGCTTCACCTCATTCGAGCCACTCGCTGCCGAGATGAAGAGGGTCTTCGACCATGTGGTGGCAGGCAAGGATGCTGTCAGACTCCTCGTGGATCTAAGACAAGGTGATCGTCAGGTATCCCACTACTCCATTGAATTCAGGACATTGGCGGCAGACTACAGATGGAACGAGGAGGCACAGTGGGACAAGTTCTTGAATGGGCTGGCCGACCATGTCCAAAGGGAAATTTACATCTTGGACCTCCCCCAGATTCTCAATGGACTCATAAACCTGGCATTGTGGGTAGATGCTCGTCTCAACCACCTGGAGCAGTATACTCGTCCTAATCATAGACTCGGAAGTGCTGACGGCCGAGCGACCAGCGAGGGAGACATGGTCAGTCCCATCGTCCCGGAAGGAGTGAGAGAGAGGTGGAGATCCCAAAGACTATGCCTATACTGCGGAGGAACAGGCCATTTTCTAAATTTGTGTCCAGTAAAAGAGCAAGCCCGATAGTAATGAAGAGGCTTACCTTCCGGTAAGACTGAGATGGGACAACCACACACCTGCCAAGCCTTACTGGACTCCAGAGCCAAAGGGAATTTCATGGACACTCACTTCGCCCAGATATTCCACCTCCCCATCACACCACTCACCAGACAGGTTTCTGTTAATGCTCTCAATGGACAAGAACTCCCCAGTATCTCCCTTACTACCGGTCCCATAACTCTTACCACATCAGTCAACCACAATGAAACCATCACATTTTTCCTCATGGACTCCCCTCTGGCACCCATAGTTCTCGGTCTCCCCTGGCTAACTCAACACAACAGAAAGGAGGATGAATGGAAAACTGCTTGTACCACCCTCAGAGGGCATTTTGAATATTTGGTTATGCCGTTCAGGCTTTCCAACTCCCCAGCAGTTTTCCATGCACTCAAGAATGATGTGTAGAGAGACATGGTAGAACAATTCATATATGTCTACCTGGATGGCATATTGTTTTTTTCATGTTCTCTAAAGAAACACGTTCAGCACTTCAGACGAGTGCTTCAGTGGCAGACTTTTTGTCAAGGTGGAGAAATGCGATTTTCAAGCACAGTCTGTTTCTTTTCTAGGATACATCTTATCATCTGAGGGAGTACGTATGGACCTTGACAAGGTTAAGGCTGTGGTAGATTGGCCAAGTCCAGATTCCCGTAAGGCCCTACAGAGGCTTCTAGGGTTTGCCAGTTTTTATAGACGTTTCATCCACAATTTCAGCCAACTAGCTGCTCCTCTGACTGCCTTTTCCTCCTCCAGAACGACGTTCAGGTGGTCCGATACAGCTGAGGCTGTATTTGCTAAACTTAAGAGCCGCTTCGTTTCGGCCCCCATTTTCATAGCCCCTGATCCTTCACATCAGTTCGTGGTGGAGGTCCATGCGTCAGAGGTGGGGGTATGTGCAGTTCTATCTCAATGTTCTTCCATAGATGACAAGATGCATCCTTGTGCGTTTCTTTCCCATTGTTTATCTCCTGCCAAATGTAATTATGACATTGGTAACAGAGAATTGTTTGCAGTCAAATTTGCGTTGGAAGAATGGCATCATTAGTTAGAAGGGTCGGGGGTACCTTTTATCGTTTGGAATGATCATAAGAACCTGGAATATATCAGGTCTGCTAAAAGGCTTAACACTTTTTTTTCAGATGATTTCATTTTTCTCTCTAATAGCGCCTGGGTTCCAAAAATGTCAATCCCAATTCTGTCACATATTTTTTATCCTTCTGAACGCTGTCTATTCCCAAGTGTATTTTACACGAGACATTAGTTGTCTCCACTCTGACATGGGAGGTCGAATCGAGGGTCAGAACGGCCCTAGAAGGGGTAACGCCTCTGCCGGTTGCCCACCGTATCGGTTATTTGTGCCGGAGGGGTTATGGTCCGACGTCATTCAGTGAGGGCATTGTTCCAACGTTGCATGTCATCCAGGAGTAAATCGCACCAGTTTTTTGGGCAAGCAATGATTCTGGTGGCCATTGATGGCTCACGACATTTGAAATTTTGTTTTGGCTTGTTCGGTTTGTGGCACTGGTAAGACCTCCAATCGACCCCCAGATGGGCTACTCCAACTGCGGTCGGTCCCTTCGAGACCCTGGAACCACATAGTGCTAGATTTCATTACCGCCCTCCCACCCTCACAGAGGAAAATAGTCATTTTGACCGTAGTGGACCAGTTCTTGAAGGCAGCTCATTTTATTCCCTTGCCCAAATTATCATCTGCCAAGGAGACAGTGGTAACTGTCGTAGATCACTTCTTTTGGCTACATGGCCTCCCAATGGACGTGGTTTCCAAGAGGGAATGCCAGTTTGTGTCCAGATTTTGGCAGGAGTTTTGTAAATTACTGGGTATGACTGTCAGTCTATCTTTGGGGTTGATCCCCAAAGCAATGGCCAAACCGAGAGAGCCAACCAAGATTTGGAGAGATTGTTGCGATTTTCAAGTCAGCAACTCTCTATGGTTCATATGGTCATAACTCATTACCAGTGTCATCCACAGGCCTTTCTCTGTTTGAATGTAGTTTAGGTTAACAGCCACCTATTTTTCCCAGCCTTCGTCCAGAGGTGCCGGCACGCTTGGAGTAGAGTCCATGAGACTCTTCTTCAGGTGGGGGCGTGCACCAAGGCTCAGACAAATTTCCACCGCTCGAAGCCTCACCGTACACGGCGTGGGTCAAAAAAAAAATGTGGCTTTCTACCAAAGAACACTGCACTCCGCTCCGTATCTAACAAGTTAGCTCCCAAATTTATTGGCCCGTTTCATGTCACCAAGATCATTAGTCCAGTGGCAGTCCGACTCAAATTTCCTCCGGCGTACAGGAGAATTCATCCTGCCTTCCATGTATCAAAGATCAAACCCGTGTTTCATTCACACATTAATCGGCCTTCCCCGGTTCCATGGTTGGTGATCCACTGTCTCATCCGAGTCTTGTGTGTTTATGTGTGTGTGGGTGGCTCGTAACGCTGATTGTTGATGTAGGCATTACAGCTGATCATCAGTGATCAGCGGCAGATACATGTCATTTCCCCAGCCTATTTAATGCCCTGTCTTTCGTCTCATGTTTGTCAGATCATTGTTGGAGTTTCCCCATGTCGTTTCCTGTTTAATTCTCCTTGTGTATTCCTTCGGCTGCTTTGAGTTCATTGTGTCAAGCTGTACCTGTTCCAGTCTCTTTGTGGATTTTATACTTGATTCACCACTCACCACTCCGGGGAATTCTTCATGCTGTCATCACACATCTTACCTGGATTGCCCATCAAAGTCCCTGCATCACCACTATCCTGCTGGCTGCAACGGAAAGACCTCTACTGTTCTCTCAATAAAAGATCTTTTACTTGCAACTTGCATCCGCTTCTGTTTTACGTAACACATATGGATTATCACATTTAGTTCAAATTTCTTTAAAGAGAAATAGTGCTTTATCTATTTTTACCCAAAAATAGGGTGGCATGCGCAGTATGGATGTGATATATATTTCATTTCATACTCCTAGAAGGAGAGTGCCCTCACACAGAAACTCTAAATATGCCTCCAGGGCCGGCGCTCCGCACACGCACATCTCGCACTGCGCGTAGGGTACCAAGTGCTTACTGAACGTTAAATTCAGTGCGTTGCTATGCATTGATTTAAGAAACTATGTAATCCAAACGCACCCCTGGCTCACACAGCGAGTGAGCAGGTGGGTTAATGACGAGATAAGCGGTTGTGATTGGCTAAGGCAGAGTCATGTGTTTCATGTTAGCCAATCAGAGCCAGTGTTTTTACACAAATGCCGGCACACACGGCTGCGCCAGCGGCGCCAAACACACACACACACGCAACAGCTACACAGAGATTCGCAGCAGAGATGGCGAGTCAGGAGCAATCAGATGAAAAGTTGGCATTTTCAAGGTGAAGATATAAGCACTATTTCAAATTCATTGTGGTCAAAGGCAATAACGTGCATGTAATGTGTACATGCAATGTGTGACACGCATCTACAAAGCTAGCGGCCAAAAACACAATTTTTTACAAAGATAATACTTGAAGTGCAGGATAAAACTCTTGCTGTCTGTTGACGTGCAATAAATATTGAAAGTTATGTACCTGTCTGTTCTACTCATTTCGACTGACTTGTGAAAACTGCAAAAAAAAAAAGAAAAAAGTAAATTCTCTGACATGTATCAACTTTTTTTTTTCTTTTTTACAGTAACGAAAAAAGTTACTTTCCCTGGTAATGAGTTACTTTAATTATAGAGTGATTCAGTTACTAACTCAGTTACTTTTTGGAACAAGTAGTGAGTAACTATAACTAATTACTTTTTTAAAGTAATGTTCCCAACACTGCTGATAGCTGATTTTGCAGCTAGGAAATGTAGGCTCTGTAGGTGCCTCTGACAACTGATGGTAGTGAAAATGTTTAATATAGTTCTATAGAATAGCAGAATGGTCTCTTTATAGAGATGTAGTCCCTCTGTTGAGTAATTTCTACTGTGCAGTTATGCATGGTTATTTGCAGTTTAAAATGTGCACTTTAAAATTCATACTTCATAAAATTCATACACTTATACTGTTATTTGCACTAAACTTTTTTTGCACTGTTAACTTTCTGTGTTTACATTGTTCAGTTCCAATTATTCATTTGCAGCAGTTATTTTGGAAGTAAAGAGAACCTAACTAAGAAATTCTGAATGGTAGTTATTTCTTTGGTTGGTGGGTAGGTGGGTGGTTGGTGGGAGGCACCCAAATGGCTAGCGCCGGCCCTGTATGCCTCACAGAAAATATTATAGAATTTACAATGCTTCAGGAAATCCCAGATACGGACAAAATATCCTTAATATGGATCCCTATCGCTGAGCTGAATGAAAGTAAGAAATAAAAGCTTTTGCTGATTAACCATAAACCCAATGTACACAAAAACAACAATATATTGTTTATCTGGTCACACTTTATTTTAAGGTCCAATTCTCACTATTACATAACCATTAACTATGATTTTTGCCTCAACTCCTAAATTGCTGCTTATTAATAGTTTAGAAGGTAGTTGTTAAGTTTAGGGTATTGGGTAGGATTATGGATGCCATGCATTATACATACTTTATAATAAACAGCCAATATGTTAATAATAGACATGCTAATAAGCAACTTGTTATTAGTGAGAACTGGACCCTATACTAAAGTGTTACCAAACGCAGAAGCAAGAGTTCTTACTAGAACCAGGAAGTATGACCATATTAGCCCTGTTCTGTCCACACTGCACTGGCTCCCTATAATTTTTTTTATAGATTTTAAAATCTTGCTTATTACTTTTAAAGCCCTAAATGGTTTAGCACCTTTGTATTTGAACGAGCTCTTGTTACATCCTCCACATCCGCTGCATTCTCAAAACTCTGGCAATTTGAGAATACCTAGAATATCAAAATCAACTGCGTGCAGCAGATCCCTTCCTATTTAGCGCCTAAACTCTGGAATAACCTACCTAACATTGTTCGGGAGGCAGACACACTCTTGCAATTTAAATCTAGATTAAAGACCCGTCTCTTTAACCTGGCTTACACATAACACACTAATGTGCTTCTAATATCTAAATCCGTTAAAGGATTTTTAGGCTGCATTAATTAGGTAAACCGGAACTGGAACACTTCCAATAACACCCGATGTACTTTCTACATCATTAGAAGAATGGCATCTATGCTAATATTAGTCTGTTTCTTTCTTATTCTAAGGTCACCAGATCCAGTCTGTATCCAGATCAGAGGGTCACTGCAGTCACCCGGATCCAGTACGTATCCAGACCAGATGTTGGATCAGCACCTAGAAAAGACCTCTACATGCCTGAAAGACAGTGGAGACCTGGACAACTAGAGCCCCAGATACAGATCCCCTGTAAAGATCTTATCTCAGATGACCACCGGGAAAAAGTCACAGGAAACAGATGATTCTTCTGCACAATTTGACTTTGACTTTCAGTCAATACCCCACATTCAGTAATGTGTAAATGTGTACTTTTGAAATGATTATATGGCATACATAAGCATATGGCATACTGTTCAATACAGTAACTGTCATACAAAATGTTGGCATAGTTTAGATCAGAACATCCCTCCAGAGTACACCGTTATATTGACAACATGACTAATAAATTTGACTGTCTTATCAGTAAACTATGACACAAGGACTTGTCATTCTGAAGGCACTGACACGGTCATTGACACCTATATTTATTTTTGAGAGATGAACTAATGATTTTGAGCAAGAGACTGGCTTTTGCAGGTAATCCATGGTGTTTAGCATTTGTACGAGTTGTTTTGAGAAATGCACTTACTGTTTTGCAAACCTCAAGGATAATAAACTGATAAACTGAGAAAAACTGTAAACTGAACTGAATGATGACATCACTGAATTCAATCATGAACTGCCTTTAACTGTCATTTTGTATATTGACACACTGTTTTCCTAATGAATGTTGTTCAGTTGCTTTGACACAATCTTTTTTGTGTAAAGCGCAATATAAATAAAGGTTACTTGACAATGCTTATAGACATAGCATTACAATTTCGATAGATAGATAGACTTTCAGTTCATACCTGTTTATTTGTCCTCTCTGCTACTGCTGCTATAGTGTTGTGGTTTTTGTGATTATCCATCGTGCACAGATAACAAATGCACTGCTGGTCAGTATGACAGTAGATCTCCAGTAATTTATTATGTGTTGGACAGGTTTTCTCCTGAAGTCGTCCAATGGCTTCTGTCAGATTGTGTCTCTTACCTTTAAAGAGATTCTCATGTTGTTGGAGGTGATTTTGACAGTAAGAGTTCAGGCACACCAGACAGGACTTGATGGCTTTGTGTTTTCTCACAGTGCAGATGTCACACTCCACATCTTCAGGTCCAGCAGGAACAGAAGCCTGAAGTTTAGACTTCTTCAGTTGCTCCATCACTTCAGCCAGCATAGTGTTTTTATTTAAAGTAGGTCTTGGAGTGGAGGTCTGTCTGCATTGAGGACAGCTGTAGACGCCCGTCAGATCCTCTTGATCCCAGCACTCTGTAATACATCTCATACAGAAACTGTGTCCACAGGGAATGGTCACTGGGTCCTTCAGGAGATCCAGACACACCGGACAGCTGAACTGGTTCTGGGAAAAACTAGTTTCTGCCATTTCACTTTATTTACACAGAGATCAAAATACAACAGCTTAACAATTTTTTGCTTTTGTTCAAACAGCTTGAAACAGTTTTCCTGTTTCCGTGTTTGAAGGATGTGTGTAAAACAGGTGTGTCTGTAAGGTGTGACTCAGATTGTGTTTTACTGCAGATTCAAAGTAAATAACAGAGTCCATTGCATCTCAAAAACAACCTAACAAAAACAGACACTAAGAGATAAAAACTGCTACAGACATGTCAGTCCATGTGTGCTGCCAAAACCCAATGCTGCAGTATTGAACCACCATATTACATACACACTGTCTGCTCAAAATAAAGATATTTGTTAGACATCCAGAATGAAAATAAATTATAAAAAGTTATAATTATAATATTTGTTTTATAATTTTTATTATATATCTTTCTATCATTTGAGAGAAACAGTATCGACAACATCCTTTCTGGTGCATCTTTGTCAGGTGTGGGGAGAGGCCAAGGACTCAAGCACAAAGCATTGATGGACTTTTATCAGTACTAAAAATAAACAGAAAGGTACAGAAAAACCAATGGAAAGAGCAGTCCAGAGCAGATGACAGCGAAATCAACTCCAAAGACAAGAGGCATATTAAGCAAAGTTTCAGATTTACAGTTGGCAAAACCAAACAACTCCAATACCGTTTAATTCAGGCACAACAGCCTCACAAAGCTCACTATAAAATGTTTTATAGTCAAATCTGGGTTCAATCAATGGTTTATGATTAACTCTGTGTGTACCTGAAATATATTAATGCATGACATAGGGGCAAATTCCATGAATTGTACTGTTTCTGAACCAATATACACAGTAACTACTCTATTCATATATTTAGTTCATCAGCAGTTCAAGGGGTCTTTTATATCTATTATTCATCATATTTTTATAAACATAACATATCATAATTCAAGCCATATTTTGAATCAATGGTGTTTGAATGAAAAAAAAGACAACTACAATACATCCTATTTTCAGGATAACCATACTCAAACAGGTTGTTAGTTTTTTATTTACAGAAAGATGAAGGCAAACTGATGAGCAAACTGCACAGGTAACATTAATAAATAGGTGGATGATGATGATGACGATGATGGACTTTCCACACAGGTGACGGAGCAGTGAAGACAACACAATAATCTCATACGTATCCTTCTGACACAGGTTTATACTGGATCGCTGGAGACATGGAGGATACTCAGGCAGTGAGTAGCAGACACAGGAGATTAGGAGAGATTACTGGAGAATATCTCTAGAGATCCACAACGTGAGTATCACAGGTAGAGGCTCTGCATTAGTGTAATATGACACTGTGTAATATTTTCTCCATTTGTCTGGACTTTTATGTTGTATTTGCTGTTTCCTGTTATAGTTCATGTACCTTTGTTTCATTGGTCCCCTTAATTGTATCCCTTAACATGTCTAGCTTCCTTGTTATCTTGTAATCTTCTCTGTGGATATACAGCCCAGTGCTTCAGTCCGTCTTTATCAGTCGATGTCTTGCATGTTGGTTAGCTGTTGCATTTCTGTTTCCTGTGTGAATTATCTGTTTGTTTGTTTGTTTTTAATAAACTTAAGCTGCACTTGGATCAAGTTTCTGACCATATAATATTTTTATGTAGCAACTGGGATGTTAGCATGGTGGCATAGTTGTTGCTTTATTCCAAATAAATAGATCCACAAACTAATGTAAAGAGATTTACAAATAATTAAACAGCAATCTAAAAATCTACAGGATGCGATTCACAAATTAATGGAATGCTAAGTTGTGTTTGTGACATTAAAATGTATTTGTGATTTTTTTTTTTTTTTATTAATTGCAAATCTCATATTATTTGTGTCAATATGTTGGAGGATGATGGCTGGCCAGCATATATGATGACAAAGGTTTATATTTTTAGTTTCCACATTTTTATTTTATGAATGTAATTCCAATAAGCAAAACTTGTTTTCATTTCACATTTCTTCAAAGACTTGAGAGTGAAGACGTGATTTGCAAAATGGCTAATTCTAAAAAAGATGTTTTCAAATAACCACAATTAACTAAATACATAAGCTATTTTTTGTTGTTTTTATGATGAGAATGTACTGCAATCAAATGAATATGCATCAGTATGTCTGAGATCATCTGCAATAGCTCTATCCTGCTTTAACAGTTGCTAAATGTAAGCAGACTTTACATGTACAGATGCTCACCTCTGCCAAAACACATGTAACTGACTACAACTCAAACACACCACCAGTTTCTCACTTATGTTTCAACTTCAGTTGCTTCTTCTCTTAACATGCCACAAAATGCTTTCACTATGTTTCTGTTTTGTAGTAAAGAAGAGAAGTGTTTTCAGACGTTACACCTCAGACACCAAGCAGTCTCTTGAGTCATCATCTTTATTATAATTCTCTGACTGGACTAACAAGAAACAGAGCCAAAGAGGAAGTAAGTTCAAGTAAATGTCTGCATTGACCTCTGACCTCTGCTTTTCTGCAGAACTCAAAAGAAGATACTTTGAAGAATGTAATCAAAGTTTTGGGTGAACTTCACTTTATCACTTTAATTATGATGGTACACACGTTAAATATAAATCATGCTGGGCAATCATTGCAAGTAGTACTGTGAATAGTCTGTTGAACAACATGTGCATGATTACAATATATGTTTAACTTAGATACTTGTATATTATTTGCTCTTTAGAAGAGCAGAAATGAAGGCTCCCACCAGATGAAGATGTGGAAAGACATGTTAGAAAACAAGCACAGTTCCTGATAAGACATTCGGAAAATAAGCAACAACCAAGGAACAGCAGCCACTGATTCACTCAGAAAGGATCCTTAGTAATAATTAGGTCATCATTTAAATTATTCTGCCATGTACAAAAAGGATTTAATTAACTATTTTTTGAAAGTGTTTAATGTTTTAAGTTTTACTTACATTTTACAATCTTATTGTACAACTGCTATTTTCTTTCCTTCTTATTTTCTGTAATTGCATGGTTATGTAAACTAGATAAAAAAGTTTGTCAAGACAAACTTTAAGTTGGCTTGAGAAAGCCTGACCAGAAAGTTTGAAAAGTTTGAAAATGTGAAAAGTTTAAAAAGATTTAAAAGTTTAAGAAGTTTAAAAAAGACAGTGATTAACATATTGCTAGCATAACAAGCAAGTGACTACCATGTCATTAGCATAATTAGCAAAGTTGTTAGCATGATTAGCAAGTGACTAGCATGTACTTAGCAAGATTAGCAAGGTATCTAGCATGTCGCTAGCATAATTAGCAAGTGACTAGCCATGTCGCTAGCATGATTAGGAAGTTACTAACATGTCTCTAGCACGTTTCTAGCATGATTACTAACATGCGACTAACCTTTTGCTAGCATGATTTTAGCATGATTACCATGTCGCTAGCATGTTTCTAGCATGATTAGCATGCAACTAACATGTCTCTAGCATGATTAGCATGTTGCTAGCATGATTTTACCATGATTAGCATGTTGCTAGCATATTTCTAGCATGACTACCATGCAACTAGCATGTTGTTAGCATGATTTTAGCATTATTAGCATATTATTAGGATAGATAGATAGATAGATAGATAGATAGATAGATAGATAGATAGATAGATAGATAGATAGATAGATAGATAGATTGAAATAGTCAGATAGATAGATAGATAGATAGATAGATAGATAGATAGATAGATAGATAGATAGATAGATGAGTTTGAGTTGAGTTGAGTTTAAATTGATTAGCATCAAAGCTTGATTGAGTCTAATGGGATTTGGAGCTTGGGTCATCTGAACATCCTGTCAATGAAAGTCTATGGGATTTTAATGTTTTTTTAATATAAATTTTTAAGAAAACCGTAACTCAAACCAGTCTAAAAAGATATAGCACACCAATTCAGAACAGTATGAAGGTCTGACCCGAGTTTGGAGTATGTAGCTTGAATTTGTCCAAAAATTTTGCGGCCAGAAAAATAAGAAGAAGAAGAAGAAGAAGAAGAAGTTTAAATAGGATTTCAGTAAGTAATAAATTGTGTAAATACATTTTCCTCATGCCAGCTTGATCAAATGAGATCTTTAATGGATTTTAAAATTGCATTCATAATAATGTGATGTTTAAATATTTATGTCATGTTATTTATATTATAATCTATATTATTAAAATGAAAGTAATAATTTACTAAACTCCATAATATAATTTCACTGCCCTGATATGTAGAGCCGGCTCTCCATAATCTATAGATCGCACAGTTTCACTGCTGACCCACTAATAACTGCAAACCCAATATAGAGAGGTTGAGTGAATGTGGTCTGGACTCTGTGGATGAGGCTCATTGTGTGAGAGACGCTGTAGAAGGACAGAGTCCCTGCTCTGTGATCCACATACACTCCAATTCTCCAGCAGCCACTGAAGCGTACAGGGAGTTCAGTATGATTGTCATTGTGACTAAATGAGCATCTGGAGGTAGAGCAGATCAAACTCCAGGATTGATCATTATATCCAAACACACACTCATTTCTCTGTCCCTTCCTGTTGATGTATATATAAGACACTGATATACACACAAATCCACTCCCGCTCCACTCCAGCTCCCAGTAACAGCGTCCACACACACTCTCTCTAAACAACACCTGAGGAAAATAACAAAATCTGTCTGGATGATCAGGATACTGCTGGACTACATCAGTGAAGGTAACCGCTCTGTTCCTCTCAGACAGACAGAGGTGTTTATTCACTGCGTTTGGATCCAGAGTGAACCGACTGGAGTCTGATGGAGATAAAACATGCAAAAACATGAATCAACCTGAAGAATGAGACACTGAAAAAATCCCCACCACAAATGCATAGACAGAGTTTTAACAAACAGTGAAAATAAAAATCATAAATAAATAAACAGTACAGAGAATGAAAATACACAGTGCTCTTGAACCAAAATATCAGCCATTCTTGAAACACTGATCGACCAATCAGATTTAAACAGTCCGTTGAAACGATCTGTTGTATAATTTCAGTACTAAGCAATATTGTATAAACTAATATATATTTTTTAATTATGATATATTAATATTACTTCCATGGATTTCAAGTACTATAATTGTGACAGTTTTAATACGTCTTGGTTATATGTTTATAATATAAATATTTACTTTTAATGTATCTACAATTAACCTTTCAGCATGTTGCTGGATTGCTGAAAATGTATCAGAAATGTGTTAAATCAAAAAAACATGTCTGTATTGATAGGACATGCCAGTTATTTTTGTAATGGCTAAATAAACATAAATAGATTTTAATAAAAATGTAAATGTATTGTGTCTTACACTGAAGGAACTCCTCTCTGATCTTGGGTTCGTTGGTGGGAATAATTTCAACATATGTTACTAAGAGAATAAACAGACACAATTATTAATTTTGTAAACATTCTATGATGACTGAGAGATAATGTATGTCTGCTGCTTTACCTCTGCCAGGTATTTTATCTATCTCCTCTCGACAGAAATCCTCCAGCTTTTCTTTGAGTTGAGAGACAGAATTTCTCACTTCATCAAAAGAGAGGAGAGAGCTGACAGTGATGTTGGGTTCATCTGCAGATTCAGGAGATACAGCGAGAGACTGGAAACTCTACAAAAAGATAAAGAAACAAAACAAAAACCTTCATGACCGCGGCTCAGTGTCACGGTTGGGAAACCTTGATCTTGGGTTGTTTACACTTTGTGGTGAATTCTGTGTGTTCTGCGTCTGCACTGATTAGTTGTGGGCGTCTCCGTTAATTGTATCAGCAACAGCTGCAACTCATTACTCATCTCCTATATAATGGCTTGTCTCACGTCTTGTGTTTGTGAGATCGTTGTTTCATGTCGTTGTGTTTCCCCCGTCTGGCTTCTGTGTTAGTTTGTGTTTGGATGTCTGTGTTTTCCCTAGAACCTCATCCACTCTCCGCACGATCACTCAGCCACGGACACTTACCTTCGGCTCTGTTCCCCGCAGTTCCTGTGCCACTCTCTCCTGCTGCCTCATGCCGTCAAGACCCGGACTCCTCACCTACACTCCACTACCGTCTGGATTTCTCACCTTCCACCGTCTCCCTGGAGTGTTATCGCCTCATCGTCTTTGTCTGTCTTTGTATTATATCTCATCATCTCATTAAATCCTGTTAACTCGCTATTGTTTCTGGACTGTCTTTTTACCAGCCGTCACACTCAGCTGCACCAGTTTGATTGTATCTGTGCTTTATTTGCAATGGTTGTGTTATGCCTAAATCATTTGCATAGTGTTCTAATGGGCAATTCTAGTAATTTCCACTCTACTTCAGAGCTTACTACCTCTATATGACTTTATATTTATTGTATTATCCATGAAGTAAAAATCATTCTCATGTTAAAAAAAGTAATATCACTACCTCTCTTCAAAAAGCCACATAACCGATTCATCATTCATGCCCGTAGCACAAACAGTGCAGGATGAGTTAAGCACTAAAATATAATACTTAGGGTTAACAGTTTGTTTAGTTTGCATAAGTGTGAGCACCAATATTAATAATACATACCACCAATTACATGAAAATGAAGAAAGACTCAGATGGTAAAGCTTTAATACAAAGCTGAAGGACTTCTGTATTAAACTGTTCTGTATTTTCAGGTTACCTTGAGGAACTTGTTGTGATCATGTGTTTGTGAAATCTGCTCCAGTTCAGCGCCTCTCCTCGTCAGATCATCAATCTCCTGCTCCAGTCGATATATGAGTCCTTCAGCTCGACTCACTGCAGCCTTTTCCCGTTCTCTGATCCGCTGTTTCAACTCAGAGCGGCTTCTCTCAATGGAGAGGATGAGCTCAGTAAAGATCCTCTCACTGTCCTCCACTGCTGTCTGTGCAGAGCGCTGTTAGACACACATCACAATCAGCTCATACTGGTGTCTCACACAGCCTGTGACCCACAGTGGGCT
Organism: Carassius auratus; assembly: GCF_003368295.1. Lineage (NCBI taxonomy): Eukaryota > Metazoa > Chordata > Actinopteri > Cypriniformes > Cyprinidae > Carassius > Carassius auratus. Next base: position 21,978,670 of record NC_039276.1, read on the forward strand.
TCAGTGGGACTGAAAAAGCTCAAACACAGGAAGAGAGTCCAAACTGAGTTTTAAGCGTTTGTTCTTCCTTCAAACTCACCTTATGAGACTCCACAGCCTCTCTCAGCTCCTCAAGATCTTTCTCCCTCTGCTGGATTCTCTGCTGGAATTTTCTCTTTCTCTCTTCCAAAACCACCTGTATGAAAATCAAATATTAGTGTAAACTTCAGAAATACTACGTGAAATTGTATGTAGTATGCAAATGCAAACTATATAATATGAGACTTTAAAAAAGATGAACAACTATGAAGAAAACCATGACTGAAAAGATAATTATCATATAGCTTCTGCAGCTGCTGCTGGGCTTAATGGGACTAACAGAGCTTTGGCATCGGAAAAGAGTCCACTCCAAAATAATTCTTAATCTTCTGTTCCCTTTCGGTCAGTAAATTTTGACGTCACATCAATGGTGACCGAAGAACAGGTATCTCGCCAGAGAGACCAATCCACTTTGAGTGCAACTAAATGAGCCAATGAACACATGCTGCATGCTGCGGTATTTCGCATCTGGCGGGCACACCCCGCAACGTGAGTATAAAAGGAAGCAGGTGCACCGGATTAATTCTGTCACAGTGTCTGGGTTGTGTTCCCTGGGAATCCACTAGATGTCCTCCTTCCCCACGGTGTCTGTCACTTTATGATCACATTCCTCACGTTCTCTGCTTAATTATCGCACCCAGCTGTGACTAGTTACCAATCATCACATTCTGTCAATTTCCCATTAGCGTTTGTCTCTCCTTGTGTATTTAACCCGATCTGTCTTAGCATGTGTCACAGAGTCCTTGTTTAATTCATGTCCGTCAGTTCGTGCCCTTGCCTTGTGTTCATGTTTGATTTATGTTTGGATTGATGTTTTGGTTTTTGACTCATGCCTGGACTGCTTATTCTCTGTGGATTAACCCTTAATAAAGACGTACTCGCAATTGGTTCTCTCTCCGTGAATCCTTGTATCACCGGTCGTGACAAATTCATCCTTTCGCTTTTGAGCCGAAAATTGGTCTTTGTGCAGACAGCCACACCAGGAGTGTTTGTGGTGGTCAACTCCCCTGTGTGCTTCAGCACAAAAGAGCAATCTCTAAAAGAGCAACACAAGTGATCGCGGCTTTATAAAGATGTCTTATCACCCGTGCATTTCTGGATGTGGCTGCTCTCTAACGCCTAAGGACGGTCACAATCACTGCCTCATGTGTCTGGGCATTCAGCATGCTGAGGAAGCATTCGTGGATGGTGCATGTTCTCTTTGTGGGGCCATGACCAACTCGGAGTTGCATTAAAGATTCACATCAAATGTGGTGGAGTCCCTCTGCCTCTGCTGCGATCCAGTGCCTGAGGGATTTAGACAGGATGAAATACCGCATGCCAGTGTCCATTAGCTCGTTTAGTTACACTCAAAGTGGATTGGTCTCTCTGGCGAGATCCCATTAGTCGGTAACCACCGATGTGACGTCTCCTTTACTTCTTTTGGGGAACGAGGGTTACATACGTAACCAAAACGTTCTTCTCCAAACTCACTTTATGAGACTCCACAGCCTCTCTCAACTCAAGATCTTTTTCCCACTGCTGAAACTTTCTTTGTCGCTCTTTCAAACTCATCTGGATACAAAGACAAATAAAACTGTTGTAATGTCAGGATTTATGTGAATGGGGTTTGCAACTTATAGATTTGTCTTTTCTTTGAGTACAGACCTCCCACTCCACACCTTCAGGTCCAGTCTGGAGTTTAGTCTTAGTCAGTTGCTCCACCACTTCAGCCAGCATTGTGTTTTTATTTAAAGCAGGTCTTGGAGTGGAGGTCTGTCTGCATTGAGGACAGCTGTAGACGCCCATCAGATCCTCCTGATCCCAGCACTCTGTAATACATCTCATACAGAAACTGTGTCCACAGGGAATGGTCACTGGATCCTTCAGGAGATCCAGACACACCGGACAGCTGAACTGGTCCTGAGAAAAACTGGTTTCTGCCATTTCACTGCATGTGCTTTCAGAAAGAGAAACAAATAAAAAAAAAGATCAACAGGTGCCTTTCTCCAGGTGCATTCAGGGAACAGGTTTCTCTGTATTTTACTGTGTGCTAGTTCAGATGGTGAGCGTGATTCCACCAAGTACAACATGTTCCTGGATCAACATCCTTGTTGATCCTGGAGCAACATTCCAATCAACCAAGCAGAACAGAGATCTAACTTTTCAAGAAATATCTGTTTTAGGCTTAAAATCAGGGTTAGGTGCTTCTACACTCTTGTTAATCATTTACTCTTGTAAACCATCATTTCTCACTGATTTTAGGAAACAATTATGGGTAAGGTTAGGTTTAGGGGCAGGGATTGGGATAAGTCTATATTTTTGGACAATAATGTTGATACAGGATCATCAAAAGATTTTGACCCAGGAACCTGTCTCACTATCAGTTCAGATAGTGTCAAAAAAAAAAAACCCAGACACCTGAGAAACAACAAATTATTCTAGAGTATTCTCCTCCAGTATGATTAGTATGCAGCCCACACTACACAGGTTAAGCTTTTTCTAAGAGGAGACGTACCTTCTTCTTCTTCTTTTGATTCTTCTTCTCAGTAAGTTGTCGTTATATTAAGTACGACACCGAGACTGCAACGCAACATTGTGCAATTTCTAGTTACTTACTTTCTATTCAATCACTTGCATATTTTGCTTTGTCTGACCGCTGAACTTCTGTTGTCGAATTTTTGTGGCTTTCTGTAGTTTCGTATTCAGTCAGGAGATGATCACGCTTAGGCCGGCGACACACTGGATGCGTGGCGCAAGTGTCTCAGCTGCGTGGCGTGTCTGTTTTTAATTCGGCTCCCATGTTAACAGGTTAGAGCTTGAAGACTTGCTTGCGGCTCGAGCCGCGAGGAAAATGCGTGCATGCTACAAATAGAACCGACCCCTATTTTTCACACGACACGTGCGCATGTTGGAAGCGTTTCCAGGCAAAATATAATAGGAAACTATGTTTATATGTCATTTTAAACACAAATACATATTAATTCATGACATTTTGATATTTGAAAGTCTAGGCTGACATAAATTCAGATATAAATGTAATTAAAAAAAATAATTAAATAATTATCGATTGTCAAATATTGCACCTGTTAAACATACTATATTTTGCTGTCAATACTGTTGACGGTGTCCTATATCAGTAGGAGTAGGTGTTGGTGTATAAAAAAAAGTTGATGTTGTCATGAAGACAAGATCCTGGTCTGTCGGCGGCCTCCCTCTATGTCACCTCCATCAGCAGCAGCGCGACAGCGCAGCGTCAGGCACGCTTCTGGTGTGTAAAGGCACAGAAAACACGAGGCAGCCACCACGCTCCTGACAAGCAGCAGAGACGCCACGCAGCCAATGTGTCACCGGCCTTACCCCTCATTTACACTGAACACGTGTGCGGCGCATTACGGCTGCGACACGGCTATTGGAGCTGATCGCGCCTATTCTAGTCAATGCTTGTGTTGGAAGTACCCCTCTACACACTAACAGAATCCCAGGAACTAGAGCCAAACAGATATTTTAGAAGCCTTAAAATCCAATTTATTCCTTAGAATTCACACACTAAAACTAAGACAGATTTTGCCACAATGAATAAATACACAGTTTTCTACAAATAAAATAAGATCTGTTCCCAAACAACAGCTATCCAGATTGCTCTTCAAGCTGGCCGTTTAAGTCAACCCACGCCGGGGGAGGAGAAGGGAGGGCGTGGCGACAGCGAGACACAGGGGTTCCCTGGAGGCGTGGCCGAATGCAGACGCGTTAGAGCGGGGAATCCCGGAAACGTCTTCACCACCGGCAACGTATCTTCTCCGACCCAAACAAGGAGTAATATGGCAAATCAATAAAAGACAGAACCGCAACAGAGCTCAAACTCTCATTCCTGGACGAGTGCAGAAAAAAACTACTTTCCTGTCCAGGATGGGAATGACGCCTTCCACTCCTTTGCGCTGTCGAGCAGGCGGCCTGTCTCCAGTGTGGCTTGGCAACTTTCTGTCCTATAAAGAATCAGCAAAAAGGAAGTCCTCAGCAAAGCAACCACAGCAAGCGCTAGACCATCTGCATCAAGCAATGGATTTCGAGAGGAAAAAAAAAGAACGTCCCTTTATAGGAATACTTGCGTGCGTTGTTTACTCGTATCTTCGATCAATCGTGTTGTCTGCCAGCCGAGGAGCACCCGCATAGGAAAGATAGATCAGCGTCCGGACTCCCCCCCTGCATCGTAAGTTTCCGTCCCTTTTATAGAGCTATAAGTTTATGATTATAATGATAAGGAGGTGTGGCAGCCATTTAGTCAATGGGGATCACCTGTAGTAGTCCATTACACACCCACAGTAGGCTTCCAACAAAACAACGTTAACACACGTGCTCATTATAAACACACATCACACATGCTCAATATCTTTACACACTGACACTGCACACTACACTGCAATCAAATTAAAACACACCCATTACAAGGGAGCCATACTATCCCTCAACCCACTTTACATTTTCCCCATCTGACAGCTACCCCCCCACTTTAACATAAGTCGTCCCGACTATGTCACCACTTGGTACCTCAATGGCCGGGTGCCCTGTGTAGATCGCTGGGAGCGACGTGGCCCTAGGGACTCTTCTGCAGGGGCTTCTGATGGTGGACATTCCATCTCTGTGGGACCATCATGTACCTGAAGGGCTGTACTGGGCCTCCCTTGAGAGTCAGGGTCGCTGCTAGTGGCCTCCACCTCCTCTAATTGAGTTAATTCCAAGTGTGGTGGAGGGTCTGGAACAGTTACCTCAGGTACTGGTGGGGGCCGAGTGCTCCAGAATACCAGGGGTCTGTATCCACGGTGGTTACCACCCCCCTGTGGCCAAGATATTCCTTCCTCCTGGATGGATTGTGCCGGTTCATTGGCTGGCAGCTGTGGAAAAGACACTGGACACACTCGCAAGTTATTCCTATGAGCAGTACGAATAGGACCTTCCTCACCTTCTGGACGAATCAGGTATACCGGTCGGCCCGGGCGCAGTTGGGAAACTACCACAAAGGGTGTTGGTCGCCATCGAGGTGCCAGCTTTCCATGGGCTCGCCGACGGAAGTGCCTAAGGAGAACATGCTCCCCAACTAGGAGGTCCAATGCCCTGGCTCTCTGATCCCGACAAGCTTTATCATTTTGCTGCCTCTGCCAGGTATGTTGTTGGACTACTTTGTACGCCTGGCTAAGTACCTGGTTGTGGGACTGGACCCACCCATTAAGGGTCTGTCGCTTGGTCACCGGCCCAGCCTCATGAATCCAATCTACTGGGAGCCTTGCATGTCTTCCAAAAACAACATAGTGAGGAGTGAGTCCAGTGGTACCATGTGGAGTATTATTGTACGCCTGAAGAAGGGCAGGTAATCTCGATGGCCACTGGAACTGTGCCTCATCTGTTAAGGTTCCCAGCAGCTTCAGGAGTGTCTGGTTAAATCTCTCACAGGCTCCGTTACCCTGCGGATGGTACGCCATAGTACGCTTCATCCGGCATCCATACAAGAGACAAAGCTGCTGAAATAAATCTGAAGTAAAGGCCGCTCCGCGGTCCGAGAGGATATACTCCGGGCTCCCATACACCTGGAACAGGTTCTTCCATACTGCCTTAGCAGTAGTGGCAGCGGTTTGATCCTTTGTGGGCACTGCAAGAGCGTATTTTGAAAACAAATCGGTCATTACCAGAATATAGGGATGCGCGTCTCCTGGACGACCCAATGACAAAAAGTCAATGCCTATCATCTGAAATGGATATGAAGTCTCTATGGGCACCAAAGGTGCTCTTACCTCGGGGCCTGCTTTGTACACCACACACCTAGGGCATTCAGCAGCCCACCCAATCGAGTCCCGTCTCATCCCATGCCAGAAAAAGCGCTTCTTCAGCAGGGAGAGTGTTCTCTCCGCACTAGGATGGCCACCTTCTATGTGGTATTCCTGCCACAGAGTTTTCGTTTGGGCACTGGGAACCAAGATCTGGTTACAGGACTCACCCATATGCCCCTCGGTTCTGGGTATTCTCCGCAGGGCATCCTGGCCTACTTCAATCTGGTCCCACTCCCGTAAGAGCTGCTGGAGTCCCACACTTAGTCCAACCTGTTCTTCTACAGGAGGGGGTCGACCCTGTTGTTTCCAGGAGAGCAACTGACTTAAGTCAGGATCTTCACGTTGTCATTTGTACCACACAGATTGTTCTGTAAAATCCCCCCCCCCCTCAGTGGACTTTGCTCCCACCAGCCAGGTCATAACCTCTTGTTGTTTCCCTGGAAGTCTAGATAGCACATCAGCATTACGGTTAGCAGTCCCCGGACGGTATCGGATTGTATACTTAAAATTGGCTAGCTGGGCTGCCCACCGTTGTTCTACTGCGCCAAGCTTCGCTGTCTCCAAGTGCACGAGTGGATTATTGTCGGTAAAGACTTCTACCTCCATTCACCACAAATAGTCTTTGAACTTGTTGGTCAGTGCCCACTTAAGGGCCAGTAGTTCTAACTTGAACGAGCTGTAATTCTGGTCATTCCTTTCCGTAGGGGGGAGACTTCGACTGGCATAGGCAATGACACGTTCTTTTCCATCCTGAACCTGGGCCAACACTGCACCCAGACCCTCCAGGCTCGCATCAGTGTATAAACGGAAAGGTAGGTTGAAGTCAGCATAAGCTAAAATGGGAGGACTCACCAAAACTTCCTTCAGCTGTTGAAATGCCTGTTCACACTCTGTGGTCCAATGGATGGGTGCAGTCTTGTGGGCGGTTGCCATGCCGCGTAACAGACCATGGAGGGGAGCAGCAATCTTTGCGAACCCAGGAATATACCGACGGTAATATCCCACCAATCCAAGAAAGGACCGGACCTGGCGGACATTCTGCGGGGCAGTCCAGGCCTGGATGACTGCAGTCTTCTCAGGGTCAGTGGCTACCCCTTCTGAGCTTACTATATGTCCCAAATAGGTCACTTGTTTCTTGAATAATCGACACTTTCTGGGCTGGAGTTTTAAGCCATGGCCACTGAGTCGCTCAAACACTCTGTCCAAGTCCTGAAGGTGCTGATCAAAGCTTGATGAATACACAATGACATCATCGAGGTATATTAATAGTGATTCATTCAAAAATTCACCAAGACAGCGCTGCATGAGTCTTTGGAACGTTGCTGGTGCGTTACAAAGCCGAAAGGGCATACGCTCAAACTCATATAGCCCTTGAGGGGTGGTAAAGGCAGTCTTCTCCCTGTCCCGCTCGTCCACCTCGACTTTCCAGTAGCCACTGGCCAGGTCCAATGTCGAGTACCATTGGGCACCTTTGAGACTAGTCAGAGACTCCTCGATGCGGGGGAGGGGGTAAGCATCTTTATGCGTGGCAGAGTTCAACTTCCGGTAATCTACACAGAATCGCCAGGACCCATCCTTCTTTTTTACGAGTACAATGGGTGCAGCCCACGGGCTAGAACTCTCCCTGAAGACCCCACCATCCAGCATATTCTTCAACAAGCTCTTTAATTCAGGATATAATGAGGGTGGGACTGGTCTGTATCGCTCACGGCTAGGAGGGGCAACCCTGGTGTTGATCTGGTGTTTCACAATATTAGTGTGGCCAAAGTCCTCATCATGCGCCGCAAAGATGGAACGCCATTTCACCAACAACTCCTGCAGGCGTTGGCGCTGCTCCTGGTTCAATGCAGCACCCTCTTGTTCCAGGCCAGATGGTAAGGTGGGGGGATCGGCACAGACAGTGCTGACCCCAACTTCAACCACTCCAGGGCTGCCCGGTGTCAGTATAAGCTCCCTCTGCCCTACGATGTGTTCGGGGGGCAGTGGGGTAATCTCTGCAAGTGGACGACGCTGGGGGACCTCTACAGGGAACATAGTTGGATTGCAGAGCCTCAAAGGTAGGCGGACATCATGCACTACAGCAATAGTGCGTGCTGTACGCCAACTTGACTCCTCCTCTGCCATTGGTTCACTGTACAGTTGTCTCTAGGCACTTCATCACTCGTTCGACACCACAGCACCATCTCTGTCTGAGGAGGAATAACAACAGAAGGCTGCTTGGTTAGCTTTGCCACCCCATGTCCCAATGCTGTTAACCCCTTCTGCTGTATTCGTCGACACACTGCAAAGGCCTTCTCCCATAAATTACCTTCAGTTGCCGCCACAGCAGCCCGGAAAGCCACCACCCCTGGATGGATACCCTGCATGAGTTCTTTCCAGCATTCGGTTATCACATTCATTCCCAAGACTGCCCTGTCACTGCCCAAACACTGGTCTTCAACAATTATCACACCCTTGTTAGTAATGTATACCCCTCCTACCTTAAAGTCCATCATGGCATTGCCTATGTAAGGTATTCGTAGTCCATTGGCTGCCTTCAGTGTCAACAAGTTAGATTAATCTATTGTATTAAGGACGGTCTCCTGGAGTTGGCTCTTAAACAGGGTCTCACTAAAGAGGGTCACTTGAGAACCTGTATCCAAAAGACACTTAATTCGTTTACCATTAACTTCAACTTCTACTCCAGGACACGTACCTATTAAAGCAGGTTTTGACAACGGACCACCCTCTGTCGCATTCACCCCCGCCACTCCTTCCCCTGTGACGGGGGTCGCTAAAAACCCTTTGATTGTCCTCGCCTTGGGCAGTATCTTTGTGTATGACCTGCTTCACCACAATCCAGACAGATTGGCCGGCCATGTACGTCCCACTGATAATTCATGGTGGATGGAGGCGGACGTTGACGTCGCACTGGAGGAGGAGCCTGCCGGGTCCCAGGAATGGCTGATTGGCTAACTACCGGAGCCACATAGGGAGATTGATTCCGCAGTTCTTCTACCAATTTGCTACTAAGGGTTTTTAATTGCGCTGCCAGCTCATCCCGCAGCTCGGACTTCAGGGTCTCTCGGAGGTCATCCAGGTCAGACTTACGTCCACCCCTTGCATCAGAAGAAACTACTTGGGTACGAATAGTATGAGCCTCTGCTTCAGCAGGGGAGCTGTCTAACTCCCTTTCCAATACACGAGCTTCTTTCAGGACGGCCTGAAATGTTAGCCTCTCGTCTCTTCGCAAAAGTCGCTGTAACTCATGTCTCACTGGTCCTGTCCGAAGGCCCAACACCAATTGGTCGCGTAATAGGGCATCTTCGTCCATGGCAGCATTTCGTTCGGTGGCGCACCACCTAGCATAGCATTCTCGTAGCCTCAAGCCAAATAGACTGACGCCCTCATCTGAACCCTGGTGACATTTATAGAACTCTGCACGTCGCTGTGCATGGGTGGCTGTATCCCCAAAAATTCTTCCTAAGGCCTCTATGACTTTCTCACCATCGGCACGGTCCGCATCCGGTAGGAGGGCTGCTTCCCGTCGGACTTCTCCATCCAGTGTACTAAAGACAAAATCTACCTGTTGTTGGCCATTCAGGGGTTGGGCACGCAGCATGGCTCTCATCTGGGTCTGCCATTCTCCAAACCTGTGTCGCTCCCCAGCGAACTTAGGGGCCCAGGACGCACTAAAAAACCAGGGCATAATTAGTGGCGACATAGGTGGAACTGTTATATTACTACCTGACTGCCCGTCATCATTCTGTTGGCTCATGTTGCTGGGACCCTGCCGACTACGCCAAAAATGTCGGAAGTACCCCTCTACACACTAACAGAATCCCATGAACTAGAGCCAAACAGATATTTTAGAAGCCTTAAAATCCAATTTATTCCTTATAATTCACACACTAAAACTAAGACAGATTTTGCCACAATGAATAAATACACAGTTTTCTACAAATAAAATAAGATCTGTTCCCAAACAACAGCTATCCAGATTGCTCTTCAAGCTGGCCGTTTAAGTCAACCCACGCCGGGGGAGGAGAAGGGAGGGCGTGGCGACAGCGAGACACAGGGGTTCCCTGGAGGCGTGGCCGAATGCAGACGCGTTAGAGCGGGGAATCCCGGAAACGTCTTCACCACCGGCAACGTATCTTCTCCGACCCAAACAAGGAGTAATATGGTAAATCAATAAAAGACAGAACCGCAACAGAGCTCAAACTCTCATTCCTGGACGAGTGCAGAAAAAAAATACTTTCCTGTCCAGGATGGGAATGACGCCTTCCACTCCTTTGCGCTGTCGAGCAGGCGGCCTGTCTCCAGTGTGGCTTGGCAACTTTCTGTCCTATAAAGAATCAGCAAAAAGGAAGTCCTCAGCAAAGCAACCACAGCGAGTGCTAGACCATCGGCATCAAGCAATGGATTTCGAGAGGAAAAAAAAAGAACGTCCCTTTATAGGAATACTTGCGTGCATTGTTTACTCGTATCTTCGATCAATCGTGTTGTCTGCCAGCCAAGGAGCACCCGCATAGGAAAGATAGATCAGCGTCCGGACTCCCCCCCTGCATCGTAAGTTTCCGTCCCTTTTATAGAGCTATAAGTTTATGATTATAATGATAAGGAGGTGTGGCAGCCATTTAGTCAATGGGGATCACCTGTAGTAGTCCATTACACACCCACAGTAGGCTTCCAACAAAACAACGTTAACACACGTGCTCATTATAAACACACATCACACGTGCTCAATATCTTTACACACTGACACTGCACACTACACTGCAATCAAATTAAAACACACCCATTACAAGGGAGCCATACTATCCCTCAACCCACTTTACATTTTCCCCATCTGACACTTGTGTTTACACCGGCTGTGACGCGGCACGTTTCAGAAGCTTCCCAGAAGCGGCTCTCCGCGCCGCTTCGCTAAATATAGGCGCCTAGTCTATTTTTGACGGACGCGCGTCCAAGTCGCAACGGAAATACAAAATAAAATAAAAAAATCCCTGTCAATTTCAAAATAAACACCTTGTGCAGACTCCCAAACGTATTGCATGTATATTGGCAATATATCCTAGGTAGGAGACATGAAATGGACGACGAGAGATTCATTCTGGAATCAGAAAAACACGTCGGACAGGCAAATCACGTGGTCTCACGCATCCAGTCACTCCGCTTCTGATATGCTCCCGGTGTGAGTTGGCACCGCGTGGAGGACGGAATAAACCTTGTCGCAGCCGTAATGCGCCGCACACGTGTTCAGTGTAAATGAGGGGTGTGGCCGGCGACACACTGGATGCATGGCGCAAGCGTCTCAGCTTCGTGGCGTGTCTGTTTTTAATTCGGCTCCTATGTTAACAGGTAAGAGCTTGCAGACTGCCTGGATGAGACGCGCAGAAAATGCGTGCATGCTAGAAATAGAACCAACGCCTATTTTTCACTCGACGCACGAGTGTTGGAAGCGTTTCCAGGTAAAATATAGTAGGGAAATTTGTTTATATGTCATTTTGTACACAGACACATATGAATTCATGACATTTTGATATTTTAAACTCTATAGGTTGACATAAATTCAGATAGAAATGTAATTTTAAAAATAAATAAATAATTATCGATTTTCAAATATTGCACCAGTCAAACATAGTCTATTTTGCCATTAATACTGTTGACTGTGTCCTTTATCAGTAGGCGTAGGTGTAGGTGTGTAAAAAAACGTTTATATTGTTGTCATGAAAACAAGATCCTGGGGCATGTTCAAGTTCAAAACGGTGCGCAACGTTTTGCTACGGTTTCCGGATTGAACGTCATGTTTCCTGGAAACGGCGTGCACCGGTGTGCAACGGGGTTTAAGATGTGTTTTCTCTTGTTTGGTGGGTGTGTCAGAACTGCAGTCCAATCAGCAGCAACTTGTATATAAAGCACGCGGTATTAAAGTGAACTCGCACAATGGCTTCAAGGAATATAATGTATAATAATAACACAATATAATGTGTTCGTTACAGCTCGGTATACGCAAACAACTGAAGATATTAGAAGACATGTTTGTAGTAAGTTTTATTGTAAAAATATAGGATATCAACATAATGATGTAGTTGTTTATATTTTTAGCTTCATTGCAAGTGTATGACATTTGGTATAGAAATAAACAATGGTAATTAAGTGCTTTTCCTACAAATGAGAAAGAAAATACAGGGTATTAAAACCGTTTGAACTATAAATAAAGTCAGTATGTGAGGCTAAATAGATGGCTCAAACACAAATAATGGCCTTCTCAGCTGCCATAGTTGCAACACTTGCGTCATCAGAACAGTGTGTTCAACGCATCACCGTTTCTGTTTAAAAAACGTTGTGCAACGTTTTGTCGGGGCTGAACGCAGCCCAGCTGTTTCCTTCAGCTGAATCCAGCTTCTTATTCGCAGCTTCTATTGACGCTCTCTGTTCCACCTTAAAAGATGCGATGCTTCCGCATATTGACGCTCAACTTAGGGGCAGAACTATGAAGTCAATATAATGCTCCATATATATGCAAAAGAATAAAGTTTTGCAAACGAAAATGAAAGTACTGAGAAAATTAAATGTGCTTTTTGCAAACAAAAATAAAAAATTCCAAAAGAAAATGACGTATAGGGAGACGTAAATATGTTTTTCAAACAAAATAAAGAATTACGAAAAATACTAATTAAAAACTACTAATTTGTCTGCAACGCTGCTTTTTGTGTTTCAGGCAAGTTAATCTTTACCAAGGGTAAGACTCTGCCACTCTCTGCTAAAATGCCTTGTTTAAACACACCCCACATGTCTATGCCACGATCAACACGTCATTCACGAGTGCTTGGAAAACTCCTGCCGAGTTGGAGACCCCGAACGGCATCACCAAGTATTCAAAGTGCCCTCTAGGGGTGTTAAAGGCGGTTTTCCACTCATCCCCCTTTACTGATCTGGACCAAATGATAAGCATTACGTAAATCCAGTTTTGTGAAGATGGATGCTCCCTGTAACCTCTTGAATGCAGAAGACATCAACGGCAAAGGATAGGTATTCTTTAACCGTGATGTTGTTCAGCTCTCAGTAATCAATACAAGGTTGCAGGGAACCATCCTTCTTACCAACAAAAAAGAATCCCGCCCCCGCTGGAAAAGAGGAAGGACGGATGAACCTTGATGCCAGAGAATCAGAAATATATTTCCCCATGGCCTCCCTCTCCGGAATGGAAAGAGAGTGGAGTTTGCCTTTAGGCGGGCACTTACCTGGAACAAACTCTATGGCACAGTCATAGGGACGATGCGTAGGGAGAGAAGCAGCATGAGACTCACTGAACACTTCCTTCAGGTCCAGATACTCTGCAGGCACGTTTGACCAAACCATAGTCTCTTCCTGAAAGACAGAAACAGACACAGCAGGACAAGCAGAAACCAGACAAGACTTATGACAATGTTCACTCCACAAGGTGATGGTGTTGGAACCCCAATCAACTCATGGGTTGTGTTTGACCAGCCAGGGATGACCTAACATAATGGGTGCCAAAGGGGAGTCCTTGAGGAGAAGGGACAGGGTTTCGGTGTGATTGCCAGAGGTGAGGAGAGTCATGGGTCCTGTAGTGTGGGTGACGTGTGGCAGTTCCTGGCCATTGAGTGTGCTGACAGTAATCTGATGTGACAGGGGAAGGATGGGAAGTTTCAGGTGATGTGCAAGGTTAGTGCCACCTAATAGTTGCCTGAAAACTTACTACCGGGCTGACTCTTTTACCGGACATGTGAGCAAAAGATGTCCAGAGCCACCTGCCAAGGTGCGAAACTTGATGGCCACGGAGAGATTTCCCTGCTTGACATCCGCAAGCTCTCGGGCCGCTTCCTTGCCGGCCACAACTCAGTCAAACACCCTCTTCATTTCCTTGGAGAGGGAGTGGAACGAGGCGCAGCATTGGTCATGGTTTTCCCACACCACCGTTCCCCACAGAGCAGCTCTAGTCTCAAAGGTGCGAGGCTGTAGAGAAAAATGCATGGAAAATTTTGTCAAGAATGTTCTGCAGTAATTGGGCTCACCAGAGTAGCTTTCCGGCACCGGAAGGCAAGGCTCGGGCCTCGCCAGTCATTACAGTAGTGGTAGTGGTTCTCGGGGATGGCCCGGAGAATGGGCGGTGCGGGTGGCGTAGCGGGAGTTGTCAGCTGATGGATTTGCTAGGTGAGCTCAGACACCTGTGTCACCAGTGCTTGGACTGCGCGTCTGGTGTTGACTATGCTCTCTTGCTGCTGATCCATGCAGGTGATGCTTTGGTGAGTGAACTCCGTGAGTGATGGTGGTCAGAGCGTTCTGTAATGACAGGAAGGAGGTGTCTGATGGGCTGATGACTTCCTTGTTCTATAAAGTCCCTCCTTCAGAAATACGTAACGAGTTCTGATTGGGCCAGCGGTTCCTGTGTTGTGATTTGACAGCAGCTTAGAGCATGCGGCCCTCCTGGAAACGAGATTGGGCTAGAACGCACGTGCTGGATATATACTTATAATCACAGGAGCATTTTTACAGAAACTGTTAAATGCACCAACTTAAATAATAAAATACACTTACCGGTTGTGGTCCATAACCAACGCCTTCTCCAGACAAAGAGGGAACTGCACCATCTTTCAAGAATAATCTTTGTGCGAATCTGGCATTAAACTGATCGAGATTGAGGAAGTTGTCCTCAGCAAGCTGTCCTCAGCAAAATGTGCTGTACATAGTTTTACATGTGTATTATAATTTTCGGGAACCGAGTTAAACATTGAATGTAACCAGTAATCTCCAAGTATAGCATCCCTGGGAAGCCCAAACAAAGATGACACGTTTCAACGACATGGCAAACACAAACGCAGCTCTTCCTTCTTCTCGTCGGAGCGCAACAAGACCACGCCCCACTTTTTGTGAATTCATGTGGGTGGAGGTTAGTCAAAAGTTTTAGTGACGTTTTAGTGATGTCATTACTGCAGAAACTAGAGGGATGTAGTCCAAATGGGTCGTTTGTTGTAGGCAAATTCTGTTAAATAAAATATCTCACTTGGCATTGAACTTTGAGCTTTAGAATTTTACAGATATTATTTATACTCTAACAAGAACATTACACACTAACTAAAGATTAAAACATGGGATCACGAAGAAGGGGACCTTTATGCAGTCATACAAACAAATAACACGGAGACAGGAGGCTGGGAGAGTGCTGTAGGTCGGGTAGCAATCCAGGGAGTGACAATGTTCAATGGTGATCCAGGTTTTGGTGGTGAGTATGCAGCAGGAGAGAGTGACACAGGAACTGCTGTGTGAGAGCCGTAAAGGTGAATCGTGAAGTCTGTGGAAAGTGAGGAGTGGATGGGGTTCCGAAACGAAGACAATCCTACGAAGAGAAGAAACATGAAACGGGAACGAGAGAATCAGGAAGTAACACTCGGACTGCATACAACGCTCTGACAAACACAAGACGAAAGACAGGCCAGTATGTAGGGAATGGGTAATGAGTAGCAGCTGGTGATAATGAACAATTAACGGAGAAGCCCACATGTAACAATCAGTGCTGACGCAAGACACACACACACTCCACCCACATAGTGCAAAACCCGAGCCACGGTATCATCTTGCCCTAACATCCCCAGGGCAGGAATATTACTCACATATAATGACTGAAAGTACAGGTAATCCAAGATTGATGTTCAAAACAATTAACAAACTTCTTAAACCTCATAATCAAACTACTGATTCCTCTGTTGGGTTGTGTAACAAATTTCACAAATACTTTACGGAGAAAGTTCAAGATATATATAGCTCCATGGCTACCGGTCCATCTCATTTATCTGAAGAGCCCTATCCTTTATATTTATCTTCTACTTTCATTAATTTTGTCATTGTCACCACAGATGATATTTCAAAACTGGTTATGTCTATGAATTTAGCTTCATGCTCACTTGATCCAATACCTAACGAGATTTTTAAAAAGTGTCTAACAATATTATGCCCCTCCATCACAGGCATTATTAATCACTCCTTATCAACTTAAGTTAGCTGCCATCACGGCAGTCGCAAAAAAGGCTAGTTGTGATATGGAGAAACTTTCTATAGGCCTATCGCCCATCTACCTTTTCTAGCTAAGGTCTTGGAACGGGTTGTAGCTGGCCAGTTAAAGCGATATCTGTCTATCAATAATCTCCTAGAACCATATCAGTCCGGATTTAGATCAGGCCATAGTACTGAGACTTCTCTCGTCCGGGTTGTAAATGATCATTTCATTTCTGCTGATATGGGTGTCTGTAGTATTTTGGTATTGTTAGACATTACGCCTCTTTTAACACTATATCACATGCTGTCCTTCTTGAAAGACTGTCTGTATATCTAGGAGTCTCTGGTACTGCTCTTAAATGGTTTACATCTTATTTTACAAATCGTTCCCAGTTTGGGGGGGCACAAATCTTTGCCAACTCTAGTCCAGCAAGGTGTCCCACAGGGGTCTGTGCTTGGTCCATTCTTTTTTAACATCTATATGTTGCCTTTGGGTGACATTATTCATAAGTTTGGTTTAGGTTTTCATTGTTATGCTGATTATACGCAGATCTATATCAGCATGCACCCTGATCCTAATCATTCGGTTACAGCCCTTAGCACCTGCTTCGATGTGATAAAATCCTGGATGCATGACAATTTTCTTAAGCTTAACCAAGAAAAAACAGAACTTCTTTTTTCGGTACATCAACATCTTTACTCAAACTGAATATTTCAGTGTTGACTACTGTCAAGCACTTGGTTACTCCATCTCTTCAAGTGCGTAATCTTGGCGTTATTTTCGACTGTGAACTTATGTTCGATGCACATATGACATATTAAAAAGGTATCAAAGATTACATTTTTCCACCTTAGAAATATCGCTAGACTGCGACCATTTCTATCATTGCCAGATCCAGAAAGGCTTTTACATGCCTTTTTTTACATTGAGGCTTACTGCTAGGCGCTCTATCTTTGTCTCCTAAATAAATCAATCAAAAAATTACAATGTATAACCATGTAATAATGCCAGTACTTTCAGATTTTCATTAGCTGCTGATACAAGCGTGTATTGAATTCAAAACAGTTATTTTAACATATAAAGCTATTCATGGGACGGCTCCTGCTCATCTCTGCAGTTTAGTCACTGCTCATGAGCCAGCTTGCACCTTGTGCTTTTCCAGGTCATGCATTCTCCAGCAGCCTCGATAACCACGACCTAACTAACTATTAATAAACAATAATTAGGAGTTTACTGAGGCAAAAGTCATAGTTAATAATTATAAACTTGCTGATAATTTTCTCACCCCCATGTCATTAAGATGTTCATGTCTGTCTTTTTTCTGTCGAAAAGAAATTATTCCAGGATTTTTCTCCATGGACTTTAATGGGGATGCTAGCTGGTCTGTGTACTCACCTTGTCGTGTCTTGTCTTCAGGCTCCAGTGTCTTTAGCTGTTTTCCTCTGCCTCCTGTTCTCACGAACGCAGTGCTCCTAGTATCTTCCAGCTTTCATTCCTCTGGTCTCGGCTGTCGAATGAGCTAAACTGTGGAACGTTACTTATCTGCTTCGACTTCTCATTCTCTCACTCGGGTGCATTCCTCAACCATACGAGCTAAACTGTGGAACGTTACTTATCTGCTCTGTCTCATCTGCTTTAAAAAAGCACAGTGTAAATTCACAACTGAATCCAGCCTGTTTCTCCTGACAGAACAGTCTGACCACATTATGGATTCAGCAGGATCTGATCCACTTCCCTCGGCTCTTGTACAGCAGGGAGTTTTATTACCTGGGACAGGTGTTCTTCACACCTGTCCCACGATTCCAAACCCCATGCCAACAATACGCTGGTCTACGATGGCGATCCAAATGCCTGTCAAGCATTTCTCTCCCAGTGCTCGCGGGTGTTTTTTCTGCAGCCCCGGCGTTACGCAAATGAAGAGGCCAAAGTTGCTTATGTTCTTACACTTCTTTCGGGCCGTGCTTGCGAATGGGGAATTGCCGTATGGAGATCGCGGGCTCCCTGTCGTGCCACCTTCGCGGATTTTAATCAAGAGATGGCCAAATTGTTAGATCGCTCAGCTCAGGGTGACGAGTTGGCACCCAGTTATCGCAGCTGTCGCAGGGGAGGTACTCAGTCACTGATTATGCCATCCAGTTCCAGACGTTAGCCCTGGCGTGTGGCTGGAATGAGCTCCAAGGGAGACCACTTCGCGCTTCAGTGCCCGTTAAAAGCCAGGGCCCACCAGTGAGGCGGAGAGTCCTGGTGAGCATGGTTCTCAGTTCAAGCTCTCCAGCAGCGCGCACTAAGCTGCCATTCAAACTCTCTTTTCAGAGTCATTCACACACTAGACTCACCCTTGTGGATTCAGAGGGGAACTTTCTCGATGCTGCTTCTGCTCACTGTTGGAACATACCGCTTATTCCTCTGGTTAGTCCCGTATCAGCATGGTCATTAGCGGGCAGTCCCCTTACCACCATCACCCATTTCACACCCAAAATTAATCTTCACATTGCTGGCAACCATTGTGAGCAGATTTAACTGTTTATCATTGATTCCCCTAAGGCTTCTTTAATACTGGGACACCCTTGGTTACATAAGTAATATCCACACATTGACTGGGTCAGTAATTCAGTTTTAGCCTGGAGTCAGTCTTGTCACGTGTCGTGTTTGGGTGCTGCTTTTCCTCCTGTCTCGGTGTCTTGTGTTTCACAGGAGGATTCCTCTGATCTGACTGGTGTTCCGGCGGAGTACCATGATCTTCGGGCGGTCTTCTGTAAGGCCCAGGCCACCTCACTACCTCCGCATCGCCCCTACGACTGTGCCATTGATCTTCTCCCGGGCTCTTCTACACCTAAGGGTCGTTTATATTCCCTTTCGGGTCCTGGGAGTGAGGCCATGGACAAGTATATATGTGAGTCACTTCAGGTTGGGCTCATCCGCCATTCCTCCTCTCCTGCTGGTGCTGGGTTTTTCTTTGTTCAAGAGAAGGACAGCTCCCTGCACCCCTGTACTGATTACAGAGGTTTGAATGACATTACTATAAAGAACAGGTACCCCCTACCTTTAATGTCTTCTGCTGTTGAATTGTTGCAGGGAGCTCAGGTCTTCACCAAGCTAGATCTGAGCAACACCTACCACTTGGTGCGCATTCGGGAGGGGGATGAGTGGAAGACGACCTTTAACACCCCTTCGGGACACTACGAGTACTTGGTTCTTCCGTTTGGTCTTAAAAATGCTCCAGCCATTTTCCAGGGACTCGTCAACAGCATGTTGGATGACATGATTAATCAATTTGTCTTTGTGTGTTTGGATGATATCTTGCCCCCCCCCCCCTCTCCAATTACACACCCAGCATGTCAGATGGGTTCTCCAGCAGTTGCTAGAAAACCAGTTGTTTTTCAAGGCAGAGAAGTGCAAATTCCATGCCGAGTCTGTTACGTTCCTTGGCCACATTATTTCTATGGGAGGGATCAAGCCTGATCCCACTAAGATCTGTCACCCAGTGGCTGATCCCTGATTCCCTTAAAGCTCTGCAGTGTTTCCTGGGTTTTGCCAACTTCTACCGGCAATACAGCAGGAATTTTGGCCAGATCGCTGAACTGCTCACAGCCTTAACCTCCACTAAGGTGTCCTTCAGATGGAACCGGGAGGCACAGGTAGCCTTTGACATTTTAAAGTCCCGTTTTGTCTCTGCACCTGTTTTGTTGGTTCCAGGTCCTGAGGCCCAGTTCATTGTCGAGGTTAATGCTTCGGACATTGGGGTTGGCGCAGTTCTATCTCAGCATTCCCTCCATGACGGGAAGGTCCACCCGTGTGCATTCTTCTCTCGTCATCTCAGCCCTGCAGAACGTATCTACAACATCAGCAATAGAGAGCTGATGGCGGTACAATTGGCCTTGGGTGAGTGGCATCACTGGTTGGAGGGGTCGGGGCAGCCCTTCTTGGTCTGGACGGATCACAACAACCTTGAATAGATCCGTTCGGCCAAGAGGCTGAGCTCGCGTCCGGCCCACTGGGCGCTCTTCTTTGCCAGATTCAACTTCACCCTCTCGTACCGACCGGAATCTAGGAACACCAAACCCGATGCCCTCTCTCGCTTGTTCGAGGCCCCAGGGAGGGAGTTTGCAGCCAAGGCCATCCTTCCTGAGGGGGTGTGGGTCGGGCTCTTTCATGTGGTATCGAGCAGCGGGTTGAGGAAGCTGGTCGAGGGGTGCAGGTGCCAGGAGAGTGCCCAGCGGACAGGTTGCCGGTGCCGGCTGCGCTGCGCTCTGAAGTCCTTGAGTGAGGTCACACATCCAGGTTAGTCTGCCTCCAGGTATTCGGAGAACAATGTCTGCCATCCGACAACGTTTCTGGTGACCTGCTATGGCCACAGATGTTAGACAGTTTGTGTTGGCCTGCCCAACATGTGCCCAATGTAAGCCTGTCAGTCGCCCTCCTGATGGTCTACTTAATCCTCTCCCTATCCCTTCCTGCCCTTGGTCACACATCGACCTTGATTTTATCTCTGGGCTTCCCCCGTCGAGCATCTCTGTGGGTTGCCTGTGGATGTGGTTTCAGATAGGGGTCCCCAGTTAGTCTCCCGGTTCTGGAGGGAATTTTGTAGACAGATTGGGGCCTCTGCGAGTCTGTCTTCAGGTTTTCATCCCCAGACCTATGGGAAGTGTGAGCGGGCCAACCAGGATCTAGGAAGAATGCTCCGCTGTCTAGCATCCAATAATCCGAGTTTCTGGTGCCAGCAGCTCTCCGTTGGCAGAATACGCTCATAACACCCTTCCTGTAGCCACGTCAAGTATGTCTCCTTTTGAGTGTGCCGTTGGTTATAACCCACCTCTGTTCCCGTCACAGGAACCCGAGGAGGATTTTGGTCCAAACCTCTGGCTGAACCAAGTCTGCAGCCGATCGTCGCCGGACCTCTCCTCCTGCATATGTGTGTGGTCAGCGGGTTTGGCTTTCTACCAAGGATCTGCGTCTCCGGGTGCCTTCTCGTAAGCTGGCACCCAGATTCATTGGGCTATTCCGCATCACCAAGGTTGTTAGTCCGGTGGCGATCAGGGTCAAGCTTCCTCCTACTCTTGGTCAGGTTCAGCCGGAGTTTCATGTTTCCAGGCTCAAGCCGGTGTTCTCTTCCCCCCTTAATCATGCTTGTAGTCACCCCACCCCCTCATCTTGTGGATGGATCTCCTACCTATACGGTTAAGAGATTACAGGATGAGCGGCGACGCGGCAGGGGGTTTCAGTATCTTGTGGATTGGGAGGCTTGTGTTCCAGAGGAGAGGTGCTGGGTGCCGTCCCGGGACATTCTGGACTGCTCGTTGATTGAGGGCTTCTGTCTGCATCGAGGTAGGCCCCTTCATGGAGCGCCAGGTGATGCTCCTGGGATGCTCTCTGATCTACTGTCTGGTCTGTGTACTCACTTAATTAGTGTGATTAAATCTTGAGTCAAAGTTGGAGGAAGGCACTGTTTACTCTAATAATTACTTTTATTTATAAAAGTATGTGCATATATTGCATAACTACTTTCCAATACATACAATATAAAAAATAAAACATAAATGCAAGTTATTTATTATTGTTAAAAAATGTCATAGAAGTCTTGCTTAGGTGAGGTGGGATTTGCAGTCTGACAATCACAGTCATGTAATCACATAAAACATATGTTTAAAATAAAATCCAATAGATAAATACTGCACTGCAGTACACCTGCAAAGCGTTAGCACTCGTTAGCTTGTCATTAGCGTTTTCTTTTCTCCTCTCCTCTCGTTTTCCACAAGTTCATCAAACAACCACAGTAAGAATATTTCATCAAGCACGGTGAGTAATGGCTTCTCCTACAATTGTTATTTGCACCTCTTGCCACATGTACAGTTTATCTATCTCTGTCGCTGATGAGGGATTCACATGTGATAAATGCAGGGAAATAGTTAGGCTGACAGAGAAGATTTCAGAATTAGAGACACGCATCCAAACTTTAATTGAGGACAGTAAGAATGTTAGGGCTCTAGATATGGCTTTGGATGCGTCTAGCTCAGGGATTCCTGTACATTGTCCGGTTCCAGCAGAGCCCCTGCAGCAGGGCAACTGGGTGACGGTGAGGCAGCGTAGTCGTGGGTCAAAACACCGCTCTTCTGTTCCGATCAAAAAATTAAACAGGTTCTCCCCACTCAGTGATGCACCCACTGAGAAACCTGATGAAAGTGCTCTAGTTATTGGTGATTCTATTGTACGGAACGTGAATATAGAGACACCAGCCACCATAGTCAAATGTTTACCGGGAGCCAGAGCGCCTGACATCTTGGCAAATTTAAAAGTGCTGGCTAATGCTAAACGTAAATACAGTAAGATTGTTATTCATGCCGGCGCTAATGATGTTCGACTTCGCCAGTCGGAGATCACTAAAAATAACTTTAAAGAGGTGTGTGAACTTGCAAGCACGATGTCAGACACTGTAATATGCTCTGGTCCCCTCCCTGCTTACCGTGGTGATGAGATGCATAGCAGATTGTCATCACTCAATGGCTGGATGTCTAAGTGGTGCCCACAGAATAACATAGGTTATATAGACAATTGGACGAGCTTTTGGGGCAGACCTGACCTGTTTAAAAGAGATGGTCTTCATCCCTCCTGGGGTGGCGCCACTCTTCTGTCTAGAAATATGGCAAATAGTCTTAGTGTTTATACTTGACTAACTGGGGCCCAGGTCAGGAAGCAGACAGACTGGCTAAACCGACCGTCTGCTAGCTGCCTCCCGTCACAGAGGTCAGTTAATTCTCAGCACATAGAGACTCTTTCACCTAGATATCACACTATAGAGACTGTGTCTGTTCCACGAACTAGAAAATACAAAAAACGTCCAAACCAAGTTAAGGTTAACAATTTAATTGAGGTTCAACAAATAAAAAACAAATGCAATATGGATAAACAAATGATAAAGATTGGCTTATTGAATATCAGATCCATTTCTACGAAAACACTTTTTGTAAATAATATGATAACTGATCATAATATAGATGTGCTCTGCTTGACAGAAACCTGGCTAAAACCTGATGATTACATTATTTTAAATGAGTCCACCCCCAAAGATTATTGTTATAAACACGAGCCGCGTCTAAAAGGCAAAGGGGGAGGAGTTGCTTCAATTTATAATAACGTTTTCAGGATTTCTCAGAGGGCAGGCTTCAAGTATAACTCGTTTGAAGTAATGGTGCTTCATATAACATTATCCAGAGAAACCAATGTTAATGATAAATCCCCTGTTATGTTTGTACTGGCTACTGTATACAGGCCACCAGGGCACCATACAGACTTTATTAAAGAGTTTGGTGATTTTACATCCGAGTTAGTTCTGGCTGCAGATAAAGTCTTAATAGTTGGTGATTTTAATATCCATGTCGATAATGAAAAAGATGTATTGGGATCAGCATTTATAGACATTCTGAACTCTATTGGTGTTAGACAACACGTTTCAGGACCTACTCATTGTCGAAATCATACTCTAGATTTAATACTGTCACATGGAATTGATGTTGATAGTGTTGAAATTATTCAGCCAAGTGATGATATCTCAGATCATTATTTAGTTCTGTGTAAACTTCATATAGCCAAAATTGTAAATTCTACTTCTTGTTACAAGTATCGAAGAACCATCACTTCTACCACAAAAGACTGCTTTTTAAGTTATCTTCCTGATGTATCCGAATTCCTTAGCATATCCAAAACCTCAGAACAACTTGATGATGTAACAGAAACTATGGACTCTCTCTTTTCTAGCACTTTAAATACAGTTGCTCCTTTACGCTTAAGAAAGGTTAAGGAAAACAGTTTGACACCATGGTATAATGAGCATACTCGCACCCTAAAGAGAGCAGCCCGAAAAATGGAGCGCAGCTGGAGGAAAACAAAACTAGAGGTATTTCGTATTGCTTGGCGGGAAAGTAGCATATCCTACAGAAAAGCATTAAAAACTGCTAGATCTGATTACTTTTCTTCTCTTTTAGAAGAAAACAAACATAACCCCAGGTATTTATTCAATACAGTGGCTAAATTAACGAAAAATAAAGCCTCAACAAGTGTTGACATTTCCCAACACCACAGCAGTAATGACTTTATGAACTACTTTACTTCTAAAATCGATACTATTAGAGATAAAATTGCAACCATTCAGCCGTCAGCTACAGTTTCGCATCAGACAGTGCACTATAGACCCCCTGAGGAACAGTTCCACTCATTCTCTACTGTAGGAGAGGAAGAATTGTATAAACTTGTTAAATCATCTAAACTTACAACATGTTTGTTAGACCCTATACCATCTAAGCTCTTAAAAGAGGTGCTTCCAGAAGTCATAGGTCCTCTTCTGACTATTATTAATTCCTCATTGTCATTAGGATATGTCCCCAAAACCTTCAAACTGGCTGTTATTAAGCCTCTCATAAAAAAGCCACAACTTGACCCCAGAGAACTAGTTAATTATAGACCAATCTCGAATCTCCCTTTTCTGTCCAAGATACTAGAAAAGGTGGTATCCTCACAATTATATTCCTTCTTAGAGAAAAATGGTATATGTGAGGATTTCCAGTCAGGATTTAGACCGTATCATAGTACTGAGACTGCCCTCCTTAGAGTTACAAATGATCTGCTCTTATCATCTGATCGTGGGTGTATCTCTCTATTAGTTTTATTGGATCTTAGTGCTGCGTTTGACACAATTGACCACAACATTCTTTTGCATAGACTTGAACACTTTGTTGGCATCAGTGGAAGTGCATTAGCATGGTTTAAATCGTACTTATATGACCGCCATCAGTTCGTAGCAGTGAATGAAGATGTATCATATCGATCACAAGTGCAGTATGGAGTACCTCAAGGCTCAGTTCTAGGGCCGCTACTCTTCACGCTTTATATGTTACCCTTGGGAGATATCATCAGGAAACATGGTGTTAGCTTTCACTGTTATGCTGATGATACGCAGCTCTATATTTCCTCGCAGCCCGGTGAAACACACCAATTTGAAAAACTAATGGAATGCATAGTCGATATAAAAAATTGGATGACGAGTAATTTCTTACTGCTAAATTCAGAAAAAACAGAGGTGTTAATCATAGGGCCTAAAAACTCTACTTGTAATAACCTAGAACACTGTCTAAGACTTGATGGTTGCTCTGTCAATTCTTCGTCATCAGTTAGGAACCTAGGTGTGCTATTTGATCGCAATCTTTCCTTAGAAAGCCACGTTTCTAGCATTTGTAAAACTGCATTTTTCCATCTCAAAAATATATCTAAATTACGGCCTATGCTCTCAATGTCAAATGCAGAAATGTTAATCCATGCATTTATGACTTCAAGGTTAGACTACTGTAATGCTTTATTGGGTGGTTGTTCTGCACGCTTGGTAAACAAACTACAGCTAGTCCAAAATGCAGCAGCAAGAGTTCTTACTAGAACCAGGAAGTATGACCATATTAGCCCGGTCCTGTCCACACTGCACTGGCTCCCTATCAAACATCGTATAGATTTTAAAATATTGCTTATTACTTATAAAGCCCTGAATGGTTTAGCACCTCAGTATTTGAATGAGCTCCTTTTACATTATACTCCTCTACGTCCGCTACGTTCTCAAAACTCAGGCAATTTGATAATACCTAGAATATCAAAATCAACTGCGGGCGGCAGATCCTTTTCCTATTTGGTGCCTAAACTCTGGAATAACCTACCTAACATTGTTCGGGAGGCAGACACACTCTTGCAGTTTAAATCTAGATTAAAGACCCATCTCTTTAACCTGGCATACACATAACATACTAATATGCTTTTAATATCCAAATCCGTTAAAGGATTTTTAGGCTGCATTAATTAGGTAAACTGGAACCGGAACACTTCACATAACACCGTACTTTCTACATCATTAGAAGAATGGCATCTACGCTAATATTTGTCTGTTTCTCTCTTGTTCCGAGGTCACCGTGGCCACCAGATCCAGTCTGTGTCCAGATCAGAGGGTCACTGCAGTCACCCGGATCCAGTACGTATCCAGACCAGATGGTGGATCAGCACCTAGAAAGGACCTCTACTGCCCTGAAAGACAGCGGAGACCAGGACAACTAGAGCCCCAGATACAGATCCCCTGTAAAGACCTTGTCTCAGAGGAGCACCAGGACAAGACCACAGGAAACAGATGATTCTTCTGCACAATCTGACTTTGCTGCAGCCTGGAATTGAACTACTGGTTTCGTCTGGTCAGAGGAGAACTGACCCCCCAACTGAGCCTGGTTTCTCCCAAGGTTTTTTTCTCCATTCTGTCACCGATGGAGTTTCGGTTCCTTGCCGCTGTCGCCTCTGGCTTGCTTAGTTGGGGTCACTTCATCTACAGCGATATCATTGACTTGATTGCAAATTAAAACAGACACTATTTCAACTGAACAGAGATGACATAACTGAATTCAATGATGAACTGCCTTTAACTATCATTCTGCATTATTGAGACACTGTTTTCCAAATGAATGTTGTTCAGTGCTTTGGCGCAATGTATTTTGTTTAAAGCACTATATAAATAAAGGTGATTGAAATACACGCATTCATATCATTTGTGTTTTTATTTTGATATTTTCCATATTTATTCTAAATGGATTCATTGTCCAGTCGTCCAACAGTATTAAAGACAATATATTATAGTGTCAGACCTTCAGTTACAGTATTGAGTTATTATTTAGAGATTAAATAGCTCATTGTAACTGATTCATCTGATTTTTTGGGAGAAAAATCTTGATTACGTTTCTAAATTTCTTATTAATGTTTTCAACTGTAAATCATTTTGAAACATTTAACCTGTTTCTCATGTCACCCCGTCCCGTATACGGGACGCCTACGTTGACTATACTATATTACAATCAAATTTAATCTAATCTTGACAAACTAAATATCGTTGGAAAGGTCTAAGACTCCCAAATATATATTATACCAATATTTTTTGTTAAAAATTATGTAGGAAAAGTAATAGATCAATTTATGACAAGAGTGCACCCTCAGAAATCTACATTACAAAAGGAGCTTTGACCTTTGTTTAAAAAAAAGACTTCTTTGTTGCCTTTTTCTCTATCACATTTTAGAAATCATCAGAAGTTATATATCACTTGAAAACATAAAATCTCAAAATTCATCCTTTAAAACCCATTTTAAAATCAGACATTGCATTACCATGTAAATGGCACATCAAAATCATGTTACAAAATGTTTTCAGTCATGAATTATAAAAATGTAGGTTTGTATCATGCACATTCAAGTCTATCTTCAAAAATGTGAGTGACAGTTAACAGGTTAAAGCAGTTTGGGTTAACCATGCAGAACTCAACACTGATTATTGTCAGACTTTCAGAATCCCTTATTCTTTAATTAAGATTATAATAATTTAATTTTAAAGCACAGCCTCCATGAAATCAGACTTTAACACCACTTTTTAATTTGAGGTCATTCTGAGCTTTAATACAGATTTAAAATCACAATAAATAGTTTAATAGCTATGCTACTGTTTTAAAAATAAAATATTTGCAAAGATATGACATGAAACACAGGCATCTAACAGTTAATCTTAAAAAAAAACATATACATAAACCCAAGCAGGAAATAAAACAGTTATCATATAAACATGTCCCGTTCTGTGTCTTAAACTCCTGGAACATTAGTGTCTCATATTTTAGAGCAGTCAGTGCAATTTATTAAAAATATTCAATTAAGTCTGTATGTGTGTGAAAATTTTCAGATTTAAAGCCCCTTTGTAATCTTCAACATTTTCATAAGTAAACTATAATAATAATAATAATAATAATAATAATAATAATAATAATAATAATAAATAGCAGTAACTGTAACTAATTAAAGTTACATTTATTTTGTAATTGAATGACTTAACTCCGTTGCATGTGAGTAGTTACTCCCCAACACTGGTTAGGTCACACAGTTTCACTGCTGATCCACGATGAACTGCAAACCCAGGATAGAGAGGCTGAGTAAATGTGGTCTTGAATCTGTGGATGAGGCTCATTGTGTCAGAGACGCTGTAGAAGGACATAGTCCCTGCTCTGTGATCCACATACACTCCTATTCTCCTGCAGCTGAAGAGTTCAGGGAAATCAGAACAACTGCCATTGTTCCAGAATGAGTAACTAGAAGGAGAACAAGACAGTCTCCAGGATTGATCATTATATCCAAATAAACACTCATTTCCCCGTCCCTTCCTACTTATGTTTTTATATGACACTGATATACCCACACCAAGACTCCCGCTCCACTCAGTCTCCCAGTAACAGCGTCCACACACACTCTCTCTACACAACATATGCAACAAACTATCAAATCTGTCTGGATGATCAGGATACTGCTGGACTCCGTCAGTGAAGGTAACTGCTCTGTTCCTCTCAGACAGACGGAGGTGTTTATTCACTGTGTTTGGATCCATAGTGAACCCACTGGAATCTGATGGAGATAAAACAGAATCACTGAACTGAATTTAAATGAGTTTGTCATAAATGTTTTTGTAAGTGTGGGAGCCTCTTGGGGTATGTTGCATATTATTGTATAAAAAAATATATAACTTTATTCCATGGTCTGTCTGAACACTTGACTCTGATTGGCTGTAGGTATACATTAAAACCGTTTAATGCAAAGGTAGTTCCAAGTCAGTTTAATCACTGTTCTTTAATGTGCTGCTTTTATTGACACACACACACACACACACACACATTCAGGAGCACAGGAACTTGTTGTCAAGGCTTCCTCATTATTTTTATTAATAAATTATTAATTTTATTAATAGCTTAGATACTGGACCGTTGCATTATATTCCTCAGGAACAAGGAGGTAAAATCGCTGTTTAAAAGATTAGTTCACTTTAAAGGAACACTCCACCGTTTTTTGAAATAGGGCTTATTCACATTATTTCCTACATTTAGATAGGTGGGCAAATGCATTTTGTGTCAGTGCATGCATTGTTTTAGTTTTACTGGGTCGGCGTTAGCTTAGCTTAGCACAATGAATGGAATCCTTTGTTGCCAGCTAGCATGGCCTGAGTAAAAGTTATCAAAAAATAAAAAAAACCCCACCTAATTACTTCTTGTGGACTGCGTATTCACAACGAGTACAAATAGCGATCCAGATTAACACTAGGCGATTTCCTAGGCAGATATTGACTTGGGACTATATTATGGGGAAGCACAGGCGAAGCACTGCTGCTTAGGCGAAGCACTGCTACTTCGGCGCAGAGATATCACGCAACACATTAAATCCCACGACTTCTGTCAACATGCCGGCGTGCAACGCGTCAAAAAAAACAGAAGAAGAACATACCGGCCTGACCTGCACCGAGTGTCTTCGCTTTTGGATGATTTATTTTGAGAAGTTACAGCAAACTTGGTTATTACCTGCATAGCAAAAGGTTGTGAGAACAAGCAAAGGACATACACGAATGTAATGTTTCACAGAATTCCATCTAATGTGGAACTGAGAAATAAATGGCTAGCAGCTCTGGAGATCTGTAGTTCAACGCCTCTCAACAAAATGACGGTACTACGTCTGAAAGATACGGCAGTCCCATATATTTTCAAAGCACAGGAAGAACAAAGTGCACATGTAAGTTGTCTTTTATTTCTCTTCCTTATGTTAATCTGTGTTTTTATTCGGATGTAAAATAGATGCTGCACTAGACTACGGATAGACTAGACTACTATCTAGACTACGAACCTGTAAAATTAAATGACTGAGGGGTAAGTTAGCTAGCCATATTTCTCTCACCAAGTTAGACTCGGGAGTTTTAGTATAACTACTAGAGAGGAGAAGGCTACTAGCATTTTGACCAAAGGAGGTAGCAGAACGGTCTTCATTGTTTATGTAACACACACATACACACACACGTTGCGTGATATCTCTGCGCCGAAGTAGCAGTGCTTCGCCTAAGCAGCAGTGCTTCGCCTGTGCTTCCCCATAATATAGTCCCAAGTCAATATCTGCCTAGGAAATCGCCTAGTGTTAATCTGGATCGCTATTTGTACTCGTTGTGAATACGCAGGCCACAAGAAGTAATTATGTGGGTTTTTTTTTATTTTTTGATCACTTTTACTCAGGCCATGCTAGCTGGCAACAAAGGATTCCATTCATTGTGCTAAGCTAAGCTAACGCCGACCCAGTCAAACTAAAACAATGCATGCACTGACACAAAAATGCATTTGCCCACCTATCTAAATGTAGGAAATAATGTGAATAAGCCCTATTTCAAAAAACGGTGGAGTGTTCCTTTAAGAATAAAAATTTCCTGAAAATTAACTCAAATTAACCAAAGATTCGCACTCAATCTTTTTACATCTGCTAGTACATTTATCATTGCTACATTGCTATTACCTTTATCATCACATGAGAAACACAAAGTTTCAATGCCTTCTTCAGAATGATAATTTACTCACACCCTAGAAAAGGTAGTATCCTCACAATTATATTCCTCCTTAGAGAAAAATGGTATCTGTGAGGATTTCCAGTCAGGATTTAGACCTTATCATAGTACTGAGACTGCTCTCCTTAGAGTCACACATGACCTGCTCTTAACATCTGATCGTGGTTGTATCTCTCTATTAGTGCTATTGGATCTTAGTGCTGCGTTCAACACTATTGACCACAACATTGTTTTGCATAGACTTGAACTTGGCATTAATGGAAGTGCATTAGCATGGTTTAAATCGTACTTATATGACCGCCATCAATTCGTAGCAGTAAATGTAGAGGTACATATTGATCACAAGTGTAGTATGGAGTACCTCCAGGCTCAGTACTAGGGCCGCTACTCTTCACGCTTTATATGTTACCCTTGGGAGATATCATCAGGAAACATGGTGTTAGCTTTCACTGTTATGCTGATGATACTCAGCTCCATATTTCTTCGCGGACCAGCGAAACATACCAATTTGAAAAACTATCATGCATAGTCGATATAAAAAACTGAATAAGGAGTAATTTCTTACTGCTAAATTCTGTAAAAACAGAAGTGTTAATTATAGGACCTAAAAACTAATAACCCAGAACACTGTCTAAGACTTGTTGGCTGCTCTGTCAATTCTTTGTCATCAGATAGGAACCTAGGTGTGCTATTTGATCGCAATCTTTCCTTAGAAAGCCACATTTCTAGCATTTATAAAACTGCATTTTTCCATCTCAAAAATATATCTAAATTACAGCCTATGCTCTCAATGTCAAATTCAGAAATGTTAATCCATGCATTTATAACCTCAAGGTTAGATTATTGTACTGCTTTATTGGGTGGTTGTTCTGCACGCTTAGTAAACAAACAACAGCTAGTCCAAAATGCAGCAGCAAGAGTTCTTACTAGAACCAGAAAGTATGACCATATTAGCCCGGTCCTGTCAACACTGCACTGGCTCCCTATCAAACATTGTATAGATTTTAATATATTGCTTACTACTCATAAAGCCCTGAATGGTTTAGCACCTCAGTATTTGAATGAGCTCCTTTTACATTATACTCCTCTACGTCCGCTACGTTCTCAAAACTCAGGCAATTTGATAATACCTAGAATATCAAAGTCAACTGCAGGCGACAGAACCTTTTCTTATTTTAGTGCCTAAACTCTGGAATAATCCATTGGTCGGGAGGCATACACACTCTTGCAGTTTAAATCTAGATTAAAGACCTATCTTTAAAAGAAATCTGGTTTACACATAACACACTAATATGCTTTTAGTATCCAAATCCGTTAAAGGATTTTTAGGCTGCATTAATTAGGTAAACCGGAACCGGAAACACTTCACATAACACCCTATGTACTTGCTACATCATTAGAAGAATGAGATCAGAGGGTCACTGCAGTCATCCGGATCCAGTACGTATCCAGACATGATGGTGGATCAGCACCTAGAAAGGACCTCTACTGCCCTGAAAGACAGCGGAGACCAGGACAACTAGAGCCCCAGATACAGATCCCCTGTAAAGACCTTGTCTCAGAGGACCAGCAGGACAAGACCACAGGAAACAGATGATTCTTCTGCACAATCTGACTTTGCTGCAGCCTGGAATTGAACTACTGGTTTCGTCTGGCCAGAGGAGAACTGGCCCCCCAACTGAGCCTGGTTTCTCCCAAGGTTTTCTCTCCATTCTGTCACCGATGGAGTTTCGGTTCCTTGCCGCTGTCGCCTCTGGCTTGCTTAGTTGGGGTCACTTCATTTACAGCGATATCATTGACATGATTGCAAATGATTGCACAGATACTATTTAAACTGAACTGAATGATGACATCACTGAATTCAATGATGAACTGCCTTTAACTATCATTTTGCATTATTGACACACTGTTTTCCTAATTAATGTTGTTCAGTTGCTTTGACGCAATCTCTTTTGTTTAAAGCGCTATTTAAAGGTGACTTGACCCCCATGTTATTTTAGTCAAAAATAAATTAAGTTTTTTGAGGAAAACAACAGGCTGAGGTCCAAATCTGCAGTTTCAGTGCAGCTTCAAAGAGCTCTACATTATCCCAGCCGAGGAATAAGGGTCTTATCCAGTGAAATGATCTGTCATTTTCTAAAAAAAAAAAAAAAAATCATATACTTTTTAATCATTACGGAGCCCCGAAATTGAAATGCAGGAAAAAAATGTAGTGTGCACGATTTACTAATTTGTTTAGCCTCAACTCCTCTAGAGATAAACAGTTTAGTTTTACCATTTTCGCACTGGTGGTAGCACTTTTAGCTTAGCTTAGCATAGATCATCGAATCTGATTAGACCGTTAGCATCTCGCTCAAAAATTACCGAAGAGTTTCAATATTTTTCCAGTTAAAAACTTGACTATTTAAAACTCTAGCTACATCGTTTACTAAGGCCGACGGAAAATAAAAAGCTGTGATTTTCTAGGCTGATATGACTTGGAACTATACTCTCACTCTGGCATAATAATCAAGGAACTTTGCTGCTGTACCATAGGTGCAGCAGGCGCAGTGATATTACGCAGTGCCTGAAAATAGTCTAGCTGTGTAGTTGCTAGTTTGTGTAGTTGCAGCAATAGCAGAGCAAAATAAATGTTATAAATTAATTCATTCAAATAAATGTGATATTACCACACTATATGTTTGTTTTTTTATCTTAGAATATTTTTATAAACTACATTACCTTACTCTATATGTGGACTATTTAGATTAGGGTTAGAACTTCATTTCATTAAAGATGAATGACTCTATATCCACAGCATTTTACATCTGCTCTGTTTATGAGAAGTCTTTTAAAAGTCAAACCTTCTCAAACCTGCATTTATGGTCTGGTAAAGTTTTATTTGTCTAGTTTAGAGTTTATTTATTGTTCTCCAATAATGTATTTTATTTTTTATTTTATTTTTTTATTACTGATCTATTTAACCATATGTGTGTGTGTGTGTGTTTCATGTCTTACATTGTAGAAACTCCTCTCTGATCTTTGGTTCATTGGTGGGGATAATTTCAATGTATGTTGCTAAGGGAAAAGACATATTATTTATACACACAATAATATATTAATATATTATTTGAGATTCTTCAACATGATGCAAGACTTATTTCTAAGCATTATTTTTTGCTTTTTACCTTTGCCAGAAATCTTGTCAATTTCATCTCTACAGAAATCCTCTAGTTTTTCTTTCAGTTGAGAGATAGACTTTCTTACATCATCAAAAGAGAGGAGAGAGCTCACAGTGACATCAGGAATATCTGTAGATTCAGGGGATATAGCAAGAGATTGGAAGGTCTACAGGAAGAGATAAACACAAAAAATATATTATACAAAAAATAAATAACACTTTTATAACACCAGCACTACAATCAAATACAGTATTCACTCTTTTCTTTTTTCTTTTTTTTCATTCAAATCATTTTAAGATTTGGGTCTTTAATGACATAACCTACCACTTTGATAGTATCTGTGTTTAATTTGCAATGTAAATTTACATTCATTCAGTTAGTAGGCACTTTTAATCCAAAGTGAGCATTACAAGAAAGAGATTTATTTTAAGAAGGTAATAAACGGTGAAGTGCCAACCGAACAAAGCTATGAACATTATCTAGAATAGTTCTGCATCAGGATACAGTTATAGAAAATATTTCCTGAATTTTGTGAGGGATTGAGCACTTCAGGTAGGGTCAAAGTTTCAGTTTCACCATTAGGTGGATGTATTGGACTGGATATACTGTAGCTGAGTGAGGTGTGGTCTATGTGCAGCTGACAGTTCTGACAGTGAGTTCTTTAGCAATCTGGAGTATAGCGCTAGATTTTAACTGAGGAGGTGGAGGCCAGAAGGTGAAAACCAGTTCAATATACATAACATCTCATCTGGTCTATGAGATTTTCTTAATCTGTTTCATCCATCAAGCAAAAAATCGTGATGGCTAAGAAAAATTACAGCACTTGTCCTCAGTAAACCACATGATTCATGTCTGTCGCAAATGTTAGAGACAGGTTAAGTTTATTACTTGGGGTAAAGGGTTTGTTTAATTTAATAACCATAATTTTGAGCAATAGTAATAGTGATGTTTGCCTTAGCAAAAACAACCAACCCAATTTAAATTAAAATGAAAATTAAAAACATCAAGACTATACCCATCTGTGTTTCAGATCTGTTACCTGGAGGAAATGTATGTGATCATCTGTTTGTGAAATCTGCTCCAGTTCAGCGCCTATCCTCATCAGATCATCAATCTCCTGCTCCAGTCGATATATGAGTCCTTCAGCTCGACTCACTGCAGCCTTTTCCCGTTCTCTGATCCGCTGTTTCAACTCAGAGCGGCTTCTCTCAATGGAGAGGATGAGCTCAGTAAAGATCCTCTCACTGTCCTCCACTGCTGTCTGTGCAGAGCGCTGTTAGACACACATCACAATCATCTCATACTGGTGTCTCACACAGCCTGTGACCCACAGTGGGCTTCAGTGGGACTGAAAAAGCTCAAACACAGGAAGAGAGTCCAAACTGAGTTTTAAGCATTTGCTATTCCTTCAAACTCACCTTATGAGACTCTACAGCCTTTCTTAGCTGCTCAAGATCTTTCTTTCTTTGCTGGATTCTCTGCTGGAATTTTCTCTTTCTCTCTTCCAAAACCACCTGTATGTAAATCAAATATTAGTGTAAACTTCTGAGATATTTCCTAAAACTAAATAAACAGACAGACTGAAAATTATTGTATAAATTCAATAATAGCTAATCATATTCATTTGAGGTTGCAGAATATGTAGTATGAGACTGCCATGAAGCGGCAAAAATTCAGAAACCAAACTTCATATGGATATTATTATGTAAAATAAAGTTGCACAAACAGATATTGCCACATTTAAATATAATTTTTATACTGGATATTTAATAAAGATGTGATGTGATTTTTCCTTTGGAGTGTTACAAGCTCTTGGTGCATAAAGAAGATCTGTAAAGTTGCAAAGACTAAAGTCTCAAGTTAAGTCAACCACTCATACCTAAAACGGCTCAATCTAACATGCCCCCACATCTACGTCACTATGTGAGAAGATTTGCATAGTGCCACCAAAATGTTCACGCAAAGAAAGGAGGCATTAAGTAGGCATAACTTTTATTCTCGTTGTAGTATTGTTGCTGCCAATGCCGCCATTGTGGAGTTGCTGTGTGTTTCATTGTAAAAGTGAAACTACTTCGTTTAGCCTTCCAAAAGAGGACAATATCCATTTCGTCATGCTTAGAGCTGATCCGTGCTGGACGCTGAGGAAATACATCAACTTTTTATCAAGCCCACTGGCTGTTCCTCACTCAAACTAGACTGCCGTCCATTCCTCAGTTACAACTTTGCAAGGACAGTCTGGTGCTTCTGACACATGTAACGTTTTTTATATTTAAAGAATTTGCACCGATGATAGATGATAGATCCAAATGTGAGTTTTGAGCGCTTGTTGTTTGTCGTTTCTCCAGACATGGTTTAAAGTTTATGCGCCGCGATAAGCAATGCAACGCATAAAAAGATTTTATAGTCAGTACATTATAGTCAGTAATTATGTCCACACTGGATGCAACAAATTGCCTAATTTATAGTGGATTTTATTGTTTTTGTCTTGTCATGCCCAGGACACAGGGCATCAAAGTATGTTAAGGGGCATTACATTTCCGTCACACGCTTGAGGTGTTGAAAATAGCTTATACAGTATAATATTTATCAGCTTATACAGTACCTTGCTTTTCAGAATGATGAGCTTTGTAAAAATCAACGCGTTTCAGAAAGGTGGACCATAGAGGAGCAACAACATTTACTGTACACTACTGTTTTTTAACCTTAAACTGCATAAACACATTACATTAAACCAAATACACAACCTAATGTTCTTTTTTAGCAGACCCCTTTAAGGAAATAGTAACCCCTGAGTAACCCTGCTACTCAAAAACAATGACAACAAAAAAGCCTAAAGCAGCTGAAAATGACAGACCAGTTTCAAACCTTCCTGTCAAAAGAGTTGTGTGAACTCAATAACAAACAATCTGGCTTCAAAAGCAGACATTGCACAGAGACTGTCCTTCTGTCTGTAGATGAAACTAGAGGTGTGTTTCACAGCTAATCACTGGGGAACCTCATGGTTCACTGCTTGATCCTCTGTTTTTCTCCATATACACAACATCACCAGGCACTATCCGAAAGGCATACAGTATGGCTTCTGCTTTCACTGCTACCACTGGGATCAAAAACAATAAAGGCCTGGTATATTTCTGTGTTCCACATTATCTAGCATGTATTTCTCAACTCCAGTCCTTGGGATGCAACATAATGTTTTATATGTATCCCTGTTTAACATACCAACAAGCTAATGAGTAGAATCAGGCACTTTAACAATAATCTAAAACTTTCTGAGAGGTGGGTCCAAAGGACTGAATCTGGGAAAGGAACACTGTGTCATTGTACACCAGACACAGGAAAGATGATGTTATGAACCCAGATGCAGGTATTTATTGAAAAGAGGAACGAAGATGACAGGTGAGAATCAACAATGTGATCACGCTATATTTCATGCCTTTTCAGGTAAACAGCACACAACACAAAGGAACAGACAAGACGAGGAGGTAACACTAGGGAGTACTTTTATAGAGATGCTGGAGATAATGCTAGAGATAAATAAATGGAAAGCAATTAGTATGGTGGAGCCGGGGGATCATTGCACCCAGGATAAACTGGGAACCCCACCAGAAGAGGAGCAGACACTGGTAAGCTGGAGGGAGTGGGTGTCTTGACGGGACTAGTGGAGACTAATGAGTTTGGAGACCGGGCAGGACCGGCAGAGACGAGAAGACTTGAAAGCAGTAAGGAACAGGAGGAAATTATGGAGTAAATTAATTCAAAAAGGAGAAAAAAGATCTCAGAGCCTGGAGGATGTGGAACGGGGGGCACCACTTTTAACAGACCAGCTACACTCAAATACTCACTGGAACAGACATGGGGAGAAACTCATACACCTGGTCAGAGTTGACGGCAGGCTCAGGTTCCAGGATGGACATGATGGCAGACTGGACCTGTGGTTAGCATTGGCGTTGGGTCTGCAGTGGGCTCTGGCTTTGAGTGGGGACAAACTAGGGGGGTTCCTGTGATGGTTGGGGATGACACTAGTGCCTTGACCGGGATGGTAGTGAGGTTTAGGGGGGTGAGTGTAATGGAGGCCAGCGAGTTGGTGCTGTGCAGGTAAACCTCACTCCCTTGATCTCAAGAGATGCACTAGCGACTCCTTGTTAGTGTGCCTGCCTCCCATGCTGGAGACCTGGGTTTGAGACCCACTCGGAACAAGAACGAGGTGTGGTGGTGAGGACCCGGGAGAGAGGGGTTACATATGCACACATCACTATCTGATTACGGCGGCATTTACCATCTTATAAATCGGCATGGTGTTGTGTAGCTGTTTGCCTCTGCAGTAAGCTATTATGCTTGTTTTCTCTGTTTGCTCAAATATTTTGCTCTTTTCAGTTATTCCTCTAAAAATAATTTCACAACTCTCTAAACAATAACCTTTATTACTTGCTTGCGTGGCAAACTGAGATTAAAAGCTTAAGCTTCCTGTTTCCGGAGGTTGCTGGTTTCTCTCATTTTTCGAGGGCTGAACCATACAGAAACTTAGGAGGGTCGTAAGCAGTTTCCATTACGTCTGATTTCTGCATGTCACCCAAGCCTGACGGGTTTAGAAGTAACTCTCTCTCACCTGATATAGCCAAGCTATCCTCTGATAGATCAACGTGGTCAGCCATTACATCTTACTCTACAGCTAAAATCGGAAAAGAAGCAGAAACAGAGCATGGATTCAGATGCAGGTGACAGGCCACTGAAGACTCTACTGCTGAGTGTCTGGCCAAATCCAGTTCTCCCATCCCTTGAGTCTCTAACACGGAATACCCCTTGGTAGGTAGCTTGATCCTTAAAGGGCCAAACAAATACCAGGAAATTTCCTTCATGCAAAAAGGCGTGGCAGGCAGTAGTTGCTGCAGGTTGAGCAGGCGGCAACCTTTTCCCATCATAAAGGTCCCTCTGAGCTCCTTTGGCATCTACAATTTTGCTGTGGTTCGTTTACAGACCTTGTGCAGATTACTGTCTGCTTGAGAGTCCTAGTCGATCATGCTAGGTGGTCTAGACCAGGGCTATTCAAATCTTGCCCTGGAAGGCCAGTGCACTTCAGACTTTAGCTCCAACCCTGATCAAACACACCTACCTGTGATTTTCTAATGATCCCAAAGACATTTATTAACAGGCTCAGGTGTGTTTAATTAGGGTTGGAGCTAAATTCTGCAGTTCAATGGCCCTCCAGGGCAAGATTTTAATTGCCATGGTCTGGACTATTGGTCAGGGAAGAGGTAATTGTCTTCCTTCTCTTCATTTTCCATGTCCAAATCAAGGTGGTCAAAGTTAGCATTGCACTCTGCATCCTCGTCCCCCGGTTCAACTTCCTCCTGAGTGAGCAGGCCCTTAACAGTGGAGGGATACCCAGGGATTCGGCTTCCATCATGTCTGCCCAACTCATAGTAGCTTGCGTTAGATGGTCAGTTGCCACAGATTGTGGCAAAATTTCTTTGCATGGGTCCTGCATTTCAACCACTGCCACTCTCAGCCTCCTTTCCAAGATTTCCACCGGCAATGATACACAGTGAGTGCATGTTTGTGGGTCGCGAGCAACATTCGAGTGTGCTTCGGCCCATGCACATGATGCAGCTTCACATGACAAGTTAATTAAATCTTCTGAAGTTCATTCGTTAAATCTTTAATAACTGACAGCAGCTTTTATATTTGGTTGGAGAGCAAAGCATTTGAGTCACGCATACATCAACTGACAAAGAAGCTAGTGGAGAAAGAAGTGACTGGATCTAAACCTTCAGATGACACCAGGAAAGCCATAACGGTGGGGAAGGTTAGTACAATTGCAAGGGCCTCAACGAGGGAGAGGGAGTCCAAATGTGATTTCTACCATATGGAGGAGTCACTCCTGTTATTAACTATATTGTGTGTGAATGAAACCTTCAGTCTCGCAACTACAGTCTCAGAATGAAACCTACAGTCTCGCAACTGTTTTATTACAGTTATGCACCGTTAGTAACTTGAGAGCAAAGAAAGACAAAATATAAACACAAAAATCTATTATCACTTCGTACCTGTTTCTTTGT
This sequence comes from Carassius auratus, assembly GCF_003368295.1. Lineage (NCBI taxonomy): Eukaryota > Metazoa > Chordata > Actinopteri > Cypriniformes > Cyprinidae > Carassius > Carassius auratus. Next base: position 22,018,182 of record NC_039276.1, read on the forward strand.
CCTCTCTGCTACAGCTGCTACAGTATCATGGTTTTTGTGATTATCCATCGTGCACAGATAACAAATGCACTGCTGGTCAGTATGACAGTAGATCTCCAGTTGTTTATTATGTTTCGGGCATATCATCTCCTGAAGTCGTCCAATGGCTTCTGTCAGATTGTGTCTCTTACCTTTAAAGAGATTCTCATGTTGTTGGAGGTGATTTTGACAGTAAGAGTTCAGGCACACCAGACAGGACTTGATGGCTTTGTGTTTTCTCACAGTACAGACGTCACACTCCACATCTTCAGGTCCAGCAGGAACAGAAGCCTGAAGTTTAGTCTTAGTCAGTTGCTCCACCACTTCAGCCAGCATAGTGTTTTTATTTAAAGCAGGTCTTGGAGTGAAGGTCTGCCTGCATTGAGGACAGCTGTAGACGCCCATCAGATCCTCCTGATCCCAGCACTCTGTAATACAGCTCATACAGAAACTGTGTCCACAGGGAATGGTCACTGGATTCTTCAGGAGATCCAGACACACCGGACAGCTGAACTGGTCCTGGGAAAAACTGGTTTCTGCCATTTCACTGCATGTACTGTCAGAAAGAGAAACAAATATCAGCTCAACAGCACTTAAGTTTCACTTTCTCTGAACAAATGAAACAGTTTCCTGGTTGACAAGACTTGCAAAATAGGTGTGTCTAGAATGAGAAGCTTAAGGAATTTAAATATTCTGGCTCCAAGAATATTTCATAAAACAATAAAATCTACAGAACGGATAAGCTCATTAAAAAAAATATGAGGCAAATTGAACAAAAATAACATAAAAAGTTAATTTTGTGTCTTAAGGCAGACTTTTTTTATTGACTTCACAGCTCTTAGAGGTAGCATAAAGCAATCCAATTGGATTTAATAAATAAAAACACTAAGCAACATTATATATATATATATATATATATATATATATATATATATATATATATATATATATATATATATATATTATTATACATTTATGGTTTCATTCTTTTTAAAATACCACTGTTACAATGATACTTATGTACTATAACAGTTCTTGGTTCACGTCTCGCTGGACAAGAGAAGAAGAAAAAAAAAATTAAGTGAGTGTGTTTTACTGAATGACTTTACTAATTCATAGTTTTGATCCACTATGAAAAACCAGTCCTTCAGTTGGTCTTCTTTTTTTCTTTTTCTTTCTTTTTAAGGAGCTGCCTCCTAAAATCCCAAGACTACACTTGGTGACTGGTTACTGTGGCTCACCATTTTGTGCAGATTCACAGATACCAAAAATCAGTAATGAAGCCTTTTAAACTCACACTTAGCGTTTTCAAAGTTAAAACTTGTGTAGCACTTGTTCTTTATTATATTAAAAGTATTTAAATATCATTATGTTTAAATGATGGGGCCCTTGACAGCAATAAACAAGATGTTTTTCAAAAGATCATTGATGAATAAAAAGCCCCTCTACAGTCATGTGCAACGCCACATATGGCCACGTGACCCAAAGACGCACGTAATGCGGAAGTAAAACAGAGTGGCTGCTCTCTGACGCACAGAAACATCTACGTTAGTGCAGCATTAATTTGTTTACAGCAACCTGGCCAATCGGTTTGATAATCAAGCAGGGAAACAGGTCAGAGATTAGGGCTTTTCTCAGCCTCTGCTGTCCTCGGAGCTCAGCCGCTGTTGTCTAGAGGCAGTTTTAAGGACAGTGTGCTGTTTGTGGGAATGTGCGCTTTACATGCGGCGAGAGGCCCAGTGTTAACTGATGCTGTCTATCACATGAGCACACACACACACGCTGGAGGAGTGTTATCGGTCTTCACACCCGTCACGCACTACTCCGGGATCACCTGCTTGTTCAGGGCGATGTCATGCATATAATAATCATTACAGAGTCTGATACAGAAGAGTGAGACTGCGTTTTCCAGACAGCGCTGGATATCATGACTGTCATTCAGAGTCATACTTCGAGAGAGAACTGCGCGGTTTACTGCTGATTGTGTTTGGGACAAGAGCATACGAGCTCCATTTTTTGGGGGGATTTTCTAAAGAATTAAAGCCTCCAACATGAGGATCTTCAGGACTCTGATGAACGCTGCATCCGTGGCCAAACAAATCGACTTCTACTCCAGATTCTCTCCTTCTCCTCTCTCGATGAAACAGTTCATAGACTTCGGTGAGTCCGGAAATATAATGCGCATGATTCAATATGAGGACAGCTTTACTGGAAGGTGCATTTAGTTAACTTTAGTATCCCATGAACAATACTTCATCAGCATTCACTAATGCTTTTAACAGTAGTTAATGCACTTGATATTAACACGAACTACCAGTATTTTCATTAGCTATCATTAACAAAGATGAATAAATACTGTAATGCATGCATTGTTAGTTGTTCATGTTAGTTAATACACTAACTAATGGAATTCTATTAAAAAGTGTTACAGAGTAAACAAACAGAAAGTGCCATGGAGGTATTCCTGTGCATTATATTCAGTTATATATAATTATATTTACGTGCCATGGTATTTTTGTAAGTCATAGAACACAATCAAACGAAAATATACGAATAAAAGCTAATTAAAGATATAAAACCATGTTGTTTTGTGAGCTGGATAGAATCAGTGTGTGTACCAAAGCTGATGTTATCTGTCTCTCTCTCTGTGTGTATTTGTCTCTAGGTTCAGAGAACGCATGTGTGAAAACGTCATTCACGTTCTTGAGACAGGAGCTGCCTGTCAGGCTGGCGAATATCATGAAAGAGATCGATTTATTGCCTGATAACCTCCTGAGGACCCCTTCAGTGCGTCTGGTGCAGAGCTGGTCAGTTCGTGGATGTGTGTCTTGTTCTTCTGATGCGAGACGTGTCTAAACCGTGCTTGTGTCTCGTCTCTGCAGGTACATGCAAAGCTTCCAGGATATACTGGAGTTCAAGGACAGGGATGTCGATGATGAAATGCTCAAACAAGAGTAAGAGCACTTCTTTAGATTCCCAGGGTTATAAGAAGCAGAATCATAATAGTTGGGTAAACATCTATAGTGGGGAAGATAATATAGATACAAATATGTAAAAAAAAAATTGTATAAAATTAGAGAGCTTGATTAAGTTGGTAAGAAGAGAGAAAGATGCTAGGTATGCTGGCACTCCTTCATTCATTGCTTCTGGAAAAATCCACAAAGTTAACCAGTTTTTGTAATTTGACACCATGGTATTATACACATAGTATAGTTTTTGAATATGAAAATAACTTTGCTAGGTTAACAAATTGTCATTGCACAAAAAAACCCTTAAAAAGAAAACTTTATTTTTTTTATAAAATATAAGTCTATATATATATATATATATATATATATATATATATTTTATTATTAAATGCTGGTCAGAAGAATGATGTCAGATCTGCAATCACTGTATTTGAAACACTCAAGCAGCATTAACTAGTTTCCTGTCATTTAATGCCGACGCAATAAAACACTGGAATATAAATGTACAATTAATTGTATTATTATAATATATTTGTTTAAAATATTAATTATTATGGAAACATGTCATTGCACATGCACGCACCTGTATAAAGTTAGAGTTAGATAGTTTAGCGATTAAAATAATATTAAATGATTGATACGTATGTTTCACATAATTTGATATTTCCAAATGGAAAATTAAATGTTGGCATATTTTAAAATAATTCTGGTCTATTTGGTAAAACTGCAATTATTTAAAATGATCCCAAACACCTGAAACACACTTTGGGTCTCGATACATGAAGACCTCTATCTTCCAATGCTACCTGTGCTAACACACACACACACTCACACACACACACACTGTTGTTGTAGCTTCACAGATGCTGTGATCAAGATCAGGAACCGTCACAATGATGTGGTGCCCACCATGGCTCAAGGGGTGGTGGAGTACAAGGAGACCTACGGGACCGACCCCATCACCAGCCAGAACATCCAGTACTTCCTGGACCGGTTCTACATGAGCAGGATCTCCATCAGGATGCTCCTGAACCAGCACAGTGAGACACACACACACACACACACACTCTGTTATGGAGCGCAGAAGTGTGAAGTCTGCTGTAAATGCAAGGGCTTCTGGAATGTTCACTCATGAATTGGTTTAGCTGCAGCGGCTGACATGTTTACACGCTTCACAGCCATCAGTGGCCTGGATTTCTGAGCCAGTACACATGGAGCTGTGTTGTTCCTCCAGCGGTGAGAGGATTGCATGTCGATGACATAATGTCTGTGTGTTTCCAGCTCTTCTGTTTGGGGGAAAGATACGCGACAATCCTGCTCATCCCAAACAGATCGGCAGCATTGACCCCAGCTGCTGTGTCACTGATGTCGTGAAAGGTGACTGTGATCTATCTGTCTTATTAACACATAGCAGTAATGTAAGGTTTTATTAGTGGGGTAATGACAGTTAAGAAAATGTTCCCTCAAACATCTCAATTCTCAGATTATATATATATATATATATATATATATATATATATATATATATATATATATATATATATATATATATATATATATATATATAAAATATTATTATTATTTATTTATTTATTTTTTTAAATCAGCATAAATTAAATTCAGTTGGTTACATCAAATGCTACATGAAGTATTAAACACTTAGTCCTTTAGCAGATGCTTTTATCCAAAGCGACTTAAAGATGAGGACAGTGGAAGCAATAAAAAACAAAAAGAGCAATGATATATAAGTGCTATAACAAGTCTCAGTTAGGTTAACACAGAACATGAAGCACGGGATTTTAAATAATGTAATAAATAAAAATAAAACAGATTTTATCATTAATATATCATTATATAACCACTAATAAAAATCTTATAATTTAAAATAATTAATTGAAAAACTAATTGAAAATAGCTATATATATATATATATATATATATATATATATATATATATATATATATATATATATATATAGTTGCAATCAAAATTACTCAACCCTTCAGAGACTGCAGTACTTTACAAATATCATCTATAACAGTTCACTGGCATATTAAAAGTGATATTATGGACATATATATATGGATATACTGTATATGGACCCATGGATCAGCGGTTTGCTGCTGCAAAACAGGCAAAGCTCATAAGCAGAAGAACACCATCTCCATCCTCAAACTTGGAGGTGGATCAGTCCTGTTATGGGGTTTCTTTACTGTAGCAGGAAGTGGAAATCATGACTGTATGAAGGACATCATGGATTATTTGAATTATCAGGCCATTTTGACAAGAATTGTGATGCCTTTGGTGCAAAAACTGAAGCTGATGATCAGTGGACTTTCCTGTGGGACAGTCATCCCAAAGTACACATCCAAATCAGGGATCAGTCATAGAATGTACTTGAGTGACCTGTTCAGTCTCCAGGCTTAATTCTCATTGGAAATATCTGGTTGAATTTGAAGAAAGCAGTAGTGAATGTGAAAACCAAAGATTATCAGCGATCTGAAAGCTTTTTCAGGTGTGGAATGGGCCAAAACTGTAGTAGAGAGATGACAGAAGCTTCTAAACACTTACAGACAGCGTTTATTGGTGATTTTAATGAGTAAAAGATTCTGCACAAAGGGGGTTGAATAATTTTGAACATGAATGTTTAGAGCCAATTCGAATTTTAGCATGATTCATCAATGTTCCATTCTCAGAATCACTCCGTTATAAATGTTTTGGAAAATGCAAAATACTATCTCTCTCTCTCTCTCTCTCTCTCTCTCTCTCTCTCTCTCTATATATATATATATATATATATATATATATATATATATATATATATATATATATATATATCTCTATATAGATATATATATCTATATATATATATATATATATATATATATATATATATATATATATATATATATATATATATATATATATATAGATAGATAGATAGATAGATAGATAGATAGATATATTTGTTATTTCAGATGAGATAGATAGAAAATGTTTATATCAGCATAAGTTACATTTATTATAGCAAATCCTACCTGATTTGTATTTTTATTTTCTAGCATTACAGTTATTACTAGGGATATTAATTTCGGTTAGTTTTCCTAACCGACAACCGGCACTCTTTATCCGATTATTAACCGTTAACTGACAAGATTATTCTGCGTGCGGAGAAAAACATGATAAAGCTAGGCTATATATAGTGAATAAATAGGCCTATACGAAAGATATATTGTTACTTGAATAATAAATTATGAAAATGAACGAAAAACGCAGAGTAAATTTTTGTGCTGCGCGAAATGAAACAGACGACAGAAGCCGGCATCCTATTTTTCTTTAGGCTTATTTTACACACACATTTTATTGTGAATGTAAACAAATAAAGGCAAACCGTTTACAATTCCGATTATCTTTATGACTTTGAGAAGTAGCTTCCAATGTTAGAAGGGACACTCGAGTGATAGCGCTGGCGCTGCATGCACACTCACAGTTAACACAGGTTTGCAGCCCGTTCATTATCATAATACAATACAGTCAGTCAGACACATGGGGAAAACACACTGCTCCGTTTAAATGTGTAATAAAATCTGTGCTGTTAAGTGTGATGTTGTGCAAAACATTTAGTTTTATGTGGATATTGGAACGCGAGTGAAGTAGGCTATAATAATAATTTGTCATTAAAATACATTGCGAATACAGAAATATTTGATTTTATGTTGAATGAGAGAACCAAAGTTGGTTTCGTTTTAGCTTGAATTAATATATTGGTATAACTTATTTATAACCTATTTATAACTTATTTATAACCTTGTCGTTTATATTGGTATAACTTATTTATAACCTATTAACCTATTTGTAATTCTTGTTCTTTTCTTTTGTAATACTGTTCATAGAAAGGATTTGTTGTGGAGTGAGGGGAACTAAAATAGCATAGCTATGTTTACAGTGTTTATTATAATTATTGTAAGCATTTTGCATACGCATTAGGCCTATTTCTGAATGAAATAAAAAAATGCAACTTATAAATAGGCTACGCAATGTTTTTTTTTCTCTCTAAGAAACAAAAAAAAGTTATGCGTAGCATATTTGAACCATGCAGCAAACCTTTTTAGATATTTTTATCAATTATTGAAAATAAATCAAATACTTTTTAAACTATTTAACTGATTGTATTAATCTGTCAAATTTCTTAACAGTCAGTTAACTGCTTAAAATGGACACCCCTAGTCATGACAGTGGAGAAAGGATTTTTTTTCTTTTGCAGTGAAATATGATATGAATGCCAACTGCCACCCAAAGTACATTAGAAACTGTGAAGCAATACTCTGGCAAACACACTGGAATAACAACAGCACCTTCTGCCTTGAAGCTACTTTACAATCTATAAAAAAATCCCTTTTTTCCTGTTCGGTATTTAAACTTTGTCCTGTTCCTGTATTTCAGATGCGTATGAAAATGCCCGTAACCTTTGTGACCGATATTACATGAACTCACCCGAGTTAGTGCTGGAAGAATTTAATGGTAACTTCTCGCTGCATGCACATTTTCCTGAAGTCACGTGCTGAATGAATGATTAGTAAACCATCAGCATTGCTCATGTTTGTGTGTGTCTCCTCCACAGTTAAAGGACCTGATAAACCCATGGCTGTGGTGTATGTGCCGTCTCATCTGTACCACATGGTGTTTGAGCTCTTTAAGGTGCTGGACTTCTTCATCTGTAGAGCACATCTGACATAAGTTCTGAGTAAAGTGTTGATATTCAGGATTGGATCATGCATTAATATGTTGTGTGACTCCTGCAGAATGCCATGCGTGCAACCATGGAGCTTCATGAAGATGCCATGGAGTATCCCCCGGTGCATGTGCAGATCGTCCTGGGCCACGAGGACCTGACCGTGAAGGTATGGACAGACCGGACAGACCTCACTATTAAACGATAAAAGCGTGTTTGATGTGAATGGTGTTGTTCTGTGATAGGTCAGTGATCGCGGAGGCGGAGTCCCGCTGAGGAAGATTGACAGGTTGTTTACGTACACATACTCCACTGCACCTCGTCCTCAGATGGACACGTCTCGAGCCACTCCTCTGGTCAGTGTCTGACCTCTCTGAAATCTGAACGTACTGTCTGCAACTCACCACTTTCTTTCACTTTCATTTTTTATAATGGTTAGAACTGAATAGTTGTAGTAGCTGTGGCTTAGTGATTGTCTTACGTGCTCAGACAAATAATGGAGCAAGTTGGAGCCTGCATTTCTTGATCTCATTCTCTCTGTCTTTCTCTGCATTGATTTCTGTTTCAACTTGTCTGTCAGTAAAAATGACATGCACGTTGTTTTGAAATACACATTTCCTGTCCTGACCTGTTTAAGCACCCACAATATGCACTGTATATCTCTGCTATGTTGATGGCATGTGTGTGTGTGTGTGTTTGTCTCAGGCTGGTTTTGGTTATGGGCTGCCCATCTCCAGACTTTACGCCAGATATTTCCAAGGAGACCTGAAGCTGTACTCTATGGAGGGATACGGCACAGATGCCGTCATTTATATCAGAGTGAGTAACCATAACCCTAAACATAACCCTTGGTTTTCACCTCCCGAAAACAATATCTTCTTCTTATAATTATTTGCATTAAAAAAAAAAAGAAATTCTATTTTAGTACATTTCAGTTTTTTTGCATTGACGTAATCTCGTGCCTATAGTCAAATGTCCAAAATATAATTATTCACAAAAATAAAAACTTCATAAGGCAAGTACATTCTGTGATCAAATACAATCGACTTGTTAACGTGCTCCACAGCGCCACCTAGTGCATTTAGTTATAACTGGCTTTTAGTTTGTGTGCTTAGGATTTATCCTGGATTCCCTGGCCTGCAAAGATAATTAGTTAAATTCGAATAGTGTTTTTATTTATATACATCTATTTTTGCACTCTTCTAACAGTAATGTGGAAAAATATGATTAAAAACAACAATACAATAATTTGAAATGTGCCTCTCAATGCAAGAAAATCTGAATGGTTCCAAAACCGACTTAATTTAATGCTTTCGGATATGAAACAAAAATAAGAAGCAGAGCAACTCTTTTCAACATTGATAATAATCAGAAATGTTTCTCAAGCAGCAAATCAGCAAATTAAAAGGATCATTTGACACTGAAGACTGGAGTAATGATGCTGAAAATTCAGCTTTGCTTCACAGGAATAAATTACATTTTCAAGTATATTATTATAGAAAGCAGTTATTATAAATTGTAAAAAATATTTTAGAATATTTTCATTTTGACAGTATCAAATAAATGCAAATGCAAAAAAAGGCTTATTTAAAAAAAAAAAACACCAAACTCTTACTGACCTCAAACTTTACTTGAATGATGGTAAAAAATTGTGCATTTTTTATTTATAATTTATTTATTTTTTATCCCTAAAGGCTTTGTCCACTGAGTCCATCGAGAGGCTTCCCGTTTACAATAAATCAGCCTGGAAACATTATAACACCATCCACGAAGCCGATGACTGGTGTGTCCCCAGCAAAGAGCCCAAGGACATGACCACCTTCCGCAGCTTCTAGTCTGATCTCAAAGCTTGTGTCATCAATGTGTTCTTCCAGACTTCAGCCGACCAAATCAAGCATCTTACCTTCATCTGACCACCCATCTGTAGATCAGGAGAAAGGAACAAAACAGGCGCTCAGAGGAATATATAAAAGAGCGTATATAATGTTTCTAGTGTATTCTAATGAGAAAGTTGTCAGTGTTGTCAGTGCCATCACATCCCCAGATAGACAATTTAGGCTGTTGTCCTTCTGCCGTATTTTGAGTGTGATCCAGTGGGACCTATTAATCTTACATTTGGATGTGTAATCCAGTATTTATTTGTCTGTCATTACGAGACAGACTGAAGTGTTGATGACTTTTGCTTTAAACTGACATGTTGTGATTTGGGAAATCAAGCTTGTGTGTCACACAGTTGTGGGCTATAATATTTACACCAGCATAACTGGCGTACACTCCATGTGCAGTTAATTTTTCTTTTCTAAGAAGGTAGTGTGAAGAGTTTGAAAGAGTTAAACGCTTGACACCATTAGAAAATGTTCAGCTTTAACTAAGTAATTAACATTTCAGGCACTTAAAAAAAAAAAACGCATGGACTTGTGAACTGTATGCTTCTTTTGACTAGTTTGAAACTGTCAGAGTAGTAGTCCTGTTTCAATAAAGCACTTAGCAGTACAATAGCAGTGCCCTCTACTGGACACAGACTGTGACTGCAGATTCAGTCAAGGCGCTTTTCTGTACGTGCTTGGATTTCTCGAGTCATTTCTGCAATGACAAGTGTTTTTTTTCCCCTTCCAGAGTAACCAAAGATACGCCTCGTTTACGTACATTTACAGTTCCACGAAGTATCAAAATGTATTTTTATTTTATTTTAAAGAGTTTTTCTATTATTTGAGGTTTGTGGGGAGTAGAATGTGTTTTCCGATGAAGTGACATTCGAACGTTAGTGTACAGTAGTGGCGGGAGAAAAGAACCTATTCGAAATTCTCGAAACAACACGCGGGTGACGCCTGCTGATCAGAACTATCTAAATGCAACAAAAACATATGCCAGGCAAAGATGAAAACCCACAATCTACTAAAAATCCTAATAAAAAAAATCAAATACCATTAAATATTAAGTTTCTGTGTGTGTTATTTTATAATTTACAGGGCTTGGCTATAAGAGGCTATTAACTACTAATCCTTGTATACAAATGTCATTAAAAATATCTCAAAATGTATAAAACTGATCCGTGATCAGATTAAATAAAACAAAATGTTCACACCGATGACGTAACGTAGGCCCGTTTCTTGAAATCACGTGACTGGCAGATTCACAGACATGAAGCAAATGATTCACAAAGTAGCAGCAGTGCTTCACTAGTGTGCAGATCTGAATCTTCTACTTTTTAATAGGTAATTAAGCAGTTACTGAACAGACTTTATCCACTTTTACCATTTGAAATTAGTTCTGCTGTGAAGGGAACCGCATTTTGGAATGGAAAAAAAAAAAACAGTCAAGAGGTGAAAGCATTTATTTGTGCCAGATAGAAAGCTTGATTTTTGTCTGTTCAAAATCATCTATTTCACAAGGTAGAAAAATATAACCACAGACACAGAATCACAATGACATGAGCACAAAGTGGCGTCTCTTTAAAAACAAAAACGACTCTTAAATCAGATGATAATCAGGACATTACACCCTCTGCCACAATCTGGGCCATGGCCACTAATAAAACTACACTACATTCTGCAACAATTATGTATTTTTTGTAACCATATCCATAATATAAAAGCAGTAACCGTCCAAATAAAAACAACTAACGAGATGTACAAACACCTTTCACTTCGAGTTTCACTCTGCTTTTCAGAATTAGCCAAATGGTTCTGACCAACAAGCTATTCTACTTAGTAGAAAATGTGTACAAACGTTAATGTCTCTTCCTTAAAGCTATGCTAATAGTTATGTATAAAATATCTCATTTGTACATTTATAAACCATGTTCCCCTTTGTTTCAGTAAAAATATAGTGCTCAATTAATATCACTCAACTGTACAAGGATCCAGCAAAATGACCCGCTTAGCACCACGGGCCAGAAGTACTCCTAAAATACAAGAAGAAATCTTTTTAAAAGCACTATTCGCTATTGTTAGACGTTGTAAAATAAGCATCTAAATATTTATATATCCCTTTGCAAATTTGTTTTATTTAATGTCCCCTGCAGTAATTCGATATAAAATAAAATTAAAACTAATAAAAGTTTTGGTCTGCTATAAATTGGACCGCTATATTTATTTTTTAAGCTAGTCCAAAAGTAAAAAAAAAAAAAAAAAAGAATTCTCACTTATTACACTGAACACTGCAAAAATATTCGTATTTTGTCTTGTTTTCCAGTAAAAATGTCCTTAAAACACAATTACTTGAGAAGAATATAGATAAAGATTTGTTTCAGATGTATCTTGAATTAAATGCAATTTGTTCACTGGGAATTTAAGCTTGTAGCAAAAACAACAACAACAAAAATAAACATTTAACCAATTCTTTTTTTTTCATTCTCTGATCTGGCTGAATCTGTCTGAATATGTAATTGATCTCTTCTTATGCAAGAACTATTGAGAGATTTTACTGAAAGAAAAACAAAATACTACGTAATTTTTACAGTGAAGGCCCCACACCCAAAATCAGGTACGGTCTGTAAACACTTTCCTTAGCAAATTCACTGCCTTCAGATGAGCATGTGCATGTTTGTGCTGCACAGACTGAACTGAAGAGAGTGAAAGTGGTCTCGTAAGCAGCTTCATTAGTGTTTCCGGATGACCGCCTTGACTTATTAACGAGTTACTGACCGAATTCATTCAAAACAACTCCTCTAGAACGGATCATACGTGTGGGAGGAGCTGGAGTGTGTGGAGAAATAAAGTGAAAAGATGAAGAATCTGAAGATCATCAGCACACAGAGTCAGTGCTGGCTGGCAGACGTCCGCTGCGTCTGGCCTCCTTCTCACGCTTTTCCCGCTGTTTCTCCATCTTCTCTTGTGCTTTCTTCATCTCCTTCAGTTTCTTCTTGATTGTGGCTCGGTCACTCTGACTGGAAATGCCCAGAGCCTGTGGAGAGCATTTCATTACAGTGTCACCAGATGACAAAATACAATTAAGCGTCACTTTATGAATGATTTTACAATTTTAAATTGGTGCATGACATTTTTTTTTTGAAAAAAGAAAAAGTCATCCAAATGATGATTCGTGCCAGTTTCTATGGAAGCCCGTCTACACCACTGGATAAAAAAAAAAAAAAAAGGTAATTGCGACCTTTAAATCTCACAATTCTGACTTTTTTTCTCAGAAGAACGATATAAACAATTACAAGAAACAAAATTCAGAATTGCGAGTTTTTATCTCAACTGAAAAGAGTCACAATAACCTTTAAAAAAAATATTCAGTGGCAGAAACGGGTTTCCATAGGTTTCAGTGTATACACAACAGTTTCCTTTATTTATTTTTTTATCACAAAGCTTTAATCATATAATCATATCCATCTTTTAAAAAGAGCCACTGTAATATGCAAGTATTCAAAATCAACCAAAATAAAGATATTTCTAATTACAATACAAACAGATGCATTTAAGGCGGCACTAATGCCTCGTTGATGTCAGTTCTCTTCCAGATATATCCATCTATGAGAGCACATCCCGCTTGCTCACCTTGAGTCTGTCACTGTCCAGGTTGAGGAGCTGCTGTCCATCGATGGCCTGTGTGCTGAACTCAGGTGTGTACTGATCCATGTTCATACCCATCAGCCAATGACACACCTGCTGGGACGTCCAATCAGAGACGGGACGGTTCTGCCAGTGATACTCCTTCCCTCCAGAGCAAGGCTCCTCATCATCCAGCATCTAATACAAACACATATATAGCAGCCAGGTGAATCTCACGCTCCTAGAAACTTAGAACATATTAATACCATGGTACTTTTTGATAACTGTAGAATATAATGAAGGTGAATGCATGATTTCTGTGCACAGAACTTCTGACACACATGATGCATGCATCTGATCCTCTGGGTCATGCAAAACAAACACTACTGAGAGCAGCCACAGGAAAACAAACGGGGAACGCCATCAGCACACACACACACCCGCAGTGCTTCGAGCTAAAAATAACACAGGAACTACACGAGCGAAGGGGCGGGAGGCACAAGACAATACTTGACCTTCCAGATGGCCACAGGAAACCCATACAAACGAACGGCGGTGAGAGCGTCATGTCTGATCTGCACTCACCTCGCTGGAGGAGAAGGTTAAGGTATGAGAGCGGCCCGACAGGTTGGGCTCCGCCACCAGCCCAGAAAAGTCGGAAGTTGGACTGCTGGGGTTCGAATCATCTAGCACTGACAAACTCTGGAAGGGGTACAGAGAGCGGGATTTGTTACCCAAACATGAAAACTGGGGAAATTTCAGCGATTTACCCCAAAAGAATGATCTTTAGGGAAAAGAACCTGTCGGCGAGTGTTACAATATCAACAGTCCTTCAAAATGAATAGAAATACTACTTTAAGTGTCAGACCGATACACTGACCAGACTGATCAATCAACAAACATTTGGGTAATCTTCTGCAAGCAGACATGATCTGTTTTCAAATATTCTGAGTTATAAGAAATATTAGTTATTTAAAGGTAGACACTGGATTTTACACAGATTTCATGAATCACTTTGATTCTGATTCACGAGAGCGATTCATCTGATTTTGATCTCGATTCATTTGGTTAAATACAGTATCAGCTACAGTATATCTAAAGTTAAGGAAAAATCTCCCAACAAAATGATCAGTTGGTATATTATAAAAGCCCATTAACCGCCACTAAATAACAAATAAAACAAGGTAATTGTGACTTTTTATCTCACAATTCAGACTTTTTTTTTCTCAGATTTGGAAGTACATATCTCGCAATTCTGACTTTATAACTCGCAATTGCAAGTAATAAAGTCAGAATTGTGAGTAGTAAAGTCAGAATTGCATGATATAAAGTCAGAATTGCATGATATTATTAGGGCTGTGTATTGCCAAAAAATCTGACGGTACGGTACATACAGTATCACGATACAGGGGTTGTGATACGATATGTAGCAATACTGTAAGCAAGGCGATATATTGGGATATTTCTTATTTTAGGAATTGGGTATATTTTTAGGAAAGCTGTAATTAAGAACACACCACCATATGCAAACCTTAGCAATAAATAAATAAATAAAAATATTTAACCAGAACACAGTGGGATCTGCATTTGCAATAATCAGTCCCTGTAACATTCAACCTTATTGAACCACTGTTTCTGCAGTACGAGTAAAGGGGGTTAAATTAAAGTGCTTGCAGGATCTTTTATTTAAATACATATAAAATGTATTCTATAAAAATACCATATATATTTTTAGACCCTGCTTAAAAGGTTCACTGTTTCACATAACACCGTACTTTCTACATCATTAGAAGAATGGCATCTACGCTAATATTTGTCTGTTTCTCTCTTGTTCCGAGGTCACCGTGGCCACCAGATCCAGTCTGTGTCCAGATCAGATAGTCACTGCAGTCACCCGGATCCAGTACGTATCCAGACCAGATGGTGGATCAGCACCTAGAAAGGACCTCTACTGCCCTGAAAGACAGCGGAGACCAGGACAACTAGAGCCCCAGATACAGATCCCCTGTAAAGACCTTGTCTCAGAGGAGCACCAGGACAAGACCACAGGAAACAGATGATTCTTCTGCACAATCTGACTTTGCTGCAGCCTGGAATTGAACTACTGGTTTCGTCTGGTCAGAGGAGAACTGGCCCCCCAACTGAGCCTGGTTTTTCCCAAGGTTTTTTTCTCCATTCTGTCACCGATGGAGTTTCGGTTCCTTGCCGCTGTCGCCTCTGGCTTGCTTAGTTGGGGTCACTTCATCTACAGCGATATCGTTGACTTGATTGCAAATTAAAACAGACACTATTTCAACTGAACAGAGATGACATCAATGAATTCAATGATGAACTGCCTTTAACTATCATTTTGCATTATTGAGACACTGTTTTCCAAATGAATGTTGTTCAGTGCTTTGGCGCAATGTATTTTGTTTAAAGCACTATATAAATAAAGGTGATTGATTGATTGATTGAAGTTTACAATTGTAACCTACAGTATCATAACATTTTGATCTGAATAAAATAATTGCATCTGCTTAATACAAATTAAAAACAAAGTGCTTACGTAATTCCTAAAGAAAACAAAACAATAAATACAAATGTTAAACCTTTTTTTTTTTTTACAGGTTTTACAGTTTGTATTTATGTTCTGCGTGGTATCACCAAAATCACGACGCAAGCACCACACCAACCGCACAAAACGCCCCCAAAATGAGAGAAAGCTGCAGCTGCGGGGCGACCCTCCCGTCTCTGGCTGCACTCCATCACCATAAAAGCCCAAATGACGGCACACTTCAGCTTTGTACACCGAAACATGAACTGGGACAATTCTTTCATCCTCCATTACTAGCAGCGAACTACATTAACGTTAATATAAGTGGCGTGCCAAAATGCTAGTATTTCCTGTCACTAAGGATTTGTTCAGAGATGTATATTCACAATGAAATAACTGCCATGAATCTTGTATGATTTTTTTTTTTTTAAGTATCCATATTCCGTTTTGAGAATCGATACAGTATTGCCAAACGAAATATTGCGATACTCACGTGTATCAATATTTTCTTGAACCCTTATGTATTATAACTCGCAATTGCGAGTTCAGTCAAAATCGTGAGTTATATTCAGAATTGTGAGTTATCAAGTCAGAATTGCGAGTAATAAACAATTGCGAGTTAAGTCAGAATTGCATGATATAAAGTCAGAATTGCATTATATAACGTCAGAATTGCGAGTTATAAACACAATTGCGAGTTATAATATCAGAATAAAAAGTTATAATGTTAGAATTGCATGATATAAAGTCAGAATTGCATGTTATAAAAAAAAAATGTTGCAACTGCAAGTTATAAAGTCACAATTGCGAGTTATAAAGTCAGAATTGCATGATATAAATTTGCAATTGTAAGTTAAAATCAAAATTTGTACTTATAATGTCAGAATTGCAAGTTATAAAGTCAGAATTGGGAGTTAAAGTAAGAATTCATGATATATACTCGCAATTGCAAGTTAAGTCAAAATTGTGATTTATAAAGTCAGAATTACTAGTTATAATGTCAGAATTGCAAGTTATAAAGTCAAAATTGCGAATTATAAAGTCAGAATTGCGAGATATGAACTTCCTTTTGCAAGAAAAAAGCTCAGAATTTTGACTTTATAACTTGCAATTTCATGTTGTTAAGTCAGAATTGCAATATATGAAATCTGAGATTTATTTTTATCCTGAGAATAAATTATGAGATAAAAAGTCGCAATTTCCTTGTTTTATTTTTTATTCAGTGGCGGAAACGGGCTTCCATAGTACATTACTATAATATTAAATGTTAAAATTTACATTAACATGTCCAAAATATACAAATTCAATTGCTATTTATTTTTTGTTATAATAATCAACACTCAAATAAGATTGAGCTGTTGAAATCAGTTCATTAAAAAAGGGACAAATTACAATAGTGTAATTAACATTGTCAAGCCATTACTATTAATATTGCATTATATTGGGTATTTATAACTCACATCGATCAACCACCACCTACCTACAACTACAACACACTGTAACAGCACAAGACAAATAGACATACTAAACCCAACCCGATCTCACATGAATACATAACTATTTCATGAGGTGGACATTTCATATGAATTTGTACGATGAAAAAAAAAAAAGCAGGCCTGAAGGTCCACCCATAAACCCAACCATCACCGGAGTAGAAGTAGATCGTACAAAAACATACGAATGAGATAACAGTTATGTAAAATAGTTATGAATTGCCATGAGACTGTGTTGACTAAACCAGATAAGCAGTGTAATGCATCTACACATGTTGATTTGACAACAAAAGCCTGAAAAGCTAAAAAAAAAAAAAAAAAAAAACATCACTTGCTCAAATCAGCATCATGCATCTAGTGCACTGCATTCAACAAAACTAATGTGATAGAAATATATTAAAGCTCAACATATTAGGTTTAATATTCATCTAGAGTTTCACTACATTGCTAGATGAAATTTGACATCTATGAGCGTTTATAAGAGAAAATATACTGTACCAAATCTAAGGAGCGACTGAACAGAGAAGACCAGGAGAGGTTTGTCTGTTTGGGAAAAGGTGTTAATAACATGACATCACTGTCTGAAAGCTTTACCAAACGTACTTCAGCTGGAGCTGATGAAACAGAGAGGTCTCAAAGAGGTCCCAGTCTGTTCGGCTCAAGCCTGATGAATGATCACAACCGTATGGATGCAGGGTTCAGCCCAGAGCATTTCCACGCTACTTCCTCCTTAGCAACTCACAATTACAAACAAACTAAAGCAAGTCCAGCTGGATGTCCAATGTTTGTAGTGTTTATTATTTAGTTTTGTCGTGTGCTTGGCAGAAAGCTGGTTTGTTCTTCCGTTTGACTCAGTTTAACTAGAAATGATCAGCACTAGATAAGGCGTCCACACACACACTACTGTTCAAAACTTAGGATCCGTCAGATTTTTTTTTTTTTTTTTACTAAATACTTTTATTCAGCAAGGATGCATTAAATTAATTAAAAAATGACTTTAACAATTTAAACTGTTAACAAATAAATTATTACAATGATATGATCTTTTGAACTTTTTCTTTTTTCAAAGAAGAAACTGCTTTTTAACATTGGCAATAATCAGAAATGTTTCTAAAGCATTAATCATATATTTCTAATATCAGAATGATTTCTGAAGATCATGTGACACTGAAGACTGGAGGAATGATGCTGGAAATACAGCTTTGATTAAAGGAAGAAATTACATTTTAATATATTACAGTAGAAAACTGTTATTTAAAGTTTAATATTTCACAATATTACTGTATTTTTGATCAAATGAATGGCAGCCTTGGTAAACATAACAGACTTATTGCAAAAACATAAAAAATAATCTTCCTGCCCCCAAACCTTTGTACAAGTAATGTGCATTGACATTTTTAATGAATACCATATAATATAATGTCCCTTGACCTCTTTTTAAAGCGCATGTTTTTATTGTGAGAAGCATTAAAACTGAACTATTACGTAACGTGATTCATTTAGAATAGATACTATCTAGTTTCAAGCATCCAATGTCTTAATTTAATCACTTTTGTTAGATATTTTTGCTTCTTTAAATGTTTACAGCTAAAAATAAACAAAAAAGAGAGAGAAAACAGCTCATATAACCCTATTTGTGGAAAGTGCCAAATATTCATATTATTTCGCTCTACAACTGCCAGGGTCAAGATATTAAGAGTAATATAAATGACGAGATTCCACACATTAAGATAACCGTTTTATAAATAAAGCTGTAGTCATACATACTCAAGTCAATTCAATTCATCTGAAGATCTATAATAGTTCTGGCAAGAGGATCAATCCTGGGGCAGAAGTGCTCTGAGAGAGAGAGAGAGAAGTGGTTGTCACCTTGTTTTTGGAGCTGTGGCTGTGTATGCTGGCGTCTGCAGTGGTGTGTGGGAGACTGCTGGATGAGCGCTCTTTGTCTTTCTCTCCAAACCAGGAGAAGGGCATGCAGGTGGGGATGGAGGTCACGGACTCTGAAGGGGAGACTTGGGCCCTTGACTCATCCAGTAACTCCGCTGAACCCCTACAACACAACACATTGAGACACGGGGAGAGAAACATGCAAGGTCTGCGTACAGAAAGCAATGAGAAATGCATTCTGATGCCAACTTTTTTGTTGTTGTTTAGCCTGTTTTGCACTAACCAATAGGTAAAAGTACACGGGAGTACATATGTGGTTCCTAACAGAGGAAAACCGCTTTCACACTGACAACTAATGTCAAACAGATTTGGATCCACATTAAAAGATGAAGTGTAAAATTGTCCTATCACCTTCACGGTGTATGTTTGTGAGTGTGTACCTGCTGTCCATTGACGCCCTCTTAGCTTCTTTGCTTAGCTTCTTCCCCTTGCCTCCTGATTTCCTTAAACCACTATCAGAAAACGCATTCAATGAAACAACAACACAATCCAAAATGAATTTACAATAAGAACTCAACAACTCAGATGCTCATTTACTTACGCTGGAAAATGCTAAAGGTGGGGAATTTTGCACCTACCCGAAATCTGGGAATCTTCTTTTGGCTTTTCCAGCTGCATCATTGGACTCTTCTGAAATAAAGAGAATAATTATATCAGAACACAAACACTGACACACATCTGATGGCCAGGCTAACATGGATTCATAGCACTTCATTTTCAAGTGATTATTGCAGCATATATAAGAAATGTCTCCGCTTCAGCCATAGTTTGGATGCATATCGTCCCATCCAAACTGAGTCACGTTTGTGCTTTTTTAAACATTTCTTTAGTGAATTATGTCAGGAAAAACAGTTGGGATATGCAAATAATTGCCATCAGTATTGTTTGCACTACCATTAGACGCGCTTCTTGGCACGTATTTTACTTTTTAACAATTATCATGCTTTAAATTAACGCTTTAAAATACATATTTACAAAAAACATCTAAAACAATTATTTTGCCAAATTACTACTGATTATTAGCCTGTAGTTTGTTACACTTACCAGGCATTTCTATAGATTTCAGATTTGTTATATAGACTCTAAATTATGATCGAAGGAACCATGTCCAACCAACAACATCTATACTAAACAAGAAGTATTTTTAATCCCATTGCTGTTGCGGAGATCACATCTATTGTAAAAAGCACCATTCTTCTAGGATCCTAAATCCAGCTTGTTACCTTTGACCTCTTTGCCCTTGCCTTTGGACTCTCTCTTCTTTACATTCCGTAGGGAGCTGGAGGGGGAGGAGTCTTTAGGGGAGGAGAGGGCGGGGTCTTGAGGATCCCTCTGGACTGATTGGCTGCTGCTCGTAACAGAACCTTCATCCTTAGGGTGGTTGGCAGGAGAAGATATGGCGACCGGCAGGGACAAACTCTCCTGGAACGATCTCCTACGAGTCGGAGGAGACTCGGGACTCACAGACTGACTCTCATCATCACCCTGAAAACAGACAAGACAAGTTGTTGTTTAAAATGGATGTTTTGGATTTTTTTACAGCAGTCAATTGCCGTGGATTTCTCAAGCTCTGTGTGACCTGTGGGCTTCTCGTTGGGGAGCTGAGCGTCTCTTTGAGTTTACTGCGGGACGGCGGCTGTCGTTTGTTTCTCTGGGACAGCTGGGCCTTTGCACGATGGGCGCTGGTGTCCAAACGCTCCGTCTCAGGAACCACCTCACTCCAGTCCGCTCCTGGACAACAATTCATGGGGAACTGACTGAGCGATCCTTTAAATGAATTACTGCTCGGGGTCAAGTGAACTCGCTGTAGTCCCAGCAGAAATCTGCTTGGTTTGAAAGCGACTCCTATGTGAACACTGTTCACCTCTACACTACTGACGATGGATAACAGTCCTTCTGGAGACTTAACTACCTGCTTTTAAATCATGCTTGAAAATTACCTTTTCTCTCAGACCTGCCCATAACTTGGCTATATTAGCTTACTTCATTCATAATTTCATTGGGTTTTCATTTAAAATTTGGTCTATTTTTCTTATAGATTCAGATGTTAATTTGAAAACTCTTGTGTTTGATTGTTATTTTGTTATTGTCCACTGTGAAGCACCTTGGCCTTAAATCATGTTATTCTAAGGTGCTATACAAATAAAACTGACCTTGAACAGTAATACCTGTCTACTTTGATTTGAATGTCCATCTCAGACCAACCATAATTTATTATTATTTTATTTTTTTGGTTACAACAAGAGTTGTACTTTGTACAGTTACAGAAACTTTCATGTGCATATTGTAGTAAAATAAACTCTTTTTTTTTTAATTAACGTGCTAACGTTTGCACAGATGGAACTAACAGGATGCATGCTTGATGCAGACATATTTAGTTGTCGGTATAATTATGCAATAAATATGAACACTAGCCCATTGTCTAATAACTCCAGTCTGGGCTCAGCATGATCTCACAATCACATTGATCATTCTTGGATTTAGACAGCCATTGAAAAGCATTGAGATGGTTCACTTACCCAGCAGAATCGAATCTGCTGACTTACTGCCTGACAGTGGAGGCTCATGATGAGCAGACTCAAGCTTCGCCAGCTACACAGAGACAGATTGAAATGAAGCAATCAGAGAAAATGAAAGATTTATGTGTGCGAGTCCAATTCAAATGAGGTTTGTTAATTCTCACCCTGCGCTGCAGATCCTCTATCTCTATTTTATATTTCGCCTCTCTCTCTTCCAGAGTTCTCCTTAACTCCTCCTCCCTCTGCTCATACTCCGCCTCTCTGCAACACACACAACCAGCCAATCAGAAGGTTTGTTTAGATATGCAAATAATTCACAATCTCATTAAATATGCATAAATTGTGCATACATTTCCAGAGCAGAAATCTGAACACTGGATGAAGACCATCATTTTTTTTTACTTTAATTTTAAATTGTTGGAGATCTTTCATCACTCCATAAATCAGTACAAATCAGTTTTGATCACCATGTTTTAAGAATAAAATGTTATATAAATCTGATAAATGACACATGAAGACACCTCTGTAAAAACACTCAGAATATTGGAATAAAAGTGGAAAGTGCAATGCATGTAAGTGCTCTCTTGATTAGTACATATATTAGACCAACATAAAAAAAAAATACAAAAACAAGTCCATGCAAACTGCAGACTTTACTGAGAGTTTTGAAGACATACCGTTATTGCATACAATTAAATCTCCACTAATGGAAAGCTTATTTCTGATGTCAGCACTCACTTCTGCTGATAGTCCTTGAGCAGTTTCTTGGCTTTGCTGTATTTTATATCCAGCGCTTCATATTGGCTCTGCGTGTCGTTGAGCTGTTCGTTGATGCTCTTACAGAGAGCCTGAGCCTCCAGCCAGTTCTTCTCCATCTGAGCGATTCTCTCCGAGTTCTCCTGAACGCTCCTCTCTAACTGAGCTTCCCTCTCTTCCCACGCCGCACGCTCCTCTGACGACTCTCTCAACTACAGCATCAACAGAACCTGATCAGTTCAAACACACGGGGACTGCTGTATGTTTGATATAAATGGATAAGAAGGTTCAGAAGTTCTTACTCTCTCTTTCAGTTCATCTACTTCGGCTTCTGCAATAGTGTGTTTTATCTGGAGCTGAAATTAAAACAGAATACACATGGAAATCATTAACGGCAATCTATTATAGAAAGTGAAAAGCAAGGAAAGGTCTGTTACCTCTTTAAATCTGAACGTTAGTTGAGTGTCATCCATGTTTGACGGCAAGAACATTTCTTCGCTCTCGGGCAAATCGTACACTTCCACATTCCTCCTGCCGAAACTCGAATCGAGGATGCCATCCTCCCCCCCTTCCTCCTCATCCTCGTAGTGCTCGTCCTGTCATGGCGTTGAGAAAACAGCTTATAAATGAACCCAAGTATAGTGAAAAACCACTGGTGAAACATTAGCCTTTCAGAATTCACAAGCTTCACATTCCTGAGCAGGTATAAATCCCACTTCGATTTTAAATAGACTCACGAATCCGTTTCCTCATTCAACATGGTGGATTTTTACATATTTTTTGCATACTGTACGTGTGAACATTCAACAAAGCTGTTCTGATGAATTTACAGCATGTCTAATAAAAGTCTGAAGGTGTTTCTTTAACTCATCAGTGCAGGATTCCAGTCTAAACGTGCGGTCAAATGAGCAATCCATTGCTCAAAAAAAAAAGAGCAATGGATTCAAATGGATTTCATTACTATTGAAATGGATTTCACAGAGCAACGGTAAATGTGAACGCTCCTTAAAACCCTCTGACAACCAAAGATCCAAATAAACTCAAAAAGGTACGTCTGGACCAATTTAGCTAGTTAGCATGGTCCAGTTAGCCCTTGCTGGTATAGATGCTGAGCATGTGTTGGTAAGTTACCTTAAAACAGTAACTAGCAGAAGTAATTAACAGTGTAATTAAATTACTGTACTAATTACTCTTTCTAAAAAGTATTGCATTATTTATTATTACTAATTGCTTTCTAAATTTCAAATCAACCTCAACCAGCTGAACAATACAAAGATAGACATCAATTGAATTACAGTAAGTATTTGGTAATGCATTACACCCAACACTGGTTGTAACTACACCAATGCATGTTTCTTCATTGACACTGTAAAGCTCTAACTGAGGATGCAAGCAAATTGGTACCCCATCTATTTATGAGTTTATAATAAATGCACTGAGTCTTTTGGAAATACTAATTGAAATGCATAGGAACAAACTAAATCATATTGATACGGAGCCAAACGTGTACAATGAGTAAGCAGGGGCTTTGTGTTTGACTGACCTCTTCAGTGGACTGCTCGTATGTGTCGTCCTCCTGCTGCTGCCGTTCCTGCTCGAGGGTCTCACTGATCAGTCGGGCCACCTCACTCTGAGTACCTGGCTTCTCTCGGCCAATCAGAAACCTGCACATTGACAGGTGAGCAAGGCGGAAACAGGGATGATTACGTCTGTAGCATTTACTGATCTGCTGACATCAGGTAGAGAGGAAACAACGGAGCCTGTGTGAGTGTGTGCATTGTTTATTTGCATGTGGTGAACTCCTAGCCCAGTGCATGGGTCTCCAAACCTGCTCATGGAGAGCTACCTTCTGCAGCCAGTGAGATTGCTTGCTCACCATTTAAATTGTCAATTTCAGTGATCGCTGCAAGCTGGTCCTAAAGCACAGAAACCCTCCACCTCCCCCAGCTCCACCTGTCTAGGATTTATGTATGCCTGTTTAATCAGTTGTGTATCTCTAGCAGTAGCAAGTCCATATTTGCTCTGCGGCAGCACGTGAAGCAGATCTGGCCTGATAAATACAAAAGATACCTAAACATATCCATACATAAACATGCTAAACCAATTCTGAGTGGTCATGATTGAACTACAGCTAAACATATTCTATGAGAACAGTGAAGTCCTCACCACATATATTACGACTCAATTTTGTTGTTGTTGTTGTTTTCAGGCTATAAACGCTAAAATGCTGGTTATATAATCGTTCACTTTGTTTGGACTGTTGGGGCAGACATATGTATATTTCACTCCAGAGTTTACACATTTGACTTAGATTTCTATGTTTATCTGTGGGGACTGATTTGCATACGGTAAATAGAAATTATTTAGAAGAATGTTGGTAACAAAGTCGGTAGCTATTTACTTCCAAATGCTATGGAAGTCAATGGCTACCAGCAACTTACTTCAAAATATCTTCTTGATTTGGTAAGTAAATAATGACAGAACATTCCTTTTTGGGTAAATCCTTTAAAAAGTTTTTACTATCCCAAAACTATATCATAAATTAAAATCATTTGTTTTTTGATTACATAACTAGCAACTGTGTAGTTATATATTGCATGCGAGTTAATAATAAAACTGATTTAAAGTTAGTATAAAATGAAAAGTCACCCTATCTGTTTTCAAAATGCACGGTATTGACGATTTATCCATTTTTGAGGTCGTCATTTTCAATCAAACTGCCTTAAGTCAACCTTCCAGTGAAATGACAGACTTCTCCAGGCTCTCTTTGAGTGCAACAACCACATCTCAAAATCCAGTAAACAAACAGACATATATAGTCCCACCTTATGTTAAAATACAGACAAAATCTGTTGCTACTTCTGTTTCTGACTTCAGTTCTCATGGCTTGCCTCTTTCATCATGTACAAACAACAGCTACTGTATGCTAGGTCACTTCACATGGCAGTCAGATGGTCCAATCCTATCTATTTGTACAGTGTTTGAGGCCAGTTATGATGTGGTGCCAACAACATTACATCGGCAAAAGTCTGACAACACAAGACTATAAGAAATAAAGACATCTTTGATGACATTTGTGGAGATTTCATACAGCACCTAATGACACACTAAACTATCCAGACTGAATGTATTTTAGACAGAGCAGGACCAACCTGACAGTTCCCTTCGTGTTCTTGAGGATGGTCGCAGCAAAGAGTTGCGTCACACCAACCAGACTGATGCTATCCACCTCCACAATCTGATCATTCACCTGGATCCTGGAACAGACAATGATGTCCATGATGATGTTAGAGTGACAAAAGCAGTACTGAATGTTTCATACGTCTCATAAAGCAACCATCTTTTGATTAATCTGAGGAGCTCACCTCCCATCTCTCTCTGCAGCGCCGTCCTGCATGATAGTCTTGACGAAGATGCCCAGTTTCTCCAGACCCTGGTCTGCCCCAACACCCATCCCGATAATACTGATCCCCAGCCCTTTATCACCTACACAGAGAGAAAAGAAAGAGCAGGTCTTCATCGATTTCATTCTGACTTACTTTCCTCCCCAAACAGATCATTTATTGCAATTAAACCAAAAACAGAATCAGAAAAATCGACAATGACTTAAACATTAATTCTTTAACGTATGACCACCAGTATATACAGAGTCCAGCATCTTTGCAGTGATGTCTGTAATCATTTCACATGCAAAGATGCTAGCCAATTGGATTGAGAGCGACTTTATTTTTTGCTCGACCTGCGCTTTATACATCTCTACACTGCTGACGATGGACCTATTTTTGCCCATTAATGGGACCAAACATTTAAAGCTACAGTAGTTTAATCCTAAGGTTCAGTGAAATGGAAAATTCAGCATGAAAATGAAATTACAGATGTTTCTCTTACACTATAAGTCAATTACAGCAAATAACACTCAACAGAGGCCCAGAATACTGTGTTTAAAGGTATTCAATTCTAATCTAAATCAACCAATTTTAGAAGCGTTTCATCATGGAGTGTTTTGTGAAAGACACAGAGACTCACCTTTCTCGATCTCCACAGGAAACACGTCCATCTTCTCCACCCGTTTCTCCAGCTCGTACTCGGCAGAAGCCGCCACAGGATCCACATCATCGTTCCTGCGGTCGTACTCTTCGTTAGAGAACGTGCTGTACACCTGAAAGCCCAGAGACACAACCGTCACAATCATCTTTCAGAGTGCTTATTGTGCATCTTGTTAAGATGAGGGCCCTTCCTAGATCACTGCTCAGTATAACACTGGACAGCTCAACGAAGCCAAAACATCAAAGCTGGAATCAGCTTCTCTAGTCGCGCCAAAGGAGGGCTTCTTTTCTGACACAATATCAGCAGCACTTATATATAACAGAGAAAATCCCTTCAGAACATTTACTGCACACACACACACACACACACAAACATTTATTAGAGATTCCCCCATTCTTTAGTCAATGAAATTGATACAAAAACGGCATACAATGAATTTATATGATGAACTGATGTCTACAGAAACAAGCAACAATCATAAAAGTCAACATATGAAACTCAAATATAACAAACAATTCTAGAGAAAGTGAGAGGATATGGAAAGAAAATCTGAGTGGCACTTCTTATGTTTTATTTATTATTATATCATTTATTTATTTATCTATCCATCTATTTTGTTCAGCCACAGAAATTCTGATTATGGTGAACTACTAAATTTTCAATTATAATTCAAATTATAATTGTATACATTTTATTTTACTTATTATTAATTTATTTGGAGATTGACAGTCCCTATGTCCATTATTATATTATATCATATCATAACAGCTGAGAAAGTGAGAGGATACAGAAATAAAACCTGGGTGGCACATCTTAGGTTTTTATTTATTAATATATCATTTATTTATCAGAAATTCTGACTGATTATGGTGAACTATTAAATGTAAAATTTTCCCAATTCAACTATAATTTATACATTTTATTTTACTTATTAGTTATTATACTATATTATATTATATATTTATTTGGAGATTGACAGTCCCTATGTCAATTATTATATTATATTATATTATTTATTTGGAGATTAACAGTCCCTATGTCAATTATTATATTATATGATATTTATTTACTTGGAGATTGACAGTCCCTATGTCAATTCATATAAAAAATTATATTTAATTTTTTTTTCAAAACCGTTCTCCATTTAGGAACAGTTCTCCTTTGTCTTCTAAAGAAGAAAGAAAGTAAATCACATGGGTTTGGAACAACATAAAAATGCGAGTAAACAATGACAACTGTCTTTTTTGGCTGAAGTATCCCTTTAAATAGTCTATCAAATCTTCTCTCGATTAATGAAGAGAGTTAAATGCATGTGTGAAGTAGGACAGCGTGAAAGCAGATTAAGCCTGAGCACTGTGAGAGAAGAACAATAAAAGATTGGGTTTGAGTAAAAGGATCTCACTGGACTCCACTAATTATATTTTATCAGTCTGAGAAAACTCAATATAAAATGAATCCAACTGTAGACAGAGTTGAACTGTAGCCTAAATAGTATTATTTTGTGGAGAGACACACAGACTGGGCTCCAAGCTTTGAATGAATGAAGTCAAAGCTCAAATGTTTGCCAGCTCTCTCTCTCTCTCTCTCTCACACACACACACACACACACACACACATTCCCCTTTGAGGCTCTTTTGGTCTGAAGAGAAACTCGGGTGATTAGGACTCTTTCACATGTGTGATTTTACCTGGAAAACATTTCCTGTGTGTGGACTACCTGGAGCAGTTTGGCCCTCTTTTTGGGCATCCCAAGTTGTTGAAGCCCTCTTACAACCAACCTGTATGTGTCCTAAACTGCCAAATATAACAAAAGTATTTGGTCTCTGTAACCTACCCTAAACCAAAGGTACATGCAACCTCTACAACAAACACCTCTCTACACTCCTCAATCACAACAACATCTGCTGTATTAACAGACAAACGAGAAAAAATGACTGTTGAAATACTGAAACATGAATGAATTTACACAGGAATGGTTGTATATTCTTACTAAAGGTGGTAAATGGTTTGATATGTCTTTCACAATCAGCTCCACTATTCTGCTATGTACATTCCTTGTAAGCATGGCAGCCGGTCAGGATATGTGATGTAGTTGTAGGAAACCCGATAGAAAGGTTGAGTCTAGTAGGAAGAATGTGTAATCTGGCTCTTACTGTGAAAATGGCAAGGTCCTCGAGTGAGTGAGAAACGTTGTGATCATCAGAGGAAAGACACGCAAGGTTTCCCTGTAGGTTCAGTCCAGTCCAGTGTTGTTTTTGGTGATACTGATGTAAATCCATGAGTTTGCCGGGCCCCTGCGGATGTTAGCGGCTGGCTATATCCACCGAGTGTATCTGCTGCTCTGACACAGATCAGGGGATCTGTAATAATATCCTCTGAGACCCTCGCCGTCCCAGAGTCAGACCGAGCCCACTCCAGTGATACTCAGTTCTTACACAGAGGTCAATCAGGTCCAGCCAGTCTGACCAGACACCAAAACCAGCAGAGTGGGTGTCAAGTTTCCCACTGGGCTTTCTTTTGAAGCCAAGGAAGTGGGACTCTGAGTACATGGCTAACGGCACCCTGCGTCTCCTGAGATCCAGGGAACAGGGAGAATCGAGCCAGTGCCCTAACGTCTTTGTCATCATTATTTCATCATTATATAACATGTTCAGAAGATGGGAGATCTGCATGCTGGTATAAACCCATATAATGTTTGGTAGCCCCAGTGCTTCTTCCCACCGGGGATGAAAATACAAGTGCTATGTATATTTAATCCAAACCACTTTTACACTAAGCTCACTGTTTTGTTACTCATTTCGCTATCATATACATGTTAGATTGTGTTGCTACTGTAAACACTGGACATTTATCAAGCAGTACCTTCTGTTCTCCTCTCAACAGCACATTTTGTGTCCTTAATCTCTAGGCCTGACCATTTCAGTATGTCTTTAATTACTCTCTCTTCTCTGGAGGCAATCTGGACATCATCTGCATAGCCAGAGGAAACAAGGTTCTTCTCACGCTGGCGTCTGGTGTTCAGACGATCCGTGTGGATTTTTTCAAGAGACTGAAAAGCCATCTACTGATGCTCAGACAGCAGGTAGAGATACTGCTGGAAAACCATAACCTCTTCTCCCAGTAGATGGGATCCATGGGAGGAAACTTGAACTAACAGCAGCTGTTGGTAAATTCTCTCGGTGAGTAATGCTTTTTTATATTGATTGTTGCGATGAAGCACATAGTCCACAATAGTTGCTAAAGTATCTTATCTGCACCTATTGGATTAACAATGGCTATTACAATGGGTGTGGTTGTTTGGTTTTTCCAAGCAACATTTTGGCCTAGGACCTGCACCAGAGAGTGGCCTAGGACCTGCCGCAATCTTGCCACACACACACACACACACACACACACACACACACACCGCATCTAGCAGTGCCATACTTTAATCAGATAGGAAACAGACGTTTTTTATCATCATATAAATCCACCTGAGAACTACACAAATTTACTAAGAAGGAAGGACAAAGATACAGATATAACCAGCACGAATCTCTTTCTGTGGAGGTTTAGAGGGCTCCTCCAACTGCAGTTTTAGAGGGAAGGAACAATTTAGAGGCTTGCAAAGGATTATGTAATGTGGGTTTATAGAATTGAGGGATGGGGTTTGTATTAAAGATGCCGATTCATAATTAGGAGCATAAAAAGAGAACGATAGAGCACAGAAAGCAGCGTTGCTGGTCGCTGGAAATGTGCTGAGCGCTGATGTGATGTAATGCATCCGAATACCCCAGGATGACGCCAAATTCACTGAACGGCCAAAGACCAATAACAGCACAGAGGAAGATTCACTGGGTTCAGTCACAGTTCTAGAAAGCTCCATGTGTGAGCACAATTATGCCATATTGTTTTTTTCTTTAAAAATATGAATTAGATAACATGACACTTTCCAGCAGACAACATTTTGAACGTTCCGATCTTTTAAATAAGGGTTCAATGCATCATATCTTCAACAGGTCACCCAAAATATATATTAAAGCTGAACTAAAAAAAGGAATCGTTATGATAAAGAAGCCACAACCATATGTCAATCATGTATCAGTCAACGGGTGAGTACTGATCGAGAACAATGATCTCTATTTTGGTTAGTAAGACTTAACCAGTCCAAGAAGAGCTAACTTACACAAAGACATCTTAAAGGTACAGCCAAAACTGTCTGTGTTTGATTGACACAGGACTCGGGTCAGTGTCAAAAATGGTCGGGAATGGTCGATTTGTGTATTTTATATATTGCTTGTTACATATATATTTGTTCTTATTTTAATTTCTGACAGTTACTTGTCTTTAATAATGCTTAAGTTTATATTCGGAGTGTTCCTGTGGCTCAATGGTAGCGCATTGTGTTAGCAGTGCAAAAGGTTGTGGGTTCGATTCCCAGGGAACACACATACAGGTAAAAAATGAATAGCCTGGATGCACTGTTAAGTCGCTTTGGATAAAAGAGTCTGCTAAATGCTTAAAAATGTAAAAAAAAAAAAAAAAATATATATATATATATATATATATATATATATATATATATATATATATATATATATATATATATATATATATATATATGTTTCTGGTATCTAAATGATAGTGTTGTAAAAATCTTATTTATCTGAACTACATAGTTACATGAGTCAAAATCAACAGAAGCCGTTTTTATTTTTTATAATTTTATTTAATCATTATTTTGGTGAGCGTGTGTGTTGGGGCCTATGACGATTTTGCAAAAATCTGTAAAAATCTGAACCACTGTCCCAACTGGGCGAGATAAAAATACAAATAATAATAAAAATCACAGGGTTCAGTCCAGGTGATGAGCTCTGCTAACAATATTACAGCAGACTTCAGCAAAAATAAATGTGTTATGGCATCTTAAAAAAACAGTGCATGTTTGTGTGTGTGTGTGTGTGTGTGTGTGTGTGTGCGCGCGCATTCAGGGTTATAGTGAAGATGGTGGAGTATAAATTAATGTAGTCCTAAAACTGTAAAAACAGTTCTCAAAATCTCCAATCCACATGACTAGACGTCTCTCTGTCAACACACACACGCAGTCATCTCTCTCAACCACAGGGACTCACTTTCCTAACTAAAAATAACTGCTCTCAACTACAAGCTAAACAATATATATAATACTAGAAAATGACTTTCAAGCATTTAAACTTACACCCACCATGACTGAAACTACGATCACACTGAAAATCCATCTAGAAAAACAATAACGAGTGAGACAGAGACAGGGCAATGGCTGCGTGTTAATTAACTGTGGAATATATATGAGGTTTTCTGTGTGTGTGTGTGTGTGTGTGTGTGAGATGAATGGCAGGCCAGCACTGACCTCACACTGCTCTGTGGTTACACTTGGCCTACATTTTTCCTCCTTTCTCTTTCTTTCCGTCTCTCTTCCATCTCTCCTGTTGCCATGGACGACGCCAGCAATTCAAACAATGTCCCTTTTCTTTGCTGAAACCTGAGCGCTCATGGCCTCTGAGAGCGAGAGAGAGAATCTGTGCTGTTCACACCTGCCTCAGTTACACCACCACATTCAAACACCTTCCTGCCTGACTTATGACTTCCTGTCCCATCCTCAGACCAATACAAACCCTCATCATTTACACTCATCCTAATATTATGACCCACAAAAGTTTCATCGTTTTTATGAAAGTGCGATAAAAGTGGGAGTCCCGTTCTAAATCCAACACACCTGTCATGTGATAGCTTTGTGTGAGACACGGGCTGAAATTGAATGGCATTATTAACTGATAACCTTCCTCTCCAGTGAGCAGTTAACAACAGTAACCTGACTGAGCCAAAGATTTGAGGAAGACACCATGGCTTTCAGTGCTAAGTGAAAGTCTTCATCTCTCCCTGAGACATTTTCTGTATAAACGTCTTATTTTGACTCTCTAACAATGACCTTTCAGGCGACACATTTCTGCAGTGCCATCAGACGAGCTCCACCTCTCTTTATTTTCCTCCTGGGGTTCTGACTTGGTTACAAACAACTGACCCTTACGGACCCTTGACCTCTCGGAGAACAGGAGGAAATGACTCAAAGAAGAAGAACGCTGGCTGCACAATGAACAGTCAACCAGTTTTCTTCAAAACAATATATTAGAGAGAGAGAGTGAGTGAGATTCGTCAGGTGATGGCTGATGTGTGTCCCAGAAACATGAGTATTCCCATGTAGCGCCACACCCGTGTGTTTGTTCAGAGTTTTTGTGTAGCTTTGAGTAGAGGCTGCTGAACTTCCTGGAGGAGGGGCGCACGGCAGGTGCACTTCATAATAACACGTGACACACACACACACACACACTACTGCTACCACGCCCCATCCAGGACACAACAGCACACAAATGCACTTTCAAACAGTAAACAGGAAGAACACACCTTGCGTCGCTAAATATAACAACAGAAGTGTGTTAGGATGAAGGAAATATCTTGACTCGCTAAGAGTTCATTATCATAAGCACTTTATGTCCTATTTTAGCAACACAAGTCACTTGCCGAATTAATGTTACTTATTTATATTTTTTTGTTCGAACTGATGCATTCATTTATTAGTAGTATTAGATTTTGTTGCACAACTTGACAGTTTTTAAAGGTACACTTTGTAAGATATTTGCAGTAAAATATCCATAAACCACTAGGCTAGTGTTATATATTTTCTCCAGCTGATTTCTAACAATATCTCTAATGTTTTCAACTACTTGTAAATCATGGGAAAATTCCCATTCTAAACAGTGACACGGGGCAGTGCAGTCGCCTGTCGATGACATTAGTTACCCTTGTTACCGACTTTACTGACGTAGAAACCACATGACAACAGTGTCCTGGACAAATGCCGAAGTAGTGTCTAGCGTCCAGAAAACCACTAGCTTGCTTCAAGCAGTTCCTTATTTACTTCATGCACATTTTATGGTGGATTGTGTTACTGATTTATGGAACATAATTACTGTTTACCGTCTGCCGCTGGTCTGCCGTAAACGTAAGCGTACGGACTAACCGCACGACCCAAGAAGAGTTTGGGACAAGAGGAGAGAAATAGCGAGGATCAATATCGGTGTTGCATTTTCTAGATGGAGAGAGCTTCGCGACAAACTTCCACTAGAAAGAGATGCCGATCTCGCTTGTGTTTTACTCGACAGGTGAGTTGTTTTGATTCGTATCTTTACAGAAAACGTATGCTATTATAACGATCAACAAGATTAGTATTATGGGGCAATGCGGGGCATCGCGTCTCTAGATCGACACAAGGATGCGTCAGTCTGATTGCGTCTTTGCATTAACTTTGTATGTAATCTACTTGCGCAAAATCGTTGAACTCGTGTTTGCTATGTATGCCCAATTATTGTGTTTGAATGTACACGAGTGTATATATTTGTTGAACAAGTGGTAATCGTTTTCATTGCACTGTTGCTTTACTTTCATGCCGAAAATGTAAAAAAGACTAAAAGACTTTAGACCCTTAAAAAAGAGAGGAAATCAAGGACAGAGGGGTTCAGAGATAAAACGCACACTTCAGCTGCCACTGTGATTTTAACTATTCCAGACACACCTACAGAAACACCCGTCTTTCAGAGAGAACATGAGAAACGGACAGATGGGCAACTGTTGCTCTACAAATACACTAATCTCAACCCTTTTAAATACAGCACACCACTAACAAATGTTTAAAGTGTCATCACATACGGTGCTATTTGTGGTTCAAGTATTTGAGATGCCAGCAGCTATGTGCTGAAATACCACTGTGTCATTACCTCAGTGCCGTGTCATCACCTGTTCACTAACTATGTGGTGCTGTCTGCTCTTTACTATGCCACAGGTATTAACACCTCAGATGATGGGATCACCAGCAGTCAGCAGAGATAGAAAGCTGTTGACAC
Source organism: Carassius auratus (assembly GCF_003368295.1). NCBI lineage: Eukaryota > Metazoa > Chordata > Actinopteri > Cypriniformes > Cyprinidae > Carassius > Carassius auratus. The sequence goes on from NC_039276.1 coordinate 22,052,611, forward strand.
CTGCTTTAACAAGCCTCTCACTTGTGAAGGTATTTTGAGGGGAGGATCTCTTATTCCACAAGTACATGCAGTGTCAGTGTGTCACAATTTCCTGATAATTTACTCACCCCCATGTCAACCAAGGTATTTCTGTCTTTTCTGTCGCTAAGAATTTAAGATTTTTGATGAAAACATTCCAGGATTTTTCTCCATATAATGGACTTTATTGGGGATCAACGGGTTGAAGGTATAATCTTCAGTTTCAGTGCAGCTTCGAAGAGCTCCACACGATCCCAGCTGAGGAATAAGGGTCTTATCTAGCCAAATAATCAAATAAAAATGTACATACTTCTAAATCACAAATGCTCATCTTGCACTAGCTCCGCGATGCACATCCACAAATTCACGCATGATGTAATCAAGTTGGAAAAATCACGCGCAGTTAGCTCTTCGTTGGTGTACTGCGGTTCAGAATGGGCCTTTTTAAATCTTTATTAGATTTAAGTTTATTTTAGTTTTACTTTCATTTAAATTTCCAAATTCTGCTTATTTTCTTTGCTCCCCTTTTCTCTGGATTCTGTTTTAATGGTTAAATTACATTTTAGTAAAAATAAAAGCAAGTCTAATTAATTTAAATCCCTTATACAATTTATCAACAACGTCTTAAAAGTAAAAACTAAATAAATCATTTTTTTTTTTTTTAAATAAGTACATTTTAATAATCCTGTACAAGTTAACAGCAAAATTGGTTGTGATTGTAGGGCCCTTTTAAATCTTTATTTGATTTAGGTTTATTAATTTTGCAGTTACATTTCATGTCATTTCATTCTGTTTCAATACATTTTAGTAAAACTAAAAGCAAGTCTAATGAAATAAATTAACTTATACGATTTAACACTAATTAAAATTTTTTTTTTTTTTTTTCTGGATTCTGAAAATTTCTGTTTAGGGATTAGGATTAGTATTCTGTTAGGGATTTCTCCATTTCTCTGCACTGATGTATAGCACAACTGTTAGTATCTTTGCACACACTCGCAAGACCGGAAATCCAATATGGCGGCGATATGCAACTAGCCCACTGAAACTGAACTTAAACCTTAGAAGCAGAGGTTCTATGATTTCACTCTAGATTATAAACTTTCTATCAGCAGATATATCACAGCTGTGTGAGGCTCCAAATATCCTTTCCTGTAGCTGACATACAACAGACTTTTCCCAGCTGAAGACACATTTAATGACTAAATCTGAGGGTGAGGATTGTGAAAGATCATTTCCAAAAAACAACTGAACTTTCAGAGCGGTGCACAGACCACTGAGCAGACCGTCTGCAGTGTGTGTTGGTGTTGGCTACAGCGGTTCACAGGACCGTGTGAACTGCCATGGTAATGTCGGATTGCTCTGTGTTTATCTGTGTTAAAGGGATAATTCATTTAAAATAAAAATACCGTCATCATTTACTCGCTGTCATGCTTGCTGTTACAAACCACAAGAAGATCTTTAGAACACAAATTAAGTTTTTTTGTTAATGAAAATGGAAATGTTTCCCTCCATTGAAAGTCATTGTAACCTTTCACAATTCACACAGAGATCCAAGTACTAAGTCAAAGTTTCAGCTCCCTCCACAGGTTTTCTATTGAGAATGAGAAGTTGCCGTCATAGCACAAAGCCCCTCCCTTGATATCACGGTCTCCGCCATGTTGGAAGGATACCGGCGCCGAAACAGGATTGTTTACATGTGTTGTTAAGAGGAGGTTCTCGCAATTCTGCACTGTTTTACCATGCCTGGAAGTTACTGCTGCGTTAAAAACTGCTCCAGTACCTCACACGATACATATGGAAAACATAGGAACAATGGAATACAGTTTTTTTTTTTTAGGTTACACCAAGCGCAAAACAGAGGTATTTGGAGAAGCTCTGAAGCGGCACAGAGACCTGGACCATTTACCTCCATGCACACATATGGGCATTGGGAATTATATTTTTTTTGGTTTAAGTTACTACACAATGCAAGAGTTTAAAATCCACAAGTCTCTGGAAAGTTACGAGGCTTTCTGCTGTGGCTGGGTCCGTCTACAGCAGGTGAAGAAAACAGTGTTGTACTGGCCAAAGTAAGTTTATTCACATGCGTTTTAGTGTATTGTAATTACATTGCATTTAGAATGCAATTCTTGACCAAAATGACAAAGTAATTAACTGCGACTGTTTTGTAAACACTAGATTGTAACGAGATGTTCAATGTATACGAACGTTTCCAACATGTTTTGATGTAGGCTAAAGCTGTGCATGTTTAGTTATGATTTGATTTTAGCCCAGTGACACATACTGTACCAGGTTTTTTTTGTTGGGGGCTGCAAAGTGGACAAACCAGTTCTGGGTTAGCTAGGGTAGTTAAATGTGTGATTGCGAGATGTAAATGTCCTGGTTAGATTAAAGCCATTAACATCGTGAATGCAAGGTGATTTACATCGTAAACAAGATAATTCCCAATATCCATATGTGTGCACAGAGGTAAATTGTTCAGGTATCTGTGCCGCTGCAGGGAGCTCGTATGGGTCGATATTTCAGATGCCTGAGAGCTTCTCCAAACACCGCTGCACGCTAGGCATTAACATTACCATAGTAAACATGGTAAATAAGACCGCTTGAAGAAATCTGACTTCAGCTTTTTATTCTCTATCACAATCGTGCATTTATTTAGTAACTTATATAATCTGTCATAAGTCTCGTCTCGAGAGTTTAGCTCCACGTAGCCGATCATAAAAATATAATAAAGTTTTATGTTCGGGAGCTTTTATAAAAATAGAGATATTATCATTCTTTCTAAATGTGACTTATTGTATAGGCTACACATAAAAAGAAACAGACTCTATTCTGGCCTCTGTGTTACTGGCCCGGGGGTATGAGCCTCACCCGGCCCGTTTTAAGCCCTGGCTCGCACTGGCCCGACAGTGGAAATGCGGCTAATGTTTCCAGCTCCGTGCTTGACTGTAGGGACGTGTTCTTGGGGTCATTGTTAGAATTTCTCTCCCTCCAAACACGGCGAGTCGAGTTAATGTCAAATAGCTTGATTTTGGTTTCATCTGACCACAGCACTTTCTCCCAAGCCTTCTCTGAATCATTTAGATGTTCTTTAAACAGGTCTATACATGTGTCTTCTTGAGCAAGGGACCTTGCAGGCGCTGCAGGATTTCAGTCTATTGTGGTGTGTGTGTTACCAATGGTTTGCTTGGTGACTGTGGTCCTAACTGCCTTAAGATCATAAACAAGCTCCTCCGGTGTAGTTCTGGGTGGATCTCTCATCTTTCTCATGGTCATTCTTACCCCACGAGACGAGATCTTGCACAGAGCTCCAGACCGAGGCCAAATGATGCTTGTTTTGTATTTCTTCCATTTCTGAATAATCGCACCAACGGTTGTCTCCTCCTCACCAAGCGTCTTGCTGATGGTCTTGTAGCTCATTCCAGCCTTGTGCAGATCCACAGTCTTGTCTCTGAAATCCTTTCACAGCTTTTAGGTCTTGTTCATGGTGGTGAGAGATGGTGAAATGAAAGATAACAGATTGTGTGGACAGATCTCTTATACACCTAACCAGCTGACATCAGGAGTAACTTCTTAAAGTGACAGCAGTAATCTGTGATCCACATGTAGAACTGAACCAATCTGTAGGAGACAGAATTCTTGCTGGTTGGTACGGGATCAAATACTTATTTCACTCACTGGAATGCAAATAGATTGTTTAACCTTAATGTAATTAGTTTTTTCTGGATTTTTCAGTTGACATTCTGTCTCTGTCCTTTAAAATCAGCCTACTATAAAAAAATTATAGACACTTAATTTCTTTGTGGGCAAACTTACAAAATCAGCAGGGGATCAAATTTGATCCCCTGCTGATATATATATATATATATATATATATATATATATATATATATATATATATATATATATATATATATATATATTTATAGCCCGATTTTCCGCGGCCCTGACCTCCCGCAGTGTGTTATCTGAACCATTCAGGATGCAGCGCATCCCGGTTTGATCCAAAATGAGCGGGTGCCCGCGGTTATGAGTCATTCAAAAATATTTTTAATGATATTCAGTTTGCGGTCAGTCGGGTCCTTTGAAATAAAAATGCCAATTAAACCTTTGTCATTTATATAGTACTAGACACATTTTTGAAATACATAGGCCTACACTTTATTGGCTAAATAACTGGCATGAAGATGAGGCACAAGCTCAGTCTGCAGGTAGAGATGGAGGCGTCAAAGAAGACTGCATGGGGAGCCACGGCGCTGTTTTTGGTAAAACATGATTTTGACGACTTCATTAAGTTTTGTTTTATAGAAAACTCTTTTTAAAAGATTTTCGTTTTGTATAAATTGTATCTTAATTTTGATCAATGTTTTATCAATCATTTCCCCATATTTAATAAATAAGAAGGCTCCGCTCTGTGTTCATCTTCAGTTCTCTCTTCACATCAGTTCAGTCAGTGTACTGTTTGAGTGCATGAATTACTCCGGAATATTGGTTTGTTTGAACTCAGAGGAAGTGTCAGCCACATTAAAAAAAAGTTAACAGTTTAAGTCGTTTGTGGATTAATGCATATTAGAGATTCGAAACAGTTTAAAACGATTCAGTTCGATTTGGTGAACTGAATGATTCATTCGCGAACCGGATATCCAGATTGTTTTGATTTGAACTCTCTCTCACAATAGACACGGAAGAGAAGACAATGCATCAGACGCTACAGCACTAGCCAGTATCTGAATGATGGGCAGCAAGCTTAATGGCTGCTGAAGTGCTGATACCAAAGAAACCAATCACTGCGCCATGTGAATAATGATGTCATTATGTCAGTTTGTTTGAGAACCTGTCGGCCTGCGCCATCTAGAGTTTCATGACAGAACTCTGGATTTGCACCAGTGAATGATAACGAAAAAGATTGGTCGAAAAATTATTATTGGCTCTTAAAGTGACAGCGGGCTGTTTTATTTTACATTCGATTATTTATTTCTGTAGTAGACTGTACCACGCTACATGAAAGTTTTCATATAAACTGCAATAAATACAAAACTAGAGCCAAACTAAAACTGAAATGAGACATTAAAAATAAATAGTATAGTGAATAAATTAATAATCCTACTGCTTGAGACTTGCATAAAAAAACATTAAAGCATAGTTTATTTTTTATCTTTTCTATTGTTTTTGTTCTTTGCTTTTATTGCTGACAGTTTAATTATTTTCAATAATATTGAGGACTTTTTGTTGGTTTGTTTGAAATTCAGCTGGTCGCTATGATATAGATGTCATAGCAACCTTATTTACAGGAAATACATGTTTGAAATGCATCACTTAGATCATTCATATAAAGTTTGGTCATATGGCCCCGTCATAATTGTTTTAAATCATCGTGATTACAATATTGACCAAAATACTTGTGATTATGATTTTTGCCATAATTTAGCAGCCCTAGGTCATGCTCCTGTTTGATATGATTTTGTACTAAATTGGAAATTAAGTAATTATACACAAGTTAAAAAAGGAGCAAGATTTTTCATTTTGAGATATGGCTACAGTGTGATTTTTGACAGTAGTTTGCTCTCTGCAAATTCTTTTGATACATGTAAAAATTCAATATCAGGTAACAAATTTGAAAAATTATGCATATTGCAGATGCATTTTTTTCCAGCTATAATTGTGCATATAGACATTTCAATGTGGTGATGTCATTGACTCATGAACATTTCCTTGATTGACATGTCATCAAACTATTTCAAAACCTTAACAGAGGGCAGTCGCAACTAAATGGTAACAGCTAACAATTTAACAAATAATAATACATCTAAAAATGTAAAAACATACAATCTACTGCACTTTTAAATTTACGTTCTTTTAATTCAGCTACAAGGTCATGCTGTGACATATCGACCAGCTGTTGGTCACACAGTTTCACGTGATACGAATTCGCAGGTCCCAAATTTTAAACCTCGTAATGCCACGAAATGCGATACTTTTCACATGAGCTGGTGTTTCTGGTCTGACGCATTTGCATATGCATGAATGGAAGTCAATGCAACGAAAACTGCAGTGTGACAGCAGCTTAAGAGTTAAGTTCTCCCAAAACAAATCTATAAATCACTCATAGTTGATTTCTGCCGGAGATCATTACATACTACACTCAACTACACATACCAGTTGCAACAGATACCTACAAGCATAGGATAAAATCTCTTTCACAAGGAAGCAGACAGATCTCCCGTTTCCTGCTTCAAGCGTGCCAGAGATGCAGCTTTATCATATTCCATTTATACAACATCACCAAACCGGTTCATAAAAGACCGAATCCCCAGTTATGAACCCACATCCACATCAACAGAGCAAACACTCTTTAGCTCAACATGTTAAGACCCAGATGAAACACAATGGAAAAATGCCTCCCTCAAGCCAGGACAAGACCTGTTTACGAAGTTACACACCTTCATTTCACAATCACAGAGAAATAAGAGATGAAAACAGAAGGCAAAACAGAGGAAGTGTGAGGTGGATCCTAAAAAGGTTCATCATGCATTAGTCATCCATCAAACAAATCCCTTAGCCAGAGTATTCATCTAGCATGGTATACGGACATATAGACTTTAGTCAGGTTAGACACTATACTGAATTGTATGCAGATGAAAACAAGGCTGTGAGAACTAGACTTAGTCTTTACAATGACACATGCACAATATAAAGGTTATAGATCAGATGCAGTTTTCACAACTCACAACTTTTTTGTTGCAGAGTCGATATGAGAGAGAGAGAGAGAGAGAGAGAGAGAGAGAGAGAGACAGACGGACAGAAAGAGAGAGAGAGAGAGAGAGAGAGAGAGAGCGAGCGAGCGCGAGAGAGAGAGATCAAAATGAAGACTGCACACAAGGAAAGGTGATTATAGCTAATGCTCAGCATAGCACAGCACACCTGTTTTGAGGGCCGTTCAGATAACAGAGGCAGGACGTCCCATGTGCTGGAATGCCCCGGGAACGGGCCACTGCTGGTATTGCTGGCACCTTTGTGGGGCTCTGTTTATTTCTTATTTCTAACAGCCCATTGGAAACAGAAAACCATGCGTAGATCATTACCAGCTAAGGTGTGAAAGACATTCCTGAGCCGAGGAATGCATGAGATGGTAATTATTAACTTAAAATAGATTAAGAGACATTAAGCATCTCAAGGCCTGATCAGGCAAAAGAGCAGCGTGGCAAAGTAGATCAGGACCATATGCCCGTGGCTGTCTGCCATGGGACAGGGCCATAACACACTCAACACTAAATGACAAATGAAATATGATGAGTGAAAAATATTAAGTGCATTTTTCCCTTCAAGGACACATTTCAAAGAATGTTGGTAACCAAAAAAACTAAAAAGTCTATTTCCATGTCATGATCTTATTCCATGTTGTAGATTTCGATATGACCCTCACGTGTTCTTCACAGGCTTTGTAAGATTCACCCATAGGCCTTTTTAACTGAAGGCAGCTCTGAGGAGCGTTGTCCTATCAGCTTTGCTTGTAAAACATGGATCTATACCAGAATACTTTCTGTTCTATTTACCATCCGCATTTCAGGTCAGCGCTCTGTCCCTCACCGAGTCGCAATGTCAACAATATTTCTACAAATATTCCCCCTTTCCAAGCCCTAAACAAATGTTCTGCAATGAGCCTCTCTCTGTTGCCCAACTGTTGTGAGAGCGTTGACCCGGGCCTCACGGAGAGCTTGAAATGTCCCCAAAACATCTCCACAGTGACGTGTCTGACTGCTCATAAACCAGAAACTGAGTGTTTTTCTAATTAAAGCAGATTTTCCATTTAAATGTGATTCTGTTACCATGCTACTGCTTACCCGTATTGGCCCAGTGGAGAATCTGATTTTCCTTCTCGGAGGCTGTTCTTCATCCTCTGACAAACCAGGAACTTCATCATACTCCTCAAACACCTCGGTTTCATCCTCATCCTCTTCATCCTGCTGGTCCTGAACCGGTTCCTTATCATCCACAAACGCTGCGTTCTCAAAACTATAAAACACTGGAGAAGTTTTCCCGCATTCATCTGGATCTTCCCGCTCGCTCTCCTCATCATCATCTTCATGACAGCTATTCCTCTTTTGTATGATCTCCTCCTCCTCCTCTTCTTCATCCTCCTGATTTGGCTCCTCTTTCTTCAGCTCTGCTGATAACAATGCATCCTTATCCAGCTGTTTGTCTTCTGAATGGTTTTGTGGTGATAACACTTTCGAAAGGTCAGCAACATCTATCTGTGCCCCGGATTTAAGTTCCCTTTGTAGCTTCACCTCTGTCATAACATCCTCCAAAAACTCTTCATCACTCTCCTCACTTGCTGAAGACTCGTTCTGGACCACTACCAGCTCGGCCCGCACCACTCCTGCACCAGCGGGGTCCAGACATCGCTCACGGGAGATGTCCCTTGACGGACTGCAGATTATTTGGTTTTCACTTTTTGGTTCCTCAGGACTCAGAGGCCGTTTATATGGGCTACTTGCTGAAGCTTTGAGATCTTTCGCAGGAGTACTACTAAGTTGATTTGTTTCATTTATCATGGGTTCCTTCACCGAGTCATTTCCTGGTGATGGAGAAAGTTTAAATGGGCTTTGGGCAGTGGGTGAAAGAGGCTCGCCGGTGCTCCGGCTGGTCGGAGAGGTCGGTTTATATGACACGGGACTGATGGACTTGAACGGAGGGCTGTGAGGAGAGTCTGTTTCAGGTGAGAAAGGTTTGGGTGACGTGTCAGAGTTTGGGGATGTGGGTTTGTGTGCTGGATCAATACCATGGGAGGTGGGTTTCTGGGAACTCGCTCGTAGAGGTGATGGCAGCGAGCGCTCAGAGGGGCTGCTCACTTTCTCAGGACTTTTAGCAGAAGCTTGCACTGACTCGTCTTTGTCGCCATCCACAATGAAGTTCTCCAGCCGCCTTGAAATAGGCCCGGCGTTAAGTGATAGTCTATTGACCTGTTTTGAGTCCTCAGCCTCCTCTGGGGCACCGGGTGACGTGGTGCCTTTGATGACACTATTGCTGCAATTTTCAGAAGATCCAAAGGACCGCCGGGCCCCACGAATAGAAACTCTGCTGGGCACAGCGGCAGGTGGCTCTTTCATGCCTTGCTCAAAGATTTTTCTGGTAACTGAAAATTTTTCTGCCAGGGCGAATTTATCGATCTCGATTTCCTCTCCCTTTGGGGTTCTGTCTGTGTTTTGCGGTTCTTGGTTGTTGGCGCTACTGAGGCAGGTTTTGTGAGTGCTGACTGGGAACTTGGACACTGGGGATACAGGAGAAGATGTATCTGTTTTGTGAGCCAGTTCCTGACTCTCCGGAGGCTGCTGGCCGTCCATTTGCAGGAAAATGTTCTTTATTTTGTTGACCCGGTTGCCCGACGGCCTCCCTCTGGTGTCCTCCCGGGGGTCGCTGGCTCCATTAGCATAAGACTTGTCCTCGCTATCGGATTTGGTCCCATCAAAAGAGCACTTAATGGCGTGGAAGTCCGACTTGTATGCATTTCTGTGCGGGGACGCGCTCCGCAGGGTGCGCTCGCCCTTGCTCTCCGCTTTGATCATTCTCAATGACTTTCAAATTGTTCCACGTTAAAACTGTATTTTAGGTCAGTGGTCCTTGTATCCTCAATCGCACAATGGCACGACCCCTTCGGAGTAACTCTGATACATTGTATCGAATTCCCCGCTCATCTGAAGAGAAGAGAAGAGAAACAATGTAACATTCCAAACTGAAACGAGCGATTACGGTTTTAACGCGATCTGAACGCACTAGCACGTAAAACGTTTATTTCTGTGTTCTTTTGTTAGCAGGTCAATTCCAGCCGACACTGACTTATCCCCTTGATCAAAGAAACTTTTTTTTAACTCCGATCAAAACTTTTCAACAGTGATTTGCAGGCAGATCCATTGGTCTCCATCGATTTAGTGCTCAGTATCTGACGGCGTCTTTAAGATACCGTTCAAAAACTCGAAACTGGATTAAATAATGTTCTTCAAATGATCAAGAACTACCGCGATCCGTGTTAAACCTGCCCACAAACCCACTAAAGCTGCTCCAGTGGGACTCGCTGCGGAACAATAGCTCAGCATAAGTTCCAACAAATGATCCAAATAAAGTTTCGGAACTCGAGTTACAAACAAGTACAGCTTCTGCAACAATCAAGTTATGCGCTTCTCTTACCCCCACGGATATCTCACTGTCCACGGGCGCCGGTTCTTCTGCTCTGTGTAATTTAGATCCCCAAGCATGTCATCTGTTTCACCGCCATGGTTCTCCAACGAACTGCTGTCCGATTCGAGAATGAATCGTTCATTCGAGTCGATTCGGTTTAATGATTCTGTTTAAACGATTCACAAAGCGTTCGTAAATCATTAACTGAGGGGGAAAACTTTTATGAGAGTGATACTTTAGTGGAAGAAATAAACAAGCAACGTTTGACACTTTTCGAGCAGGTAGAAAAACGAGCATGAACCTACATGAGACTGTGAGGGACAGACACGTATTTTAATTGGGTATCATGCAATTAAACCCAAAGGCCGAGAGTTTATACCTTTTGGGATTTTATATTACCAAATTATTATTTAGAGAGCTACGTGAACTTCTCTGACTGATGAATCGTTCATTGGCTGGCTAAAACGAACAATCCAAACGAATCGATTCATAAAAAGAATCGAAGTTCCCTACGCAACTCCTGCGTCTCTCTTTCATATTGAATAACGCACACATTTCAGACCTGTCGCACCGATGCGCGTCCCCGACGCTGCTCTATCTGTCGGGCGGCGGGAGTGAGCACACGAGCACATTCCAGAGCTTCTATTAATCCCAACCCCCTTCCTGACAGTGAATCTGTTACTATGGCAAAGGTTTGGCTAATGAATATTAATAAGGTCACGGTGACGTTCCTAGGAGACCTGCGTGAGGAGTCCAGTCAGGAATCCTAATTGCTATTCATTAGTCATAAAACCTCCGTGTTCAATGTAAATAAATAGATAAATAAAACAAAATTCATTAAGTTTGTTAATAAGAAAATGTAGCCCTATGGATAACCAACAAATAAAAAATATGCACATTTTAAATTTATTTAAACTGTAATGAAAGTCAGTCAAATTAAATGTCATTTTAAATTTAATATTATTTAAATTGAGTTTATTTTCATTGTATCTTACTTTTATTGTTTTAACTCTTCAATTAATCTTCAATTCTATTTTTTTATTTATGTATTATTCATATTTGTTATTTAATGCATGATTATTAATTGAAATCATTAATGGCCTTTTCTATGATCAGCCATTCATTAAAATAAAGATGTAGGCTTTGGATGGATGAACATGTTTGAAGGAGGAATGATGTTTAATAATGACATTGGTGAACAGATTTTGTTAAGTTATAGAATCTGTCATTGAAACCCAAAATTTATTGGCCACTAATCTGAATTTCAGGATGATGTGGCAGCAGGAAACCCTTGTCTCATGTCCCAGCTCAGTTCATATCTGATATGTCAGTTCTTATGTCTGGAAGTGTGTGTGTGTGTGTGTGTGTGTGGGTGGGTGGGTGTGTTGGTGTGTCACTAATGTGCCTGGTTCAGTCAGACCGGAATTTGTTACAGGGGTAATACAATTTTTAGTTTTCGTTTTAGTGTAGCTTTCACATGAAGTTATATTGAGGTATACATATACAGTACATACATAATAATTAAACTGCAATTTGCCAGTCTCTACCATGGGAAGTCCTCTGTTTACAGTCCCAATGGCATACTGTAATCTACTGTAAAATGCTGTATTTTGATATCATCGCTCCCTCGTTTGGATGCGTCTCTGATTAATCTGACAGACATGTTTATTGATTGTTTCCCATGTCTTGAACTCTATGCTGTCTACCAAATATCTCTTTCTCTTTCTCTCTCACAGATGTGCACACACACGCTCAAAAACACTGAACATTGTGGTTATTATCCAATTTAAATTGCTTATACCGTAACAATAATTAATTATGTTTAGTAAAAGTAGGAAATTGCAAATCATGTAACAGAATCTATATCGGTATAGATTTCCCAAATGATTCACTGATTAACCATTAACACTAGCTGGATTTATATATTTTAAACTGAATGAGAAATTAGGCGAGTGAAAAGTTTGATAGTAATAAAGGCAGTTACTGTGAATGAAATGAGATAATGATGATGTGTGAGAAGAACTAAATTTAGGGTAACACTTCTTTATTTTTGGATTCTGTGGTGATAGTATTAAGTATAACAGATGTGTCCGTTGTCTTTAGTGTGTCTGTGTGTCAAGGACTGCCGGATTCCTGGCATTTCCTGCTCCCTGGTTCCAGCTCATCCCGGGCTGAGTTATCTGATGAACGCTTAAAGACAGGCCCTCCACCCTTCTCCGCATTTAACCAGATCAACAGAATGAGTATTTACATCCTCACAGAAACAGACTCTTATTTTATGAATAGACTCAGATCACTGGTGACGCTTTAGGCCTGCTATGATCATTTATAGTATGTTATTAGTACATAAGACTAGGCCTGATTCTTGCCTGTGTATCTTGGCTTAACCCTTTGCTTTTCTGTTTCTGACTGTGTTTGCACCTCACCTGCACTATTGCTTGTGTTATTGGATTTCCCCTCTTGTCAAGGCCTCTGGATACCGTTTGCTGTCGACTGTCTCATGCCAGTTTTGGATTACTCTTTTGTCTTGTCCTCTATATCTCTGTTTGCTATTGTCAGAACCTTGCCTGTTTTATGACAACGCCTTTAAATAAAAGCTTTGTAGATGGATCCGCACGTCTCCCATCTTTTTTGCTCCATAACAATAGGATACGAAATGCTGTGCATTTGATAAGCAGGTTTGAAGTAGATATGAGACGCATCTACCACACAACACTAAACTTACCCATTGCGTAGCATATGCACGCCAAAATCTATTTTTGCATATCAATGCCACAAGTTTTTGTTTTTATTTGGCATACTATTTATAAGCACTTTCATGAGATCGGGTTAAAATATTCCAGGGCCCCAACATTAGACTTTAGAAAAGCACAAAAGTGATTCAAAACTGCTTTTACCATTGTTTAAAATTTCCGTTCATGGGAAACGAGAGTGGAGTAACATATCTAAAATCTAATTCTAATCTAATCTAATCTAATTAAAGAGAAAGGAATGGTATGAGAACATGAGCAACACAGCAGTTCGCAAGTTACAAACAAAGGGGCAAACACAAGAAAAAAACTTCGTAAGCAAAAAAATAAAAGAATTACAATAAATTAATAACATTATAAATAAACATGATTTAAAAAAGAAAATATTAATCTAAAAATAAGATTTGAATAAATAGGTTGAGTTATGTTTTAAGCACTCAGGAGCTTTCTATAAACTAATAAGGTCCAGCTTCTATAGCAGTATACTAAAGTTAATGTGATGTGCTCAGACAACATGCAGCCAGTATGTTTCTTTTTTTCCATCAGTGGGTTTTGATGCAGATCATGGATATACCTCAGATTCATCCATGCAGAAGAACTACCGACATTAAAAAAATAAACAACTCTGCAAGTCGAGTCAAGTCAAATGTATTTATATAGGGCTTTATACAGTACAGAAAGCAGCTTCATAGCTAAAACTAGAATTTTTAGCAAAGCAGCTCTACAAAAGATAATAGTATCATTTTTCAGCTCAATATAGTTCAATGCTGATTCAATCTTTGTCAAGAGGAAAATGAAGCGTTTGATAGAGGCAGTTACTCTGAATAAAACGTCTGTGTAGATGAAACACTTGTTTTCTAGAGCGAAAATTATAATTTGTGATTTAATGTTTTGTACTAATGCAGTCAAAAACACGCTGATTTTATTTGTTATTTTTTTGAAAATCTCTTTGTGAGAGTGTCAGTGTTGCTTTCGATAGAGAGGCCAAAGATCCATAGTTCACATTTAAAGTCCACTTGAAATGTATTATGATGTATTTCTAAATTAAACAGAATAAAAAATGATAAAAATCAGTCTGGGCCTTGATTTGAACACATGGAATAACCGTTTAATATAAAAACAATAATCCGCTTTGCGTCATACCTAACAATGCCTCTTATCTGTTATAAATTCAATATAAACCATGGCTTCTTGGGGCTAAATGCTTTATTTTGAAGAATTTTGGTTAACAAACAGTTAGCCACTGACTTCCATAATATCCCATAAGGCCTATGGAAGTCATTGGGGACCAGACACTGTTCACATATCCCAGAAGAATGTGTCCTGCAAAAGTTAGAAATCCATACAGATCTGGAAATAACATGAGGGGGAGCAAATGATGACAGGATTTTCATTTTTGGGAGGACTATCCATTTATAAGTGGTTAAGTCTGGCCAAGTCATCATGGAACGCCATTCCAGAGGGGAAGCAAATCTTCAGATTTTGTCTAAAGATTAGGAAAACTATTACTATTATTTTTTCAAATTTGTTACAGTACAGAGATATACAGTACATCTACATCTGAAACAACAACAACAACAACAAAATCCCTCTTACTTTTAAATATGTAATTTTATGTGATACTGTTATTTAATGATATTTTATATGAGTAATGCGGTCCAGAAGTGTAGACTGTATTGCATGGCTCCAGCGCTGTGACGATACGGGCGTAACTGTTTATTCCCATAATAACCACATCCATTCTCCACCTGTGAGTGAGCTCTAGTGCTGAGCTTTGTTCACAGGAGCCAGCGTGGCAATGCAGTGAATACATGCTCGCTGCATCATCACCTGGCAACCCAGCAAGACCCTCAGATGCAGACGGGCGTTTGTTTAGGACTCCTCTTTTTTTTGAGTGCTTTTTGTCATGGCAGCCTTTCAAACAAACGTTTTATCTCCTCTCTGTCTCTGTGTGTGTTTCTCTGTTAGGTTCGGCTGATATGATCAGAGCATTCTTGTCGTGTCAAAGTACAGCTTTAAAAAGCATACTGGGGAAAAAGTTTTACAGAGCGGCTCAAAATCAATGATTTACACCCATGAGTATGTTTGCATTGAGTCTTGTCTTAACAGCTCAGTGGAATACACTGCGTCTGAATCTGAGTGGGATCTCATAGTAACTTGATCCTGTACTAAATGGAGTTTTTCCTCTACTCTCACGGTTACATACTTGTAAGACCGGCTGATAAGAAGTCTTCACATTTTTGTCCACTCCTCAACAATGCGTAGGAGTCTGTGATCTTCAGTTCCACTAATGACTGGAAATACCTCACTATTTTAATGCATTCTATTTTTATAATATTTGATGAACTGATGTTGTCCTGCAGTGAATCATTCTGTATAAACATCCACTGATGATCAGTGGTGGGGAAAGTCACTTTTAAAAGTAATGGATTACAATATCGCATAAGTAATACAGTACAGTACTTTACAGTGAATCACACTGCTTCCTCTCACTCTGAACCTGTTGAAGCAACTTCACATGGTTACATTTAGAACAGCCACAAATGGGAGCCCTTTCATTTGTAAATCGTATAAAATGCTGAGCAGAGAGATTTTGTTTTTAAACATCTAGACAATCTGTGCTATTAGGAAGACAGAATAATAACTAGAAACTGTTGCACACAGAAAAGAGTATTTACACACATGCACACACACATACTTTTTTATTGTTATATGGTGACTACAAAATAACTAACAATGAGCAATACACTATTTTTGTACAGTATTTATGCATTTTTGTTCATATGAATAAAATCTGTTTTTGTTAGCTTAAGTCCCCAAAAATAAGAATGCTTTAGTAAGTGTTGAAATAAAAATAAAGTAAGATTAATAAATGCGCTGCTGTCTAAAACCCCGGTGCATCTGAGCTGCTCTCATTGAGTCAGGCTGGACTCATTTTACCATGTTTTGCAGTTTCTGACAGAAAGTGGCATGTCTGTGTTTGCTTCCTTCATGCCCTGCTGCATCAGCTGTCTTGCTGTCAGCCTGGTTGTTTTGTGCTTTTAGTGCATGTCTGGGTCTGGGAGCACATCTCCTCACTGCTTTAGATGTATGGCAGATTTGACACATGTAGACTTTTGAGAGGCCTCTTGTTTCTCCTGATGCTCACTGTTTGGCTTTCTCAAAGTGGGATCGTGTTGAGCACACATGATATGCATCGTCTTAACCATTAGCTCAGAAAAAAGCATTAGGGGATCCAGGTTGTTTTGTATAATAGTGGTGTACAGAAGTAACACATCCAAACCCTACAGAAAGGCTTTTTTTCGTAAATCATACGGGTCCAAATAGGAAGAATGTTGCAAGTAGCTGTAACACTTTCTTGGTAACATGTGGCTGCAAATCACCCACAAACAAAGACAGTCTTAGTTGACTGCTAAACTCACCTAAACCATAGCACATGGCCATTTTGACTTTCATTCAAAGAATATTATTATTAGAAAGCTCTTTGTGCAAAGCAAACCGCTGTGCAGAAATCACTGCAATGAACACACTATCAAATGCAATCAAATGAATACACTAGTGTGATTTTACTACCTTCACGTGTTTACCCAACAACTATGTCAGAACTTATTGGAATTTAATTCTTAAAAACAACCAACCAACAGGTTCAATTTGAAAGCATTGTAGTTTTCCATCCCTGAGCTCAATGGAGGTGTTGCCATCTGGTGGACTAATGACACAATGACGTCCTCTTTGGCGTCCACACTGATCACGTGACACTGAGGGCTTGATATTAAAATATTAGCACAGCAACCTAAACATTACTAACAGTTACATTAATATCACTCAACGTAATTAACATATTATAGTATCCTCTGTATGGTGCTGGTGGATTTTCAGACATGATAACAGTGAACACACAGACCATCAGACACACAATGTTTGATCCTCTAGTCAGTGTCTTCTTTTGTCCATCTGTCACCACGAATACAGTCAGAGGAATGTGGAGCATTCTTGTTCAAAGCTCATTTTTTCTTACACAGCTTCTGTAAATCACTGATTCCGTCCAAAGGGAAAATTAAAAACACTTACAAGTGGAAATATTGTTTATTGATACATGGATTTAATTCTGTTTAAATATGTTTCTGTCCTAAACGCAGGCTCTCCGTGCAGGGCTGTTTCCTCTGGGTTGCTGACTGGACATCTTTATAATGAGACAGAGGTACAGCACGGATAAATGTGCTTGTGTCTGGAGTTTCTGACTTCAGAAAACAGAAACACCCATTTTCCTAGAGTTACACCCACTTCCCACTGGCTTAGCACTGCACTGTCAAAATACCATTAACTACACTCACACCACACGCTTTCCATCTTGCTCATGGAGAACCTGTTGTTTGACTGCACTTTTGAGACCAGCCATCAGTATACCACTTCCTTTCTTAATGTGATATGTTGAAGAAACAACATCAATACACCACGACTTTAAATGATTCTAGATTTTTAGTTGATTTTAGCCAAGTGCTTTTTTTGTTTAAGCTGCTCTTCTTTGTATTTGTACACACTGTTATATTCAATATATGGCAGTATAAAAAGCACAAGTCTTATTGGATCATATATCATGCTATATTATATATGGTAATCAGAAGTTTAACCCTATAAACCCCGCTAAACAACCAATACGATCAAAACTTGCTGCATACTGCTGAAAACCTGTTGTACACAATCCACTACATACCTTCTGTTATAATGATAGTTGATCCCTTTTTATAATGTAAAAATGTGCACCTTCTGGTAATTGTTCACATGTCTTTTTGCTGAGAAATCTTTTATGATTTTTAGAAGGTAAACATCAAAGCTACTTTTATATTGTTAGCAAACTTTTCAACATTTTAATAACACTTGAAGATCAATACAGCAACAAAAAAAAAAAAAATGTAAATATCAAATTACTGAGGAAAGTTTATTTATTCATTTCTCAATAATCATTGTAATACCATAAAAAATCCTGACTATTATCTAATCCTCGTACAAAAAAATAAATGAAATAAAATAAAATGAAATTAATAATAGGGCTGTCAAACGCTTATCTGCAAATAATCGCATCCAAAATAAAATTTAGTGTTAACATGATATATGTGTGAGTGTATTTTATAGGCTATTTATTATGTACACACACACACACACACACATACACACACACACACACACACACACACACACACACACACACACACACACACACACACACACACACATATATATACATATATATATATATATATATATATATATATATATATATATATATATATATATATATATATATATATATATATATATATAATTATAAACCAATCATAAATAATTACATATTTTTCTTAAATATAGGCTATACACGCATGTGTATACATAATAAATACAATTACACAGGACACATATAAAATGAAAATAGCCCGATTTTTTTTATCTACTATTTCGTTATGTCAGGGTTCAAAGAGTAAAAGCCTGAATTAAAACTGTTAACCATATAAGCGATCTTTTTGTTTATTAAAACCGCTCAGTTTATGGATAACCTATGTGCTGCAGACTTTGAGTGGAGGGCAATAGAAATAGCTTAACTGTATTATGAAGATGATCGAAAGTTATGGTTAGGAACGCTTCCGTTCAGTAAACGACGACAGAATTTCAATTTTTAAGTGAACTGTCCATTAAATGTTGTTGTTTCGTGTCTGAATGTACTCAATGTAGCCCTATGTCACTGTAGTATATTATAATAATTACATTATACTGGAATTTTAGACAAAAAAATATATATAGTTTTGCTCTGCGTGTTAAAAGTGTAGCTTCTAGCTTGTGACAACTAGCCCCGGTGTGTTTGTGCGCTGTGTGGGCGGCAGCAGCATCACTCAGAGTCAGACTCAAACTCGCTCGCTCGAAGTCACATAAGGTGCATGCGGGCGATGCGAACTGTGATTTTAGCCTACTCCATGATTTCACCGAAGATGGTCGCGGCACACACCTCCAGCCACCCGTCCACCTCTGCTGAGTGGATCATCTGTCTGGATAAGAGGTACATCGTTTACTCTCAACAAACTTCATTCGTCTGTCTGTCCTAATGTTGTTGTTCAGCAGTCTTTTACACATCAGTGCCTCATGGAAAAGAGATCCCAAGCACACTTGATTTGTTAAACACTGTCAGAGTATAAATTTGATGTCATGAATGTCAAATGCACTGGTCAGTGAGATTTATGTAGGCTACTGCATGTGTTTCATTCACAGATTTCAGATGACACATTCAATGCAAGCTTGACGTCTTTCACTGCTTTCGTTGTAAATGAACTAAAGTGTATTGAGTGGAGCTTGTAAAGGGTTTATTGTCACCTGGAGGAGGTCACCGGTGCTGCAGTGCTTACTGCAGAAACACTTTCTGCTGTGAAGGGCTTCAGCAACCCATACCATACTTAAAGGAATAGTTCCCCCCTAAATGCGAATCCATTCTTCTTTCACCCTCGGGTCCTATTAAACCCATGTGCTTCTTAAGTGGAGCACAAAAGAAGTTTAAGCAGAATGTCCAGGGTGCTTTTTCATACAGTTAAATGAATGTAGACCAGACAGTTAAAGGAAAAAGGCTGATAAATAATGAAATAAATGTTTTTTTTTCTTTGATGATTATTACTATTATTATTTAGAAACGCTGAATTGAAGCAAGAATTTAATGTGAATACAACGGTACTAGCGTTAACAGCGTTAATGGGAGAAAGAACTACAATCCCATGAAGCATTGCGAACGACATCAAATTAAAAACAACAGATAAAAAAAACAAAAAAAAAACATATTGATTTAAAGTTGATTTAAACTTGTGCACTACTTGAAATTGAGGACTTGACTTGTGTAGACTACTTTAATGAAACATTTGTGGTGCTGATTTCAATTTTTTGTGTCTTTTGATTCCATAATTTGGAAAGACACAAGGGTTAATGATGAGTCTATGGACTCTGGCCATGATAGCCTAGATACAGGACACCTAGGACATTTCCAGCATTTTAAAGTTAACAAACATTACATGCTCATGATCAAACATGGAGCAGAGATTTGTGTGTAATGTGTTTATGACACACTCTAATTGGTTCCGACCTGCTCTTCCTGCAGTGAATGTCTCCATCTCGCTGTAGATCAATATTTACACACCTAAAGCAGATGGGCACAGGTCTGTTGAGAAGAGTAAATGTGCCAGTACTCTTCCCTCATAGTTCCTGTCTTTATCTAATTTCACCTGACATTGTTTTGATGGAGAGATAGATGCATAACAGCAATGTCCAGACGGCTTTGAATGGAGCTGTATTTGATTTTCACTGCTCTGGTTTCCCCTCTGGTTGTATGAAAACATAGCGATTGCTGCTTCAAAATGTAAACATTATTGATGTAATTGATGTAAAGTCTCCAAGTTTAACTCCCTGAACCTAGGAGGATGTCCATAGCATTAACCCTTTAGTGCTTGCTATGGAGGGAATGTGTGGTTTTGATGAAAACCTTAGAGTTAATCATGTTGGTCACGCTGACAGTGTTTTTCAGGTTTTGATATAGAACTGTTTGCATAGTAAATGGATTTTTAGTCCCTGTTAAACACTCTGAGACACACAGGAACATGATCACATTGTTTGCACAGGTGTGTCTGACCTTTAAGTGGACATGTGCAGCTAAGAGGGAAGACCCTTCGCTTAGACTAACCTTACATTTAAAAAGTTTGGTTCTAAAGGAAATCACTGACTGTTGGATGCATATTTCACACAAAACAGGAAAAGGAAGGGCACATTGTTGTAATTTTAATCTTTTTCATTGGAAACAAAACAGGATTTGCGAGGTTGATATGCTGAACTAATTCCAAAGCTATTGCTAGATATGTCGATAGTAAACGTTCTGGCTGTAAACGACTGATCATGTTATTATAATTTTCTGAGTGAAACCTAGAGATACGGTCACAGACTTGTGCTTCTTTAGTTTGCAAGACATGTTTAGACTGCAGTGTTTTGCTGGACTTGCTCTCTGTGTGTGTAAAGTGTTAATTAGCCGTTACTGTCAATATCCCATTACTCCACACTGCTTAAACCTTAAAGATTCATGCGTGATCGATCTCAGTGCCATTCTGCTTGACCACAGCTGTTCATTAGAGAGTATCTGCATTGGATTGACTCTCTAGATATCAGCATTGGTCATCTAAATCCTGTAACGTTTTACCACTATGTCACGCATATAATCCGTCAAGATTTACCATGATTTGTATAATATTGTGTTTCCTTACTCATTCCTGATGATGAGCATTCTTTCTCTGGCATGGTGTTGAATGAATCAAA
Source organism: Carassius auratus (assembly GCF_003368295.1). Lineage (NCBI taxonomy): Eukaryota > Metazoa > Chordata > Actinopteri > Cypriniformes > Cyprinidae > Carassius > Carassius auratus. Next base: position 22,073,886 of record NC_039276.1, read on the forward strand.
CTTGATAATATTGAACTGGTTCAAGTGACAGCAGTAGTCATGGGTCCCTTAAACATTTATAAACCCAATCTGAAGTCTGGCTGGGTTCATTTAGCTCTTTATATCGGCACAGTATAGTGTGTTAATGTAGGTTTGAACACAGCTAAATCTGCATTTGATTTGATTTTTCTTGATTTTTCAACCATTAGCACAGAAACTGATTAATTTGGCTGATCTTACTCAAAGGTGATCGTAAGCTAATTTTATCTTATATTTAATGCATTTACAATAATGCATTTAAATAGCAAATGGGAATTGATAAAATTCCCTAATATATTTTGAGACAAATGTTAATGGTTTTCCAATTTTTGTTCCAACTGAAGTAATATATATGAGATAATATATTGGGATATAAATGTCAGTCATGGACTCCTATTTTCCTGTTCCTTTTGAGTTTTCCTTATATGGTCATGTTCCTTTTCTTGTTTAGTTAATTGATTACTCCCCACCTGTTTCTGTTCTCCTGATTACTTTCTTGTCTTTATAAGCGGTTTAGTTCTAGTTTTGTCAGTCCTTGAAGTGTCAGAGTGTTTAGCTGAAGTAGCGCAGTGTAAAGTATCATAGCGTAAAGCCAAGTTTAATTATGTCTGTTTCACCGTTATCTTCATCAAAACCTCTCTCATTGGATTTTCGTCTGGCTTTCTTCTTCTGATGTTATGGTGTGTTACAATAATGAAACCATGTAATTAAAATATTTATTGTTACTACTGTTAAACCATGTTAAATTTGTATGGGATCACCTTCAAGCCTTTCAAAAATCTGTATTAAATGAGCATATATCAATGGCGGAACACATTACTTTATTTGTCTACAAATGGCTGCATAGATACTGAGTAGCTTTTGCCCTGAGCCATAGATATATAAAAAAAAATAAAACCTTCCCACAAAATGTGCTATATATATGGGTGGGTGACGTGACATGGCAGTTTTGCTGTCTTCAGTGTCAAACATGTATAAATGCAAAATATATTTGCCAAAAACCTTCTCAATATTGTGCAGAACATTATGCTTTATGTGAACATATTCAACATTAAAACAGTTCATAACTAATTTTTTCAGAATTTTCAACCAAACATAACAAAACTCATATGCTGTGACTGTCCGGCACTTGTTTCTCAAAGTGAGAACTTGAATAAAACTAAAAAAAATAAATGCAAAAATTCTCAAAAAAATACAGAAAAATAATACAGATGTCTATTTGTGAGCCTACTCTTTTCAAAGTCCAAGCATAATGTTTTGAGTCAGTTCTAATCAAAAAGATTTTGTCACACAAATCAAAATCATATGGTGTGACACTATTTTGGGATATTTGAACGGGCAACTGTTTTGACACCCTTGGGAAGGAGAGGACCTTCTTCAGCAATGTTGTACAGAACTAGCAGTGTATTTCTACTGTTCAACCTGAGGAGAGTCATCATTTTTATTTTTACAATAAATCAGATCTTGTTGGCACTCTGACAAAAGTCCCACTTCCAGATGTCTTTTGGTGTGACACATTTTTTTATAAAAATGCAAAAGAAATGTTATTATTTTGTCATAATTATATGTAAATCTATGCTGCTTTGTTATAGCTAGCATGTTGTTAGTATGCTAATGTGTAGCTACAAGACTCAAGGTTGTGCTAAGTGCAGAAAACATCATATGGTGTGACATGTCTGCCTGTCACGCCATATGATTTGATTGTCACACCATATGATATGAATTGTAATTCCCTGCATATATAACAATAAATAACAAAGTCCAATGTATGTTTTGTCCTTTTAAACATTTATTTGGGTCAATCATCACATAAAAGCTTTAATTATCCACCATCGATTGTGTTTAGTTTAGTTTTATTTGGTGATACAGATTTCTAGTTCATCAGACAGACATAGCAGATCCCTTCACAGAAACCTTAGAATGCTGTTTAAGTCTAAACAATGTTGGCTTCATCTCAAACCATACATTTCCTTTTCTTTTGTCAACTTGAGGCAGATAATGATGACAAGTGCAGAGAGGACAAAGAGATACAGGGAGAGGTTTGCTACTCTCTCCAAATTCGACTGGCTTATGACTGGCTTATGTACAATGGAGTCTAGATGAACTGATTTATTTGTGGATCCACTCAGCTACGTTGTATGTTCACGGTTCATATGATATAAAAAAATTGGTTGTTTTACTTATTTTAATACATATTGCAGACCAGTTTTGAATTGAAATGAAATTTGATACACAAACATATGTTCATATGGTTCATACAATATTAAAACAATGTTTGTTTTATTGTTAAATATCAAATAAATCAATAAAATTTGAATATTGCCTTGCAGCATTTAAGAGTGGTTAAATATTTCCTGCCATATGAGTGATCAGTACTCACCAATAAGTAGGATAATACATGGTTTGCATTGACACATGGCGACATTATCATATGGTGTGACACTATATCATTTGGTGTGACATTCCAAATTGTGAAAATAAAATACCTTTATTAATGATAAAACCTGAAAATGTTCATGGAATACATAGAAAATAGTATCAGCAAGAGTCACAAATATTTGTATAATTTTCTTGCAAGGTTTGTCACAATAAATAGAAAATATGTTGAAAGACCGACGGCATAGGTCTCACATTGAGCAATGTTTTAGAAAATAATACACAAATTTAATTAATTTTCACAAAACTATAATGGATCACAGTTTAGTTATGATAAATGACTTTGATAAAGTGAGTAACTTAAGAAAGGTATAATCCATTTTCAGTTTATATACAATTATTTTCATGTCACACCATATGACGATTGTAAGCACTAATACAACAAATTGTCAAATAAATTCTGATTCCAATTGAAAATTTTGAAACAACATATGTTTCTATAAAGATGAGAGTTAGTAGAACAAAAGTCAACCATTTTTATGCCTGTTATTTGACATTTTTGAAAAAACACTTTTTTATGGTACATATGTCACTGACCCATATATTCTGCAATCATACACTATAGAAATAGTGAAAAGAAGATTTTCCTTAAGGCACGCCTTTAGCTCTGTTGTAACCAAAGTGTTTTAAATGGACTAGATCCACCATCGTGCAATACTCTATAAGCAAATAAATGAAAAGGCATGTGAATGAGCAAATAATGACATTTTAATTTTCGAGTCAGCTATTGCTGTACTTTGTCTTGTATGTGTGTATGCAGACCAGAGGAGCGTTCGGGGGAGGATGTAGACATCATCTTGGCCCGTCTGAAAGGTGTGAAGGCCTTTGAGAAGTTCCACCCTGCTCTACTTCAGCAGATCTGTCTGTGTGGCTTCTGCGAGTGTCTGGAGAAAGGCATCACATGTAAGTCCAACACATGCACTCATGCTCACACACACGGGATGAAAACATTGTTTGTTGACAGAATTTCCTTACATAGGGTGGCATTGTGACGGAGTTTGGTGTTTGATTATGATTTTTAAATAGTGCGCTACTTTCTGTGTGTGTTTGTTAGTGTACAGGCAGGGTGACATCGGGACTAACTGGTACACCGTCCTGTCCGGCTCTCTAAATGTCAAAGTCTCAGAAACAGCAAACCATCAGGTACGTTATCGCTTCAGTCATGTTTTTAAATACTAGAGAAGAGCTCACCCTCTATCAGAACTATCGAAGAAATGAAAATATTAACATCATTTTAGCCCTGTAGTATATACTCATGTAATGTAGCATATACAGTACAGTGCTAAATAGCATATGTAGTATGTACTGTGTGCTATATACAGTAGCAAATCTCAACTTTTTGTCTGTTTGTACCATTGCAAAATTATTATAAGGTTAGCAAACACTACTAAGATAAAAAAAGGATTTATCAGTCTGAACTGGAACCAGAATCACTTATCTGCTTATGATCATATGTTTGGATGCTCTCAGTGGACGTTTTATTTTGAGTGCAGTTGCTTAATATAGACAGCAGAAAACTAGAGCAACTCCTATCAGAGCTGCGTCTTACATTACAAGCCTTTGGGACAAATGAGCTGACCTCTGTCTTTCCCTGTGTGTGTTGAGTGAAATTGTCTCTGTCCTTGAGAAAGGCCTGGATCTAAGAGGAACACAGCAGTCTCTCAATCAGAAACCTCTCAGATGGGTTATATGACCGGTTTGAAAGAGTTTGCTCTGACCTGTGTTCCTCTTCATGTTAGGATGCTGTCACCATCTGTACTCTGGGCATCGGCACAGCTTTCGGGGAGTCTATTCTGGACAACACGCCGCGGCACGCCACCATCGTCACCCGGGAGTTCAGTGAACTACTGCGGATTGAGCAGAAGGACTTCAAGACCCTGTGGGAGGTGTGAGATTTCTTCTAAACAAATACTGAGAATACACACGTCACCTGTATGAACAATCATGTTTTAGGTACAGTATCTGCTTTGTGAGTTTGTGCAAATTAGGCCACTGGAAACTGCAGTTATGCTGAAATAAACTCGAATTATTAATACTCTCAGATTACAACCCTTTTGAAAAGTACACTTCAGCATACTTTTGAAAAGAATACTTAATACACTTTAATACACAAGTTCTTATATTACTATACTTAAGTTCTTAGCTTATATTAAATGCTAGTGTGTTTGTGTGTATATATTATACAATTTTAATCAAGTACATTGTATTGTATTACACTCATTTTAGTATATTAGTCAACTCATCAAAATAAGTTTACTTCTTTTAAACATGACTTATGATTATCCAGACAATTATTTGAAATAGTTAAAAGTATTAGACTTACAAGTCTGTTAAGACACAGTCATAAAAATGTACACTTAAGTGGCATTTGATATTGTCTGCAAGTACAATAATAATAATTATACAATAATAAATCCAAAAATGAAACGATAATAAATCCATTTTACTCACTAGAATGGTTTAAAAAGTGGCATGTCATTGTGACTTCAGATGTTTGTCAGATTGTACACTGTGTCAGTTGGGTGGGTCTGAGTATTTTAGCTGCTTTATCATCAGAAGCCAGCAGGAGGCGGTGAAGGTGTAAGAAATGTCCTGTTCTGTGCTCTTAAAATGTTGTCATCATCCTCTAGTTCAGTGCTTCTCAGCTAGGGGTCAGAAGTCAGGAGCCACTACCCAGCACACTTCCAATGGGGCTCATGATGGTTTTAAACAGCCTTAAAATAAGATAAAAGAGCTAAACATAAAGATGTCTTATGCCTTCCTCACGAGCCATTGGAAAATGTACATTCATAGGCCACAAAGAACTCTGAAGAACATTAAGAATTATTTAAATTGACTTTTATTAAATTAATTGAAGTGTTTTATTATACTGGCACTCCTTGTTTCTGTAAATACGCAGATTTATCATCGCAACATATTTGTGGGTACATGGCTTTGAATAATGAATGTCTTCAATAATGGATGGCCTTGCAGTCAAAGGGATTGAGAAACACATCTTTGGTGTGACACTATAAATGAATAATTTCTGTATCATTCATGTTGAGAGTTGGGGGATCCATTCCCAGCACTCATACTGAATTTATCACTTATTTCTTCAAAAACACAATAGATAAAAATGCTCATTTTGTCCTTTTTCTATCTTTGGCAGAAAAGACAGCAGTACTTCTGCTCTTCAGGGCCGTGAGTTTATTTACATCTTAGTCTTTCATTCTCTGGTTTTGTACTTTCTGGCCCTTGGGCAATCAGAAATTCTGGGCCTGATGGGAAAGTTTTACTGGAGCAGCCTGGAGCTACACCAGAATGAGAGGAAGACCGGGAAAACAGGAGAGAGAAACAATAGAGGAAAGGAAGGAGAAGGTTGAGTAAAGATATCAGAGACACAGTTTCCCCTGAGAGGGGGCTGTGCCTCTGCTGAGTGTGTGTGTGTGTGTGTGAGTGAGTGAGGAGCACGCTGGGGAACTGAGAGGATTCGCAGAAGTTATCTGCTGTATCTGATATAACTCTAAGGTGATGTCTTATCTCATTTCTGTTTCTGGATGGGTGCATTCATAGTCTTGTGCTATTTTTTTTTGTTATGAAGGAAGTATTTATGGTTGTTTTGATGTGGTGAGTAGTGCTTATATGAGAATTAGTCCAGAGCAAATCAGTGTAGTGCAAAGATTGTGTGCATTTGTTTATCTGAAAGACAAAATAGGGTCACATTATAAAAGGTCAAATTCTCACTATTAACTGTCGATTAACTTTGTTTTAGTAATCAATTTTTTTGCTGCTTATTAATAGTTAGTAAGGTGGTTAAGTTTAGGTGTTGGGTAGGATTAAGGGATCTAAAATATGATCATGCAAACAAGGCGTTAATATGTGCTTTATAAGTACTAATTAAACAGCCAATATGCTAGTAAAAAGCATGCTAATAAGCAGCTGGTTAACAGTGAGAATTAGTGTCTAAACTAGTGTTACCCAAAATAGACAGGTTTTATTAACGTGCCTTTGGTCGGTCTCAGTTTCATTATATTGTTGTTTTTATTTGTGTTGGACACTATTCGGGTCTGTATTGAGATTTTTGCAGCAGTGTCCCTTTATAAACAGCATTGCTGAATGTACTGAAATCAAATGTGGTATTGTGGTTTGAATAGTTATTTGAGTACAGCTGATATACGCTCAGAGTCACACATTTTCACATTTTCACAGTTGTAAAAGTGAAGGTTTTTGTGAATTGAATCTTCACTGGTCAGTCATGCTGTGCTGATGTGATAATGTTGATTTGATTGAATACAAGTCTGCGTGAACAGATTCTGAGCAGAACAGTGAAGGTCAAATGCTGTCTAATTGCCTATGCTGGAGTGAAGCATCATGGTGTTGTATCATATTATCTCTGGCATCAGCTCCCTCTAAGAATATTGAGTTATGTTACCATTATCCTAATGACACCATTATAAAAAACATACAAACACATCCTTTAAGGCCTAAAAACACACTGGTATACATAAAACCGTTTTTACAAAATAACAAGAACAATTCCTTTTCCATGATTTGATCATGGTTAATGCTTTAGTATAGGGACCAATTCTCACTATTAACTAGTTGCTTATTACCATGCTGTCACTGAGACAGCACCTTATTCACTATTAAAAAGATGCAAATTTTGAGTTTGAGGAAAAAGTTGTATTTAATACATATTACGTATACATTTTACATTTCACAATCATTTAGCAGACGATTTTATCCAAAGCCACTTACGTTGTGATAAAGTTCTGGGTCGGCTGAGACCACAAGCAGTTCTGTCTTAGCAAGGTTGAGTTGAAGATGATGGTACTGGAATATTTTCCTTCAGATCATCTGGTTGGAATGAGAAATACAATTGAGTGTCATAGGAAAATACCTTTTTCTGAATGACTGATCCTAAAAATGACATGTAAATAGAGAAAGTGGTCTAAGCACTGAGCCCTGAGGAACCCCAGTAACAAGTTGTGCCTTGGAAACCTCACCCCTCCAAGATATCCTGAAGTACCTACCTGAGAGGTAAGACTTGAAGGTGGACAGGGGGATCTGGTGGTTAACTGTGTCAAAAGGAGCAGACAGATCCAGCAAGATAAGTACCAGTCGCGGGTATTCAGTAACAGAGAGCAGGGCAGTCTCAGTTAAGTGGCTGCTTTTGAAGCCAGATTGGTTGTTGTCTAGGAGGTTGTTCTGTACAAGAAACTTTGCAATGAAAGGAAGAAGGGATACTGGTCTGTAGTTTTCTATAAGTGCTGGATTTAGAGAGGGTTTCCTCAGCCTGCTTAAATGTTGTGGGTAATGCACCATTGTAAAGAAAGGTGTTGATAATGTGCTTGAGCGCAGGCATAACTGAAGAGGAAATGGCCTGAAGGGTATGAGTGGAGATAGGATCAATTGGACAGGTAGTAGAAGGATGGGAAAGGATAGTCAGTTAATTCTATAGATTACCTTACAGGGATTAACCCTCTCATGCTCAAATTAAGTTTTAGTAACTTAGTAAATTTAGTGACCTATAGTAAACTTTTTAGTACTCCAGATTCATAAAATATGTATCTGGAGTAATAAGGTTTTTAGTTACTTTACTGTTGCAAATCTGCAACGCCTGCCTTGAGAGGGTTAATACTTCACCTCCAGACTTTCAATTTGCGTTTGCAATGTAGCGCTTTTTGATTGATTTATGGAAGACTTTAAGTTGTTTTACATTTATGTAGAGTCAGCTTACTTTAACCAAAATAGCAAATGACTGCTCAGATGCTTTCTGACTCCTTTCCGTTTTACAATTATAGACTTGTTCATAACTGCTGGGAAAGAGACATGTGTTTGTCTATGGGTTTGCGTGTCTTTGTAGTGTAATGCTGGGTCACTGGGTGGGTTGTACAGAGAGCTGACTAACAGGAAACCAGAGAGACACTTTTGGGTCTGTGTCTGTCTGCGCACTTATGTGTGTTTAGGGGATTTGGGATGGGCAGGATGACCATGTTTCCATCCCACCCGCACCAGCTTACACACAACCATTATGACTGCATATACACAAACATATGAGAAAAAAGGTTCTGGAATGTGATTTTGAGCTTTTGAAATATTTTAAATCAACAGATGTACATGCCACCAGCATTATGATTATTATGGCAAGTGGAACTCCAAAACACTCTAATTGTGAATTTTCACCAGTAAGTCTTAAATGGATAGTTCACCCCAAAAATGAAAATTCTTTAATTTACTCACCCTTTTACTCACCCAAACCTGTTTGTTTCTTTCTTCTGTGACACTCAAAAAGAAGATATTCTGAAGGATGTCTATAACCAAAAAGTTTTGTTTCCATTTACTTATGTTATCCACGTAGTGGCAGTCAAATGCAAAACTGTGTAGTTACAGCATTCTTGAAAATCTCATCTTTTGTCATACATTTACACCTTTATTTATATAGCGCTTTAAACAAAATACATTGCGTCAAAGCAACTGAACTACATTCATTAGGAAATAAGTGTGTCAATAATGCAAAATGACAGTTAAAGGCAGTTCATCATTGAATTCAGTGATGTCATCTCTGTTCATTTAAATAGTGTCTGTGTATTTATTTGCAATCAAGTCAACGATATCGCTGCAGATGAAGTGACCCCAACTAAGCTAGCCAGAGGCGACAGTGGCAAGGAACCGAAACTCCATCGGTGACCGAATGGAGAAAAAAACCTTGGGAGAAAATTTTGGGAGAGATTTTGATATTCTAGGTAATATCAAATTGCCTGAGTTTTAAGAGCATAGCGGACGTAGAGGATTATAATGTAAAAAGAGCTCATTCAAATACTAAGGTGCTAAACCATTCAGGGCTTTATAAGTAATAAGCAATATTTAAAAATCTATACAATGTTTGATAGGGAGCCAGTGCAGTGTTGACAGGACCGGGCTAATATGGTCATACTTCCTGGTTCTAGTAAGAACTCTTGCTGCATTTTGGACTAGCTGTAGTTTTTTTACTAAGCGTGCAGAACAACCACCCAATAAAGCATTACAATAATCTAACCTAAAGGTCATAAATGCATGGATTAACATTTCTGCATTTGACATTGAGAGCATAGGCCGTAATTTAGATATATTTTTGAGATGGAAAAATGCAGTTTTACAATTGCTAGAAACGTGGCTTTCTAAGGAAAGATTGCGATCAAATAGCACACCTAGGTTCCTAACTGATGACGAAGAATTTACAGAGCAACCATCAAGTCTTAGACAGTGTTCTAGGTTATTACAAGCAGAGTTTTTAGGTCCTATAATTAGAATTTTTAGAATTTAGCAGTAAGAAATTACTCGTCATCCAGTTTTTTATATCGACTATGCATTCCATTAGTTTTTCAAATTGGTGTGTTTCACCGGGCCAAAAAGAAATCTAGAGCTGAGTATCATCAGCATGACAGTGAAAGCTAACACCATGTTTCCTGATGATATCTCCTAAGGGTAACATATAAAGCATGAAGAGTAGCGGCCCTAGTACTGAGCCTTGAGGTACTCCATACTGCACTTGTGATCGATATGATACATCTTCATTCACTGCTATGAACTGATGGCAGTCATATAAGTACGATTTAAACCATGCTAATGCACTTCCACTGATGCCAACAAAGTGTTCAAGTCTATGCAAAAGAATGTTGTGGTCAATTGTGTCAAACGCAGCACTAAGATCAAATAAAACTAATAGAGAGATACACCCACAATCAGATGATAAGAGCAGATCATTTGTAACTAAGGAGAGCAGTCTCAGTACTATGATACGGTCTAAATCCTGACTGGAAATCCTCACATATACCATTTTCTCCAAGTTTCCAGTATCTTGGACAGAAAAGGGAGATTCGAGATTGTTCTATAATTAACTAGTTCTTTGGGGTCAAGTTGTGTTTTTTTGATGAGAGGCTTAATAACAGACAGTTTGAAGGTTTTGGGGACATATCCTAATGACAATGAGGAATTAATAATAGTCAGAAGAGGATCTATGACTTCTGGAAGCACCTCTTTTAGGAGCTTAGATGGTATAGGGTCTAACATGTTGTTGGTTTAGATCATTTAACAAGTTTATACAATTCTTCCTCTCCTATAGTAGAGAATGAGTGGAACTGTTCCTCAGGGGGTCTATAGTGCACTGTCTGATGTGATACTGTAGCTGACGGCTGAATGGTTAAATTTTTTATCTCTAATAGTATCGATTTTAGAAGTAAAGTAGTTCATAAAGTCATTACAGCTGTGGTGTTGGGAAATGTCAACACTTGTTGAGGCTTTATTTTTCGTTAATTTAGCCAATGTATTGAATAAATACCTGGGGTTATGTTTGTTTTTTTCTAAAAGAGAAGAAAAGTAATCGGATCTACGTAGCAGTTTTTAATGCTTTTCTGTAGGATAGGTTACTTTCCCGCCAAGCAATACGAAATGCCTCTAGTTTTGTTTTCGTCCAGCTGCGCTTCAGGTTTGGAGTGACATGAGGTAAGTAAATGATGACAGAATTTATTTTATTTTTATTTTTCAATTTTGGATAAACTGCCCCATTAGGAAGGTTAAATCAGCAATATCCTGCACCAAAGCATAAAATTACTCTAATTTTCAGAGATTTTGGAACCATGCTAAGTTTAAATACTGGATTCTCTGAAAGACTACAGCCAGTATATTTCACTGTTAAAATTATTATAGTGGTGAATCCTAATTTGTTATGATACTATAAAATGCTACAGTAAAAACCTTATTCTGCAAATAAAAGAAACCTCTTACTTTGTATATGGTGAAAAACTGTAATAGTGGAAAAGCTGATTGTGATGAATTTTTGATTTATCGTGTTTTTGTTTTTACCACCAGTGTTTTCAATGTGGATATAAGTATATTATAAAGGTGTATATATATTTACATATATTTTTATATTTTGCCTGATACTAATTATAGAATAATTTATTACGACAACCAATATGATGGCCAATATAACATAATCCACTAATACCAAATGCATCTCCAATTTATATTTATTTCCATTTATAATTATCATTATCAATATAATTAAGTAATAATTAGTACCTGGTGTTCCTGTTTTGACTGCTCATTGGCATTTCGAGGAAACTATATTCATAGATAAAAGACAGCTTTGGCAGAAAGCATCGGCACCTGTAAGTAACTCATTTCTATTTCAAAGCCTGAAGCTCTGCTGGGTAATTGTGATGTTTGCTTGAATGACAGTTGTCTCTTTTGAAGCAGCATGTCTCTGTGCCTTTATAGAGGGACAGCTGGCCTTTAATCTGAGACAAACATATCCTATCACAGCACAGAGCTCTGCCTGTCTCTGAATTAAACCCAACTGCAGACACAGCGTGTCTGTAGGAACTGATCAAACATAGTGTGGCTTTGCTGATGTACTATTTCTATCCAAGGTCTTTGACTGGTTGCAGGTTGGTTATTTCACCCCAAAATATCCTCCTGAAACTTTTGAGATCCAAATAAAGCAGTTTGTGTGTCAGTGTTTTGTTTTCAGTTGACTGTTGAAAGTATCTGGAAGGGCTGTTAATGTGACACAGGACCAGAGAACAACAAAAAAATTAAATCTATGAATTGAATACATGCGTTGGGTGTCATTAAATAACAATACGCAGCATTTTTATAGCTTGAATTTATTTAATTATTTTCAAGTTACATGCATGATCTTTTGAAAGTGTATTATGAAAAAAATACATGAATTAACAGTGAATAAAAGTGTATGTATAAGTTAACACGGAACGACTAATACATGAAAAAAGTTTGGCGTCAATGTTTGTATCTTTTAATTATGCAAGAACACATTAAATTGATCCACTGACAGAAAATACTTTTACATTATTGCAAAAAAATTATATTTTAAATGCTGTTTTTTTTTTCTTCAAATAATGATGGAAAATGTATCACAGTTTCCACAAACAAAAATATTAAGCAGCACAACGGTTTTCAACTATGATAATGATAAAAAGAAAATTTAGCATTAAATCAGCATATTAAAATGATTTCTGAAGGATCATGTGACACTGAAGACTGGAGTAATGATGCTGAAAATTCAGTTTTGATCACAGGAATAAATAACATTTTACACTACAATCAGCAATTAAGGGGGCAAGCACAGCAGAGGCAAGTGACAGAATGCTTCAGACCAATTAAAAAAAAATTTTATTACAAGACATTTGATGATTTTAAGCAAAATGGTTGAAAATTAATCAAAACCTTAAATCAAATTCTGAACACTCTTCCACTCTGAAATGGCTTTCTTTCTCTGATGTCAGTTTGACGGTTTTGATGGCTTAACCACACATGCTGTTGGATTCTGTAAAATAAAATTTGGATTATGTAAATGTCGTTATATATTGTGACCAATAGGTGGCTTCAGAGCATCGTGCCAAAGACGTACTTTTATGCATTCGTAAAATACAGCTACGAATTTCAAAATAGCTAACAACCAAAATGATTAACATGGGAAAATTTGCTACATTTCAACTCGGTATGCCACACCGAACCAGACCAGTCTGATTTATAGTCAAACACATTATCCCAAAATTTTAACGATCTAAACGCAAAGTGTAAAGTGGATGGTGCAGGTGCACTCAGGGCGTGTCCAAATCCATTTTTGCTATTTTAACGACGTAATGGGTGTAACATTCAATAAACCAGAGTGTCATCTCCCATTCTCTTTAAAGAGCGAGATGCGCAGTATTTTAATAGCTTGATTTTAATTTTATTTTTTCTAAGTTACATGATCTTTGTGTATTATGATAAAAGTACATGAGTTAACAGTGAATAAGTGTATGTATTAAGACAGAAAGCCGACCACCAAACACAAGACGACAGGATGCAGGGGTCTGTTTTACAGAGTGATAAATGCCAGGTCAGTGCATGTGAAAAAGATGTGCACTTAATTGTACTGAATGTGTTTATTTCAAATTTAAAAATATATCAATATATATTCCAGATAATACAATATTAATGAAATATAAGGATACTTAAGTGTATTTGGAGAGAGACGCTTTCACAACAAACTTAAGTACACCTTTGAAAAGTCAACTTTGTTATAATTTCAAATTAAAAGTTTTACTTTAAAGTACATTTTAAAGGGGTCCTATTATGCTCTTTTATAAGTTCGTGATTTTGTTTTGGGGGACTAGAATAGGCTCTCATACCAGGCTGTTCGAAAAAAAACACATAATTTTTCACGTATTTTCATTATTACAGCAGCTCTGTCTCTATTCTGGCCTGAACGGCTCGAATAGTTCCTGTATCAAATGAAGGCCCTGCTTTCTGAAATACGAAATGTGTTGTGATTGGTTAGCTGGGCAAGTGTGTGTTGTGATTGGTCAGCTGGGCCAGTGTGTGTTGTGATTGGCCAGCTGGGCCAGTGTGTGTTGTGATTGGCCAGCTGGGCCAGTGTGTCCTGTGATTGGCCAGCTGGGCCAGTGTGTCCTGTGATTGGTGAGCTGGGCCAGTGTGTGTTGTGATTGGCCAGCTTAGTCAGTGTGTGTTATGATTGGTCAGCTGGGCCAGTGTGTCCTGTGATTGGTCAGCTGGGCCAGTGTGTGCTGTGATTGGTCATCTTGGCCAGTGTGTGTTGTGGTTGGTCAGCTGGGCCAGTGTGTGTTCTGGTTGGTCAGCTGGGCCAGTGTGTGTTGTGGTTGGTCAGCTGGGCCATTGTGTGTTCTGGTTGGTCAGCTGGGCCAGTGTGTGTTGTGGTTGGCCAGCTGGGCCAGTGTGTGCTGTGATTGGCTAGCTGGGCCAGTGTGTGTTGTGATTGGTCGGCTGGGCCAGTGTGTGTTGTGATTAGGGCTGTGCAAAAAATCGAATGCGATTTTCATGCACATCTCATCAGTAAAGACGCTCCTGTAATTAGAAGTATATCTAAACTTTAGAATAAACTAAAGCATGTGTGTTCAGATCAGGGTTGCCAGGTTTTCACATCAAATCCTGCCCTGTTGCTTCTCAAAACTAGTCCAAAACTAATCGTGATTCCAGGAGGTTCCCAGATTAAAAAAAAAATTGCTTCCCGGGGTTAAAATATAAAGGTTTTTTTTGGGGCATGGTTGTCTTGTAAAATATTCGCATTTTAGGGGCTAAATATCACGTTATTGGTATTGGGGTAGCTTTGAACCGCGGAAATGAAAAACTACCGCAGACTTGGCAACACTGGTTCAGGTGGAGTGGCAGTTACTACACAGAGCCGTAGTCTACCGACAACTAACACAAAATCGCTTTCAAAATCGACAAAGAATCGCCACCAATTTTAAAATCGATTTTGTGTAGATTGTCAGTGAATTACGGCTCTGTGTAGTGAATGCCAACCAATGTTGCCAAGTCTGTGGTTGTTTTTCATGTCCGCAGGTCGAAGCGACAATACCAATAACGTGATATTTAGACCCTAAAATGCGAATTTTACCAAGGCAACCATGCCATAAAACTTAGATTTTAACCCCGGAAAGCAATTTTTTATTGGGGAACCTCCTGGAAACGCGATTTTGGACTAGTTTCGAGAAGCAACTGGGCAGGATTTGTTTAAACACGGATGATTGTAACCACTCTAAGTTTGTCTGTTTTGGGAAAGCTAGCGTTTCTCCAGTATAGTGATAACACTCGTTACTTTTTCTAGAGCAGCTCAACCAGGTCTCGTCCCATTCGTCTGTATTTTGGGGAAGTCGTGGCCTAATGGTTAGAGGGTTGGACTCCCAATCGAAGGGTTGTGGGTTCTAGTCTCGGGCCGGACGGAATTGTGGGTGGGGGGAGTGCATGTACAGCTCTCTCTCCACCTTCAATACCATGACTTAGGTGCCCTTGAGCAAGGCATCGATCCCCCAACTGCTCCCCGGGCGCCGCAGCATAAATGGCTGCCCACTGCTCCGGGTGTGTGCTCACAGTGTGTGCTCACAGTGTGTGTGTGTGTGTTCACTGCTCTGTGTGTGTGCATTTCGGATGGGTTAAATGCAGAGAACAAATTCTGAGTATGGGTCACCATACTTGGCTGAATGTCACTTCACTTTTCACTTTATTTGTGATACCACAAATCCTGGAAAATATGCTTTGTAGTCCAAACGAGTCATTCATTGTAGTTTTCGAAAAGTAATTTCTGTTAAACAAATATCTCCTTTTGAATTTGACTTTTTTTATGCGCAAACAGCAAGATTACAGACTAACTAAAGTTAAAATAGTTAAAAAGCATAATAGCCCCCCTTTAAATAGTCTTTTTAACACACTTTTGTCCTGACTCAAAGAAGTACACTCATTTTGATGTCTTCACTAACGTGCTAAAACTCATGTACTTGATTATAGTTTTAACTGTAGTGAGTTATTTGATATTACATTAAAAGTTAATGTATTTGCAACTTCATCATTACACTTATTTAAATGCATGACTAAGTCTAATTAAAAATGACTTTAAGTATCATTTAGCTTATACCCTAAATGCTTATCAGTATTTCATATTTCAATTATAATAGAAGTGATTATTAAATTACAGATAATGATGTACTGAAATTCTACTTAAGTGGGTTAAAAAGTTCAGCTGTCTGTATTTAATAAACTTTTAAATTAAAACATTAACAATTAACCTACTTTTTCACAAGAGAGTACACAGCTTATAAAGGCTTTTTAAGCTTTGCTTTACTTTATATAGAATTTCAAACGAATGCATTCTTCTCAAATCGGTGTAATAAATAGCAAGTTCCCACTTAGGATGTGTCAGCATGTGTCAGCATTTTTTTTCTTCTTCTAGGGCAATTGAAATATTCAGCTTTTTTGTAGTCAGAGTTTTGTGTTAAATACAAAAAATGACTTCAGAAATACTTACTTTGAGAAATGTTCACTTCACAGAAAAGTGAGACAACAACACCCGGTCTCCCCTGTGTAAGTGTTTGGTTATACATTTTGTGCCACTGGATTGATTTTGATTTATATCTGATTTTGAAAAAGATTTTATTGATAATTTTTGTCTCATATATTATACATCGGTCCAGATGGTAGTGTACACTCACTTTATGTGTCCGTCTTCTTGAAAACACTGAATTATTAAATAGTCATGTTACCTTTAACATGCCTGAAGAAACAAACACAATTTTAAGCACATTAGGCTGTAAATATAGTTGTTTTTAAGTGTTCTGTCGTGTGCTTAAAAAAATAAAGTATTAGAATAAATTCATACCTAACTAGTCATTATTATTAATAGACCCTGAACCCTTTTGAACAAAATTCTGATTTTACACACGTATGTTTGTGTGTATGTGTGCATGTGCAGTCAGTCGTCATCAGACCATGATGACTGGAGTACTCAAATCACCTAGCAACCACTCCGCTCTCACAGGGAGGGGGTCAGCTCCCCGTTCAGCCCTGCGCACACTCTCACTACATCAGCACTCTCTTCTGACTGCTGCTCGGACCACTCACTCACACACACACACACACACACACACACACTACAGCATGCTTGAGCTGTCGTATAGAGCTCTCTGTGTTAGACGCTGATAGCTAAAGTGAGAAAAGAAAGATAGAGTTGCATTGACTTTTTCGGTCTGTCACTGATGGATTGCTCACTGCTGTAGGTAAGTGTGTGAGCGCTCACTTGATCTGCTTTTGATTTATTTGTGGGGGTTTTTCGGTGACTCTGATGTGTGCTTGATTTTTCTGTATTTATCCTTGTGTAACTTTCTGCACTTACAGGTTTAGGACAGTGAACTGTATGCATGTGTAAGTGTGGATGTGTGTGTGATACTGAGGTTTGAAGTGTGTGTTTGCTTTTAATGAGGTGAGGTCTTGAGAGAGGAGAATAGGTTATGCTGAAAATGTATGTGAATTATGTAATGAATGTGTTCAGTGAAAAAAGTGTAGTGAAGCGCAGATGCATTTGTATGTCAAGCATGAAAGAGACACAATTTAACATGGTTCTTTCATATTGCTTTCTATACTGTAAGAAAGGTAAAACAGTAGGAAAACAAAAGCCACTGATAATTTTCTGGCAGGATATTATACATATGTTTCTTTAACCCTAAAACAACACAATCCCAGCTTACAAAAGATATAAGAACGTTTTGATAACATTATGAAAATGGCATTTCAGTATAAAAAGTTCAAGGCATCCAGTTTTTAATTTATGTATTTTTTTTCTTGGTTATATGAGAACCGTAAGAAAATATTCTATTTTATCATTAATTAAACATTACTTTCTATGTTCCCTGAATGTTCAGAAATACTGTAAATAGTAACATTTAAAAACGTTATATGAATGTCCAACTAAAACATTCCCATTTTGCCTATCAATACCACAAGTTTTAATATTTATTTGGCATACTATTTAATCACACTTTCATGAGATCAGATTAATCAAAGTGATATGCCAGACAGAGAGTTCTATACTTTATACTACAGATTCAAGACATACTTTTTAAGGGGGTCATATGATGCGATTTAATTTCAAGGTTTCCTTTCTCTTTGAAGTGTTACAAGCGGTTCATGAATAGATTAGCCTTTCCAACTTTTTTAGATCTTAAGTCTAAAACCCAAAGAGATATTCTTAATAAAAATTTAGACTTGTCCACACCCTCCTAAAACGCCCCGTTTAAACCATAGACTGTTTAAAAACATGGACGTAGTGTCCGTGACGTCACCCGTAGACTCCTGAAGAGTGTTTTTGAAGCTTAAAGTGTACAGAGCGGCCTCGCCATCTTGACAGCGCGTCACCACGCGACTCTCACAGACAATCGAAAATGGCCAAAAAGGTGGGAGCTGGTTGCTGAAGCCACGCCCACCTACTGTAGCACGACAGCAGTGACAGTAGCGGCAATCCACCTGTCAGTCAAGTGACCACGCCCTTAATTATATAATAATTATATAATAACTTTAGTTATTTAAACGGATGGGTTATAAAAAAATTCACCCCCCTCATAGGGAAAAATTAGCTATTTAGACCAAAATTATTTTTTGGAACATGCTGTTTTTTTCTGCTGTAAAGTTGGGCATTTTAACATGGGGAGTCTATGGGACTGACTCTCTTCTGCAGCCAGCTTTAAGCGGCCAGTCGATGAATTGCAGTTTTAGTCACTTTCTTGTTGGCTTCACGAGAGAGAGCAGGAGGTTGGCGCTTTGTTTAAACACACCCCCACATCTACGTCAAAATGTGGGAAGATTTGCATAACGTTGCCTAAATGTTCATGCAAAGTGAAAGCCAAAATACTTTGTTTGGCCTTTCATATGAGGGTGAAACTAGAAATCAGTGTTAAAGTTGTGTTCACAAATGCAAACATGGTTAAATATTTACGTGGTGCAATGCAACGCGTAAAAACACAGTATAAGTCATTATAATCAGTAATTATGTCCGCACTGCATGCAACAAATGGCTCGTTTGTAATGGGTTTTATTGTTTTTGTCTTGTCTCGCCAGGACACACATCACAGTATGTTAAGGGGAATAACATTTCCGTCACATGCTTGAGGCATTCTGCCAATCACAACGCACTGGATAGCTGGCCAATAAGAGCGCACCTTGCTTTTTAGAACAATGAACTTCGTAAAAAACAACAACATGTTTCATAAAGGCAGGACATAGAGGAGAAAAAATAATATACATTATGTGGATTTTTTTTTATTTTTTACCTTAAACCACATAAACACATTACTTTACACCAAATATACAAAATAATGTTCTTTTTAGCAGCATCATATGACCCCTTTAAATCAGCTCATTTGGCAAGAGGTATGCTGCCAGTTCACCTTCAATGCAGAACACTGATAATCTTCTGGTGAACAAAATTTGATATAAACTCATTGCATGTTTTTGCAATGATGTTAGCACAAAAAAAAACACTAATTTTGTATGTGTTCAATACTTCCATCATAATTTCATGAAATGCTTAAGATTAAACATAATTTCACTTTTCATTTATATGGCAAACCTATTCATATGGCAGCATGTAAAGCAAGTGCAAAGTACATTTATTCTGGGAATTTCCTTATGCATTGCTAGAGGCACAGAAATAACATAGCAGCTTAAATGCAAAATATTTATATTTATTTAAATATAATACTTATATATTAGAGCCCGACCGATATGGATTTTTGGGGGCCGATGCCGATATTAACTCGAAAAGAGCCGATTTATAAGCCGATATTTTGATTTTGAAAATAAACTGGATATTAGACCCATTTCCTATAAACTTCACTTACACAACATTCAATAGCAAAATATCTGCCTGTTCTATGTATGTGGGCTGTATAAACCATTCTCCAGAAGGGATTTATGTTTTTAAAAAAAAGCCTTAGATTACAGTCTCAATGACTAAACAATTGCACATCAAAAGTATACATTTTTTAATGATCAAGAAAGTCTGATTTTAAACATTTAACAATTTTTCTTTCTTCCAGTTGAAGCTGGTTTTAACAGTCTGTGTGTGTACTGTAAATAAATTATAATACTAAAGTTAAAGTATTTGCAGAAGTAGTCCCACACTTTGCTGCTACAGCAGCCATCTGTAGGGCAGAAAGAGAGACAGAGAAAGAATAAGCATGTGTATTAATAATATCACCATGTATCATTACTCATGTCATCATTAGAATTAAAATTATAATAAACAGGGATCTCATAGGCAAAAATGAGAAATATATATATATATATATATATATATATATATATATATATATATATATAATTTGTCAAGCAATAGGTATGACCTTTTACCTACTTATATTTAACCATATCATTACAACATTTTCCTGTTATGTCTGTAAAGCTGCTTTGAAACAATCTGTAAGAAAGAAAAAAAAAGAAAAAAGCGCGTGTTCAGCTCACATTTATTTACATGTCCCCTCTGGTTTAATCATTTCTGATGCACCAACTGTAGTTACTGTAACTACACTATATTTGCTCTCACAGACACATTCAAAAAGGACCCGTATATCTTCTCCTCTTCTCTTTGTGCAGGGAAGCGACGCGCACGCGGTGCGACACGCCCGTTTTTTCCAGGCTTCCGCACCGCATCGAGTTAAAAACATCTCAACTTTTCAGAATGCCGCAAGCGCACCGCGGGTCATGTGACAAGAACTAACAAATCAGCTTCATCCTTTCCCGTAACAACGTTGAAAACTGAGCCAAGATGAAGGAACAGCTGTTCATAGCTTTATATGGATTGCCATTTTGAAATAAATTTAGTAGCAGAGCTACTGCGAACGATTTTTAGTGCTGCAAATCCATTTATCCTTTGCTGAAATTTCCGCGTCTTCATGGAGAGAGCACGTCATGGTTGCTTAGCAAAGGCAGACGCCTCAGGAGCGCTTCTGCCCGAGCGCTTTGGAAAGAAGGAAAAAGTGGCGCGCCTAGCGTTTTCTATGCGTTTTTAGGGTATGTGAACGGCCCCTTACGCGGTCATTGTGGGGGAAACTGCAGATATATTTAGAATAAGATAAACGCTAAAGTTATAGTTTGACCTCTTATTAACGTTTGCGCTCTTCCACTGATAAACATGGTATTAGCTCTGTGGCTAATCTAATATAGCAATGCATTAGCGGCTGTAAGTGATGTTACAGAATATTTAGAAGTGATAATGATAGGACCGTTAGCTAGAACTACCACACCGTTTTTATATAGAGTGTATGAACTAAGTCATCTCACATGACGAACGACAGACTCACCGTCAAAACAGTAGCCTACATCTCCGTGGCTTGGTTGATCGCTTTCTTCTATAGTGGAGTTTCAGACTTTCTGCAACTGCGGAGCTCGCTCTGGTGGGCAAACTATGCAACACTCATAACATGAGTGAAGCATGAGACTCTCTTTCTCATGTTTCATCGGCCGTTATAAACGCCGATGCTGATTTAGGCCGGCCGATATATCGGTCGGGCTCTATTATAAATTAAAAATATTATAAAAAATATTAAAATACTATTTGTTTTGTATATAGCAACCACATTTTGATATTTTATGAAGTAACACAAAGTGAAAGTCATTCACCAAAAAATAATCTTTTAAAATTCAAGCTAAAGATCATCTAAATTCAGTGGAGGAAAACCTAAAACCAAGCATTTCTATAGAACGGAAAGTATACTCCAGCTAATATTTCTCAAGGGAAGTCTAAAAGTCATGTCTGGAAGTGAATTTCAGGACTGACAAACTTAAGAATTCAATGCACCATTAAGCCACATTTTGACAGATTTCAGACTTTGTGGTAACTAAGTTTTACACACGGTGGATGTGTTACTGTAGCCTTTTTATCTCAGCACATTTCCTCCAAATCGATCAGGTTTGGGTGACACCTGTGTACTGCAGTTTTGAAATAATGCCAGATATTCAGGTTTTTTTAGCCAGTCCAGTGTTAATTAGCCTTCCGGTTTACTATGCTGCTGGAAGGAATTGAGTTTCTTTTGCATGTTTCCCTGCATCCTTGTGCATGAAGCTCAGCTTCCTCCTCCGTACTTCACTCAAGGTATGTGGGCAGTGTTAGATTTGGTTCAAACATACGGTTTTGAAGATTGCACGTCCACACAGCTCTTTTTTTGCCCCAGACATGGATTTTTCTAAGTAATGCCATCTATCTTCTGGTTGATTGCTGTATCTTTCTCTTTGCCGTTGTTTTATTAATGGTTGTTGTGGCTTTCATCTCCTTACATTTGTACCTTCTTCCTAATTGAGGCATTAGTTTGACTTTATATCTCTGCTCTGTCCCGAATAATGATCCTAATGATCAGTACCTATAGGGTTTATCAAAAAAACAAAACAAATGCTACTATTAATTATTCGTTGGTTGCAATGATAAGACATTACTTTTAAAAATGAAAATGATTAATTTGAGGTTTTATTGGTTGCAAAGACAAATCAAAGAGTTGGGCTTCTGAATAAAGTACATTGTTGTTTTCCAGCAAGCACACTGTCTGTTAATGGTCTGATGCCCCGCTGATGCTGGAAACACTCCTTAATCTTTACCGTCAAAAAAACTCCAAAGACAATCTCTAATTATCTCAGTGCATGAAGCAGGCTACTGTTGTCATGGTGATGGACACTGTTTTTAGTTCTGTGTTTTATTGTCAGGGTGGCAAAGATCTCACAGATGGTCTTTCATAAACTATTTATTTTCTTTTTTGCATAAGTTTTGCAGACCACCTCCACAATGGCTTATTTCAGTAAGAATTGCTTTCATTTCCTGTTGATATATTGGCTTTCTGCATTGCTACAGATGAAATCAGCTTGAGTTTAAAGTAAAAACACTAATGAGGAGTTCTCTTTCTAACATTCGTTCGGTATCTCACTATGGGACCGCCTCAGGCTTGGCCGATCGCGTAAGCACCAATAACACCACGTCTGCCAACCATGGCAGACCAATCGCTACAGTGATCAGGGAGTCCTGCTCCGTGTATATAAATCGCAGCTTCCTGCCATTTCATCATTCTCGTTCTCTTCCCCGTGAAGATTTCAGAAGCTGACCTCAGCAGACTTGGAGAATTATTGCTAAGCAGTTTATCGACGGAGCCGCAAGGTAACGTCCCAAACGCAATATATTCTAAACGTTTGTCGAGTGACCTAACACTTAAGAGTGAGATAACTAACGCGTCAAGGCGAGTTTTCTACTTTAAGTTTTTCTACTTATTATTTTTTTTTCGAGTTTTTTGCCACGCTCACCACGCACCAATAAAGTAGGAAAAGAGCTCTCTGTCGCAGCACAGCTCCGTACTAGCTGTCACGTTGTGGTGGGCTTACCGTACGAAGAGAGTGCAGGCTTCATGGCCACTGCAAAAGAGCCGGAGAGCCCCGGAGGACAGGGCCGTCCTCCTCATCCATGTGCGTGCGGAATGTGGATTTCTGCGAAAGATTCACATGGTCTCTACATCTCCTGCTTGGGTGCTAAACACGCTCAGGCAGCGTTGACCGACCCCGAGGGCTGTCCCCACTGTGCAAAGTTCTCGGTCAAAACCAGAGAGCGAAGGCTTCACGTTGCAGTAGCTGGGAAGTCGGACCCATGCCTCTCTACTCAACCCAGAGAGGAATCGATGGATTGCCAACAGGCCTCCAGCTCCTGGGGTGAGATGATGGAGAAGGTGTCACCCGTCCTTCCCCCGCTGTTTGGAGATCCGTTAGCGGGAGAGGAAGATGACGATGACAAAGTTTTGTCGACCATCCTCGAGGATGAGGATGACGATGATGAAGATGCTATTCTTCCCCCGATGCAGTCGCATCCTCCGAGTGCACAGGATGAGAGCTCACCCTCCCCTGTGCAGATGGATACAGATCTTATCGAGGTCTGTTGCAGGGCTGCGGCTAGAATGTCGATCGACTGGCCATCCCAACCAGCAGATAAAGGGGCTAAAAGAGACTTGTATGACGGAAAGAGACTTCCGTCACGTCTCCCTCCAGCAAGGTAGTTTATTCCAGCCGTCCCGGCTTGTGTGGCTGAAATGAAGAGGTTTTGGGATAAGCCTTTTTCCCACCGAGTACCTGTTAAGGGCTTCTCGAGGCTAGATGTCCAAGGAATGGAGAATTTGGGGATGGCAGATCCTCCCCCTGTAGAATCATCTGTGGCGAATCACTTGCACCCGAGCCGCAGGGCAGCGCTCTCTTCAACCGGGGCTTCGTTGCCAGGGAAAACAAAGCGCTTCGCCGCCTCTGTTTTTCAAAAGATTTATAAATCTTCTGCACTGGCAGGACGTGCTTTGAAAGCAACGTCCCTCCTTACAGCCTATCAAGCGGAGTTATTAGAGGACATGGGGCGTCAGCTGGACTCCGGTTCTCCCAACCCAGCGCTCTGGAAGGAGATATGCATCATTGCAGATTTAAACCTGCGCACGTCCCGCGGAGCAGTTCAAAGTTGCGGTCGGAGTATGGGCTTAGCGGTTGTGGGAGAGAGATCGTTATGGCTGTGTTTGTAAGGCCTCTCTGACAAAGACAAAGTGGAGTTCTTGGATGCCCCTATCGATCCGAAGGCCTTGTTCGACGCGATGGTAACAGCTATGCATTAGCAATGTGACCTGCAGAAAAAAGAGGGAGAAGCATTCGAGGTCTGTCTCCCCAGAAAGCCGGCAGCTCGTCCTTATCACCCAAGCCGTCTGAATTTCAGGCCTTCAGGTAGAGGAGGTCATTCGGATTATCAACCTTCCCGTCCTGCTCCACCACAGCAGCCGGGAAGTGCAGGCCCTAAGTCAAAGCCTGGTTTCGTGAAACCGAAACAATCGTTCACAGCCGCAGCAGCGAAACACCGGTCTGCCCCCCCTCAAGGGAACAAAAAGAGGTGGTCGACCTGAGACCAGTTTGGCAACAAGAAGGTTTGGAGACAGCACTCAGGGTTTCTCTGTACCATCCCTTCAAAACGATTCCTTTCTCCCTCCCGTAGGGAAACGGAGAAGAAATCTAAATGGGCAAAGTGTTCATGTGGGCAGTTCAAAGTCCACTGTTTGCGGGAAAATGGCACATGTTCACCTGGCGCCCCCCAACGAATTGTCTCTCCCTCCACTTACGAGGTTGGTATCGCTTCACAAATAAAGTTTTCTCTGTTGCATCCAGGCCAAGGGCCGAGGGCACAGAGCGGGATGAAAATAAAAAGATATCACAAAAAAGAAAAACAATCACAAAAAATAACGAATATAACTCCTTCGATGGAGCGCTATTCCCCCCATTCGCCACTAGAGGGTGCCACAGCACCGCCAGTGAGCGAAGCCGGGAAGGGCTCACTCGCTGCTCAAGTGGAGAACTGGTGCGCATGCGCAGTTCATCCCTGGGTTTTAACCACGATAGACAGAGGATACAGACTTCAATTCACTGTAAAACCTCCTGTGTTCAATGGAGTGGTGATTTCAGTGGCCCAAGGGGAAGCAGTTCAGGTTTTAGAGGAAGAAATATCCTCTTCAATGAGAAAATGAGTGATAAGAATGATTCCAATGGAGGAAAGCCAGATGGGCTTCTACTCCCCTTATTTTGTGATTCCCAAACGAGGGGGAGGTCTCCGTCCCATTTTAGATTTACGGGTCCTCAACAAACACCTCAGAATATACAAATTCAAAATGCTTTCACTTAGAACTTTGTGTCAAAGTATTCGTCAAGGGGATTGGTTCACCTATCTGGACGATCTGCTCATCTGCGCACCGTCTCGCCTCAAGCAGAGAGCGATACACACACACTAGAGACGCATCTGGAGAGATTAGGTTTCAAGATAAACCAAACGAAAAGTTGTCTAATTCCTTCACAGGAAATAGTCTACTTGAGTCTCAGGTTGAATTTAGTGGGGTTTCGAGCGTTCCTATCAGAAGAACGCATCAAAACATTTCTCAACTGCCTCTCCCTCTTTCAACGAGAGAGTTTGGTCTCTTTCCGAATGTGTTTCGACTACTGGGTCTGATGGACCCAGTGATTCCCCTGGGACTGCTGAGAATGAGGGATTTTCAGAACTGGACAGCGTCACAGGGCATTTGCCCCACGAGCCGTCTCAGCCGCAGAGTGCGAGTCTCACCAGAATGCATGAGCGCTCTCTGTCATTGGAGAGTCCCGTCTTTTCTCAGGACAGGATGTCCTCTGGGTCCTGTACTATTGAGGAAAGTGGTGACAACAGATGCATCTCTCACGGGCTGGGGGGCAGTGTTCGAGGGCAGAACAGTGAGGGGAGTTTGGTCTTCGTCACTGAGAGAAAAGCACATACATTTTCTAGAACTACTTACAGTGTTACTAGCTCTGAGACATTTTGTGCTTTTTCTCAAGAATCATCACGAATTAGTCAGGACAGACAATACAACGGTGATAGCCTACATAAACCGACAGGGAGGAGTGCGTTCTCACAAGCTCCATTTGTTAGTGAAAGACCTGATTATGTGGAGCAGCAGAAACCTCCTGTCATTACGCGCGACACATGTTCCAGGAATAATGAACAGGGGAGCAGACTTACTGTCCAGAGGGAATCCTCTGTACGGGGAATGGAGATGCACAATGTCCCCTGTTCTTCTCTCTGGTGGGCAACGATGCACCGTTGGGTGTGGATGCTCTAGCCCACGAGTGGCCAGACGTATTACTTTACACTTTCCCTCCGTTGAGCCTGATCGAGCCGACACTACGAAGGGTTCGGGAATTAAAACATGTAATGATTCTGATCGCGCCATACTGGCCGGGGAGACTTTGGGTGGCGGAGATTGCGCAACTCCTCTACGACCAGCCATGGCCGTTACCAGCGCGCAGAGATCTCCTCTCACTAGCACGGGGGAAAATATTTCACCCTTCCCCTCAGAAACTAGCTCTCTGGGCCTGGCCCGTGAGAGGCTAAATCTGGATGCAGCTGGGTTACCTCCAAAAGTGATTGAGACAATTCAGAATGCGAGGGCTGCCTCAACGCGCTCTTTATATAAACTCAAATGGAGGGTGTTTGAGAGTTGGTGCGCAGAAAGGAACATTGTTCCTTCGATACTAGGTGTAACCAGGGTGTAACATTGTTCCTTTCTTTTGTTCAGTTTCGGATGTGCTGTTTTTTTACAGGACCTTCTAGATAAGGGCAGAGCCTTTTCTACGGTTAAGGTTTATCTGTCGGCTATCTCGGCATGTCATGTGGGTATTAACTCGTGTACTATTGGCCAGCACCCTCTCGTCTGTCGGTTTATGAGAGGTGCACGTCGGTTACACCCAGTATCGAAGCCGCTGGTCCCGCCCTGGGACCTGTCCGTGGTTCTGAACACGCTCTCAAAAGCCCCTTTTGAACCCATTGATAAAATTGCCTTGAAGCTACTAGCTCTAAAGACGGATCTGTTGCTCACTCTCACTACAGCAAAAAGGGTGAGTGAACTACCTGCTTTATCAGTTCACTCCTCATGCATGATGTTCACTCCGGGTGTTCAAAAGGTAACTTTTAGAACTAACCCTGCGTTCGTACCAAAAGTGTTTGATCACGCGAGGGCAGTTCAATCAGTGAACCGGCTAGCTTTTCATCCTCCACCCTTTGCAACCCCAGAGGAGGAGAGGTTGCACACTTTATGTCCTGTTCGTACTCTGCATATGTACGTTCAGAGAACACATACACTTCGTAAGAGCAATCAGCTGTTTGTCTCGTGGGCTTGATTCTTACAGAGGAAGACCTATCTCCCGTCAACGCCTTTCCCATTGGGTGGTGGAGGCTATCGTATTATGTTACAATAATTCAAATTTGGAGCCTCCAATAGGACTACGAGCACAGATTCAGATATAAATGTAATTTAAAAAATAAATAATGTCACCTACAGCAGCAGCAACGTGCCAGCACCGCGTCAAGCTGTGTGTAAAGACACAGAAAACCCGAAGCAGCCATCACGCAACTGACACGCAGCAGAAACGCCACGCTCACGCCATGCAACCAGTGTGTCACCGGCCGTCTCTGCTTGCGTGTCAGGAGCGTGGCGGCTGCCTCGCATTTTCTGTGTCTTTACACACCAGAACCGTGCTTGACCCGGTGCTGGCGCGTTGCTGCTGCTGTAGGTGACATAGAGGGAAGCCGCCGACAGACTATACTTCATGTATACTTCATCTATACTTCGTTGAGCATAAATATAAAGCCTACTGATAAAGGACACCGTCAACAGTATTGACGGCAAAATAGACTATGTTTGACAGGTGCAACATTTGAAAATCGATAATTATTTATTTTTTAAATTACATTTATATCTGAATTTGTCAACCTATAGACTTTCAAATATCAAAATGTCATGAATGAATATGTATTTGTGTACAAAATGACATAAACATATTTTCCTATTATATTTAGCCTATAAACGCTTTCAACATGCGCACGTGTCGCGTGAAAAATAGGCGTCGGTTCTATTTCTAGCATGCACGCGTTTTCTGCGCGTCTCACGCAGGCAGTCTGCAAGCTCTAACCTGTTAACATGGGAGCCGAATTAAAAACAGACACGCCACGCAGCTGAGACGCTTGTGCAACGCATCCAGTGTGTCGCTGGCCTTAGAATCAGCTGCAGGGTGGGATTTGCGCTGAACGCGGAGACTTCCGCCACTTAATATGTTCGTTTGGAAACAAAAAAATATGTTCCGCAAACAAAATATTGCATGTGGTCATTCGGTCACACGTCCACCGTACTGAAAGCCCTGTACCGAAACGGTCCGGTACGAATACACGTACCGTTACACCCCTAGTACACAAGTGAACAAATCTAAAGTGCAACCATACAAAAGTAATATTGTGAAACATTTTTACAATTTAAATGAGCTCGAATTTTACTGCTGTGATGCGCAGCTGTATTTTACGCATCGTTACTCTAGACTTCAGAGTCACATGATCTTCAGAAATCATTCTGATATGATGATTTGCTGCTCAAAAACAGCTCTGATTATTATCAATGTTGACAGTTGTGCTGCTTCATATTTTTGTCCACTGTCATTTTTTATCAGTTTAATGCATCACTGCTGAAGAAAAGTATTATAAAGTATAATTTATTATTATTATTATTATTATTATTATTTACTGAATCCAAGCAGTTTTAATTGATTACATACAATTTATATCAAATTCTTATATTACAAAATAAAACAAAAACTGCAAACAATGACACAAAAATAATCAAGATATGTTGCTTGGTTATATAATGAATATCACAGAAATGTTGATCTTTTCAAATCTAGATGACTCCGTTCTACTCTTGATTTGTTTTGGCTGATCTAGTGAG
The DNA here is from genome assembly GCF_003368295.1 of Carassius auratus. Taxonomy (NCBI): domain Eukaryota; kingdom Metazoa; phylum Chordata; class Actinopteri; order Cypriniformes; family Cyprinidae; genus Carassius; species Carassius auratus. The sequence continues at coordinate 22,102,955 of NC_039276.1, forward strand.
TTTAATGTCTTGCTGTTTTCTGTCTGATCAGAGATGTGATTCTCTGAGGTTTTCAAGTGTAGAGGCTGGTTATGTAAGAGTTTGCTTGAGATATTCACACACCCTGAGCATGAAGGCTTCATTACTCATTACTCTGCTCAGGTTGGATGCCTGCAATGTAAAGAAACAAATCCTGCCACATTTAGTATCACTCTGCACAGCATACATGTGCACGTGTGTGTGTGTGTGTGTGTGTGTGTGTGTATGTGTGTGCACTTGTATTTGTTTCATCATATGTTCAAGTGAGTGACCATTTTTGGGTGATATTTATATACAGTATTTCACATACAGTATTGTCTCCTTCCAGCTTTGTGTGTGCACACGCGCATGTATGCATGTGTTATTTTGTATTCTGTTTATTGAGAGTCTGGGTGTTCCCGCTATTGGAAACTCATTTTAATAGAAATGTGATTTTGTGTGTGCTGTTTGTGCATCTGACTGTGTAATTGTACAGTATATCAGCCTCCACTAAGCACCTCTGGGCTGCCATGTCTCCTCCAGTCACAGCACCCCAGTAAAGCCCCATGGGATGATGGGTAAATTATCAGTGTTCTGTTGCTGTACATAATTTAAGTCATTATAGTTTAGTGTATAGCATATATGCAGGGTTAACTAAACTAAAACTAAAAGCATACTAACACTTTTGTTACTTGAAACAAAATGAACATATATGTAAATTAATAATATAAATATTATTGTAACACTGTGTAGAGGAAAGGCACACAAAGACAAAAGGTCATCTACACAAGAATTTTATAGAATCCAAAATGATAATCCATGAAGGCAAAGGGAACACGCAGCAAAAGATCAACAATACCGTACCAGGAAGAACTGAAAGGGAACAACTTACATGCACAGACCAAATTAAGATAATGCATACAAATGCATCTCAACACAGGTGAACAATGTTGAGAGTGTCCAAAGGAGAGGCAGAAACTAGGTCAAACTCAAAATGGGCATGAAGACAAAAACTAAATGAAAACACAACAGAAGTCCATATTTGTTACAGTACTCCCTCCTCTCGGAAGGTGGGACCTCATGCCATAGCAAGGCGAGCAATGGAGGGAGGGAGGGGGGAGGACAAGGTGTTGGCATGGGCAGGAAGAGAGGCAGGCAGATGACCAGAGAGAAGCCAGTGAGGAAACAGAAGGGACCAATGAGGATCAGATGGTGCGAGGATGGAGAAGGAGGGATTTGGAGCAAGTGGAGGAGCCAGGTGGGACTAGACCGCAGCCAAAATGATGGCCCACGGTGGAGTCGATAGAGGGAGGTAAGAGCAATGGTGGAGCCGCTGGGTCGACTGCCTGAGACGGAGAAAGTCTAGCCATAGGATGATCTCGGAGGCAGAGACGAGGGATTCTCCAGCCATGACACAGATGGAAACTGGCAGACCTGCGGCGAACTCAAATCACTGATAGTGGACTGAGGGAGGGCAGAGGAAAGGAGAAAAAGGAGGTGCTGGTGAAGATGTTGAGCTGAAGGGAGGGTGAGAGGGTACTTTGAGCCGTCCCAAGGTTCAGGGATGGCGAGCACTGCCCACACACACCAAATGGAGACACCCATGAAAGGTTGTGTCATAGAAAGTGGAACGACTTCCAAGGTCATGACATGACAGGCCGATAGTTCAGTACAGACAAACAGTTCAAAACAGACCTCCATGGTCGATTCAGGATATACAGGGAGGTCATAAACGGCCTTAATGGCTGTAATAGGATAGGCAGATATTTCAGAAGAAGATGGAAGACTGGGATTACTGACTACAAGTCAATTAAATCCTCAAAGTCCTGACTCAGCTGTGGAACAGTGGGAGGGTCGCATGTGTTGTTGCCAGCTCTCAGACCTGGTCAGATGATCGGGGAGGCTCCAGGGCGGTCCTCAGCTCTTTCTTGCGTTGGATTTTTGGTTTCGGTGGCTGACACTCCGCACAGCGGGGCAATGGATGATTGGGTTCTGGGTCTGGAGTGGGGCCGGCAAGAACAATGGTGAATGGCGAGTCAATGCTCACCAGCACCCACTCCACGAAGGTGGTGAAACCCTCCTGAAGGGTTTCTACACAAGAGTTAAACAATCTAAGAAGATGATAATCCATGAAGGCAAAGGTAACAGAACAGAATAGTGAACAGAATGAACTAATCAAAAGGAGAGACAGAAAGTGTTTCTCAATGTCAAGGAAGGATCCTCGGAAGCCAGTATTTTGAGGATGCTACGTCATCAACATCCGGCGAAGGACTGTTCCAATGTCGAGGATACTTGGATTTTCAACCAAGGACTGAGTCCTTCGTTCGAAGAATATCCCATACACAGGAAAGGATTCATATGTGTATCCTTCGCGTTCTTCGCGCTCTCAAATCACCCACAATCCTATTCGCGCATCTTTGCTATCTAACGTTAGTTCAAAAATGAAAAAATGTCGAACGTTAACATAGTCGGAGCGTTAAAGATTTTTATTTACGTTAGCAAACATTTGTTATAACTGTAGTAAACATATGTTAAAGTTCAAATTACTACTGTATTGATATTGGACATAAGGACCAGTCCTACCAAGGAAGTATCCTTGACATTGAGAAACGCCTCAAAACTAGATCAAACTCAAAATGTGCTTGAAGAAAGACCCATGTATTAATGAGCATTAACATTTATTAAAGTGACAAGGTTCAAAAACATGATGTTTGTGTTTCTTAATTGGGATGTGTTATTCATTTAGCTAAAAATTATTGAATTGAGTTGAATTTTCATTCTGCACTCATAAATACAATAATCCAATTAAATCTTTATAGCCTACAATACATCTCTTTGTCACTTTGCCTCCTAATTGTCATTTCATTTTCTTGTGTTTGAGTAATTAACTCATTAGTTCTTTTGTTTACTCCTCTACAAATACTTTCAGGTTTCCATAATTCGGGGTCCATTCTCGTTGATGTTTATTTGTTCATGTAATGAAGATTTATTTGCCTGTCTTCTGGATATTCTTATTAAAATACCTTTTTGTTGATCTCCTTCGTCCTTGTGTGTTTGTGCCTCACCAACTGCACTGCTATACAGTATGTGTATATACGTTAAAACATCTATAATGCTTTAATGTTGATGTAAAGGTTTGTTCCACTATGTAGGAGTGACTGATCAAATTTAGAAAAAAGGCTACTTTCTTTAAGAACTCTCATCCTTTGAAAAGCTTATAGTTGACTCATAGTTGCATAACACAACACTCTAATTACCTTTATCACCCGCCTCATACAGATCTTAACACATGTGACGATCCAGACTACTTATAAAAGAGTCTCTCCAAAAAACCACCATGGAAACTGCTAAAGTCATAATAGGGGCCCATGTTCAGCTCATCAGTCCTAAAGACATTTAAATTACATTTTGGGGCTTTTTCACCTTTATGTCACAGGACAGTAGCAGAAGTGACAGTTGTTGCACACGTTGGAGCGAGATCCACTAGTCTACGGCTCTGACCTAAAAGACAGTCTGTTGTGCTTTTGGAATTTTACAGTCATTCACAATTCTATGAACATCTCTCTCGCCACTTGTGTGTTTATACTGCGTAATATTTGGGCTAATTTGATAAGCATGCAGAACTCTCAGTTCCATTTAACCCAGGTTTAAAGTACAGTTTAAATTCTTCATATATTCCATAAAATTGTTACAGAAATGAAATTTTTTTTGGGGCCGGTCAACACTGCTGCTTTCACAAAACTATTCTGGAGCCTATTTGATGATCAGTGGAATAATGAGCATTACATACTGTCATTAAATATAATTCTCCTCAGGAGAGCTTTGTGCCATTCGTCTGATTACCATACAAAGATAAATCATTACAAATACAATAGAAACATGACAGAGGCAGAGCCATTTCTAATTAGCACTGAACTGTCAGATGTACTGGAGCTTTAGAATGTGAGCGGTTCCTTTCTAGAGATAAAGAAATGCTATTTGTAAGATGACTGGAAAATGCAATGTGTTATCCCTTATGAAAAGTTACTGTAAATGTAAACTGAATGGAAAGTTTTCATACAGTTATCTGCATGTTAACTGCAATTAAATAATGTATTCTTGTTTAAATTGTTAAATTCACTTATCAGGACCCACTTAAGCATGACTAAAGTACATAATTACTTAATAGTTATTTTTATTGTCTTTGGAATAAGGTTAAAATACTACTGAATGCTCTGACAAGCATTTATGATAAATGTAAAATGTACTTTAAAGTTAAACTTTTAATTTGACATGAATAGGAAGTGCACTTTTTAAAAGTGTGTTAAGAATCAGTCATGAGAGTGTGCTGTTTTTAAGTACACTTTTTAAGTGGTATTTTATTTAATCCATATTACATGATCTGCTAAGATTAGAAGAACACAACAAGTGTACTTTCCATAAAATTGAGTGCACTTCATTTTCACAAGGGATTGCTGATTGTGAATGGGATTTGACATGTCACATGAGATGACAATGGTAATGGAAATGTCATTTTTGGGTGAACTGTCCCTTTAAGTGTCCATACAGATTTTGGGGCCCATTGTGCACACTCACCCTCTGACTGTTGTGTTTAGTGTTGTGTTATTTATCGACACATAAAAGTTCAGTTAGTGTGATTTATGTCATGCATCAGTCAGAGATAATTACTTGTCCTCTCTCAGAGAGTTGTCCACTCCCCAGAGAGGCAGACACTCAAATCTGTGGCACAGAAAGGCCACATTAACTGTCCCAGGTGTCCTGGTTAAAGGCTCAGGCCACCCCTATGTCATTAGTCACAGAGCTTCATTTATTGGCACCTCCCATTACTAGAACTTTCAGCTTTGAGAGTAATAAAATAAGCTTCTTCTGTCACGTTCTGTCTATATAATGATATTTATCAACTGTGTTTTATTGCATGTTCTCAATTCTGAATCCTTTATAAAGAGACAGTGATGTATAACATCTTCAGTTCTGTATTAGGTTTGATGGATCAAAACAGATATTAATTAAATTTACTGACATTGCAAATGGCCTTTGGGGATGTGTGAAACCGCTGCATGTGGTGGGATCTTTAATAAATTATGGACGAGCTGGACTTCCTGCTCTTTTGCCAAACACTAATTGGGCACTAATCTCTCTTGTGTCTCTATAATTAGCTAGTGCTTTTGTCCAAAGCAGCATAAAGTATACTAGTGTTCTCCACCAGAGAAATCCAAGGTTAAGTGCCTCACCCAACGGCCCGATCGGCCCATCTGTCAGTTATAGATGCTTATTGATATGTTGAGGAACCTTGACTGTGCACTCTCTTATTATCATCTTTTTTTCTGCAACATTTTTAAGGTTTTTTTTTATACAGTAATGTTTTTCAATAACTTGCTTTTGTAGAACACTGTTAACATGTCAAAATTAGATCCTTTCAAACCAAAATTTTATGAACTGTTTTATCCTTTGTGGAAAATAAGTGTGCTTGATTTTGTTGAATTTGCACTTTTAATGTACCTATCATATCTTAAAAGTACATGATAACTTGTAATATACACTTGATGAAAACATCTCTTTAAGTACATTTTGTACACAGTGGCCTTTCATTTCACTAAATACACTATACGTGCACTTTTTATAGAGCACTTTGTAATAATGTCAATAAGGTTTTACTTAAAGTACATTTTAAGTTCTTATGTTTTAATGATCTTGTCACAAATCAAGCCTCTGTGGCTCCCTCTGATCACCACCAGAGGGCTGCGTCACCTGAGTACTGACCATTCTCCGGACTTCAATTTCCACAATGCTGTGCGTGGGACTGATTACCTGCACCTCATTCGTGGTACTATTTAAGCAGCTCTCAATCTCAATGTGGAGTCTTGTTTTGTGTTTGCAAACATTTCATGGTTAGAGAGTTTGACTCCTAACCCTAGGGTTGTGGGTTCGAGTCTCGGGCCGGCAATACCACGACTGAGGTGTCCTTGAGCAAGACACCGACCCCCCAACTGCTCCCCGGGCACCGCAGCATAAATGGCTGCCCACTGCTCCGGGTGTGTGTTCACAGTGTGTGTTCACTGCTGTGTGTGTGCACTTTGGATGGGATAAATGCAGAGCATGAGCACGCCGCCTCCTAAACCTTTACAGACCACTTCCACATCAGCCTCCGCCACTGTCAGTCTTCGCCTGGATTTTCCTGAGAAGTTTAATGGCTCTCCTAAGTGCAGAGTCCATTCATCTATTCCTTGTTCAGTCACCTCAGAACCCTGCGATTCTTGGACTTCCCTGGCTACAGATGCATGATCCACAGATTTCATGGACTGAGAAACAGATAACCCATTGGTCCGACTGCTGTCTCCAACCATGTATTCTAACTATTCCCATATTGGAACCTTCTTCCATTCCCAATTTCCCACCAGAATATGATGACCTGGCCAAGGCTTTTTTAGTAAGAATAAGGCTTGTCAACTTCCACCTCATCGCTCTAGTGACTGCGCCATTGAACTCCTAGCCAGCTCGACACCTCCTAAGGGCAGAGACTTAACACAACTGGAGTCAGAGGACGTTAAATCTTACATTAAAGAGGAGCTGCCTAAGGGTTTCATCCGACCTTCTAACACTCTGGCTTCTGCCGGGTTTTTCTTCATAAGCAAGAAGAATGGGGGACTTTGTCCTTTGCATCGAGGCCTGAACAAGATTACTGTCAAGTTTTGTTACCAGTTCCCTCTGCTTCCAGCAGCCTTTGAACAGCTCCGCACTGCCAGGTATTTCACCAAGCTCAACCTCCACAGTGCATAGTTTGAATCTGTGAGTGTGACAAATGGAAAACGGCATTACACCATTCGGGCTGGTCAGTAGCCCTTCAGTCTTCCATGCCTTAGTCAACGACGTATTAAATCGATGGGTCATAGTTTATATTGCTTTATAGCAATGGGGGGTGGGGGGCACGCAACACTTATCCTGGTCCAACTTCTCTCCAGTCACTTCTGGTGGCCCACTTTACCATCAGATACGATCACCTTCATTCATGCCTGCCCTACCTGTAATATCTCTAAATCTTCAAGACAACTGACTGCTGGAGTGCTACAACCATTACCAGTCACACATTGCCATAGATTTTGTCACTTCCATGGGTCACATAACCGTTACCATTTGACCGGTGATTGAACTCTGCCTATCAGTTTTTGAGGATTTATTAATAAAGCTGCACAGGGATCCCAACTCTGTTGACTCATCATTACAGATCTGTTGTCATGTAGTAATATGTGACCCTGGACCACAAAACCAGTCTTAAGTTGCTGGGGTATATTTATAACAATAGCCAAAAATAAGTTGTATGGGTCAAAATGATTGATTTTTCTTTTATGCCAAAAATCATTAGGACATTAAGTGAAGATCATGTCCCATGAAAATATTTTGTAGATTTCCTACTGAAAATATATCCAAACTTAATTTTTGATTAGTAATATACCAATGGAAAGCTTATTTATTTAGCTTTTAGGTGATGTATAAATCTAAATTTCTAAAAATGTACCCTTTATATGACTGGTTTTGTGGTCCAGGTTCACATACTGTCTACTAAAGCACATGCAAAATACTTTATTAGTGTTATTCAATATTACATTTACAACTTAAAGTTATATTAAATATACTAAAATGCATCTTTATTTGAAATGTGTAATTACAAATATACTTAAATACATGACATACAATTTTCAAATAATTAACATAAGTAGATTTTAATTTACTGTAAGTGCTCGTCTGTATTCAGTTCTACACTCATTACGCTTAGTATCCATATTTCAAAGACAATATAATTAAATATCAAATTACATATAAAAATTTACTTAAGACCTATTCAAGTGGGTCAAAAATGTAGAGTATTTAATAAACATTTAAACAATAACAATTAACATTCAGTTCACCCTTTAGTTTTTTTTTTTTTTTCAATTTTTGAAATAAGCACTATTTTAAAATCTGTTTAAGTCTATTATCTTTAACATTGCGAACTTAGGTTTTTTTATATTAAAACATGTATGATGAAGGTATAAAAATACATTGCATATAGTATGAAAGACTACCGGTGAACTGTAAAATATAAGAGGTGCTACCTGTGATAGTATTTGAAATGTTTTAAGTGTGTGTATATCGTAAGCTCTGTGTGTGCCGCCTGGTCTTTGATGCAGAAATATTGATTTAATCCAGTTTAATCCTTTCTGATCTGCAGTCAGACCTGATTAAAGAGATTACAGACTCTTCCTCTGGAACTGCTTTTCTTATTTGTGCTCAGATGATTCTATCGTTCTGGGGAGAAGCTCTAAAGCTAAACTAGATTTTAGGTGGCTATTGCAAGAAATGTTATTAGATGTTTAGGCACTAAAGAGAAAAACCTTGAGAGGAAGCAGACTCAGCTGGGAGACGAGGTTTGTGGTGTTTTTCATGTGTGTACTATGTTTACCATTACTCAAACCTCATGTTAGTGATGTCTCTTATACTGTAGCTTTTGAGAAAATGTGTGTGTGTTCATGCATGTCTGCGCATTTTATTAATATATGACCAACTCTTTTACCCATAAGAAATATTTTTCACAATCCATTTACCTCCATGTTCTGAAATGAAATTGGATATCCAACCAAAAAAATATCAGGAGTTGATTGGATCATAAGAAGTGTCTCTATATCGCAAGTGATTTGCAGAGAAGGGCTAGAAAAAACGTTACATTTGAGAGGCAAGAAATTAAGGAAAGTTTGGCTGAAGACTGAGAAGTCCAAAATATTTTTGGAGTAACTGATTTGGAATAACTGACGAAGCTAAGTAATTGGGGTTAAATTTAGTTTTGTGTTAATATTTTATTTATGTTTTGTAAGCAATGGATTCATTTCTTGGTTTCAGTGTTTTTGTGCCAGGTCTCGTATGTGACTGACTGTAGTGTTGTATCTTTCAGAGTTATCGTCAGTGTATGGCTGGTCTGCTGGTCCCTCCCTACGGGGTTATGGAGAGCCGCCCAAATGCTGACAGTAAGTACAAACAGTTGGCTTTGTTCACCAACAATGGTAATCCTGCTCTAATTTTTTGTTCCATACATATATGACTTTCATTCTTATAAAATCTGTATAAAATTGAGCAAAACATCAGGTTGAAAGTATCATAGTAAGTAAGCAGTGCAGTGTATGTGCTTGTTAAATGTCCTTGGAAGTCATACAATAGCTTTTTGTAAGAAAAATACCAAAACATACACCAAAAGTTTACTGTCTGTAATAGTTTTCATGTCTTTTATTCACACCAAAGATCAAATATACAGAAAAATATTTAATATAGTGAAATATTATTACGATTTAAATAACTGTTTTGTATTTGAATATTTCTTAAAATGTAATTTATTCCTGTGATCAAAGTGCTAAATTTGTGCTTCTGCATAATCAAACCTGTCACATTGCGATCAGCTCTTGATAAGAAGAGTGTTTTTTTTTTTAAATAAATTGCTGTAAATAAGTTATTTACATAAACTAGCATGTTTGAGATTTCTATGCTAATGTGTGTAGTTCAGTTAGTGTCATATGTTCTCTAAAGAGTGATATGCTGTTGTCCAGGGCTGAAGGAGGAAGCTTTTGTAGTGTGTGCACAGTGCTCCCCACAGCCCCTCGGGACCCATTACTGAAGATTACACACATCCCACAGCCCCATGATGACTTTACAGACTATATTTAACCTTATTACTTAACTATCACTTCTGCTGAACCTGCTGATCTTCGATACATTTTACTCTTGCCCTGACTAAATGATGCTGCTCAATATTTATCGATTGTATTTATCATTTAAAAAAAAATTGTCTAATTTGTTTACAAGGAATGCCTGACAAAGACAATCTGAACAACAGTTCTGCCGGATCATCATCCAAACACTTAAATAAGGTTTGTTTTAATCTTCTGTCTCTTTCATCTCTTCAGTCAGGGCACATGTTCACTCTTCTGTCCAAAATCATGACCATCTGAGGTCAGTATCTGTCATCATCATTTACTCCCCCTCATGTCATGTGTGCTCCAGAAAGCACAATAAAAGGACAATAAAGCATCTTAGAAATATGGGTAGCACTTAAGTGCAGGGAACACTTTTCACTATTAACTAGTTGATTATTAGAATGCAAGACACTTCACATCTATCCCTCACATACTTGTTTTCATTCCTGTCAAAAATTAAATATGGTGCTACACTGACTACATTGTTACATTATTGTGGTTTTTGACTGTGCATGCTCAAATTTATCTGCATAAAAACTCTTTTTGACAACATAAGATGTCCTGTTTACATTTATTTTGTGTAAATAGTTTGTGAATAATCTAGTGCTCTTATTATTTTTTTGGCATCCATGGTTCCATGATGAACCTTTAACATCCATAGAACCTTTTCATTCCACCGATTCTTTATAGTGGAAAGGTCTGTAGTTGTTCACATTAAGAAATAATGATTATTTTTAAGATTGTTTTTTTTTTCTTTGCATTGCTGCGAAAACCCCTCCTTTCTGACCTTTGATTTTATGAATGTACTGTGAAATCTGATTTATGCCTTCATGCCTGACACCAGGAGGCAAAACTGATAATGAAACTACTTCAGCTTTTCTTCATTTCTGAAAATGAATTTCTCCTAGTCTGTTCATGAGAAGTTCCTTGAGGTCCATATTAACCAGTGCTTGACTCACCTTATGAGCAAAGAGCAGAGTTGGATTCTTGTTATTTCTCCTGTGTGTCAGTTCTGATATAACTGCGTCCTTCATTCCCACCATCTCTCAGACAGAACAAGAATACATTTGTTTGAAATGTAAAATGAACTGGGTAGCTCTGGCATCCTCTCTTTCTCATTTCTGTGTACGTGTTCCTGCTCCTTTGACCTCTCGGGTCATGTCCTGTCCACTGCTCAGACACCCAGCACGTCTGTCATTTTTACTGCCATAAGCTTTTACGATTTCTTTTTTTCATTCTCTATAGATGCATAAAAATTGGCAGGCGATCAATATCGGCCACAGCAGAATCTCCATGATTTGCATAATGGTGTTGTTTTATTCACTTAAGTGTGTTTGTGGCTTTGGTTAACAGAAGGCCGAATCCTTCGAACAGGATGTACAGAATCGTTATGCTATAAAGAAAATGTGTAAATCATGCTGTAAGATGCTGAAGAGCTCAGCTGACACTTAATTTGATTCAAACTTGGATGAGTTCACAGTTAATACTGCTAGAAGCTCGGCTGGACTGCAGACAGAATCTCTTTGTTTGGAACAGAAATATTTTTGAGATTGTTTACTTTGTTGCAGTTAATGGTGTTCTTGAACTGGGAAGAAGTTCTGAGTTCTCGAAGCATGTTTTAATTTCATATACACACACAGTATATATAAATATATAATTTGCATGCATTTCTAGAACAGGAATCTGAACATTGGATAATGTCAGGTTCAAAATTCTTGTTTTCTTTTGTTGACATATTAAAGGATTTTACAGAAGGGATTCTGGGTGTAAATAATAATAAATAAACAAAAATTGTTAAGAGTAAAATATTAGTAAAGAGTAAAATATTATATAAATTACACAAATTATGTCACAGATCTAGCCATCCCACCAGTGTCAGTGTTTTTGCCTTGCCTTAATCCAGTTAAGAGATGCTTATAAACCCAAGCTCACAGACACCCAACCATCTGGTTTTGTCTGTCGTTTATGTGTAAGTTTGATATGTGTAAGTCATCAAGTTTGTGGAAGACACAACGGTGGTAGGTCTCAGCAACAGTGATGAAACGCACTACATAGAGGAAGTGGCACAACTGGCTGAATGGTGTGGCACTAACAACCTGTCCCTCAATGTGGAGAAGAAAAGGAGGTTTTGATGGACTTCAGGAGAAACTCCATTGACCACTCTGTTGACCACCCCCGACTGACCATCGACAAGTCGACTGTGGAGAGAGACAGCAGCACTAAATTCCTGGGGGTGCACATCCCAGAGGATCTCACCTGGAACACCAACACCATGTCACTCTCCAAGAAGGCACAACAGTGCCTACCCTTTCTCCGCAGGCTGAAAAGAGCAAGTCTCTCTCCACCCATCCTCACCACATTCTACAGAGGAACCATAGAGAGCGCGCGGACCAGCCTCATCACTGTCTGGAATGGGAACTATAGTTCAGCAGAACGCAATACCCTCAAGTCGACAGTGAACACCGCTGCAAAGATCATCATTGGTGCCCCTCTCCCCTCCATCCTGGACATTTTCACTCGATGCTCCAGCAAACTCCACCCATCCCTTCCACAGTCTCTTCCAGCTCTTGCCACCAAGAAGACAGTACCGGAGCATTAGAGCCGCTTCACCAGACTGCTCAACCGCTTTTTCAAATCACCCCATCCTCCTCTGAAACCCCACTCAAACCGCCTACCTCCTGAAACATTGACCATCTCACATCCTACATCCCCAAACACCCCCAACCTTTCCATATCACAGAAAAACTGCCTGAAACATTATTTTTGTGTGTGTGTGAAATTCAAATAATTTTTGTGTTATTTGATTTAGTTATTTAGTATTATTTGAAGCATTCGTATAGTGTTTTTTTTTTAGCTTATGTATAGGTAAACATTTATAACATCTATTATAGTGGATGGAATGACGCAGCTCTCATAACAGCTTATAGACAGGGGCTATCCCCATCTCACCGACTGCATCTTGCCATCTATGATGACAACTTTGGTTTGAAGAATCTGATCCAGTGATCTATTTGTGTGGCCCAGAGGTAGACAGCCTGTGATCTGGTATTACCTACCCTTCCTACTCTGTGTGCCACTGCCACAGTTGCAGTATCTTCGCTGATGCCATATCTTCCAGCATTAGCCATCGATCTGATGCATGTTGACTCATTTCAAGCTCTCTCCAGCCCAACGTCAAAGACACATTCAACAACACCTATGTCTGTACTGTGGAGCTGAAGGCCATCTCATGTCTGAATGACCCATTCATCCACCTCGTCTAGTGGTGAGTTGTCTGACCACGAGATCTAAAGTTACTTCATTAGTGTACTTTCCTGTATCAGTGATGTCTGCCACAAATTTCATTTCAGCAAGGGCCCTCATTGACTCGGGCTCCCCGGGAAACTTCATTTCCAAAAACGTCATCAGCCAGTTCCACATCCCTCAAATCCCTTGCCAGAAATTAAATGTAAATACTAGGGGTGCTCCGATCACGATCGGCCGATCTTTATGCGTATCTCGTCAGTAAAGCCGGTTTTCTAATCAGCGGTTAATTCCATCAGGTGCGTGATTTCACATAGAGCAGCTGTTACTACACAGAGCCGTTGTTAATAGAGAAGATGTGCAAATCACGTTCATTTTCAGCGTTTATTGGCGCATCTTCTCAGTTAACAACGGCTCTGTGTAGTAACAGGTGCTCTATGTGAAATCACGCACCTGATGGAATTAACCGCTGATTAGAAAACCGGCTTTACTGACGAGATACGCATAACGATCGGCCGATCGTGATCGGAGCACCCCTAGTAAATACCATCCTGGGGAAACCCCTCTGAAAAGGTATTATTACCCACTGTACACCATCCCTTACACTTCAGTGTAACTCATTGTGAAAGGATCTCCTTGCTGGACGGATCAACTGCAGATATCATCTTGGGACGCCTTTGACTAAAACATCATAACCCTCACCTTTCCTGGACGGCTGGTGACATCCTCCCATGGAGTGACTCATGCTTTAAAACTTGTCTATGTCTCCTGCTCTACCCTTTTTCACTATTCAATTAACTAAGGTGCTCAACTATTGAGAGTCCTGAAAAACAGCATAACATAGAGATCCCGGAAGATTATAGGGTGTTCCAGGATGTTTTTAACAAGCAACTAGCCACCCTTTTGCCACTGCACAGATCACAGGACTTTGCGATTGAACTGCTGCCTAGTGCTTCCCTACCTAAGGGAAGAGTCAACCCACTATCCTTCCCTGAACAGAAGGCCATGGAAGAGAATGTATAAGAGGCTCTTCACCAGGGTTACATCCGGCCTTGTACATCCCCTGCCTCTTCCATTTTTTTTCTTTGTAGCCAAGAAAGATGGAAGGTTAAGACCATGTATTGATTATCGAGCCTTTAACAAGCAGACCGTACTGTATAAATATCCCCTTCCCCTGGTACCTCAACCGGATACGGAGGGAGTATGAATGGAAGACCGCCTTCATCATACTCTACCATGTAGACATTTTGAATATCGGGTCATGCTATATGGGCTAGCCAACTCACCCTCCATATTCCAGGCCTTCATGAATGACTCCTGCATCATTTTGTGATCATTAACATAAATTACATCCTAATCTACTCCTGGAACGAGTCAAACCATCGTCTCCACGTTGCGCAGGTCCTCCAAAGACTGAGGAAGAATCACTTGTCCCCCAAACTAGAAAAATGTGAATTTCACTGCTGCTCTATTCAGTTCCTGGGCTACATCATCGATGCCAAAGGTATACAAATGGACCAGAGCAAGGTGGACATAGTCCATCAATGGGCCATTCCCATTTCTGTTAAGGAACTTCAATGATTCCTGGGTTTTGCTCATTTTTATTGCCGTTTTGTCATTAACTTTAGCACCTTAGCAGATTCCCTCATCTCCCTCCTATGGAAAATGCCCAAACATCTGTCATGATCTCCAGCGGCATCAGAGGCCTTTTCCCAGCTCTTCACCTCATTTCAATTCACTTTGACTTACTGTCCAGGAACAAAGAATCAAAGGGCCGACACACTTTCCCGCATCCATGCCCCAGACCAAGCTACCTATCTACCAGAATCCATTCTCCCTCCAGCCATCATCGTCAGTCCCATCCATTGGGCTCTAAATGATCAGATTTTCTGAGCAACTCTCACTGAACCTGCTCCACCAGGAGTTCCCAAGGGGCTTACCTATGTCCTATCAGCTCTACGACTTCCCCTCATGGACTCGGTACACTCTTCCATAGGGTCAGGACATCCAGGCAGACAACAGACCCTCTCACTCATCTGAAATCGATATTGGTAGCCTGGAATGCCCGGAGAAGTCAACCGCTTTGTTCAAGGATGTTCCACCTTTGCCATCTCCAAGGTACCACACCATCTTTCCGAGGGGAAATTGCTTCCCCTGCCTATTCCTCGCCGACCCTGGTCACACCTAGGAGTGGACTTTATTTCAGATCTGCCCATCTTGTACTCGTACACCTGCATTCTTGTGGTCGTAGATCGTTTCTTGAAGGCCTGTCACCTTATTCCACTAAGGGGACTACCATCTGCCTTGGAAACTGCAGAAGCCCTATTCAATCAGGTATTCAAAAACCATGGACTACCTCAAGACATTATTTATAACCAAGGACCTCAGTTTATTACCAGAGTTTGGAGGGCCTTCTTCCGCCTCCTAGGTGTGTCAGTGAACTTAACATCCAGCTATCACCCGCAATCGAATGGGCAGACTGAAAGGAAAATACAGGAGACTGCATCATTGTTCTTTTCTATAGCTGCCCGTGGAGGAGGGGGTACTGTCATGGATCCTGCCATCCCATCAGCATCAGACCCTACAGCTCCACCTTCCCATTCTAGAGTATTGATTCCTTGCACCTGCCTCTGCCCAATTAAGAGTTAAGAAGCCGTCCTGTTAAAACTTTCAGAATATCAGTGGTGTGTATCAAAGTATCAAAGTGTTCAATATGCTGATATATTTTAGATATTTCAGAGCTGAGAATAACTGAGCAAAGGTGAGCAAAACCATTCCATGTTTGGTTGGAAAAAATAGGTTTTACTTTATCTTTTGCCATGATTTTTCATGGCCTGGGATTTTTTTAATTCCCTGATATTTCCAGTTTTCCAGTGTATAACTGTATCAGTGGTTTGAACCCTTTGAATAGTGCACAATTATGATACAGCTGTCATTTGCTCATATGAGTCAGTTGACATCCTGAGATCAAGAGATCAGACATGAGGTTACCGGACTGCTCAGAACAAGTTGGACAGAGAGCGTGTGCAATCCCGTAAAGAACAAACAATGTGCTATTTTTACTTCCAAAATTGCACCTAAGACACATGCATCACAGAAACACATTGACTGATGGATAGAAGCAGTGTGAAGTGCGTCTAGTAATAATCACTGTGGAGTTGGTACAGTACCAGTACAGTCTGGTTGAGGATGGTCATGAATAATGTAAACGGTTTAGTTAAAAATGCAGCACACTGGCCCTGGACCAGCATCAGGAGGGAAAGCAGACCTGCTGCTCAAGTGCTGAGAAACACTGCAGTATGACACCATGACATGAATTATTATGTAATTTGAGAAGAGAATAGCTGGACATCAGCAGAATTCTACATGTTTGCAACCAACTTTTAAAGGTTCAAGTAAATTAATGAATTTATGAACATGATCAAATTAATAATCAAAAAAATGAACAAATGAATGAATGAATAGTTAACATGATTGTGTGAAAATAGAAAAAAAAGGATAAACAATGAGATTGTTTGTTTGTCTTTTCCCTATGCTGTAGATTTTTGCAAATTTGCAAATGTTGCTTTCCAAGTATCACAATTTTATGTCATCTTTCATTTTAAATAGAGGGTGACGTTTAATTATTGTATCTCCTGCACCAACTATCATTTAAAGCTAGTTTTATGTGAGTCCTGATATTGTAAATTCTTTATAAGAAAACTCATGCCTCAGCAAATGAGATGTTATGATATTGCTCACTAGGCATTTTACCTTATATATGGAGTCAGTCTGGCTGAATCTTTCACACAAAGCATTCATTTATTATTGAAGAGTTTTACAGTTTACTCTGTCACCCAGAAGCAATATACAGTAAAACTATCTGCCAATATTTCACTGTTCAATTCAATTTTCAATTCAAGTTTATTTGTATAGTGCTTTTCACAATCCCAGTCTTTGTAAAAAAAAAAGTTTCTACATTGTGTTGTATAAAAGTAAACAAAAGACTAAAGAATAAACCTAACACTCCCGCTTCCACCTCATCCCCATCTTTTTTCATGAATGTTTTCCAGAAATCATTCATTCAGAGTCCCACCAAACTTCACCCCGAATCCATTACTCAGGTATTTGAACCATCCTGTTATCAGTCTGACAGCTGTCAATCACAGTGTTGAGTTGTGTGATATTATACATCCTGTGTTATGTGTAGAGTGCTTTATTACTGTCTCTCTCTCTGTTTGTCTCTCAGGTGCCGTCAGAAAAGATCCTGCGGGCAGGTAAAGTGTTACGAAACACCATCCTGTCCAGAGCACCTCACATGATCAGAGACAGGAAGTACCACCTTAAAACATACAGGTAAGTGTATAATAAGACATAAGAATAATAATTATTATAATGTAGCCCCTATTGTATCTGTATGTTTTATTATTATTATTATTCGCCAATGGGAGTCTATGGCAGCCCTATGAAGGGAACATAGGAAAATTATGAAATTTGCCATGCTTCTAGTTATTATTGTTATTGGATTAATTATGATGTGCTGTATTCATTAATATATTTTTTTCTTATACATTACATCATTTATTATATTCTTATCTTTTAGAGTTAATTATGTTGTGATCTCAATGTTGAGTGGTTCAGTGGATTACCTGTATTCTGTGTGTGTGTGTGTGTAGGCAGTGCTGCATGGGCACGGAGCTCATTGATTGGCTGATGCAGCACACTTCCTGTGTTCACTCTCGTGTTCAGGCTGTAGGGATGTGGCAGGTGCTGCTGGAGGAGGGCGTCCTAAACCACGGTGAGGGTGTCATACTCATACACTTGCAGTCAAAAGCCTTTTTTATACTTTTATTCTGAAAGGACTGATAATGTTATGAAAAAAAAACTGCCCTTGCTGTTCTTTAGAATTATTTTTTTTTCGAAGACTCAGGGATTCAAAAAAATTTAAGAAATAAATAAATAAAGCAGCACAACTGTTTTAAACATTGAAAATAATCAGAAATGGTTCTTTTAGCAGTAAATCAGTATATCAGAATGATTTCTGAAGATCATGTGACACTGAAGACTGGAGGAATGATGCTGAAAATACAGCTTTGATCACAGGAATAAATTACATTTACTATATATTCAAATTAAAAAGTAACTTTTTTACAGTAATATTGCTTTTTACTGTATTTTAAATCAAATAAATGCAGTCTTGGTGAGCATAATTAAACATTAACATTAAAAAATCTTCCCAAGCTCACACACACACACACGCGCACACACACACACACACGCATGTATAATCACCCATTACATGCAGGTCAGTTACTGATTAATGCACTAAACCACAGAACAATTACTGATCTTAATTAAAACAATGTTGAACCAAATAATTAACTGAATAATGACACCATTGCTTTCCGAAGAGCTGCTGTATTTTCCTAACTGAAAA
Source organism: Carassius auratus (assembly GCF_003368295.1). NCBI lineage: Eukaryota > Metazoa > Chordata > Actinopteri > Cypriniformes > Cyprinidae > Carassius > Carassius auratus. The sequence goes on from NC_039276.1 coordinate 22,121,327, forward strand.
GTGATGAATTGTACAACATTGTTATTTTCCTGTTTATTAATGTGAAGCTGCTTTGAAACAATCTGTATTATATAGAGCACTATATAAATACTTGTGACTCTACATCATAACACATGAGCACGGTTTGAGCTCTTAATTAAGATCTATAATGCAGATGATCATTTTTAGAAAAAGGGGATAAAAGCTGTCACTGAGGGCGGTACCTTTCAAAAGGTGCAACTACATATGTGCGTATCATAAAGGTACATATTTGTACCTTTTGAAAAACTTCCACCCCAGTGACCGCTTTTGTCCCCGTTTTCTCAGAGAGTGTAGAAAGAGCCACAGAAGAGCTCAAGCGTTCACACTACAGATGTGATGTTGGTCTTCATTACTGTGTTTGTGATGTGTTTTCTGTTCTGTGTTTGTCTGCAGTGGACCAGGAGCTCAGTTTCCAAGATAAGTATCTATTTTATCGCTTCCTGGACGATGAGACTGAGAACGCACTCCTCCCCACTGAGGAGGAGAAGAAAGAGAGTGATGAAGAGCTACAGGACACCCTCCTGCTCCTCTCTCAGATCGGCCCTGACGCCCATCTGCGAATGATCCTGAGGAGACGGTAGGTTCTCCTTCAGAAGCAGCAGGAGCGCCGGTTACATCCCCCAGAAGAGCCTCCGAGTGATCTGATCCGTATCCGAGACTGTTTGGCTGCTTTCCTATGAACCTTCCCACAATTCTGATCATCTGAAAGTCTCTAAAGGCATATAAGACTTGCTGTAACTCAAAAAGAGACCCTTTTAAAGGTCCTGGGGGATGTAATGTCTGCATCAGGACAATGTCAGAATGAGTTTCAAAGTGCTCTTCTCTGCAGGCCTGGCCAGAGGACAGTAGATGACCTGGAGATCATTTATGAGGAGCTGCTGCATATTAAAGCCTTGTCCCATCTGTCCACCACTGTAAGTGCACACATCTCAGTAAAAGAGACAAAAAAAGAAACTTCTATGCGACTTTTGGAGAATGTCCAAGCTTCTGTTTCTCATGAAATGAAAGGGAACAAGAAGCGATGCTGTTTATCTTGATGAAAGACACTAAAATAATAACCACCCGTAGGCTGAAAGCTGAAAAAAAGTGTGCTTATTTGTATTGCATGTGCTCTTGTTGTGTACTTCAAACCCTAAAACTAAAAGTACATCACGTTAAATCTTGTCTTGGTTTATGGTTCGCTAGAATAGACGTGTTGTGTTTTCTCATCAGGTGAAGAGGGAACTGGCTGGTGTTGTGATATTTGAGTCCCACGCTAAAGCAGGCACAGTGTGTGAGTGTCACAATCATTATTCCACACTAAACCGCTTTAAATGAGGGCTGAATTTCAGCGTGGGATTGCTATTTGTCTAATATGGGTTTGATGTTCATTATCGATGTCTTTTGTTCCTAGTGTTTAATCAAGGGGAGGAGGGCACGTCGTGGTACATCATCCTGAAGGGCTCTGTTAACGTGGTGATCTATGGAAAGGTCAGACTAATGAAGTGTTTCATTAGGTCCAGCTCTCTCTCATCACTCTCAAGACAATTGTTGTACAGCAGGAATATGTTTTGCTAACTGTCTGTTTAGATGTCATGTCTGGTTTCAGGGTGTGGTGTGCACGCTACATGAGGGAGATGACTTCGGGAAGCTGGCTCTGGTGAATGACGCACCTCGGGCAGCGTCTATCGTCCTGAGAGAGGACAACTGCCACTTCCTGAGAGTGGATAAAGAAGACTTCAACAGAGTCCTTAGGGTCAGCGCGCTTTAGTCACAACAAAACAAACGCCCTACACTGAGAAAAGGGCTTCGTCAGATAAATGTTGTTTTGTTGGTGCAATATTTAAATTTATTCAGCGATTGGAAATAATATTGTAGACTGTAAAATAAAATAAAATAGATCTAAATTAAGTCGTTTTATTTAAGATATGAAATGACAGATTTAACATGTAATGCCATGGTACACAGATGCATACACTACCAATGCTGAAATTTTTAAAATTAATTAATAGACAAATCTAAATACTACCCGAGTTAGTAATATGATTTATATATAGTATATATTAATATTTAGCTTTTTATTTTAATTTTTAGTCTACATTTTAATATTGAAGTTTTAGTCATTTAAAAATGTTTTTTTGTATTATTATAAATTTTTAAATAGTTTTATTTAGCTTTGATTTATTTAATTTAATTTAAGTAATTCAGTAGTGAAACCTATTTTATTCCCGGTAGTTGTCAAATCAACATGTGTATAAATTGTTGTTTAAGTTTTAAAGTTTTACCATATAATATTTATATTTTATTTATTTATTTTTTTAAATGTATTAATGTTAGTTAATAATAACAACCTGTATCTACCATTGGTATTTTAGTATAATGTACACATTTATGTTTTTAAAAAAAAAAAAATTATATATATTTTGACTGATTTTTAACTTTAATTTGATAGTTTTAGTAATGTTGTTGTTCGTTGTTTTCATGGTTTAAGTTTTAGTTTTAGCCAACAATAATAACTCTGGTTACAAACTTAGACTATTAATTAAAAATAGTGTGCAGCTGATAAACTGCACACATGTGCACTCCTTCGGTACTGTCATGCAACACTGTGAAATATCCCAGGATGCACCTCACAAAGTGACTGTCCAGAATCTAGACAAAGAAGAAGCTTAAATAAGAGAGTCAGGATTAATATTTTGTCACTACATAATTCCCTTGATTACATTTTTCCCATAATTCAGTTTTTGCTTGTATACATTTGGCCTAATGACAATTAATTATGAACTAAATGTTTTCTCTGGCTGTGTGTGTGTGTTGTATAATAGTCTGTCCATCAGAATCTCTCTCCCAGCGCTCTGACAATAGAAAGCCAGAGCAGTGTGTAAGCGGGAGCTCAGTCTGATAATTGTGTGTTTGTGTGTGTGTGTGTGTCACAGACACAAACAGGATGCCTACAGTCTAAACAAGTATAGGGAGATTTAGTGGGATTTCACGTTGTAGGTTCATTTGTTGCATTTTTACACATGATCATGCAACCAAAAAACCAATCAGTATTCACTGCATCATTTAGGAGGATGTATAATGAATGCAGCTGATAGATTGGAGAAGAACGTCTTAAAACACGCAATATTTAACATAAGTTTCAGATGTTATATGGAAACCGGGGCAAATTGTCACACCTTTTCCTTATTTCACAGAGTAGATTTATTTCTTACAGTCAGTTTTCTTGAATACAAGCTACTGAACATTATTACTCAAGAAAAAGCAAACAGTTGATAAAATACAGCTGCATTTGAAAAGTTTATTTGCAAAAACATTTTTTAAATTACCAAAAATCATGTTTTTTTTTATTACATTTTCATTGTTATTATTGTGTTTTCTTGTTAGTTAGCAGTTTTTTTTATTATTATTATATATATTTTTTTACCTAATCAAAATAACCCAACTGTAGTTTGACTGAGATTAATTGGAATGCACGATGCAAAAAAAAAAACAACAACAGCAAAAAACATTGTTTCTGAGAATTGTTAAAAACTGAGTTATTCTTCATACTGTATGTTAATGCAATGACAACATGCCTCTGTCTTCCCTATGCAACAATTAGTCAGTAAATGTATTATTTCTTATATTAATTGAAAGGTTAGAACATTACTTAAAATCTCAAGTGTACTTTAAAAAAGTAAATCCTAACTTAAAGTAATTTATCACAAGCCTTCAGACAAAATGGGTTGAGAAGCCCAGCTGTAACTTGAGTATCAGTCTCCCTCTACTGGTCATCAACATTCAGTACATCACCAGAGTGACATTGTGGAACACTTCAAGTGATGCTCACCTCCAGTCGATCATTCATGATTCAGCTCGATGACCTGAGCTCTCGCTTCATGGCTGTAATCGTGACTTTAGTGTGTATTCCAGCCGCTCATGTCCTGAACACTGTCCCAGCAGCACCAATCCACCATTAGCTGAGTACATCAGAGTTAGTGCATGATCACATCTAAGACTGTTTCATCTGTGTGTGTGTCTTCAGGATGTGGAGGCAAACACGGTCCGTCTGAAGGAACATGAGGAGGATGTGTTAGTTTTGGAGAAAACGAACAACAGGAGCTCCAGTTCCTGTCCTCTCAAGTACATTCCTATTCTTCTGTCAGTTTTAACATGAATAGCTCAAACTGCATGTCAGTGCGTGAGCCTTGTGCGCTTGTTCTTCAGGTACACCGTGATGTCAGGAACCCCAGAGAAGATTCTGGAGCATCTTCTGGAGACGCTGAAGCTGGACTCCCACTTCACAGAGTCAGGTGCTTTGCAGTGCATTCAGTGAGAGAAATAATATGCAGCAGGAAGTGGCTAAATGCGAACTTATTTTCTATTTTAAACATGCTTCATGTTTTGTTCGTTATGGAGTTAATACAGAATTATCTAGTCTCCTGTTTGGCCTGAAATATGAGCAGAGTTCACCATCATAGCCAATCACATAAGCTTTTAATTAATAAACAGTGCAATATGCAAAACCTGGAAATAACATGGATTTTTTAAGTTTTCAAGATTCATATAAAAAACATATTTCATGTAACTGTATGCTGATCCCTAAAATGTCATCATATACACTACTGTTTATTTATTACTTATTTATTTAGCAATGATGCATTTAATTGTGGAATTATAATGTTTATTTCTTTATAATGTTACAAGAAAAGTCAGCAAATAAATACTGATGGTGAAAAAAAAAATGTTTTCATCATTGATAATAATCAGAAATGTTTCAGCAAATTAGAAGCATCATGTGACACTGAAGACTGGAGTAATGATGCTGAAAAATCAGCTTTACATCACAGGAATAAATTACAGTTTAACATATTTTACAATATAAAATCATTATTTTGAATTTTAATAATATTTCAGAATTATATCACACATTAAAAACATTTTTCCAGCCCCATAATTTTGAACAATAGTATAGATTTTGCCCTTTTGTACAGAATTTGTAAAACTTGCTTGCTAGTCATAGTAGTGTTGAATTAATCAGTCAAACTGGTGGGGAAATGGTGTCAATGATTCATTAATAAATCAACGATCAAAATGATTTTTAAAAGTCTTTATCCAGGAATCACACACAGTAATCACAACTAGACAAAATGTCCAAGCAAAATCAAGAGTTGCAACTCTTTAAATATAGATTATACAGTGCATAAATGAAACATACATAACATGCGTTTACTGAAGAAGTCAATGACTTTTCTTTTCTCTGTCTCTGTAGATCCTGCTCTGGATGACTTCTTGCTCATGCACTGTGTTTTTGTCCCAAACAGTCAGCTGTGTCCACTGCTCATGGCCCAATATCCTTTCTCCGTAGTTCACCAACTTGATTAAGATGGTCAATGTGCCATCGCTGTGTCCTTCATGATGAGAGGCTTACTGAACTGTGTGTGTCTGTGAGGTCCTTATCTGTCGTTCACCTATCACGCTCAGCCGTCCCAGGGCAGTGAACAGGAGCGGGTGGAGTACGCTCTCAATAACAAGCGCAGGGTGATTCGTCTGGTCTTACAGTGGGCCGCCATCAACACAGACCACCTGCAGGAGGAGGACAGCTCGTTCAGCTTCCTCCAGGTCAGCAGCTTCGGGAGCCTTCCTGGTCCCGCCGGGATTCAGTGTGTGTTTCACTGTCAGTCTGAGCGTGTTGTTTGTTGCAGGAGTTTACTGAGATGGTGTGTGACGAATCCAGACTCCTTCCAGCTCTGAAAGACCAGCTGCCTGAACTAGAGAAGATCATCAGACAGAAGTAAGAGCACGGTCTTAGACACAGTTTAGACATACAGTATGAAGTCATAGTCAGAAACATCAGAACATTCTGCATATGTGTTTTTGTTGGGTATTATATTTGATAAATCCAGCTTTTTTTTTTTTTTCGCTCATATACTATGTTAAAGTGATAAAATGAAGCTTATACTCAAGGTGGAAAAACACTTACGTTTTGTTCAAAGGCACTGAGAAAAAATTACGCAATTTGGTCTGATATTTATAAGACCAGATATTAAGATGATATTCAGACAGCTTGAATTGTAAATCAATGAGATCCTTTTAACAGTGTGACAAACTTGCATATGAATGCATACTGACTGATGCATATAAATGCATATAAATAAAAAACTCATACATTTATTCACAGCTGTGAGGAGGGCCGGCCCTCTCAGAAAAAGGTGAGGGGACGACAAAAACAAAGCGTTTGTGTAGGATCCTCTGAATGAGTGTCATGTGATAGTCCTTCTCTCTGGTCTCAGCACAGAGTCCTGCTGCGTCAGTTCAGCACGGGGAATGACAGACTGCAGAAGAAACAACCAATCAGAAGCACAGACGAGAGTGAGTCTGGAGCGCACACTTTTATTTACTTAGTCAAAAAGGAACAGAAGAACGTGCTCTTTTCAAATGTGTGTGTGTGTTGTTGAAGTCCTCTTTAAGGTGTACTGCAGTGATCATACGTACTCCACTATCCGAGTGACCGTCGCTGCGTCTGTCAGAGAGGTCGTCGCCGCGGTTACTGATAAACTGGGGTCAGGAGATGATCTACTGCTCATCCACCTCAACTCAGCCGGAGGTGAAAACACACACACACACACTCGTTTGTTTTTGTGAAAAGTGTGTTCATCCAATAGGTTTAATGGTTTTTATACTGTACAAACTGTAAATTCTATGGCCCTACACCAACCCTACACCTAACCCTAACCCTAACCCTCACAGGAAACTTTGTGCATTTTTACTTTCTCAAGAAAAAAACGAATTCTTTATGATTTATAAGCGTTTTGAAAAATGGGGAAGTGGGTTATGTCCTCATAAGTCACCCTCTCCTTGTAATACCTGAGTCATACCCATGACATTATACAGAGTTGTGTCCTGATATGACACAAAAACAAGAGCACACACACACACTCTCACACACACTCACACACACACGCACACTCACACACACACACACTCACACACACTCACACACACTCACACACACACACACACACATAGACAGACACAGACATACACACACACACACAGACAATATTATTAGCCTTGCTGATAATGTTTGTGCGACACTGTATTAAGATAAAAATAAACTATGCTTAACCTAACACTAATACTTAAATGTCCTTTTATTTCATTACATTTATATTATCTGCAAGTAAAGATTTTACAAATATTCTCTGAAGTACACAACAGATATGCTTCTTTTTTAAAAGGGCATGCTTCAGTTTAAAAAGATGATAAACTGTGACACTTTGTGTTTATAAAACATTAGTTGATCATGTTTATTGTTTATAGTGTGATTCTCTCCACTTCATTCATTCATTCATTCATTCACAAAAATCACCAAAACACCAGCTGATTCAAAGACATTGAACAAAAGAGAGGAAAAAAAGCTGTAATGTTGCAGTGTTGATGTAGAGAAGGTGAAAGGTTATTATAAAACACTCTGTTATAGCAACCAGACACACCATGTGAATAAGATGTCAACTCAAGCCAAAGTGGCATTATGCGGTGTGTGTGTGTGTGTGTGTGTGTGTGTGCCGAGGCAGCTGGTTGAAGATGAAGTAATTTTCTTTTTTTTTCTGAAAATGGACTCACCCTCAGGCCATCCGAGATGTAGATGAGTTTGTTTCTTCATCAGAACAGATTTGGAGAAATGCAGCATTGCATCGGCTGCTCACCAATGGATGCTCTGCAGTGGATGGGTGCCGTCAGAATGAGAGCTGATTAAAAAATCACAGTGATCCACAGGTAATCCACATGAAGTCGAGTCCAGCAATTAATATCTCATCTTTTAGTTTCACAAGATGTTAACTGATGGACTTTAGTGGTGTGGATTAGTTGTTGTTTATTGTTATGTTTTTTAATAAGCTCTCATTCTGACGGCACCCATTCATTGTAGTGCATCCATTGGTGAGCAGCTGATGCAATGCTACATTTCTCCAAATCTGTTCTGATGAAGAAACAAACTCATCTACATCTCGGATGGCCTGAGGGTGAGTGCATTTTCAGAAACATTTTGTTTTGGTGAACTATTCATTTATTCACTTATGTTTTGCTTTTTAACATTTAAATATTGCAAAGAAATGCTTTGAGAAGCAGCTGATAACTGACATCTGTAAAAGCAGTAATACTGACGACTTTGTGTTTGTGTTTTTCAGATAAAGAGCTTCTAAAGCCATCAGATGTGTCCATCTTCTCATCACTGAGTATTAATGGCCGTCTGTTTGTCTGCCCGAGGGACCAGATCGACTCTTTGGTGTGTGAAGACTTCATTTAAAACACACAGGATCAAACATACATTCACTTACTGCCTGACTAACTGATCAGTCGATTGACTTGTGCATGTAGACTCCACTGCCCGAGCAGGAAGGTCCATCTGCTGGCTCCATGTCCACGTTTGAGCTCATGAGCTCTAAAGATCTGGCTCATCAGATGACTCTCTACGACTGGGAGCTCTTCGACTGTGTGCATGAGGTACATACATGAACACACAGTTCTGCTTCTGTTTTAAAATAACTTTCACTTAAAGGGATAGTTCACCCAAAAATGAAAATCTTGTCATTCATTACATACCCTTGTGTCGTTTCAAACGCGACTAATTCATCTTCGAAACACAAATTAAGATATTTTGAATGAAACCTGAGGAATATCTGTCCATCTATTAAAAGTCCATGCAACCAAGATTTCAAAACATCCATGAAGACATTTTAAAAGTAATCCATATGAATAAATCGGAATAAATTGCTTTATATGATGAACAGATTTAATTTAGCCTTTTTCTTACATATAAACATTGGTCATATGTAAGAAATATGGTTTATTACAAAGGGAATCCAAAGTGCACCCAAACACCAGACCTGTTGGTTATTGGGAGTATCTTCTATTTCTGGTCTGTTAAACGCATATCATTATATTTCTCTTTTTTTTTTCAAATATAATTAATTAGTCCAACGAACCGTTTGGTACATAATGTGTACCGCGTACCGAACCGAAAGCCTCGTACCGAACGGTTCAATATGAATACGCGTATCGTTACACCCCTAAAATATATATATATATATATATATATATATATATATATAAATTGCATATAAAAGTATTTTCAACTAATAGCATTTAATATAAATTAAATATTTGAATTACCATACATTATACAAACAATACATTTTCATTTAAATGCAATCAATTTTAAGTGTTCGAAAAACATTCAACTGCATGCACACTTAAGTATATTCTTTTAAAGTATATTATGTCTGCAATAAGTACTCTTTTAAAAAGTATGATAACGTGTACTTCTGTTTCACAAGGGTGAATCTCTATTAGTATGTCTGTATTTTATTAATCCCCATTTCCAGTAGAGTTCTAGTAAGTGTCTGTGTATTTGTATTTTAGCATGAGCTGATCTACCACACGTTTGGCCGTCAGCACTTCAAGAAGACCACAGCTAATCTGGATCTGTTCCTGCGGCGCTTTAATGAGGTTCAGCTGTGGGTGGTCACAGAAGTTTGTTTGTGTCCCACGCTCAGCAAAGGCGTCCAGCTGCTCAAGAAGTTTATCAAAATCGCCGCACAGTAAGTTATTAATCACGTGTATGTTTGTGTTAATGATATTAATGTACTGGATGTACACATCTCCTCCCTTGTGAAAAAAGGACACTTTGAAGTGCTTATTACAGAAATAATAATGTAAAATAATATTCTTAAGTGCAAACTAAATGTAATGATTTTGGACACCTAATTGCATGTTAATTACAGCTAGATAAAAAAGTGGTTATACTTTATTTTATGGTGTCCTTGTTACAGTGTAATTATGCATTTCAGTACTGAGTAATATTCATTGACTACATGTACTTAATATATTGTTAGGGTTATTTGCATGTAATTAGGCATAATTAATTGTTATTATAATAGTAAGTACATGTAACAAGGACACCTTAAAATGAAGTGTTACCAAAAAGGTTTGGCAAGGCCAATTTAATTTAATTAGATAGACAGACAGACAGAGTCAGACAGACAGAGTCAGACAGTCAGAGTCAGACAGACAGTCAGAGTCAGACAGACAGTCAGAGTCAGACAGACAGTCAGAGTCAGACAGACAGACAGACAGAGTCAGACAGACAGACAGACAGAGTCAGACAGACAGACAGAGTCAGACAGACAGAGTCAGACAGACAGAGTCAGACAGACCGACAGAGACAGATAGAGTCAGACAGACAGAGTCAAACAGACAGACAGAGACCGAGAGACAGAGTCAGACAGACAGAAAGACAGATATACAGAAAGACACATAGGGCCCTATTTAAACGATCTGAAACGCAAGTGTCAAAGCGCGAAGCGCAATTTAGTTTGTGGGCGGGTCTCGGCGCTGTTGCTATTTTCCCGGCGGGATAAATGGCTCTTGCGCCCGGCGCAAATCTAAAATGGAGCTGGACACAGCCGAGGAGACTGATGTTCTTGTAAGAGCAGTGAAAGACAGACAAGTTGTGTTGTATGGGGATGGGAGAAACCCACCCAAAATAGCGTCGGTTAAACTGGCGTGGGAGGAAATAGCCACAATTGTTTCATCGATTTTTTTTTCCTGGTTCTTGACGGACAAACCAATTTGTCAGATGTCCTTATATACATATATGTCTTGCCACTGTCGGGCAAACAGGTCTGATCCTTAATTACTACAATTAGCCTGAATAATTTGTAAGCTAGATTTATGCCTATTTTTTCACATCTTCGTGGCACACCACAATGATTTCCGTCATCTCATGTGTTAATATTTTTTTAGTGTAACAATTTATGATTTGCAAAAATAACTGTTGCATCTGTGTAGATTACATGAGCAAAGTGTATGCGAGTTGTGCACGCTATACATTATGGTCAAGCATGCGCCCTTAAAATAGCATAATGAACAACGCGCAACGCGCCACTGACTTTAGACTAGGTTTTTTCTGGTCAGTGGCGCAATTGTTTAATGGAACAGCAAAATAGCACCAGGGATTGTTTGCGCCGGGACACGCCTCCTTTTTTGCGCTGAACCGCCCAGGGAGCGCAAGTTCATTCACTAGTTTAGCGACGTGCTTATGTGGAGGGAAAAGCGCGCTTTGCGCGGGTGCAAAATAGGAATGACACATGCGTCGGTGTACAAAGTCAATTGCGCTGGGTGCAAGATAGGGCCCATAGACAGTCAGACAGACAGACAGACAGACAGTCAGACAGACAGACAGAGTCAGACAGAGTCAAACAGACAGACAGAGACCGAGAGACAGAGTCAGACAGACAGAAAGACGGATATACAGAAAGACACATAGAAAGACAGACAGACAGACAGACAGAGTCAGACAGACAGACAGACAGAGTCAGACAGACAGAGAAAGACAGAGTCAGACAGACAGACAGAGACCGAGATACAGAGTCAGACAGACAGAGACAGATATACAGAAAGACAGACAGACAGACAGAAAGACAGATATACAGACAGACGGAGTCAGACAGAGTCAGACAGACAGACAGACAGAGTCAGACAGACAGACAGACAGACAGACAGAGTCAGACAGACAGAGTCAGAGTCAGACAGACAGACAGAGACTGACAGTCAGACAGAGTCAGACAGACAGACAGAGTCAGACAGAGACAGACAGAGACAGACAGATAGACAGACAGAGACAGACAGACAGAGTCAGACAGACAAAGTCAGACAGACAAAGTCAGACAGACAGAGACAGACAGAGTCAGACAGACAGAGAGACAGTCAGACAGACAGAAAGACAGATATACAGAAAAACAGACAGACAGACAGAGTCATACAGAGTCAGACAGACAGAAAGACGGATATACAGAAAGACACATAGAAAGACAGACAGACAGACAGAGTCAGACAGACAGAGTCAGACAGACAGAGTCAGACAGACAGAAAGACAGATATACAGAAAGACAGACAGACAAAGTCAAACAGACAGAAAGACAGACAGACAGAGTCAGTCAGACAGACAGAAAGACAGGCAGACAGACAAAGTCCGACAGACAGAGTCCGACAGAGTCAGACAGAGACCGAGAGACAGAGGCAGACAGACAGAAAGACACATAGTCAGACAGACAGACACACACACAGAGACCGAGATACAGTGTCAGACAGACAGAAAGACAGACATAAAGAAAGACAGACAGACAGACAGAAAGACAGATATACAGAAAGACAGACAGACAGACAGAGTCCGACAGAGTCAGACAGACAGACAGACAGACAGAGACAGAGATACAGAGTCAGACAGACAGAAAGACAGATATAAAAAAGACAGACAGACAGACAGACATAAAGAAAGACAGACAGACAGACAGAAAGACAGATATACAGAAAGACAGACAGACAGAGTCAGTCAGACAGACAGAAAGACAGACAGAGTCAGACAGACAGAGTCCGAGAGACAGAGTCAGACAGACAGAAAGACAGATATACAGACAGACAGAGTCAGACAGACAGAGTCAGACAGACAGACACACACACAGAGACCGAGATACAGAGTCAGACAGACAGAAAGACAGATATAAAGAAAGACAGACAGACAGACAGACAGACATAAAGACAGACAGACAGAAAGACAGATATACAGAAAGATAGAGTCAGACAGACAGAGTCCGACAGACAGAGTCCGACTGAGACAGACAGACAGAGACCGAGATACAGAGTCAGACAGACAGAAAGACAGATATAAAGAAAGACAGACAGACAGACATAAAGAAAGACAGACAGACAGACAGAAAGACAGATATACAGAAAGACACATAGACAGACAGACAGAGTCAGACAGAGTCAGACAGACAGAGTCAGACAGACAGAGTCAGACAGACAGAGTCAGACAGACAGAGTCAGACAGACAGATATACAGAAAGACAGATATACAGAAAGACAGATATACAGAAAGACAGATATACAGAAAGACACATAGACAGACAGACAGAGTCAGACAGACAGACACACACACAGAGACCGAGATACAGTGTCAGACAGACAGAAAGACAGATATAAAGAAAGACAGACAGACAGACAGACATAAAGACAGACAGACAGAAAGACAGATATACAGAAAGATAGAGTCAGACAGACAGAGTCCGACAGACAGAGTCCGACTGAGACAGACAGACAGAGACCGAGATACAGAGTCAGACAGACAGAAAGACAGATATAAAGAAAGACAGACAGACAGACATAAAGAAAGACAGACAGACAGACAGAAAGACAGATATACAGAAAGACACATAGACAGACAGACAGAGTCAGACAGAGAGAGTCAGACAGAGTCAGACAGACAGAGTCAGACAGACAGAGTCAGACAGACAGAGTCAGACAGACAGATATACAGAAAGACAGATATACAGAAAGACAGATATACAGAAAGACACATAGACAGACAGACAGAGTCAGACAGACAGACACACACACAGAGACCGAGATACAGTGTCAGACAGACAGAAAGACAGATATAAAGAAAGACAGACAGACAGACAGACATAAAGACAGACAGACAGAAAGACAGATATACAGAAAGATAGAGTCAGACAGACAGAGTCCGACAGACAGAGTCCGACTGAGACAGACAGACAGAGACCGAGATACAGAGTCAGACAGACAGAAAGACAGATATAAAGAAAGACAGACAGACAGACATAAAGAAAGACAGACAGACAGACAGAAAGACAGATATACAGAAAGACACATAGACAGACAGACAGAGTCAGACAGACAGAGACAGACAGACAGAGTCAGACAGATATACAGAAAGACAGATATACAGAAAGACAGATATACAGAAAGACAGATATACAGAAAGACACATAGACAGACAGACAGAGTCAGACAGACAGACACACACACAGAGACCGACAGACAGAAAGACAGATATAAAGAAAGACAGACAGACAGACAGACAGAAAGACAGATATACAGAAAGACAGAGTCAGACAGACAGACACACACACAGAGACCGAGATACAGAATCAGACAGACATAAAAACAGACAGTAAGACAGAAAGACAGATATACAGAGTCAGTCAGACAGACAGAAAGACAGACAGACAGACAGAGTCAGACAGACAGAGTCAGACAGACAGACACACACACACACACACAGAGACCGAGATACAGAGTCAGACAGACAGAAAGACAGATATAAAGAAAGACAGACAGACAGACAGATATACAGAAAGACAGAGTCAGACAGACAGAGTCAGACAGACAGACAGACAGACACACAGAGACCGAGATACAGAGTCAGACAGACAGAAAGACAGATATAAAGAAAGACAGACAGACAGACATAAAGAAAGACAGACAGACAGACAGAAAGACAGATATACAGAAAGACAGAGTCAGACAGACAGAGTCAGACAGACAGACACACACACAGAGACCGAGATACAGAGTCAGACAGACAGAAAGACAGATATAAAGAAAGACAGACAGACAGACATAAAGAAAGACAGACAGACAGACATACAGAAAGACAGATATACAGACAGACAGAGTCAGACAGACAGAGTCAGACAGACAGAGACCGAGATACAGAGTCAGACAGACAGAAAGACAGATATAAAGAAAGACAGACATAAAGAAAGACAGATATACAGACAGACAGAGTCAGACAGACAGAGTCAGACAGACAGAGTCAGACAGAGTCAGACAGACAGAAAGACAGAGTCAGACAGACAGAGTCAGACAGACAGACAGAGTCAGTCAGACAGACAGAGACTGAGATACAGAGTCAGACAGACAGATATACAGAAAGACAGACAGACAGAGAGACAGTCAGACAGACAGAAAGACAGATATACAGAAAAACAGACAGACAGACAGAGTCATACAGAGTCAGACAGACAGAAAGACGGATATACAGAAAGACACATAGAAAGACAGACAGACAGACAGAGTCAGACAGACAGAGTCAGACAGACAGAGTCAGACAGACAGAAAGACAGATATACAGAAAGACAGACAGACAAAGTCAAACAGACAGAAAGACAGACAGACAGAGTCAGTCAGACAGACAGAAAGACAGGCAGACAGACAAAGTCCGACAGACAGAGTCCGACAGAGTCAGACAGAGACCGAGAGACAGAGGCAGACAGACAGAAAGACACATAGTCAGACAGACAGACACACACACAGAGACCGAGATACAGTGTCAGACAGACAGAAAGACAGACATAAAGAAAGACAGACAGACAGACAGAAAGACAGATATACAGAAAGACAGACAGACAGACAGAGTCCGACAGAGTCAGACAGACAGACAGACAGACAGAGACAGAGATACAGAGTCAGACAGACAGAAAGACAGATATAAAAAAGACAGACAGACAGACAGACATAAAGAAAGACAGACAGACAGACAGAAAGACAGATATACAGAAAGACAGACAGACAGAGTCAGTCAGACAGACAGAAAGACAGACAGAGTCAGACAGACAGAGTCCGAGAGACAGAGTCAGACAGACAGAAAGACAGATATACAGACAGACAGAGTCAGACAGACAGAGTCAGACAGACAGACACACACACAGAGACCGAGATACAGAGTCAGACAGACAGAAAGACAGATATAAAGAAAGACAGACAGACAGACAGACAGACATAAAGACAGACAGACAGAAAGACAGATATACAGAAAGATAGAGTCAGACAGACAGAGTCCGACAGACAGAGTCCGACTGAGACAGACAGACAGAGACCGAGATACAGAGTCAGACAGACAGAAAGACAGATATAAAGAAAGACAGACAGACAGACATAAAGAAAGACAGACAGACAGACAGAAAGACAGATATACAGAAAGACACATAGACAGACAGACAGAGTCAGACAGAGTCAGACAGACAGAGTCAGACAGACAGAGTCAGACAGACAGAGTCAGACAGACAGAGTCAGACAGACAGATATACAGAAAGACAGATATACAGAAAGACAGATATACAGAAAGACAGATATACAGAAAGACACATAGACAGACAGACAGAGTCAGACAGACAGACACACACACAGAGACCGAGATACAGTGTCAGACAGACAGAAAGACAGATATAAAGAAAGACAGACAGACAGACAGACATAAAGACAGACAGACAGAAAGACAGATATACAGAAAGATAGAGTCAGACAGACAGAGTCCGACAGACAGAGTCCGACTGAGACAGACAGACAGAGACCGAGATACAGAGTCAGACAGACAGAAAGACAGATATAAAGAAAGACAGACAGACAGACATAAAGAAAGACAGACAGACAGACAGAAAGACAGATATACAGAAAGACACATAGACAGACAGACAGAGTCAGACAGAGAGAGTCAGACAGAGTCAGACAGACAGAGTCAGACAGACAGAGTCAGACAGACAGAGTCAGACAGACAGATATACAGAAAGACAGATATACAGAAAGACAGATATACAGAAAGACACATAGACAGACAGACAGAGTCAGACAGACAGACACACACACAGAGACCGAGATACAGTGTCAGACAGACAGAAAGACAGATATAAAGAAAGACAGACAGACAGACAGACATAAAGACAGACAGACAGAAAGACAGATATACAGAAAGATAGAGTCAGACAGACAGAGTCCGACAGACAGAGTCCGACTGAGACAGACAGACAGAGACCGAGATACAGAGTCAGACAGACAGAAAGACAGATATAAAGAAAGACAGACAGACAGACATAAAGAAAGACAGACAGACAGACAGAAAGACAGATATACAGAAAGACACATAGACAGACAGACAGAGTCAGACAGACAGAGACAGACAGACAGAGTCAGACAGATATACAGAAAGACAGATATACAGAAAGACAGATATACAGAAAGACAGATATACAGAAAGACACATAGACAGACAGACAGAGTCAGACAGACAGACACACACACAGAGACCGACAGACAGAAAGACAGATATAAAGAAAGACAGACAGACAGACAGACAGAAAGACAGATATACAGAAAGACAGAGTCAGACAGACAGACACACACACAGAGACCGAGATACAGAATCAGACAGACATAAAAACAGACAGTAAGACAGAAAGACAGATATACAGAGTCAGTCAGACAGACAGAAAGACAGACAGACAGACAGAGTCAGACAGACAGAGTCAGACAGACAGACACACACACACACACACAGAGACCGAGATACAGAGTCAGACAGACAGAAAGACAGATATAAAGAAAGACAGACAGACAGACAGATATACAGAAAGACAGAGTCAGACAGACAGAGTCAGACAGACAGACAGACAGACACACAGAGACCGAGATACAGAGTCAGACAGACAGAAAGACAGATATAAAGAAAGACAGACAGACAGACATAAAGAAAGACAGACAGACAGACAGAAAGACAGATATACAGAAAGACAGAGTCAGACAGACAGAGTCAGACAGACAGACACACACACAGAGACCGAGATACAGAGTCAGACAGACAGAAAGACAGATATAAAGAAAGACAGACAGACAGACATAAAGAAAGACAGACAGACAGACATACAGAAAGACAGATATACAGACAGACAGAGTCAGACAGACAGAGTCAGACAGACAGAGACCGAGATACAGAGTCAGACAGACAGAAAGACAGATATAAAGAAAGACAGACATAAAGAAAGACAGATATACAGACAGACAGAGTCAGACAGACAGAGTCAGACAGACAGAGTCAGACAGAGTCAGACAGACAGAAAGACAGAGTCAGACAGACAGAGTCAGACAGACAGACAGAGTCAGTCAGACAGACAGAGACTGAGATACAGAGTCAGACAGACAGATATACAGAAAGACAGACAGACAGATAGAGTCAGACAGACAGAAAGACAGATATACAGAAAGACAGACAGACAGACATACAGAGTCAGACAGACAGAAAGACAGATATACAGAAAGACACATAGACAGACAGACAGACAGAGTCAGACAGACAGACAGAGACAGACAGGCAGAGATGGACAGACAGACAGTCAAAGTCAGACAGACAGACAGTCAGAGTCAGACAGAGACAGAGTCAGACAGAGACAGTTAGAGTGAGACAGAAAGACAGACAGACAGACATGCAGACATCCAGAAAGATAGATAGATGTGTGTCAAAGTAAAGATTGTGTGATGTGTGTGAATCATGCTCAACTCTAAATGGTGTGTGTTCACTTTTTTTAAAAGCTGTAAAGAGTTGAAGAATTTGAACTCATTCTTTTCCATTATCATGGGTCTGGGAAACCCTGCGGTCTGTCGGCTCAGTCAGACATGGGAGGTGAGCATCACCACACACACACACACACACACATGGTGCCATGTTTAACGCTGATTCTCTGACGTGCGTTCTCATAGAAACTGCCTAGCAAGTTCAAGAAGTTTTATGGAGAGTTTGAAAACCTGATGGTGAGTTCAACGTTGTTTTTCTGCTGGTGATCCATACATGTCACCTGATATCAAAGCTACTTAACGAAGATTTCAGAGATCTGTTATCTTTCTCATCACAGGACCCCTCCAGAAATCACAGAGCATATCGACTTATGATGGCCAAGTTAGAGCCACCTATCATTCCCTTCATGCCTTTATTAATTAAAGGTCAGCTTTACACTGCAATCACACACACACCAATCAACATGGTCTTTTTCCCATGTTTCGAATAATAGTAAAGTCAACAGAATGGAAAATGCAATAAATGGAAGTATTGGAACTCCTCCAATACTGTATATTTAAAATTTAATTTCATGAAGACATAGAGGCACCATATATATTTGTCAACACAAATGTTCAATTAATAAAATGTGTTACAGCTTTATTAGTAGCATTCTCCAGACTTTTTATCATTTTAAATTAATTATTAAAACACATTTTATTAATTAGTTGTGACAGAACTGTATGATCTTATTGGTAGCATTTTCCACATTTTTATTATTTTTTTCATAAATGCATTCATACAAAATATTTTATCATTATAACAATATATTAATAAGTTGAAAATGAAATTCATATGTAACTTTAAAATTTTGTTTATTTGAATAATTATTCAAATAAATGTTTATAAACAATACGCCTATATGTTATAAAGTATTATGTATAATAAATATTGCCTCTATTTAAGACAACAATGATGATTCATCATCATAATCATAACCATACTTATTATTTTGTTATTAATAATGTCATATTGAGTACACAACAAAAATAGACACAATATATTAAATAATTTCACCATACAGTACATTTGGATATTAATTCACACATAATCATTTACACATACAGTACATTATGTGTGCGATCAAAGCAATGAGAAACTAATAAGAGGTTACAGTAACTGCGATATTCTGATGGAATCAAGCATCAAAATACTCATTTAACGGAAACCACATAATGTTGTGAAGAACTGTTTAGTCTTATAATAGAAAAAAGATTATTAATGCTTAAATGTCTAATGTCCATCTCTGCATTTCAGACATGACCTTCACACATGAAGGTAACAACACGTTTACTGACAGACTGGTGAACTTTGAGAAAATGGTACGTTTGCAAGGGATCTTTCTCACCATCTCTGAGATGGTCTTAAATTAGACTTTTTCACTGTTTCCTGTGTTTTCCAGAGGATGATTGCAAAATCCGTCAGAATCGTGAGATACTGCCGGAGTCAGTCATTCAGTAAGACAACAGGAGAAACTACATCAGAGTCATGTCTAAGTTCATCTGATTCAGCAGAACTCAGTGTGTTTCTCTCCATTTCACCTCTATAGATCAGGAAGCACCGCAGGCGACTGGTAAAAGCCATCAGGACGTGCGGAGCTATGTGCGTCACATCAGCGTGATAGATAACCAGCGTACCCTGTCCCAGCTGTCCCACAGACTGGAGCCGCGCCGGAGCTGATGAGTGCTGCTTCAGCTCTCTGTGTACCAGTCAATAAGCTCTCGCTGTCCACCAACAGAAGCCTTGCTCCGCTGCAGCAGCTGCACACACAAGGGCTTTCCCTTTCTTTGGCTGCTTGTCTGAAAGCGTGGCTTCATTTCAGTGTACGGCTGTGGATGTGCAGACCTCTGTTCCTATATTCTGCCATGGATGAGATGTTCCCCTCTCTTTCAGGTTTCGTTTGGACAGTTGGACACCTTACATGGTGTTTTAGAGTTTGTAATCAGAGCTTATTGTTTTTTACAATGAGTTTGTCCTGTGGGAGCTTTTGGAGACTCTTTTTTTTTATAATTTGAAGGAGATTCTGAGCTGGTTGAGTTCTTGTTGATCTTAAAAATTTGGGGTCAGAAAGTTTTTTATGTTTTTTTATTTTTTAGAAATTAATAATCTGCAATTAAATTGATCAAAAGTGACAGTAAAAGCATTTATAATAATACAAAATATTTCTATTTCAATTAAATTGTTCTTTTGAATTTTCTGTTCATTAAAATAATCCTAAAAAATATATATCACGGTTTCCACAAAATATTATTATCAACATTGATTATTATATTATATTATATTATATTATATTATATTATATTATATTATATTATATTTATAGTAAATAAATGCAGCCTTGGACAGTTCTTACAAAAGACATTAAAAAACATTACCAACCCCAAACTTTTGAGAGATCGTGTATATCAATCATCTAACATTTTACATTTCATTTCAACAATTAATTTATTTTTATTTTTTTTGGACTGGATGTCAATTTTATTAAGATATTTATATCATCTCACGCATGAAGAAAAAAAAATCCTTGAAATGGTTTAAAGATGAATTATGAGCACATTTCAAAAGCCTTGTCTGCAAACTTAATACCTCTGTGTGTATTGTGTAAATAAAACTGTCATTAGACGACACATTACAGACATGTCTTTGTCCTTTTTTAAAGTCATTTTAGTTCATTTTCACTCAAGCAGAGACTTTCTTTAATAAGCAGGTCATAAAAACTGTTATCACATGTTCAGAATATAATTGATGAATCTCGATCGTGTATTGATCACATATCTTGATCCCATTTTCATAATAGATTCAAGTAGTTTTTAATATATGATTATATGTTATAATAAATCACTTTAATGATTGTAAATACACATTTAAAAAATGTAATTTTTTTTATCAAATTAATACATTTATAAACACTATTAACATTGTTAATTAAATATAACATATACTTGATATTTTATGTGCAGCTTTAAAAACAGTGACCATAATAACCCTGTTTTAAAAGGCTATTATATTATGAGAAGTCGTTCTTAATTCGCATCCTGTTTAATGACTGGAGTGTGCAGAGTGGGTCTCTTTACACAGTCCCTTGTGTGTTGTGTGCTTGTGTGTGTTGTTTGTTGTGTTGTGTGTCGTTTGTGTTGTTTGTTGTGTTGTGTGCTGTGTGTTGTGTGTCGTTTGTGTTGTTTTGTGTGTTGTGTGCCGTGTGTGTTTTGTGCTCTGTGTGTTGTGTGTTCTGTGTGTTGTGTGCTGTGTGTGTTGTATTGTGTTGCGTG
The DNA here is from genome assembly GCF_003368295.1 of Carassius auratus. NCBI lineage: Eukaryota > Metazoa > Chordata > Actinopteri > Cypriniformes > Cyprinidae > Carassius > Carassius auratus. The sequence goes on from NC_039276.1 coordinate 22,142,825, forward strand.
TGTCGTGTTGTATGCGCTGTGTTGTGTGCTGTGTGTGTGTGTTGTGTGTGTCTTGTATGCGCTGTGTTGTGTGCTGTGTGTGTGTTGTGTGTGTTGTGTCCGCTGGGTGTCGCTGTTTCTCCCCGGTTCTGCTGCGTCACTGCGCATACACAGGGCTGATGTTGACGGCTCTGATCAGGAAGAAGTTGTCACACGTGAAATCACCGACACCGAAGTGACCGGACCCTGGAAATATCAGTCGTAAGAAGAAGCGAGATCCTCTTGACTGTTGTCCATCATTCCCGGGAAAACTGACAGCAGAGAACACGAGTACGGGTACGTGTGTGTGTGTGCTGTGATGACAGTGTGTTGTGGATCAGGTCTCTATAGGGGTCTGTCTGGACCTGTTCTGGACCATCCCGCATCACAGCGCAGGGAGAGTTTCTGATGAAATACTCACTTATTATTAGGCAATAAGGAACAATGCTGCAGTTGTTATCTTCTAAAGGAAAGCACGTGTGGTTTCAGAGCCAGGTGTAGCCTAAAATAGAAAAGAGTTCATATAGTTGTTCATGTAACCTTTAGTGTTTGCAGCAGTTATAGTCTGTTGTATCATTTACAAAAATACTGATGGTATCAGATGGTGCTCTGATGTTCATGTTTTACTTCAAGGTTCTTCTGCATGTTATTTCGTGGTAATTATAATGTAATAACGCGTTTATGATTTGTAAGAAAGGAGAATAGCCTTGTTACATCTTTATATAGTTTCGGTAAATTAAAGATGAGTTTTAGTTTTTAGTTTTAGTATCATTCTGCTGACTGCATGCAGCTCTGTGTGGAGAGCTGTGTGAACAACGACTTCAGATTCAAAGTCGACATTTATGTGATGAAAGATGCGCAGTACAGATTTATTTGTAACAGTGAAGCTGTGTGTTTTAGTTACAAATAAATATCTTTCCAAAAAACTCAGTTTCTAAGCTGTGACTAAGAAATCACAGAACAGTCTTGACATGCTTTTCTTTGTTACTGAATTACAATGCAGCCATGAACTTTACCTGTATATTAAGTTGTTTAAAACATGCATTTTGTTCAAAGATTTCTTGTCCTGTTGCGCCCTCTATAGGAAATGCTATTAGTCGAAGTCAAGCTTAAAAGTATTATAAAATATAAAAGAGATAGAAAGTTTTGATAATTTTCCACCGAACACCTGAGGTTGGGAAACACAGGCCTTCACTCACTTGTGATGAGAAAAATCCCAGTTATTTTGCCACTTTTACTTTCTGTTCCAGTGCAGGGACCATGCTGGTATATGATTGGAGGAAAGCTGCTGTCATCCTAGTGGCTCATAATTCAATGTACAAGACCGTGCAGAGAGCATAACACAAAAATCTGCCTGAAAGTATCTGGATGCTTAAGGCATGCTTAAAACTGCATGCATGTCATTTGCATTAGATACAAAATATCAATTGTATCTTAGTTAGAACATTGTTAGATTTGAGCTGATACTGCAATTAGGAAACAAATATTGTTTAAAATGCAGACAAATACTATTGTAATTACTGTTATTTGATCATCTTAATATTTAATGTGATTCTTACCTGATTATGTAATTAGAGGAGAACTGATTCATGCATCCACAAAAAAAAAAAAAAAAAAAAAAAAAAAACCCTGATTACAACACTGGACAAAAATGAGGAAGAAAAGTTAGTGAAGCCCTCGTGAAAAAGAAATGTACTTAATTGTAATGAATGTTCACTTGTGTGCTTTCCCAAAGTATATATATACATACCATATAGACACACACACACAAAAAGCAAATGATAAAATATACACTTTCATGACTGTTTCTTAACACACTTATGTACACAAATTGAAAGTTTTACTTAAAAATACATTTTATTTTTACATAATATTTTGTTATGCTTTAAATAATAAAGCACATGCAAAGTTCTATTTTAACAGTATTCACTAGTTTGTTATACAGTATAATAATGTTAATATACTTTAAATGTACAAAATTGCAACTTCTTTATTACAAATTAGTAATTACAAGTGTATTAAGTTACACAACATTAAAATAGAAACGTATAGGTGCTCTTATTGAAAGTATGATGAAGTCTTTTTCGCTATGGGAGAAATGTCCTGCAGCATTTGATGACACTTGCATTAATACTTTGTATCTAATTCAATGACATTCAAACCATTTTGGAGGCACTGTATTTCTAAAGATGTGGCATTGTTACTCTTTAGGTTTATATATCCACTAGAGTTTGAGTGTGGGTGTGTGTGTGTGTGTGTGTGCGTGTGCGTGTGTGTGTGTGTGTGTGTGTGTGTGTGTGTGTGTGTGTGTGGATGTAAGGCACCAGTGAGTCGTTCTGCTTCCTGCATTGCTAAATATAACATAAATCAGCCCAAACTCCGGAAGCGTCGCGGCGTCCCTCTGTGAGAATGGAGCTCAAACCTGCTGCGCCCCAGCAGTCCAGAACAGTCCTCCAGAATCCATCATTACTGCACTGAGAACGAGAAACTAACAGACAATACACCAACGTCTTTCTCTCCTCGGTGTCTGCTTTAATGCATTTATCATTTGAGAGCATCACAAGCACAGAGGGACTCTGTGGGATGTTTGTCTGTAACGGATAGTTTTACAGAGAAATACATTTTTATGGATTTTATTTCATTCAGTGTGTTTTGGGTGGATAAGATGTTACTGTGTGGTTTCTAGAGCGTTGCTTATGTGTTTGAGCAGTTGCCATGTTGCTGTGCAGTTGCTTATTACAAAGTGCAATTTTTACACAAGTCTTTAAATGGCCTTTCATTTAGTTAATATATGTACAGTGTTTTAAAATACACTACATGTGCACATTCAATATAACCAGGTGACCTTTGGCTTCAGGAGAGGTTTGCGCTGCTGATATGATCTACACTAGTAGTAGTAGTAGTCTGCTGTCAGCTGATCTCAGATGAGTGTGAGTGTGTGGATGAGCTCGTGTCATGTGCTCTGATTGCACAAATGAGGAATTCCCTGTAAAACAGAGAAATATCAGCCTTATGCATCTTCAGAGAGGCAGGCAGCAGCGAGGGACTGTCCGTTTGTTGATCATACGCTAAACCTTGGACCTTGTTGTTATGAGTTCTGCTGATTTAAACAATAGCTCACACAAAAAAGAAAATGTGCTAAAAAGTTTAGCTATTCACCCCCTTCAGGCGTTTTGGAGAAATGTAGCATTACATAACTTGCTCACCAATGGATGCTCTGCAGTGAATGGGTGCCGTCAGAGAGTCCAAATAGCTGATAAAAACACAAGTAATCCACATGAGTCGAGTCCAGTAATTCATGTCTTGTGAAACAGAAGATGTATGTCTGCAAAAAAAAAAAAAAAAAAAAAAAACTATTCCATTATTAAAGGGATAATTCACCCAAAAATAAAAATTCTGATATTAATTACTTGGTGTAGAATTGTTGCATTATTCCAAATAAATAGATTATGATCCACTAATGTATGAAGATTTACCAAAAATTAAACATATTGACAAATAAATAGAATGAGATCCACAAATAAATCTGAGAGTTTCACAAATATAAGTTAAATTCACGAATAAATAAAATGAGATTTGCAAACAAAAACATTCACAAATAAATTTGTCATCAACGCAACTTTGCCTGCCATTCATTTGAGAAATCGCATCATGTGCATTTGTGGATTTTGAAACATTTCTTGTCAAGACGCTGACAATCAACAAATACATGACTCCACCCACCGTCTACTCAAGCCAATCAGATAACAGCCTTGCTTCTCTGAACAATCATAGCGTGTTCTCACATAGTCCACATATTTGTTGATGAACGCGCATCAAACACTGGCACAGTAGAGTAAAAATTAGCCTTTCAAGATCAGAAATCTCTCGGATTAGAAATATAAAACATATCTTAGTGTTCTGAAGATGAACGAAGGTCTTACAGGTTTGGAACAACATAAGGGTGAATAATTAATAACAGAATTGTCATTTTTGGGTGAACTATCCCTTTAAGACTTGTTTATCTTCAAATTGTTGCTTCTGGCTAAAATATGAGTCCTCTTTTCAAATGTCTTTCTCCAGTGAAAAAGTAGTGTTGTCTGAATCAAGAGAGAAATCTGAACTATTCTTTTAAATATAAACTGTGTTCATCTTCCCCAGCAGGACAGGCATGTGTGCTGTCACAAAAACACAAAGGCCTAAACACACATTACTCTCACACCAGCCTGTGACACTAGAGCAAAACTTGTAAAAGTGAGTGGATTCTGCCTGACAGCTCGCGGCACGCATGTGTGTGTGTGTGTGTGTGTGTGTTCACTGGAGTAGAAGTGAGCAGATCAAATCACAACATCTCTCCTCTGAGGAGCCTCTTCTCTCATTCTCCTCTCATCCTCTCCTCTTTTTCTTGCATCTTTAGGAGAGAAGTGTGTTTCGAAGTGCCATTATGCCATGGCATCTCTGGGCGCCTCCTTTGTGCAAATCCGATTCGATGACATCCTCTTCTACGAGAACTGCGGCGGTGGGAGTTTCGGGAGCGTGTATCGCGCCCGCTGGCTCTCGCAGGACAAAGAGGTGGCGGTGAAAAAGCTTCTGAAGATTGAAAAAGAGGTGGGAGTGAGAGTCGCCCCAGCTTTTATGCTCCCATGCTTTAATTGTCAGTGTGATAATCATTTTAATTGCCTCTCAGTGTGTCGACTCCAGTCCGAGCGGTGCGATTACACAGAGTCACGTGCTCTCTCTGTGAACGAAATACATAGACTATGTCTTTAAGAGAAAATTGTTGCATAATTAAGTCATATTAGTTTCAGCTGATTGTAGTGTTTGTCTTTGGAGTGAAGTGTATTTACTTTTAAGTGCTAGATTCATAGTTGTCTTTGTTCTTCACATGGTGATTTTAGAGCATAATGACTTTGGGGTGTGTTTTGGTCAAGATTAAAACATAGTTTGAACCCTAAAAAGTTCACACAAAAGTAGTGAATTGTGTACATCAAAGTTTTGAAAATGTTGATAATTTAAAGCCCTTAGAAATGTGTGCCATACATGACACAGCAGGATTTAAAGAGTTAATTGTTATGCTGAAAATATCATTATTTGTAATGAAACATTTTTGTATTGGATTAGGAAAGAACACAGATGTATTGAATAGTTCCCTGTTGTGCTGTTGTTGTAATCTTTGTGTTGGCTGTATTTCCAGGCAGAGATTTTAAGTGTTCTCAGTCATCGAAACATCATCCAGTTTTACGGAGCGATCCTGGAAGCGCCCAACTATGGGATTGTTACAGGTCAGTCCAACATGACTCATCGCTCTGAAACGCAGCATTTATTACACTGTTTCCAGGGCACGGCTGCAGTGATATTACACAAACACGTGCTTTTTTTACTATCCACAATCTTCTGCAATTAATTCAGCTGGAAGAATTAGCATTAAGACTCCATGCCGACTTTGTTTGGTAGTCTTTTTTAATAAACATCATTCTTTTTGTCTTTATTCTAAATACTCTACTTGAAGAAAATTAAGATTAAAACAAAAAATTATGTAATTTTTGTCATTTGCATAATAAATTCTTTCCTATATCTATTCTTGATATTACATGTCAGTGTCTGTCTAATGATTTATTTTAGCTGACTTGCAAGCACTGGGACGTCCTTCAGGAAATGCAGATTTCTCAGTTTATCTAAGGTCGGTTAAAGTGCCCTTTTGGTCCGGATCCTGCCGGTAGTGATCGTAAAAGATCGTAAAGTGATTTGTAAAGAGTCTTTGGTCTGCAGTACTGAAAGAGTGTAGAATCTCTCTTTTAATTAAAAGTAAATGTAATAAGTGCAGATGAAGGTACTGTTTATGATCAGCTCAGCTTTGTCTGGGAGGTTATTAATTTCCCCTCTGTGTGTGTGTGTGTGTGTGTGTGTGTGTCTCTCCATTTGAGCCTGATAACCTGACCCATTATATTATCTGATGTGTGCTCACAGTGTGTCACAATACTGTGCCGGAAGAAACACATGTCGAGAATAATCGAGAGAGTCTTTATTAATCCATCACAGGGGTAAATCCAACATGGCACACAAGATGAAGACACACGTACTGAATTGTAGACCTGACAAACACAGACTGAAAGGACATGGGTTTTAAAGACAGGTTAATGAGGGACTAAGGAGACACACCTGGGAACTAATCAAGGAGGGACAGAAGCTGTGTCACACAGAACATGTGCACTGGAACACATGCAGGGAAAACACAACATGAGTCCAGGGGTGTGACATTACTCCCCCCTACCAGAAGGTGCGACCTCGCATCGTAGAAACAACAGAGGGAGGCGTGGGTAGGAACTTGGGAAGAGTTTCCGGTGGAGGACGGACTCCCTGGAAGGGGGCCAGCAGACAGAGAGGATGGAGGGAGGACCTAGGGAGGAGACAGGAGGGACCTGGAGCAGGAGGAGCCCAGCAGGACCCAGGCCACAGTCATAACGGCCCAAGGTTATGGCTCAAGGGGGGGGCAACTAATGGTGGCGGAGCAGCTGGAGGAGGAGCCCGAGATGGAGATGGAGAGCCGAAGGGCCAGGGTGACGGGGAGGGTCCGGAGGTCCTAGGGCAGAACTGATGGCGCCGACGACCAACCTGGAGATGTGGATCCTGGAGGCTACAGTGGAGATAGAGCGACAGAGGACTGAGGTGGAGCCAAGAGGATGAAGGAGCCTGACGGAGCCAGAGGAATGAGGTGAAGCCATAGGAGTGGAGTCCCGAGGTGCAGGATGGTCGATGCCAGACCAAGGCAGAGCCAGAGGGACAAGGGATCCAGGTGGAGCTTGTGGACTGCCAAGCCACGATGAAGAGGAGGAGGGAGCTGGGAGCCATGGTGGAGCTGATGGGTCAATGGGCCGAGGCGGAGTCCAGGCCTCGGAGGCAGGAAGCGGAGGTGAGGGAGACTTGGAGCATGGCGACGCTGGAGGATGGCGGTCCCCGCAGAGCTTGCACTGGAATGATGGCGGGCTGAGGGCGAGCAGAGGGTCTGCCAGACGATAGTGGTTGAGGAGCGGGTGGGAGGGAGGGAGGGCATTTTGGAGGAGCGGGCACTGGAAGACACATTCTAGGAGTGGGCACTGGAAAATTGGAAGCACCTTCAGGGCTGGAAGAGGAAACCAAGGACAAAAGAGGGCTGGACGGGACCAGTTGAAATGACAGAGAGAGGAGGAGGGGGGGGCAGTTCAACTTCCAGTTCCGATTCCTAGTCTATGAAATCCACTGTTATAGTTCGGGTCTTCTGTCACAATACTGTGCCGGAAGAAACACAAGTCGTGAATAATCGAGAGAGTCTTTATTAATCCATCACAGGGGTAAATCCAACATTGCACACAGGATGAAGACACACGTACTGAATTGTAGACCCGACAAACACAGACTGAAAGGACATGGGTTTTAAAGACAGGTTAATGAGGGACTAAGGAGACACACCTGGGAACTAATCAAGGAGGGACAGAAGCTGTGTCACACAGAACATGGGCACTGGAACACATGCAGGGAAAACACAACATGACTCCAGGGGTGTGACATTTATTTATTTTGTTACAGGGACAATGCATATTAATAAACATCTCTCTAAATATGCCAGAGTTAGCCAGAAGGCTATTTTTCACCTGCAGTGTGACGCAGTGACCTAAAGCAAAGCTAAATTTATTCATATTAAGTCATTCGTTCGTGGTATGTCTCTATATTGGAGTTTGCATTCTTTTGGGAACACGTTGTGACATGTGACATGATTTTACTTTTATTATTTATTTACTTTAAAACAGTATTTTATTAAATAATATATAATTTATTAATATTAATTTAATACTATTTGACAATATAATTAAGAGACTTGTTATAAATCAACTTGTAACAGGGCTTGAAATTGAAATTGTGATTTATACATCATCTTAATAAATAAGCTTTCCATTGATGTATGGTTTATTAGGATCTGACAACGTTTGGCAGAGATACAACTATTTGAAAATTTGGAATCTGAGGGTGCTAAAAAACTCCTGCCCAGTGCAAATTTTACATTTTTATTTTTATTTTATTTTTTTGCATTTTAATTGAAACTCTGTGTATGTGTGTGTTTGTGTTATGGTATGGTAGAGTATGCCAGCGGTGGATGTCTGTTCGACTATCTGTCCAGTGCCGAGAGTGAAGACATCAGCATGAAGCAGATTATGACCTGGGCAATGGACATTGCTAAAGGTATTATATATACTCTCATACACTTAAATTGAAAAAAGTAGAAGAGTTTTAATGCACAACAATACCCACTTGCACTGAAAGTCTAGCAGAAATGCTTATACAGTTTTATAATGAACTAGGGACGTGCCCCATGACTGATTTCACTGTTTAAACTGAAATTTTTTAACAGACTAGTCGACTAAAAAAAACATTTGTGGAGGCAATGCATCTGAAATAGCATACTTAATACCCTCTGACATTTGCCTTGAGTTAAATATATTGCCGTGTTTGTGTTAAAATTACACATGGCAATATGACACTAGTGTGATATAATCAGTCACCAGTCTTGTTTGTGCAAAGTTATATCTGATCTTTCAAATCTGCAAGTAAGGGACCCGTTTCCTTTCAGTCTGTATTCATAAATCACTGTTTACATGGAGCAAACAACACCAGACAAAAACTGAAAGCGTGATGTTTAACCACAAGTTTGTCCGCATAGAAAAGGACATTATAGGAGCACACTAACAAGAACACAAGCTTGACACTTCAGTGTTTAAACAAGACTGTGAGCACACTACTGTAAACACATTTCCTGTGTGTTTCTACACACTGAGAAACTGGAGAAGCAGCGTATGTCCCATTCCTTCAGTAAAATAATCACTTTGTGTGTTTCCTCTCATAGGCATGCATTATCTGCACGCCGAGGCCCCGTTTACAGTCATTCACAGAGACCTCAAGTCCCGAAATGGTAAAACAGTTCTCTCTATATGTTTGCTGCTATATTATCTGTGGCCTGACCAGCTCTGTGTGTTTTCATTCCAGTTGTGTTGACGGCAGATGCAGTACCCAAGGTACACGATGACTGTCTGTTCATACACACAACCAAGCTTTATTAGTTAAAGATGACAAATCAGCCCAATTAATCTGCTCATTAATTGGGCTCTCCATGTCCTCAGATCTGTGATTTCGGGGCGTCTAAGTTTCATTCCCACACCACCCACATGTCTCTGGTGGGCACCTTTCCCTGGATGGCCCCTGAAGTCATCCAGAGCTTCCCTGTGTCTGAGACCTGCGACACGTACTCGTATGGAGTGGTGAGTGTGCCATATCATACCGTCCACGATAATACCAGTATAAATTCTATATCGTCATATCACAATATCAATAATCGAATGACGTGTGGTGGATACGTTCACTAGCATGCACAACAACAACAACACAACAAACCCAATAGATGTGTTCAACTTGAAGCAGCACTGTGCAGACTGATCGCTGTATGACAACAAAGTATCGTGAGAGGGGTTCTAGAGCGTATTCGAGCGCACACTCTTACCTAGGCAAGGAGCACATTTTTAGTAAAGCGGTGTGGAGAGAGGCAAGGGGTCCAGTGATTTCAACTGACTGCATGAGGCCAGCGTAAAAAGACATGAAAGCTTATCAATTCCACGTGTTTTAAGCCTAACCAATTTAAACATTTAAAACAGTTTAAAGCATTCAAAGAAGACGCAGAAAAACTCAGGTGAGTTTTTGCGTAAATACCAAACCAAGAACGAACAAATACACCTTGCCAGTGTAAACATACAAGTACAAAAAGACATGAAAAGCTTAATTCTGCACCTGCATTGCTGTTCGGTGCATACAGTGTGCATGCAGAGAGCTGCGTCTACAGCCTTTAAACACCAAACTGAGTTTTGTCTCTTCTTGCTCTTGAAATAATATATACTTTATAATGTATACTGTATACTGTCCATGTCCAGAAAGGTAAGAATAACATCATCAAAGTAGTCCATGTGACATCAGAGGGTCAGTTAGAATTTGTTGAAGCATCAAAAATAAATTTTGGTCCAAAAATAACAAAATGTATGACTTTATTCATCATTGTCTTCTCTTCTGTGTCTGTTGTGAGAGAGAATTCAAAACAAAGCAGTCTGGATATCCGGTTCGTGAACGAATCATTCATCAATCAATCACTCATTATCTGGCTTGGCTCGGTGTTCATCTTCAGTTCTCTCTTCACATCAGTTCAGTCAGTGTACTGTTGGAGTAAATGAATTACTCCGGGATATTGGTTTATTCTGACTCAGAGGGAGTGTCAGCCACATTAAAAAAGTTAAAAGCTTAATTCATTTTTGGATTAATGCATATTAGAGATGCGAACCGTTTAAAACGATTCAGTTCGATTTGGTGAACTGGTTCAAGAAGATCCGGTTACATCGAATGATTAATTTACGAACCGTATATCACTACACTGCAGAGATTATCTCTGCATTATCTCTCACAACAGACACAGAAGAAAAGACAATGCTGAATAAAGTCATAGTTTTTGCTTTTTTTGGACCAAAATGTATTTTCGCACTTCAACAAATTCTAACTGACCCTCTGATGTCACATGGACTACTTTGAAGATGTTTTTCTTACCTTTCTGGACATGGACAGTATACCGTACACCAGGGGCGGAGTGGGACAAAAAAATCTACAGGGAAATTTCGTAAACCACCGGCCCTCGGTGGTCAAAAAAAAATTGCTAAAAAATATATACTACTAACGTCATAACCCTTGCAAAATTATTTTAAATATATTAAGAAAGCCACCGCTACTGGTCACATGGTCTATGGTTGGACTGATTTGTTTAGATCCAGTGAAATTGCTGCCTTGACAACGCCACGTGAGAGTTGTTCACACCGCCACTGACTTGAGCTTCCAAAGTTACCGGAAGTCATTCATTTTCAATGGAAGCTGGCTTCTCTCAGCTGCAAGGAGCGTCAAATTCCTTGACGTTGCGTTTTGAGTGACCGGATATATATAATACACACACCACTGTCTACCTACCACTAATTAAATTGGTCATTATTATTAGGCTACCAACATTAACTAGCTTGTGCTAGTTCACGGGCGGCTAGCAATAACGTACGTTAATGCTTGAGAGGCGCCACTGTTTTTCACATGTTGACGCCTGATTTCGGAATAAATCCGTACTTTTTGAGCACTTTGATGCATTCTCCTCTAGCATCCGCTGCGTCTTCATTCTGGCCTTTTCGGCCCCTCCTTTGTCCTTTCTCTTCTTGCCTGCCATGGGGGTATCGTTAAATGTTATGCAACCACGCTAATCCTTGCTGACTGTCAATTTCTTTTTTCTAGAATTTGCACGCTTTCTCTCTCTCTCTCTCTAGTCTGGCGTGTGCCATTTTTGGGTCATGCCATTAGACGAGGGGGCAGGGGGCGCTCCTTATCTCCCTACATTTCTGTAAACAGACTTGACCTGCAGTCGGTTCATTGGATAAACGAATTCATGAAATGAAAGTTCTGTATGAAGAATATGACGGGGGAGATGAGATAAGTGTGCAGGGGGGTAACTATGACTGAGAAATACAGTGCCGGCCGCCGCGCTCCCGCTCCGGCCACTCTCACGACCATTATGAATAATTTATAATGGGCCGATCATGAAAATTCATCAAAAACAAAAATTCATAGGAAAAAGTCCCGATCGTCCCGAATGCCACTCCGCCCCAGCCGTACACACAGTTTCAATGGAGGGACTGAGAGCTCTAAGACTAAATCTAAAATATCTTTAACTGTGTTACGAAGATGAACGGCGGTCTCACTGGTTTGGAACGACATGAGGGTGAGTTATTAATGACATAATTTTAATATTTGGGTGAACTAACCCTTTAAAGGGGGGGTGAAATGCTATTTCATTCATACTGAGTTTTTTTACACTGTTAAAGAGTTGGATTCCCATGCTAAACATGGACAAAGTTTCAAAAATTAAGTTGTACGTTTGAAGGAGTATTTTTGTTCCCAAAATACTCCTTCCGGTTTGTCACAAGTTTCGAAGACAACCCTGCACAGATTACCAAAAAAAAAAACAGCATTAAGGGACAAGTGGATGGAGTTTATTTTTACAGAGCATCAACGGAGTTGTGCAAGTGTTTTTGTTTTTTCCCTGCATTTCGAAGTTGCTTGTTTTACAAACAAGGCCTAGTTTGACGACGGATGTATCGTTTATTTCTTAAGGATGATGCAATCCCAACGAAAAAGGGTCACGATCGTGTGTTGGAACCGCAGGCGGTGAGTAAAACTGCTTAAAATATCTCTGCCTCCTTGTTAGTGCGTCCCCTCCCATGCCGGAGACCCGGGTTCGAGCCCCACTCAGAGCGAGTCGTTGCTGCTGCTGCTGCTCTCGTTCAGTTTCAGCCTCGGGATCTGATTCTGGATCATAAATAAACGGCTGAATCTGACTGTTAGCCATGGTTTGTTTTGGATGATGGTTTTTCCCTCACGGTAATGTCACAGTTTCCAAACGCTCTCAACACAAAAGCCTACTGGCGCTCGTGATTCTTTAGCTCCGCCCACACATTACGCCTCCAGCGGCTCGTGTTTTTCCGGGAAAAATCGGTACAGACTATCTTTCTCTTATGAATATAATAAAACTAAAGACTTTTTGGCGTTATGAAGGATGCAGTACTACTCTTTAGGTACTCAAGATTAACAGGTTATTGAGTGAAAACGAGCATTTCACCCCCCCTTTAATGGATGTATTATCTCTTAAATTGACCACACCTAATTTACTAGCTGCTGTCAATGCCCTTAATCTTAATCCAATAAATCTTTACTGAATTACTTTGTAGTTTTAACAAGAAATAATCTATATTTAATTTATACAGTAAAGACTATGTAATGCTATTAACATTTGATTATTCAGTTTCTGTACCTGGACACCTACAAACTTGAACAAAAACTTAAACGTTGTTCAATTTGTATATTTGTTTATTTGTGCTACTTAAACAATTTCAAACAGAGTCCACCGGTAAAAACCTGCACAGGAGCCCCTCAAACCCCAGCTACGACCCCGTACACCGATCGGTCTGCTTCAAGTGAACACGCATCTGCTGCTGCCACTTTATGACAATAGATTTACACGTCTGTCATCGATGACAGTAGCTCATTGGAAAAGGAAAAATCCCCTTCATTTTGATTGCATTAATAAATTATGCTGCCTGCCAGTTGCAATCACCAATAAAACACTGTTCAATGTTTATTTTGTTCCATATTGTCGTAAATATTGTCATACTCTTGAAATATCGTGATATATCACCCACTCCTAGAGCGTATCATTTTTTTTCTCAGTGTGGTTGCACTGTTAAGTCAGTTATTTGATGCATTGAGCCTATGCATAGATAGCTCACAGAGCTGTGAATAATGCGTGGGTTTCTTTCAGGTCCTATGGGAGATGCTGACTCGTGAAGTTCCCTTCAAAGGTCTGGAGGGGCTGCAGGTGGCCTGGCTGGTGGTGGAGAAGAACGAGGTAAAAGCCGACTCTGGTCGACTGACGTGTCTTCAGCAGCTCTGACTCGGATCGTTTCTGACATGTTTCACCTGTGTTCTGCAGCGGCTGACGATTCCCAGTAGCTGCCCGGCCAGTTTCGCCTGTCTGATGAGAAGCTGCTGGGTGACGGAACCGAAAGTAAGACAACCAATACACGTTTAACTTGAAGTGTAAATGAGGTCACGCCATAGATTATGACCACAGACTAAACCACTGCTGTCAGAATAATTCAGTGGAAAGCAGCTAAGGCCTGCTCGAAAACATCACATGCAAACATTCTTCCTGAAGATCTAGTGTCAGCCTTTTACATTAATCTGCTTCTCTCCTGCTCTATGTGCTCACATACCTTATTAACTCCAAAACTGCAGAAGATTTCCATTCAAACCGAAAGCTTACATCTAGGCTAGCCAGAAAAATGCATTTCACTCACTGATGCGCTAAAACTGACAGCGCTTATACTTGTCAGCAACCTGCCAAAATAAAAGCTTATGGGCTTCTGAAACTGTATGAATATATTTCTTCTTTGTGACATAAAGACTTTACAGTGGAAGTCACTGCTTAGCTAAACTGATTGGTTACCAACTAAATATTGGTTTTAAATATTTTTAGCGGTTCACAGAATAAAGAAGGTCATTCAGGATTCAAACGACTAGTGAATCAACACTTTTACTGTATGATTATCCGATGAGATCATATTTAGCAAATACAGTATAAATTGAATGCAAACATACAATAAACCTCAGATAATTACATGCATTGCAGAGCAGTAGTAATATGTTGCAGTAAACCAATACAGTAATTATGCAGTGCTTAAGTAGATTGGTATTTACTCCATGTTAAAGTGAAAAGCATTAATGCGTGAATAATAGATAAGACATGCTGTTTGGTCAGGACATTAATAACCGCTGTCTTTATTAATATATGACTGTCTCTTATCCTGACATTTTTAATTCATCCAATCAAAGTTCACGCCAGGGCTTTTCCCCCTCTCAGTTTGAGTCTGTCAGGTGACACATCTCCTCTGGACACTTTTTAATTTAAAATGCTGTTAATGTGTCACAGTTTAATTGTTGTATGATGCGCTTCGACCTCACAAGCCCTTGTGAAAAAGAAGTGCAAAGTTGTATTGAATGTGCACTTGAAGTGTACTTCCTAAAGGATATATATGTTTAAGTACTTTCAGATATTATAATATTATTAATGAAATAAAAAGATACTTAAGTATACTTCAAGAGAGACACTCTCATGACCAGTTTTGTGGAAAGTGAGTTTTAGAAGTAATGCATTACAGTATTGCATTACTCCATAAAAAAGTAACTAATTGTGATACTTGTTACTATTTATGGAAGGTAATGCATTGTTACTTTTAGTGACCTGAGCTGGGCTTGCTTATGTTTTTAAAAACAGAAAACCCAAAAGTTATATTTTTGGCACCTGTAAAGGCCTCACTCCTGATTCCTCTCAAAACGGGGACAGGAGAGGTGACAGTGAACACATCACTTATTTAAAAAAAAAAAAAAAAAACTTTATATTTAAAAGTAATGCATTACTTTACTGGTTACTTGAAAAAAGAAATCTGATTGCGTAACTTGCATTACTTGTAATGCATTACGGCCAACACTGTTCTTAACACACTTAAGCAGACTTTTAAAAAAATGCATTTTTAAAAGTTTTACTTTAAATGACATTTATTATATTTAAAGTTAATATATTTTAAAAGTACTTAATTGCAACTTTGTGATTCAGCTAATTGCATTCATTATCAATTTAAACTATAAAACATTTTTATTTAATTGCAACTATCATGGCGTCTAAAAACTTTACATTCAGTTTGCACTTAAGTATATTATTACCGTAATAAGTACTTTTTTTAATGTACTGTAACGTGTACTTTTTCACTTTTTTTTTTTCATTAGGGTGCATTTTGATGTAGCCAACCAATACATTTTGATAGTCTTTTGAGTTCAGTCTTTCAGAAAGTGATCTGATGTGTCTCGCTGGGAAATGCTGCTGGTTTAATGGAGATGTTGTGCTGGTGTTGTAGGACAGGCCTCTGTTCAAACACATCCTGTCCACGCTGGAGGCCATGTGGAGCGACAGTCACTTACCGGAGGAGTGCAACACCTTCCTGCACAGTAAAGCAGAGTGGAGGTACAGCAGCTCACCTATGATCACATCCTGCACAAATATCAAGATCATATTCCTGCCAGTTGATGGGTTTTTTTTTTTTTTTCGTTACTACATTATTATTAACACAAAATACAACTAAAGTTTAAATACTGCAAAGATTAAAGTTAAATTTAATATGTAATAATACAATATAATACACACAGTACCATGTGTGTCTCTATTGGTGGTCTAGACATATTTGGGTGTTTGATGCTATATTAAGACTGGAAGTGGGCTACAATACAGGGACAAGAGGTTCCTGTCCCTCCCTACAGCTAAACAGAGAAACAGACAGAACCACAGAGGGAACGAAGAGAAGAAATCTGATGGGCCAAAAAGAGGAAGAGGGCATGTGAATGTAAAAATTTCAACAGCGTTTCTCAGAAAAGAAGCTGACAAGGAAATCAATCACATGGGATGTTTGGGCTTGGAGCAGGGGGCGGGGCTAAAGGAGATGGGAGGAGTTTGAGGACTTGCTGTTCGTTTGTAAAGAACTGTTGTCTGGAGACAGTGTGTAGCTCCCTCTGCTGGTGTCATAGCATATTACAAACGAACAATGACTGTACACACACCTATAATTAAAGAAACACCGCTGGACGATTCTGCACTAAATGTTGCCGACCAGCTGAGAAAATGTCTCACCTTTAGCAGCATTTAGGCTGTCTAGTGAATAAAGACAGCATTCAGCCATTTATTCTTCCATCAGAGCTGTGTGTGCTGTGACAAATGGCCAACCCAATGAAATCAGCATACAAAAACAACAATTTCTTCAAAACACACGTATAGCCATTCGTTAGAGCATGTGGAAACATATTTTAATACAAAATAAATACCTGCGAGTAACAGTATAGACACTGTCTGTGTCTAAAATGGGACATTTGTATACAGGTTTAACAAAAACTATGAGTATGTTTAGACCCCAAAAGTCCTTTTTTTTTTGCCAGTTGTTGTAAAATATTTGAACACAAATGTTTAATATATATGTATATTTTTTTTATAAGTGGTTTTTTTCTGTTGTTCTGGTCCTAAGTCCAGTGCAATTTATAATAATATTGCTAAAATTGTCAGTTCAATCTAAAAGTGTTAGTGATGTCATAAAATGAGTTACAAAATAATAAATAATAATAAAAAACTGATATGTGATATATATCACCTAATCCTAAATATATTTACATCTCCATAAATATTTTATGTACATCAATGTATGGCACATTATGCAAAAATTAAAATAGGAATGTTGTCAGTGGCAAACAGGTTAATCACTGATGGATATGTTTCTGGACAGTGTTGATGGGTTGATGAAGATGATGTGCTCTGTGTGAGCAGGTGTGAGATCGAGGCGACCCTAGAGCGTCTGAAGCGGCTGGAGAGAGATCTCAGCACCAAAGAACAAGTGCTGAAGGAAAGAGAGAGACGCTTAAAGATGTGGGAGAGGAAGCTCATTGAGCAGTCCAACACACCGGTGAGTCTCTGTCTCCAACCAGAAGTTATCGTTTACTCCAAAGCAGTCTGAATCATTTCTGTCATGCAGGTTTTGCTATCACTTTATTAAAGGGGGGGTGAAATGCTCGTTTTCTCCTGTTAATCTTGAGTACCTATAGAGTAGTACTGCATCCCTCATAACTCCAAAAAGTCTCTAGTTTTATTATATTCATAAGAGAAAGATAGTCTGTACCAATTTTTCCTGGAAAAACACGACCGGCTGGAGGCGTGACGTGTGGGCGGAGCTAAAGAATCACGAGCGCCAGTAGGCTTTTGCGTTGAGAGCGTTTGGAAACTGTGACTTTACCGTGAGGACAAAACCAATCAAAACAAACCATGGCTAACAGTCAGATTCAGCATATATTTATGATCCAGAATCAGATCCAGAGGCTGAAATTTAACAAGAGCAGCAGCAGCAACGATGTCTCTATGTGGTTTGTATTGAAACTGTATATATTTGCTTAGTGGTTTAGGAAAATGACCTAGTTCCACTTTATGTCGTCTTTTTTTTTTTTTAAGCTGTACATGTGGAAAGTGCAGTTTGATGACAACATCGCATGTTGTTTACTTGATGTGCTTACGCGCCGATAGCTAAGTTAACAATACAGAGATATTTGAAGCAGTTTTACTCACCGCCTGCGGTTCCAACACACGATCGTGACCCTTTTTTCGTTGGGACTGCATTATCCTTAAGAAATAAACGATGTGCAAATCCGTCGTCAAACTGGGCTTTGTTTGTAAAACAAGCATCTTGGAAATGCAGGGAACAAACACAAACACTTGCACAACTCCATTGATGCTCTGTAAGAATAAACTCCATCCACTGGTCCCTTAATGCTGTTTTTTTTTTTGGTAATCTGTGCAGGGTTGTCTTGCCCTGGCAACCAAAAACACACTCCTTTTGCGACATTTCGCGACCCCCCCCCTCCGCTCTGATCAGTGAAGTCTGTTGTGCTCTCAGTGCTCTGCTATACGGGAGCGCGCACTCTTCCGGCAGACGTGCCCTTAGCACCCATATAAGGAAAATCTGCTCCATCTAACGTCACACAGACCCATACTCGAAAAAAACTTTCCGAAACTTGGAACAAAAATACTCCTTCAAACGTACAACTTAATTTTTGAAACTTTGTCCATGTTTAGCATGGGAATCCAACTCTTTAACAGTGTATAAAACTCAGTATGCATGAAATAGCATTTCACCCCCCCCCCTTTAAGGTGTCCTTGTTACAAATGTAACGTACTTACTGTTATAATAACATTTAATCATGCATAAATACATGCAAGTAACCCAAAGCCAAACCCTAACCATATAGTATGTACATGTAGTTAATTAATATCACTCAGTACTTAAATATATTATCACACTGTAACAACCTAAAAACCTTACAATAAAATAGTGCAATCCACTTTCTTCTACAAGTACACATTCAAAACAATTAAGCACACTTTTGCACAAGCAAAAAGTAGTCCGCATAAATTGTGTTGTTCTGTGAATTAATTGTGACATTTTGAGTGAACCGTTCCTTTAAGAGATCTCTAACGCACATTAAAACAAGCCACTCGTGTATGTTACCTGCGGCTCACCTGAGCATCATGGGATGCAGTGTTTGGCATGCAAGTGCTGTGCTTTACTGTTTGAGCTACAGGAATGATGTATGAATAAACACACTTGACAGCAGAAATAGCATTAGTATGTTTCATGACTATCTAACATGTTGTAAAAAAGGAAGCACAATCTTTTCATTGGCTGCACGCTTTTCCCTCATCACTACCTTCTGAATGACAGTTAACATCTGATGTTACTGATTTCCTTCCCTTTATTTCTTTTCCTGTCCTTGTCCTTCTGACTGTGTCCGTGTTCTGTTGTCATCTGTCAGTTCTTTCTTCCTGTGGTGGCAGTGTTAAGCTCAGAGTTGTTCGTTGACTCGAGTGTGGAGGAGGATCTGAGTTCAGAGGCGTCGTGTGATGGAGAAGTGCAGGCCATCATGAGGGAGTTTGATCAGATGTTTCCTCTGGAGTTCCCCTCGGTCAATCTGAACTCGCTTACACAGGGACACCAGATCCCCATGCCTTTGAGCTTAGCTGCGTTTGACTCATCCGATGACAGTGATTAGGACCCCAGGACACTGTTTTGGGGTGTCCGTTAATTGTCTACCCACGTCACCTTTTTTCCTAGTGAGCCTACTGTTTTAGTGGGAAACGCTTCCAGTTTGAAGAGGTGTCACTCAAAAAACAATTTCAAATAATCATTAATTATATAGATTATATAAATAATCCTCATCTGTCAGTTTGACCCAATAAGTTGTACACTTTCTGTTTTCAGACATCAGAAGAATAACGACAAACTTAATGTGACATGAATTTATAACAAAAATATCTGTGCCATGATGATTATTATTGTTTTTTCCTTTGTATTCCGCTGTTAATATATATAACAAAAGATAACATATGCTGTACACTATAAAACAATTCCGTAAGATTTACGGTAAAACAATAGCAGAATTTATTGCCAGAATTTTACCGTAAAAAATTATGGTAGAAACATTTTAGGTTTTACTGTTTTAACTTAAATTTACAGTTAAATACCGTAATTTCATTAACTGATATAATGTTAATATACTAACCTATTGAAGGACTGAAATCTGTTTTGTACCTTTGCGTTACACTGATAACTACCAAAAGCAGCTGGTGATGAGAAAGTCACATGATGAACCAAAGCCTATCACAAGCAGCTTTTAAATATTAACATTTATAGAAGGTGCAGTGTCCTTCACACAAACACTAAACACCATCATGGTAACATACACATGAAACTAAAATAATGCTATAAACATTAATTCAACAACATTAGCTGTAACAAACAACCCTAATGTACAAAACTGATTAAAAAAAGGAAGAAACATAGTTATTTAAAAAGACAAAACAACAACAAAAAACCCCATCAAATTTGAAATGCAACGCATGGAATTCTTGGAATGTCAATTTTCAAATGCGTTGTTTTCGTCAAAGTCCCGCCTTCTGACAAGCGCAGTCTGCTCTGATTGGCCAGCTGACCAAGTGCATTGTGATTGGCTGAACACCACAAGCACTAGTCAGAAATGTAACACCCCTTTTCATAATCGCGGACTTAATTTCTCCAAATAAATGTAAAGACAGTTAATAATGTCTTTAGTTATGATATATCACATGAATAATGAACTGGAATGCACTATGCACTCTTGTTTTTCTCCCCAAACCCTCATGTCTCGTTGCAGGTTTGTTTTCATACAGATGCTTTTGTCTTTCCACTTCTTATCCATGTTAGCTGTGTTTACTGAAATGTACACAGTTTTTGAAAATGTTTATAAATGCATTCGTAGAGCAAACCTTTTGCTAATTTTTTACAGTTCAGCGGAAGTTACTCCCATAATAACGCAAAGCATCATGGGTCGTAAGAAAAAGATGGATAGTGTGGTTCAAATGAATTTCCGAGCAGTATTTTACTGTCAGATATAATTTCAGTACTAAGAATAGCTCTTTATTTAGCACAAAAAATATTTGAAATCATTAGTCTATAACACACAGTGTACCGTGGGTGCTAACAGATTAACCTAAAAAATACACACAATTAAATATACACTATTAAAAACCACTAATTTTTTACTAATCATAAGCAAATTCATCAAAACACAAACTGCTTTTATTGCTTTAAATATTAATTTATATGAAAGTACATGTTAGTGTTCGTAAAGACACGCACAGTTTATTTTTTTTTTACAAAGTTAATTTGATCATTTAAGCAGAAGTCTTGAAACTTAATAACTTGAAATAGACAAACATTTCACTGGTAGTGGTCTTATCAAAATGAAGATTGTTTAGGATTTAGATTGAGTGTGTTTTTGCATCTTTTGTTCTATCAGGAACCGTATTTGTGTGCTGGATAAAATGTGTTTTTTAGACTAGTTTTAAGTGGAAGTAAGTGGTCTGTGGTGTGCTGTGGAGGTTAGAGCAGTCACTTTCCTTGATTCCCAGTAAAGGCTGTATTAGGTGAGGCTGCTAGACGCCCACTGGGTCCTTATGGATGTTATTTATGGCAAATGAAGTGGATGTATAGCCACATGCTGAGGAGAGCGAGAGAGAACAGCGTGTCAGTGCGGCGAGGACAGCGCACACTTACGAACAACTGACATTTCACTGACATTAAGATTGGCCAATTTGAGCAGTGTGAAGACTGTGAGGAACTCGCACGCCATCAAGAAAGAGAGGGAGAGAGAATGAAAGACACAGGCAAGAAAGAGCATTTCAATATTTCTTCCAGTGGAACTGAAATGCATTACATATGTTCCTCTAATCAGACTTCACTCAGACTAGGAAACCTGAAATCCTGTCAGCAACAAAGACAAAGCACTGTTCACTAGATATATCGCTAATATGAATTCAGATAAAGTCTGGTGAAAACTATCAATGATGTAGATGAGACTGTAATATCTGTACTGATGTCTAGAGATCTGTTTTACTCACAATACTCAATGCATGCATAAGTATTGTGCTGAAATCAAAGCACTGTGACTGTTATCACGTGAGATATATTGTGCATCAATCTCTCTGTCTTTTCTGTTGGAACTGGATTATAAAGTTTCTCAGAAGTTTGAAGGAAATTTGAAATTTTATGGAATAATTCATTACTTTAAAAGGTAAAATATGATGTCATCACATGGGATACAGTTTCACATCCTTTTATTAATAGATTTTTTAATTGTAATTCAAAAACAAAATAATAAAAGAAAAAAGCTAACTTTTATTTTGTAAAAGCTTCAACATTTGATGATTTAAAAAAAGTAGTCATTGGAAACAGAGGTGAAAATGTCAAAAATAGCATCCTTGTAGCATCTAATAAGAGTTATTGTAAAAATATTTTTTTCCACATATGCAAATGAGGGATTATACCAATATTATTATTTTTATGGATCACAGGTGAGCATCATATACAGTCGTGGCCAAAAAAATTGGCCCCCTTGGTAAATATGATCAAAGAAGGCTGAGAAAATTCATCTGCATTTTTAATCCTTTTGATTTTTTTAAAATTGACGAAAAAGTATCCTTTCATTGGATAATAAGAATTTAAAATGGTGTGTGGGGGGGGGGGGGGGTATCATTATGAAACAAAGGTTTTTCTCAAATACTCGTTGGACACAATTATTGGCACCCCTAGAAATTCTTATGAGTAAAATATCTCTGAAGTATATTCCCATTCATTTTCACAATTTTGAGCACTCCAGCATGATTATAAACATGAAATTATCCAGCCATGGCTTCCTGTTTCACAGAAATACAAAGAGGAGGGAAAACAAAGCCCAAATGCCCTTAATCATCCATCACAATCAGAAAAATCAAAGAATATATTTCTGATGTGCAGCAAAAGATAATTGAGCTTCACAAATCGGTGAAGTCGCTTTAAAAAAGAGCTAGATTCAATTCAATTCAATTCAAGTTTATTTGTATAGCGCTTTTTACAAAACAAATCGTTACAAAGCAACTTTACAGAAAATTATGTTTCTACAATATTTAGTAGTAGCTAGTAGTTTGTGCACATTTGACAGGATTTTAGAAAAACAAAAAAATAATAATAATACAAGACGTAGTCAGCTAGACGATGAACTATCAATATTATTAATTAAGTTATTATATGATTAAGTCACACATTTAGGAATAATTGTTAGTTCTGTTTGTTCATTCAAGGTTAGCATCATCTGAGGTCCTCTGAGGGTCAGCATCATCTCTTCTCAGGTGTTCTGGATCCAGACTGGAGCTTGTGTAAATCCTAGTTACCACGGGATGTGAATCCCGTGGCAAAACATAGAAACAAAATACAGACATCATTAGCATAGCTGCTGATCCAACAAAGTAAAATTAGTTTAACCCAAGCTAATGAATAAAAATGCACCTTTGATCAGATGCAACTACACTCACAATTAAAAAGATACATTATTCGAATGCTTGGCGAAAGAGATGTGTTTTTAATCTAGATTTAAACAAAGAGAGTGTGTCTGAACCCCGAACATTATCAGGAAGGCTATTCCAGAGTTTGGGAGCCAAATGTGAGAAGGCTCTACCTCCTTTAGTGGACTTTGCTATCCTAGGAACTACCAAAAGTCCAGCGTTTTGTGACCTTAGGGTGCGTGATGGGTTGTAACGTGGTAGAAGGCTAGTTAGGTACGCTGGAGCTAAACCATTTAGGGCCTTATAGGTAAGTAATGATAATTTGTAACTGATGCGGAACTTAATAGGTAGCCAGTGCAGAGACTGTAAAATTGGGGTAATATGATCATATTTTCTTGACCTCGTAAGGACTCTCGCTGCTGCATTTTGGACGACCTGTAGCTTGTTTATTGAAGAAGCAGGACAACCACCTAGAAGTGCATTACAATAGTCCAGTCTAGAGGTCATGAATGCATGAACTAGCTTTTCTGCATCAGAAACAGATAACATGTTTCGTAGCTTGGCAATGTTTCTAAGATGGAAGAATGCAATTTTTGTAACATTGGAAATATGATTTTCAAAAGACAAATTGCTGTCTAATATAACACCCAGATTTCTGACTGTAGAGGAAGTTACAGTACATCCGTCTAGTTGCAGATTGTAATCTACAAGATTCTGTGTAGTGTTTTTTGGTCCAATAATTAATATCTCCGTCTTATCCGAATTTAATTGGAGAAAATTCTTTGTCATCCAATCTTTTACATTTTTAACACAATCTGTTAGCTTAGATAATTGGGAAGTTTCATCTGGTCTCGTTGATATATATAGCTGAGTATCATCAGCATAACAGTGGAAGCTAATTCCGTATTTTCTAATAATATTACCAAGGGGCAACATGTATATTGAAAATAGAAGGGGACCTAGGACGGATCCTTGTGGCACTCCATATTTTACTGATGATAAATGAGATGACTCCCCATTTAAGTAAACAAAATGGTAGCGATCGGACAGGTAGGATCTAAACCATCTTAGAGCCTGCCCTTGAATACCTGTATAGTTTTGTAATCGATCTATGAGTATGTCATGATCTATGGTGTCGAACGCAGCACTAAGATCAAGTAAGACTAGAAATGAGATGCAGCCTTGGTCTGACGCAAGGAGCAGGTCATTTGTAATTTTAACAAGTGCAGTTTCTGTGCTATGGTGGGGCCTAAAACCTGACTGAAATTCTTCATACAGATCATTTTTATGCAGGAAGGTGCTCAATTGAGCAGACACAACTTTTTCTAAAATTTTAGACATAAATGGAAGATTTGAAATAGGCCTATAATTTGCCAGTACACTAGGATCTAGTTTTTGTTTCTTAATAAGAGGCTTGATAACCGCCAGCTTGAATGGTTTTGGGACGTGTCCTAAAGATAACGACGAGTTTATGATATTGAGAAGCGGTTCTTCGGCTACAGGTAACAGCTCTTTCAGTAATTTAGTGGGTACAGGATCTAATAAACATGTTGTTGGTTTAGATACAGTGATAAGTTTATTTAGCTCCTCCTGTCCTATGGTTGTAAAGCACTGCAGTTTATGTTTGGGTGCGATGGATGAAACTGAAGTGTTAGATGCTGTAGAATCTACATTCGCTATTGTATTTCTAATGTTATCTATTTTATCAGTGAAGAAATTCATAAAGTCATTACTATTTAACGTTGGTGGAATATTTGAATCAGGTGGCATCTGGTAATTTGTTAACTTAGCCACTGTGTTAAATAAAAACCTTGGATTGTATTGGTTATTTTCAATGAGTTTGTGTATATGCTCTGCCCTAGCAGTTTTTAAAGCCTGTCTATAGCTGGACATACTGTTTTTCCATGCAATTCTAAAAACTTCTAAGTTAGTTTTTCTCCATTTGCGTTCAAGACTACGAGTTACTTTCTTGAGAGAGTGAGTATTACTGTTATACCATGGTACAGTACGTTTTTCTCTAACTTTTTTCAATTTGATTGGGGCAACAGCTTCTAATGTATTAGAGAAAATAGTGCCCATGTTGTCAGTAATTTTGTCTAATTCATGTGTATTTTTGGGTACAAATAGCAGTTGAGATAGATCAGGCAGGTTATTTGCGAATCTGTCTTTGGTGGCTGGAACAATAGTTCTGCCCAGACGGTATCGCTGCGACATATAGTTAATATCAGTTATACGCAGCATGCACGATACGAGGAAATGGTCTGTAATATCATCACTTTGAGGTACAATATCTATAGCAGTAAGATCGATGCCATGCGATATAATTAAATCTAGTGTATGATTAAAACGATGAGTGGGCCCGGTGACATTTTGCTTGACTCCAAAGGAGTTTATTAGGTCAGTAAACGCAAGTCCTAATGTATCATTTGTATTATCAACGTGAATATTAAAATCTCCCATGATTAGCGCCTTATCAACTGTAACTAGAAGGTCTGAGAGGAAATCTGCAAATTCTTTTAGGAATTCTGTATACGGCCCTGGTGGTCTATACACAGTAGCCAGAGCAAGAGATACATTAGATTTCTTTTGCATGTCTGACAGAGTAACATTTAGCATTAGTATTTCAAAAGAGTTAAACCTGTATCCTGTTTTCTGGGTAACATTGAGAATATCACTATATATTGTTGCAACACCCCCGCCACGACCAGTCTGACGGGGCTCATGCTTATAACAGTAGTTTGGTGGAGTAGACTCATTTAGACCAAAATAATCATTTGGTTTTAGCCAGGTTTCAGTCAAGCAGAGTAAATCAAAACTATTATCTGTGATCATTTCATTTACAATAACTGCTTTTGGTGTGAGTGATCTAATATTTATGAGCCCAAACTTTAAAAATTGTTTTTGTTCATTTACTTTACATTTTTCTGGTTTAATTACGATAAGATTTTTTCTAGATCCTACATTATATTTATATTTATATTTAGACCTCACTATTCTGGGAACAGACACAGTCTTAATAGGTTTTACAGCACAAGTACTTTTATCATTTAAGCGGGTGGAACAAAACTCATCATAATGGTTATTTGAGAATTGACTTACTAGTCACATGGAGCGAAGTGTCCTGGAGATGTTGTCAGAGAGAAGCTCCGCTCCGACTCTGCTGGGGTGTAATCCATCAGCGCGAAACAGTCTAGGACGCTCCCAGAAAAGATTCCAGTTATTAACAAATAGCAGTTTCTGTTCTTTACACCATGACAACAACCATTCATTTAAAGCAAAAAGTCTACTGAACCTTTCGTGTCCTCGTCGATACGTGGGCAGTGGTCCTGACACGACGATCGTCGCCGCGGGCGTCGTGCTGCGAACCGTCTCGATCAGGCTCCTGAAGTCCCTCTTCAGCGTCTCCGTCTGCCGCAGCGTGGTGTCGTTAACCCCGGCGTGAAGCACGACCGCTCTCGGGCTCTCGTCGTCCTTCAGGATCGCGGGTATCTGCGCAGAAACATCGAGAACACGAGCACCAGGCAAACAATGAGTGTGCACTTTACCTTCGGCTAACGTAGCACTTACGTGTCGGACGATGGAGTCTCCGATGATCACAGCGTCGCGTCCTGTCTCGCGGAGGGGAGCGAAGCGGTTCTGGATGGAGATCTCGAAGGCAGGAGGGGGAGATGTCGTCGCCCGGGACCCGGCTCGCATCCTCCGCTGTGGATGCACCCAGGGTCCGTGGTGTCCCGGCGTCGCAGTGAAGGACATCTGGGAAGATCGCGTCCTGGGTGCACCGGGCCTGCGCAGAGAAACACACGGAGTAGACGTGGTGGGACTGTTAACAGCACGCTGTATACTTACCCCGGACTTGTGAGCGTCAGCCCGGGATGATTCCAGCGCGGCTCTCCGCTCTCTCAGCTCGGCCTGCCTCCGTTCCAGGTCGCGAATCTGCTTCCCCACGGCCTCGAGCTCGAGCTGCACAGAGTGTAGACATTCATCCGCCATTAAAGCAAGTAACAGTGAGTACAGCAGTGGTAATGTGTGTGAATAGAGTATTAGCAATGTAAGCTCAGTTAGCAGCAACCACGCTTGCTGATGCTAACTGGCTAAAAGCTAATAGCGGACCCGGGAGATCAAAATAAATCTAGCGAGTCGCTCTAATTGTTTTTGTTGTAGAATACAATAGAGGATATATTCACGCGTTATATAAACGGAAACGATGGTGTATAAAATAGATTTTTAAGTTAAAAATAGTCAATGAAAAGAATATAGTGACGGAGCTCAAACGCAGAGCAGTGACAATTCCTATTTCCACCATCAGGGCAATAATTAAGAATTTCCAATCAACAGAAAATGTTAGAAAACTGCCTGGAAGAGGACATGTGTCTATATCGTCCTGCATGGTGAGGAGGTCAGTTTGAGTGGCTAAAGACTCTCCAAGGATCACAGCTGGAGAATTGCAGAAAATAGTTGAGTCTCGGGATCTTCCAACTGTACAATAATCCAAACACAAACCTCAAAAACAACATCGAAATGGGTCACTGAGCTCAAAACCAAGCTTCTGCTATAGCCATTCCAGCCCTCTGACCTGAACCCTACAGAAAATGAGAGGAGTGAACTGAAGAGGAGAAGCTGGGAATCTGAAGGGTCTGGAGTGATTCTGGATGAAAGAATGGTCTCTGATCTCTTGTGAGGTGTTCTCTAACCTCATCAGGCATTATAGGAGAACATTTAGACCTATTAAACTGGCAAATGGAGGTTTCAAAAAATATTGAATAAAAGGGTGCCATTAATTGTGGCCAATGTATTTTAGAGAAAAAAAAAATATTTCATAATGATTTTTCCCCCCCATTTTCTTACTATCCAATGAAAGGATACATTTTTGTTCATTTTTTTTTATAAAAAAAAACAAAAACAAAAGGAATAACAATGCAGATGAATTTTCATCGGCTTCTTTGATCATATTTACCAAGGGGGCCAATATTTTTGGCCACGACTGTACTGTATTATGACCGAATTAGAAGTTGATAAAGTGATTGTGAGTATTCAGTCACTCTCAATACTGATAAATCTACTCCATATTAACATTTAGCTGAATGTCTTTTGTGTGAGTCATGTGAGACTTCTTTGTGTTTGACAGCTTCTCCCAAACCTGGCGATCCACTCCTGGACAGAAGAACACGTGGTGGGTAGATATTTCTCAATACAGATGATCTGATCTAGATTTTCTGTTCTTTTTTAATATAACTTGTCTTTACAGCAATTCTGGATGGAGCAGATTTTTCAAGGTGAGATTTTACATCATATACACTGCTGGTCAAAAATTCAGTAATTGGGTCAGTAAGATTATATATATATATAAAAAGAAATGAATACTTTTATTAAATTGATTCTAAGTGACAACGGAGACTTTAACTTTTACATTTATGCATTTAGCAGGTGCTTTTATCTAAAGTGACTTACAGTGCATTCAGGCTATAAATTTTTTTCCAGTATGTAAAACATTGTTACAAAGATTGCTATTTGAAATAAATGCTGTTCTTTTGAACTTTTTATCGATCGAAGAAGCCTGAGAATATCAAGCAGCATAACTCTTTTCAACATTAATAATAAGCAAAAATGATTCTTGAGCAGCAAATCAGAATGATTTCTAAAGGATCATGTGACTCTGAAGACGGAAACTTCAGCTTTGATCACAGGAATAAATAACTTTTTAACATATATTCAAATAGGAACTCTTTATTTTTATAGTTATGTCCAGAATGGTTTCTTTGATAGTTTTGTGTTTTAGGTGTAGGGTTAGAGAATAGAAAGTATCATTAGGTCAGTATAAAAACAATAAAACGGAAAAAGTCAACTGAAAGTCACTGCAATGATAGAAACATAAGCATGCGTGTGTGTGTGTGTGTGTGTGTGTGTGTGTGTATGTGTGTGCGTGAATGTGTGTGTTTTTGTGCATGTGTGTGCACGTGTGTGTGTGCACGTGTGTGTGTGTGCGCACGTGTGTGCATGCATGTGTGTGTTTGTGTGCGTGCGTGTGTGTGTGTGTGCACGTTTGTGTGTGTGTGTGTTTTGTGTGTGTGTGCTTGCATGTGTGTGCGTGTGTGTGTTTGTGTGCATTCACGTGTGTGTGTGTGCGAGCATGCACTTGTGTGTGTTTGTGTGCATGTGTGTGTTTGTGCGTGCACGTGTGTGTGTATGTGCGTGCACGTGTGTGTTTGTGTGCGTGCATGTGTGTGTGTGCGTGCACGTGTGTGTGTGTTTGTTTGTGTGCGTGTGTGTTTGTGTGCGTGCGTGTTTTTGTCTGTATGTGTGTGCTTGCATGTGTGTGTGTGCGTTTGTGTGTTTGTGTGCATTCACGTGTGTGTGTGTGTGTGCTGTGTAGGTGATGGAGAGCTGCAGCAGTACGCTAACATCTTCCAGCAGAACCACATCACAGGACAGAGACTGCTGCTGCTGTCTGAGACTGACATGAGAGACCTGGGTGTGACGTCTAAAGGACACATCATACATCTGAAGGTACCAGGCTGCTTCCTCCAGTGCTAGCACTGATGCTAGTGTGCTAAACAGCTCACTGGCACACATCTAAATGTATTAGCACACTGAAGAGTGATATTTATTTTGAAATCATTCATTAATACACTGGGACTGATGATTTTTTCAAACTAGGCGTGTGACAGTATCAAATATCCATTTTGTGATAAATGTTGAAGCTTTTATCACAGTATTATTATTATTATCGTCTTTTAACGAAAAAAGTTGAACATTTAAATACAGTAAATTAATATGCAAAAATGTATTAAGTAAACAAAAGTATTAAACTGATTAAAGTCCAATAGTATTATAAAGAACCTCTAGTTTCTCGACAATGCTCAATATGAACAATATGAATGATTTGAGGAAAGCCACATTCTTTTTGGAGCATGAAACTATATTTTATATTCTTGGTATTATTTGTATTTCCGGCTAAGGAATTTAGTAAATATCTCTGACAGTGTTGATATTTAAATGAAACTCCATTATGTCAGAGCAACCCCAGAGAAATAATTAGTCTTGCTCTGGGATCAGTGGAGGCTGACATGACTCGTCTGGTCGTGTGAGGCATTCGTCTGCGTGCTCAGTCCATACAGAGCCTGGTTTGTTGAATGACTTACTCTAGATGTATATGACATATGCCAGAGTCATAAGTGATACACAATGGTATTAATTGTTGTTTTGCTGCTGAAAGTCCATTAACAGGTAATGATTATGTTACAGTAACACACAGCTGGTCACTGGCTGATTGTCAGTGCGCTGCATAAATCCATCTCGTCATGTTTTAAACATTCTGTCAAATCTTTCTTTTTCAGACCGAGATTGAGAAACTTACCCACGACTACCTGAACCTGTTCCACTTTCCTCCGTTGATCAAGGCATGTGTCTTTTGGTTTCATTGCTTTCTACATCAGAGTTGAGGGGATTTTGCATTTGAAGAATCTCTACTCTGCTTTAGCTGAATTTTTTCGTCATCTGTTACATTTATTAAAGAGTAACATGTGCAGAATCACATTTTTTTATGGAATATGTATGTATTCTAATGCACCATTATTCTTTAGTATTATACTGAACTGCTACCAGAAACTTCAATGATTATAAAAGGAGCGTTTTGAAGAAATTCACAAATTGAAGAATTTTTTTCAAGTGACTTTTTGACTTTTGTTATTTTTTTAATTTTGAATTGTTTTATTTTAAATAAGTGTTTGTTTACCACAAAGTATATTTTGGTCATCCCATTAAAAAATGCTATCACAAGCTCTGAACAAATGATCAGAGCTTGTGCAGCTCAAACGAGTAGCACGGTTTCATTATGCTTTTGTTTCCATTTTCCCTTTGATGTTTCTCATGTGCAGCAGAAATGGCAGCGCTTATGAGTTAGGCAACATGGTGGTCGCACCAGTGTGACTACTCACAAAACCGCAGAAAAAATGGTGGCAGTCTGGAGCGCTGTAATGTATTTACATGTGCATTCACTCTTAGGATGGTTTGGCCACTGAGGAAGCAGAGGAAGAGTGGAGGAAGACTGTAAATCTGGAGTTGGTGTTTGGATACCACTGGAAAGCAGGCACAGGCCAGACGGTAATCACACCACTACATATCATGTGTGTCATAGTTAATGATTAAAGTGGTCATAGGATGTGATTTCAATTTTTTTTTTTTTTTCTCTTTGGAGTGTTACAAGCACTTGGTGCATAAAGGAGATCTGTAAAGTTGCAAAGGCTTAAGTCTCAAATCCAAAGAAATAATCTTTATCAAAGTTAAGATTCTGCCTTGACTTGCGGTGATCGTCCAATCACAACGCACTGGTTCAGTTGGCCAATCGCAGCAGACTACATTTGTCTGAAGGAGGAACTTTGTAGAAAACGACTGGTTTGAAAGAGGTGGGGCATAGAGGACCTAAAACAAAATACAGTATTTGAAAAATAATGTGTTTTTTGAACATCGAAGCATGTCAACATATCCTATTAAACCAAATACACAAAATAATGATCTTTAAAAAAAGCCTCATATGACCCCTTTAATCTATGTTACAAAACTCAATCCATCAGTTATGCTGGGATGCTGTTGAGTTTTTTGAATGGCTGTTTTGAGGGTTTTGTTGAGGAGTTACTAGTTGGTAGCTAATCTGCTGTAATGTGGTTGGCTGGGTGTTGAGGTTGTTGTTTGATGAAAATCATATGTGGACCAGGATGTAATGCTTAGTTTTTGTCATATATATGAAGCTATTCAAAATGCATTAGAAATGCTATACAATTTCTGCATTACAATTTATTTTGATATTTCTGTTGTATAATATCATAGTGATAAAACTGCTTTTGGCTTTATGTTCCTGTGGCTCAGTGGTAGAGCGAAAGGTTATGAGTTCAATTCCCTGGGAAAACATTACTAAAATGCAGGTCGGGTTTTTTTTTCAGGTCATATTCATGACAAGATAATTATCAACATTTACAAAGACACAGTTGTATTCATCTAATAAGCGAAACTATTTAAAAAAAAAAAATGTTTACAGCCTATGCTACACAACCACTGAACTTTTGTTTTAACACATGAAATGTTAATATAGTGTTTTTAAATTTGCTGTGAAAAAAAAGCATGTCATCCCCTGTACCGGGATCTTTTAATCTTATTAAATAACCTAATAAAAAATTAGAATAGATATTACAAATATTCAATATAGGTTATGGGGAATAGCACGCAACATACATGGTTTAAAATAAATAATAATAAATAATGACCTGCCCCAATCCTCCCCACAAATAAAGTGACAATTTCTTTACCCATCCCAAACCGACACACGGGTTATGAGACGACCCGCGCATCACTAGAACACAGGACTCTCCTAAAATGTTTCTGAATTAAAAAATAATTTGATGTTTGTAAAAAAAATAATCTTCAAATACATTTTTTAAAAGTTTTTGGAAATTAATGATTGAGATGTGGACAATCACATGCATTCAAGAAAACCAATCTTTACAAAACATTTCAAATTAGAAAATGGTAGAAAGATGATTACATTTCCAAAAAATAAAAGATTTCCCTTGCCATCGACTCGTGTCCGATCACTTAAAAAGAGTCATTGCATTTTTCGTGGTTGCCCCTAAGATTTCTTCGTTATTTGCTGTCATTATTTTTGCATCACGGCCTGTGTATCATCTCCTGTGTTAACAGGGGGCTTTTGTTGGCGATGTGATGTCTTGTCATGACTGAGATGTTTTGTCGCAATTGCAGTGCTCCTTTATTTGAAGTTGTCTTTCTCAAGTAAAAGATGCCTGTTATCGGCAACTTTCACTGTCTCGCCAAACGCATTTTGGGTTCCCAAGCCTCTTGTTTTTCTTCCCCATTTTCGTTCTCTTAAAAAAGGCGTTGAGAGATAAATAATTTTTCATCCGAGACACCACGCAGCATCCAACCCCTCTCGCCGGCGAGCCTTTGTTCGGGCCCCTGACACAGGAGAGCGACTGCGTCTTCACTTGCCGTTTGAATTTAATCAAAAATTTAGCCAGAAGTCATTTTCTTTTTAAAAGGCAAATGTTATTTAATCTTTCAGCTGTTCATTGTCCCATCATAAATAGTCCCCTTTCAAGGCGTGCGGCGGGGCTGAAGCGGGGCCGCTAATTGCCTCCTATTTCTCCTGACATGTGGTGGTTTGGTTGGGAGGAAGCTCAGCGGGAAGAAGGAAACAGGAGTCTGAGAAAATGAGAGCTAATTATTTTCCCCTGCCTGGTGTCAGCCTCCGTGTCAGCCTTGTTTTTACAAACTGCAAGGTTTTTTGCACTAAATAAAACAAACCCGCTCTGCTCGAGGTTTTTTCTTCTGCTTTTTTCACTCGCTCGCTCTCCATCTCTCTCTCTCTCTCTCTCCTGGCGGTGTCGTGTACCAGCTGCACTTCTCAAAGCCTAAATGAGACCCTGCGATTGTGCCTTGCCCATCTGACAGCAGAGTGTTTCTGTTAATGAGGATATCAGGGCTTAGTCGCCGGAAAGGTGCTGAATTATGCATGAGGTGTCATTAGACGCTTACCACGCTGGCCGTCATTACTGCACATTGTTTCTGCCGCTGCTATTAGGAAGGGCTAACGTTTGGCAAACACTTGGTCAGCGCTCGGCAGACGTGTTACTGGGCGCCTTTAAGCCCTGTCCAAAACAAACAGGCACACGCTCACGATTGCCTTTTCACGCTTCTTTGCCTCTCACACTCTTACTCACACTCGTGCTCTGTCGAGATGTTGTGGAAATGTGAACGGCCACATGCTTTAAGCTGTTACCTTTGACCTCGGCGCGGGGCTGGCAGATTGGACGGATCATTACCGCTCTGCCGTGTCTAGCTTGGCCTCCTGGTAAGGAGCCTCATCTCCATTGCTAATGTGACTGAGAATGGATGTGAAGGTCTCTCGCTCTTGTTATGTCTGAGAAGCGAACACGGCCGCTTCTCTGCACTCTGATCTCCCGTCTTCACATCGTTCTGTCTCAGAAGAAGCACGTGTGTGTGAATGAATACTCTCCCACTGACACTCAAACATTCATTCTCACGCCTGGCTTCCTCCAGGATGTGTTTGCATTTACAGGTCACACCTCAATGCCACATGGCTTAACAACAGAGCAAAGTTCAACATTATCTGTAACACTCGACGAGCTAGTGATAAATGTGTCAATATATAAGCACTAATCGATTATCCTATTGTTCGAAGGCCCAGAGACACCGAACCATCATAAAAGAACTAGCAGCAACTAAAAGCTGACTTTCTGGTATTGTTGTGTATTATGTCGCCTGTGTCTTGGCCAGAAAAGTTGAACACAAATATTACAGTGAGGGACCAGCTAGTGCGTAACTCTCCATACCAGCAGGTGGCAGTAGACTGTATCTGTCAGTCAAAAGGAAACCAGAACTAGAACTGCAGATATTCAAACTGTAAACATACAAGAGCTTGTTTACCATTTACTGTCCTAGTTTAAGAGGGAGACAATTATTAGTGTTTTTATCTTAATAGTTTTTAAAGGTAAAACTGGTGTTGTTTTACACAACCATTGAGTAATTTTAACCAAAGAATGTTACAGGAAAGACTCTAAAGAATTATAGCAACCTGCAGAAAACTGGCATCTGATGTCTCTCTTAAAAGAGGGGGAAACCACCCCAGAAACACCCAGAATTAATTTGGAGCTGTAAAGCACCCAAATACTCAGAATAGGTGACTTGTGCAGAGGCAAGCATCACTCAGTTTGAATGACACCTCAAATCATGAAACTTATGAGGGGAGGTTTTGCTATTCGTGATTGTTTACCATTTTCACCGAGCAGGAGGATGATTTTTTCATGGTTCATGGTAAAATCCTGTGTATTATTTACACTGAAAGAGGGAATTAGAAGACCATAATATACTTGAGATGACTTGAGAGTAGCCAAAACACCCTGAAACCACATAGCAATGCACTAAAAAAAAACCAGAACACCTTAGCAATGTCCTGGAAATCACCCACAAGTTTTGTATGGGGAAGAAGTGGCACTTACTTCAGAAAATTAAAGGACTACGCCCTGTGAAGCCGTGTTTTACAGTGAATTTATATGAAGCTCAGCCAATAAGAATCAAGGACCGGAACTATCAGTAATTCTATACTTATAAACGCAATACTTTTGTTTTTGCCCCTATTTTCATAAGCTGATCTCAAAGATCAAATACTTTTTCAATGTACACAAAAGGCTTATTTCTCTAAAAAGATTTTCACAAATCTGTCTAAATCTGTGTTGGTGAGCACTTCTTCTTTGCCGAGAAAATCCCTCCACCTCACAGGTGTGGCATATCAAGATGCTGATTAGACAGCATGATTATTGCAAAGGTGTGCCTTGTGTTGGCCATAATAAAAGACCTCTCTAAAATGTGCAGTTTTATCACACAGCACAATGCCACAGATGTCACATGTTTTGAGGGAGTGTGCAGTTGACATGCTGACTGCAGGAATGTCCACCAGAACTGTTGCCGGTGAATTGAATGCTAATTTCTCTAACATAAGCCGTTTCCAAAGGCGTTTCAGAGAAATTGGCAGTACATCCAACCGGCCTCACAACCGCAAACCATGTGTAACATCACCAGCCCAGGACCTCCACATCCAGCATCTTCACCTCCAAGATTGTCTCAGACCAGCCACCTGGACAGCGGCTGCAACAATCGGTTTCCATAACCAAGAAATTTCTGCACAAACTGTCAGAAACCGTCTCAGGGAAGCTCATCTGCAGGCTTGTCATCCTCATCGGGATCTCAACCTTACTGCAGTTCATCATGAGTGGGCAAATGCTCACATTCGAGGGTATCTGGCACTATGGAGAGGTGTTCCCTTCACATATGAGTCCTGATTTTCACTGTAGACATGTATGGCATCGTGTGGGTGAGTGTCAACGTTGTGGATCAAGTAGCCCATGGTGGCGTTGGGGTTATGGTATGGGCAGGTATATGTTATGGACAACGAACACTGTGTATTTAAAATGCCATCAATGAAATGCACAGAAATACCGTGAAGAGATCCTGAGGCCCATTGTTGTGCCATTCATCCACGACCATCACCTCATGTTACAGCATGATAATAATGCATGGCCCCATGTTGCAAGGATCTGTACACAATTCCTGGAAGCTAAAAACATCCCTGTTCTTGTATGGCCAGAATACTCACCGGACATGTCACCCATTGAGCAGGTTTGTGATTCTCTGGATCGGCATATACGACAGCGTGTTCCAGTTCCTGCAAATATCCAGCAACTTCACACAGCCATTGATGAGGAGTGGACCAACATCCACAAAACCAGATATTGACTGGTTATCAGACCCCCCCATCCCCCCCCCCCCAAATACAGTAAAACTGCACATTTCAGAGTGGCCTCTTATTGTGGCCAGCCTGAGGCACACCTGTGCAATAATCATGCTGTCTAATCAGCATCTTGATATGCCACACCTGTGAGGTGGACGGATTATCTCCGCAAAGAAGAAGTGCTCACTAACACAGATTTAGACAGATTTGTGAACAATATTTGAGAGAAATAGAACTTTTGTTTACATCAGTTCAGCTTCAGCTCAAGAAAAATAGGGGCAAAAACAAAAGAATTGCATTTATAATTTTGTTCAGTGTAAATATAATTTATATCAATTAGATTTTTTAACCTGAAAATTTGAAAATCCTTTTGTATTATACAGTACAGGGCAGATTCTTAACACCCATTATCATCCTCTAGGTTGTGCTGTTGGGTTATATCACCCTCAAACAGCTAAAATCATATAGATCTACATTTCTGTTTGTTGAAAACATTCATAATTTTTATGGCCACATTTACCTACGCATGATGCTACACTTTAACCTCAGTCTACCATCTGTATCTCTGTCTTTCTGACCTCTGCAGGACTGCAAATGGAAAATGTACATGGAGCTTGATGGGGATGAGGTGGCAATCGCATATATCAAAGACGTGACCTTTAATGCCAACAGGCCAGATGTAGATATATTAAAGATGACCAAGGTGGGAAATGTCATATAACACTGTTAATTACATCTCCATTATGTGTGCATGTGTTTTGAGGACTGCAGCAGAGGTTGTATAGCTGAGATGATGTGTCGTCATGCTTCCTCACGACTATGTCTATTCCACCAACACAAGTTTTAAATGTGTTGTGAGTAGAAAGAAGTACATGTTAGGATGGTGTCATGGCTTCCGGCCTTAGGTTGATGTGCTTTTCTGTTTGTGTTCAAATCTAAATGACACTCCAGCCTCCGTTTGTGATGGATAAGTGGATCGTCGGGATATCTGGCACACAAACTGTTGACTGCACAGTGAACTATGAGGTTAGTACTAGACATAAGACTACAACCACAGTACAGTCAACATAAAATAACACTTTATTTCACAGTTTTGTTCTGCATGTACTTCCCAGATACTTACTATATTAATTAGTAATAACCCTCAACTCATCCATGAACAAAACCTAAAAGCTTAACCATGTAGTTACTCACAACTTTCCTGGGTAAGTACACAAAGTACAGTGCATATACTGTAAAATAAAGTGCATCCAAAACTTTTGAAATGTCTTTTTTTATAGCAAAACTTGCATATTCTATAAGAATAAAATTACAGCAACAAAAAGTTACAGCAACAAAAGTGTCAGAGCAAGTTTTGATTAAATATTTATTGTTACTTTGAAATAATGGAAGATGGCACAATAACAATAACCTTGCGAAAAAGGTACTACTTAGTATACTTTCATATAAGTACAATTAAAAACAAACCTTTAAGATTTGAAGTACACTACAAGTGCATATTCAATCCAATTATGCTCACTTTTTCACAAGGGTAGGAATGCATATATTAAGAAAATAAATGTTTTTAAATTTCACTAAATATGAAGTTGGTGTTAAAGGCAACATTTCACTTGACATGTCTTTGTTATTTTATTGTACGTTCAGGTAGTAAACTGATAATGTCTAATAGTATATCCCGCTTCATAAATCTCCTTATGTGCAACTTGGAAAATAGTGTACGATTATTAGCGATATTTTGTAGTTAATTGAACGCAGCATTTTCAAATGTGCCATTAAGGTTACAAAGGGACATGCTTCAGCTGGTAGTTTGTCTCTTGGCAGAGTAACGTGAGATCTCCTAAGTGCACGAGACATGAGCACAGAGTGCAGTGGAGACCAGATAGCGGGAGGGACGTGATCAGACCTGTAGAGCTGCTCATCGAGACGGCGCCAAACATCAGGGAAGGTTACAACAGAAGCAGGTCCAACTCAGGTAATACAATACTGATATTTAGTTTGGACTTCCAAGACTGAATGTCCTTTCAGCCCTATTTCGTATATTCATGGAAAATGTCTTGGTTTGTCATTCTGTCCCTCGATCAGGTGTTGATCCCAGATGGATTCACAGTCTAAGAATGAAGCAGATAAGAGAGCATATTGCCCCGGAGTCCCCGGGCAAGATGACCCTCCCTCAGTTCCTGTCCGTCATCGGGAGCCAATCATCATACGCCGCTGCTGTCAGGAGATCGCCCAATCGCAGTCCTCTCACGCCATGGACAGACTCACGGAGTTCCTCTCCCACCCTTTCTGTCAAACTCTCCAATATCCATCTGGGGTCAAAGGGCAGCAGCCCGTCCAGCACGACATCTGAGAGCACCTCAGAGCGAGAGCGGCCCCCTAGTGCTGGAGCTCAACACCACTACCACAGAAAAACATGCTACGACCACACATTTAAAATCACTGGAGGAGGAAGAGGAGTAGTGGAAGCTAGAAGGTCTAATCAGACATCACAGAGAGGATCTAGAGGCTTCCAACATGCTGGACGGCCAAGAAACAACCACTCCTATATTACACCACCAAACCACCAACCACGCACAATACCAGGGATGTCAGTCGTCAGTGAAGGGGTGAAGCAGAAAGAGGCGGGGTTTGTTGATGGGGACTGGATTAAAGTAGAAAGAAAGAAATCTAATAAACAGGATCAAAAACATCAGGAAGTGAGGCAGGGCAGAGGCCGGCCACGTAGAGGAGGGAGAGGCGGCGGGCGTGGACGAAGTTGAGCATTTATAAAGCGTTCGGCTGATAGAAGGGGTTGCTAATGAATCACGTTTGATCTACTGTAAGGGCTGGAGAGATGGTGTATAACCAATGCACTTAACCCTACCCAGACAGCAAGCAGTTTCGGCCCAGATCTGGCCCACATGGATTTCAAGTGGGCCAGATGTGGGCTTGTTCTGGGCCGAAACTGCTTTCTGTCTGGGTAGTTGTCTATAGGAGATTATTGGTGTACTGTAAGCATCAATGCATCATGAGATGGAAGTACTGATCTTAAATGACAAAATTATGTTGGTTTTTTTTCTAAAAAATAAAAAATAAATTGTCTCTGCTCTTTCATAGTTTACATTACCTTTCCAGGTTTAAACTTGAATTTGAGTATCTTGTGCTCACTGGTTTTCTTTTGTTTCTTTTTTAAAAATGTGTTTAATACGGTGTTCAATTCTTTAGTGGAGATCATAACTGAGAGCTTTTTCTATTAAACTGTTTCTGCCTGCAAGGAAAGGTTATATTGTTCTAATTACTTAAGATTATTTCATTTATATGATATAAAAGATTTATTTATTATATTGGACGAATTTTTAACTTTTGACAATGTATAAGATGTGAATAAAATGTAAATCTTAAAGTTTCTCTGGTTGTTTGATTTTAGTCAGCATTTCGCGCGTTTTGTGTGTCCTTATGAACTCTGAGGTTTGGCGCCACAGCGAAAGATCCTGTAAGCGCATGCAAAGCCACATTTATATTCACTTTTATTTACATAACCCAGGACTTCTAATACGACTATATCAACAAGTGTATACTGAACTCATAATTAAATAGATAAAGCAGCTCTTGAATCTTCAGCCTGTTCGATTGTGTTACTTTATTAGTTTTACGGAGCTTCCAGGACTCGCGTGTGGCGCGAAGAGAGCCACGCCTCTTGAAGAATTACCCGCCAACTTCCAGAAGAAACCCCGCGCCAAAGCACAGACACACACATTCACAGAGGACTTCGGCGCACTGTACACCTACACACCCTCAACCACAATGCGCTCCAAGGTACAGTAAAATAGATCAGCTTTTATATATATTTATATATATATAGTTTTCTATTGACCTGAAAGTACAGTTGCTGCTGTATGTGTGGGTTTTTTGAATTAATAATGCCTGTCGCCTATAAAGTTTGTTTCAACGCTATAAAAGAGTGAAATCACTTTCAAACGATTGATCTTATTATGGTAACGTTACATAAATTTATTGGAAGTATGGATAATATTGATGTTTTAGTAAAATATTATGCTTATGTTTAGTGGGGGAAGGGGTCGAAAAAACTTTAGATAAACATGTAACGTTAATAAATACTTGTAATGTAACTTACAGTTAATCAATATTATGATATTATGTTTGTCTACCCACTAAAATTTAAATTCAATTTCTCAATTTTATACAAGTAACTTGTTCTTGCAAAAATAACTTGGTGCAAAAATAATTTAATTTATTTTTGCCTAATATTCATGGCCTCCAGGCGTTTAAAGAAAGTCAGTTTCACTTTTACTTCTCACCCATCTGCACTCCTTTATTTTATAATCATATCTACATGTGATTTCCAGTGTTTACCTACTTTAAATTGCCATTACTTGCTGTGTAGAGGTTGCATGTTTGAGACCGCCCTCTCTCCTGGAAACCTGTGTGCAGGTTTGACTCTTTGTTGTGTGTTGTTGTGCACAGAGGCAGCAGGTGAGCTCTCCCTCCACCAGGATGAACCTGCGCAGTTACAGAAGCACTGCTGTGGTACCTGTGGAAACCTCCTCCTCTTCCTCCTCCGATGACAGCTGTGACAGTTTTGGATCTGATGGTTTTGGGACCTCGGTATGACTTGACTTTATCCATACAGAAAATGATCCTAGACCTCTCTCTTAAAGTCATTCGATAATAAAGTTTTGCCTTTTTATAGAAGAGACCGCTGAGACCGACGAGAAGCTCTGCTCCGATTGAGAAAGTGTTTAAAGTTTTACCTGCGACGGAGGAAGAGGATGCGTGCAGCGGCTTTGAGAAGGACCTGAACGACGACATGACACACATGGTTTGTTACCACAGGCCATATATATAACGGCTTTTGAAATGATGAGTACTCTCAAATAACCAACTGTTGTTGTTTTTCTAACAGAAGATGGACTCTGATTCTGAGACCGGTTCACCTGTCAGAAAAACTCGCAAATCATTCACACTCAGAGTAGCCATGAAGTTCCCCAACAAACGAGCCAGTCCATCAAAGCCCGAGTCCAAACCTAAACCTGAACCAAAAGACTCGGAGAGCGAGAACTTCATGATGAAGAGAGCGCTGAACATCAAAGAGAACAAAGCTATGGTGAGGACGTCGACTTCTACATGTGCACCTTGTGCTTTTTATTTATTTATCCAACCCTAGATATCAGTATGCTTTTATCATTTCAAGTTTGACTGTAATTCTTAGGAGAAT
Source organism: Carassius auratus (assembly GCF_003368295.1). Lineage (NCBI taxonomy): Eukaryota > Metazoa > Chordata > Actinopteri > Cypriniformes > Cyprinidae > Carassius > Carassius auratus. The sequence goes on from NC_039276.1 coordinate 22,184,441, forward strand.
AATCTTCACTATTTTTAAGTGTGTGTTGATTAGTTTGAGTATGAATCTAGTTTTAACAGAATTTTGATCTCTTGTAGCTCGCTAAGTTAATGGCTGAGCTGGATAAGGTTCCTGGACTCATTCCTAGGAAAGCTTTGTCACAAGGCAACACGGTAAGACTTTACAGTGCGGCTGTAAAAAAAAAATATATTAAAAAATATATTAATATCATTAATACTACTACTACTGATGATAAAGTGACACTAATACATTTATTAACAACAATTACTGTGAATAACTTGTTAATGCAAATAAATTAATAGTAATATTATGTGCAACATTTAATTTCTTCCCCCTTCGGTCCCTGCACAGCCTCGTCGTGCTCCGCGCCGCTCTCTGGACCTCAACAGCGCTCGCCGGCGAAACCCGGAGCGAACGTCACGTCCTCACACACGTTCACGGTCACTGGTGGATGGACCACCCTCCCCGGCCCCAGAGGAAGAAACCGAGGACAAATACAGCCTCGTGCGCAGAAACCGAAATTACGATGATGATGATTATGATGAAGAGGAGGTGTGTTTCGGCTATTAATATCAAGAGATGTTCTTTTTTCCCCGTTCCAGTGTGCATGTTGAAATTATACACCACTGTTCAAAAGTTTGGGAGAGTGAAATATTGATTTTTTTTTTTTTTTTTTTTTTTTAATTCTTGAATGCATTTTAAAATGTAATTTCTGTGATGCAAAGTAAAATTTTCTGCATGATTACTCTGCTCTTCAGCAGTGTTGGCATAAACACATTACAGTTAACACGAGTTACGTAATCATTACTTTTTTTAAGTAACTAGAAAAGTAACGCATTCCTTTTAAACTTATATCAAAATTTTATTTACTTTTTCAAACAAGTTACTTTGTTTTCCCATTTATTCACCGACTCCTCTCGTGTCCCGTGTTGAGAGAAATTAGGAGTGAGGTGCAGAGGCACTTCCTTCAACCTGAGGATTATTCATTTCACTTTTGATGTGACGGTAAAGTTGCTAAAAATGTAACTAGGTTGTTGTTTTTTTTAAATTAAAAATAAGCAAGCCCAACTTGGGTGACAAGTAACAAAAAATTAACCATGCATAGTTACTTTTTATAAAGTAACTTCCCCCAACACTGGTCTTCAGTGTCACGTGATCCTTATGTTTTGCTGATCAAAAAATGTTTGTTTATTTCTTTATTTTTTTTAATCAGTGTTGAAGACAGTTGTGCTTAAGTTTTAGGAACATTTTAATGTCTTAAATGCATCAAGTTTGAAAAATTGAACATTTCTTTGAAAAAGGATCAATCTGGCTGTCCCCAAGCTTTTGAGCAGTAGTGTGCATGCACTCTCAAGCTTTCATGTTGAATTAATGCGAGTGCCTCGTGTGTGAGCAGAAGGAGCCACGTCGGCGCAGCTACAACAGCTCTCTGACGATCCCTCACGTCGTGAGGCCTGTGGAGGAGATCACTCGGGCTGAACTGGACAACATCTGTGTCAACGTCAGAGAGAAGATTTACAACCGGGCCACTGTAAGTCCCCCTTCCCAATCTGATGCTTTTACCATCACAACACCTGTTCGGCACCCAAGCTTTCATTTCTCAGCTTGTTTGAGGCTCTGTAGACTCTTGATGAGCGTGTGGGCTGTGCTTTTGTCCATCAGGGATCCACCTGCCATCAGTGTCGACAAAAAACAACCGACACCAAGACCAACTGCCGCAACCCAGAGTGTGTGGGTGTTCGAGGGCAGTTCTGCGGGCCTTGTCTCAAGAACCGTTACGGAGAAGACGTCCGTGATGCCCTCTTGAACCCGGTTAGTCTTTATGCATATCGTGAAAGCATTTGCATCAGCATATGGGTTATTATAATCAGATCAGCTAGCATTCTCCTAAGCGATTACATGGTGTTGTCCTCTTCTTCTTCTAGGAGTGGCTTTGCCCCCCGTGCAGGGGCATCTGTAACTGCAGCTTCTGTCGTGCCAGAGAGGGCCGCTGTGCTACAGGTGTGCTCGTGTACCTGGCCAAGTACCACGGCTACGACAATGTCCACGCTTATCTGAAAAGGTATGCAGCTGTGTTCGAAAAACAGCTTGGGCTGCCTATCTAGACAGCACTTTAAAGCATCGTAGTCGCAGTGTCTGTAGACCACTCACTTAGAGACTGTTGTCAGTCAATTTTTGGGTGAACCTGTGAAAGCATAACTGTGACCTGACCTCTCTCCACAGTTTAAAGAAGGAACTGGAGGAAAGTGAATAAGATGGTTGCCATGTTCTGCGGAGTCCAACCCAAACTGACATCATCATCATCATCATAATCCTCAAGTAGCTCAATCATTGACGTGATTCACTGAGCTTTCTTAAACTTGCTGCAGGTTGAGAAGCTTGCTGTTAATTTGAGTAGACCGTTGTGAGTTGTCTACATGAAATCATTAAGTTTGCATTGTTTTAAATGTGTCTTTTTTTTTAATTCTTTTACAAAGGGAGTGTTTTTATCTCTTCTGTATTGGTAAATTGTACAATTGTTGGCTGCAATACTTGTCTTTGCTGTTTTTTTACGATGGTTCTTCAGTCTGTAGGTTCTTCAGACGCTGTAATAACTGCGCTATGTACTGCTTTAGTACTTGAATAAAATTTGTGCTTTTTAAAGTTTTGTTGTCTTTGTGGGAAAATGTTACTCTTGTTCTTTGAAAATCTTACACCATGTTTAGTAAGTTTTGATGTTAATGACGGGGTCTCTGCAGGATTTTTAAGCTCAAATGTAAGACCTTTTTAAGACCTACACAAATAAAGTTAATACGGTGAGTGGGGCTGGGCAATGTGTACAGTACCATATTAAACTGTAAAAAGCATAATTTATAGTTCAGATACACGTTTTCACAAAACAAAACATTTTATAAAATGTTAAACTTTTACATTTTTAAGAAAATGGTTGAGCCAAAAGCATTATATTAATTGTAACAATTGTTATTGATAAAATCTATCAGTTAAATAATATAAATTAGAGTATGCGATGTCAACAAAAAATGATATCTTGATCATTTTCTGGGATTGTATCGTTAACTGATTGCATTATATTTTGCTATAGATTGTTACTGGCCTGATATCTATAATTGTGCAACATGGCTCCTGACTGTTTTGCTAGTCATCTTCTGTGTGATAAGTTCAAAGCAATGATAAAAATTAATCATTTCCAACTAGTTTTAAGGCCACTTTTACCTTTAAGCCATTTTTTCTAAAAGTGTGCACCATCTTTTGAGTCAAAATCTTGCATTTGGGATGTTACCATGCAAATGAAATCGGTATCAACAAAATTAATCTTTGCAATGCAGAGGAAACACCGAAGCTGCATTAGAAGTGTCATTTAGATGCATTTACACACTGTTTTATGCAGCTCTGAGGCACATGGAATACTTTAACTTATAGAACATAATGTTTTGATGTTTTAAACATAAAACAATGAAAACTGACGTTTGAAATTATTTAAAAAATGAAAAGTTAATTTAAATGTGAAATTAAAACCCCCAGTAGGTAGCAGCAAGCCATTGTTAAGTGAGTCATTGCGTTTGAACTGAATCATTTACATGGGCAATTTATTTTGGAAGTTTCAAATTATTATTTTTTTTTTATTCAGAACACAACATAGATGACATATCAAATGTTTAAACTGAGAAAATGTAAACTTTTACAGGAATAATAAGTTTATTTTAAATTTCAAGGCATCAACACAGCTCAAAAAAATTGGCACAAGGCCATGTTTACCACTGTGTGGCATCCCCTCTTCTTTTTATAACAGTCTGCAAACGTCTGGAGACTGAGGAGACAAGTTGCTCAAGTTTAGGAATAGGAATGTTGTCCCATTCTTGTCTAATACAGGCTTTTAGTTGCTCAACTGTCTTAGGTCTTCTTTGTTGCATTTTCCTCTTTATGATGCTCCAAATGTTTTCTATGGGTGAAAGATCTGGACTGTAGGCTGGCCATTTCAGTACCTGGATCCTTCTTCTACACAGTCATATGTTGTAATTGATGCAGTATGTGGTCTGACATTGTCATGTTGGAAAATCCAAGGTCTTCCCTGAAAGAGACGACGTCTAGATAGGAGCATATGTTGTTCTAGAACTTGGAAATTACCTTTCAGCATTGATGGTGCCTTTCCAGATGTGTAAGCTGCCCATACCATCAGATATGCAGGCTTCTGAACTGAGCGCTGATAACAACTTGGGTTGTCTTTGTCCTCTTTAGTCCAGATCACATGGCGTCCCAGTTTTCCAAAAAGAACTTCAAATTTTGATTCGTCTGACCACAGAACAGTTTTCCACTTTGCCACAGTCCATTTTAAATGAGCCTTGGCCCAGAGAAAACGCCTGCGCTTCTGGATCATGTTTAGATATGGCTTCTTTTTTGACCTATAGAGTTTTAGCCGGCAACGGCAAATGGCACAGTGGATTGTGTTCACAGACAATGTTTTCTGGAAGTATTCCTGAGCCCATGTTGTGATTTCCTTTACAGTAGCATTTCCATAATTGATGCAGTCCCGTCTAAGGGCCCAAAGATCACGGGCATCCAGTATGGTTTTCCGGCCTTGACCCTTACACACAGAGATTGTTCCAGATTCTCTGAATCTTTGGATGATATTATGCACTGTAGATGATGATAACTTCAAACTCTTTGCAATTTTTCTCTGAGAAACTCCTTTCTAATATTGCTCCACTATTTTTCACCGCAGCATTGGGGGAATTGGTGATCCTCTGCCAATCTTGACTTCTGAGAGACACTGCCACTCTGAGAGGCTTTTTTTCATACCCAATCATGTTGCCAGTTGACCTTATAAGTTGCAAATTGGTCCTCCAGCTGTTTCTTACATGTACATTTAACTTTTCTGGCCTCTTATTGCTACATGTCCCAACTTTTTTGTAGTTGTAGCTCTCATGAAATCCAAAATGAGCCAATATTTGGCCTGACATTTCAAAATGTCTCGCTTTCAACATTTGATATGTTATGCATATTCTATTGTGAATAAAATATAAGTTTATGAGATTTGTAAATTATTCCATTCCTTTTTTACTCACAATTTGTACAGTGTACCAACTTTTTTGGAATTGTATATGATATACAATATCATATTGTATATGAAATTATATAAATATATACATGTTTTACCGGACATCTTCAATAGATAGATAATTAAAAATATTGTACAATCTAAACTCTAACTTCATTCAGTAACATTTTTTTTATTATAAGAAAAATGGTTTTCAACATTACGGTTAAATTATGTTGACTTAGTCTTGATTTTACTGACAGTTAAAAAAAAAAAAAAAAAAATCTTAAAATGAAACTCATTTTAAATGTGAACTTTTTTTTTTTTTTTTTTTTTTGTAGTTAAATTCTAAGGACAGTTGTTAATAATAAAATAGGTGTTATAGAATGACAGGAATGACCAGAAGGAGTTTGAGCTCCTAGATTTACCAAATAAACGGAGAAGCTCCTTTTGCATCTAACATCAGCACCACCCCTGACAAACATTTCATACTACATCAGTTAGTCCACCTCGATGTCTAGTTCAGCAGAAATTCAATCACAAAGGAATATTGTGGTGATTTGAACATGTCCTCAGCTCTTGCTCATCGTGCCCCTGTGGGTTAAGAGGGCATAAAGAGGGGGACGGGGGGCTATTACCCCTCAGCCAGAGCCCTGCAGAGGAGAACAGAGCACTGTGATATACTGCAGTCTGCTCGTGTCCCTCATTAAGAGCTGCCACTAATGGTGTGGAAATAATTAGCAGACTCTAATGGGAAATCTTATACCTGTGAATCATTTTTCCCTGTTAAAGCTCTTTCACAACCCTCAGCTCACTTGTTCCTTGATTTTTTTTCCATCCTCTCATTGAGATTGCTGCTGACTTTCTGAAATAAAACCCTTAATCCAGCTTTCACATTCTGTGTGATGGTGTGTTAGTACCATGGTACCACCAGTTCAGTTAGTGTGCTGTATGAAGCTGTGGACAGTTATGGATGCTTTCTTACCCAAAGTGTCCACAGTACACGGGACGTTCAGTCTGAACATCATCAGATCTTGATCAGTGGTTTCCTGGATGGATTCAGGCAGAGGCAGAGGATTTCATCTGGTGGGGAAAAAAATAAACAGCAAAAAGTTCAACAGAAGCTCATTTTATTATATGGTCACACTGGAAAACAAACACTTTTGCTGTGAATGGCCACACTCAGGCCTAACTGATAAATAAGAGCTTTGTTTTCGGTATCCACTTCATCCAGCGCTGTTTGTCATATCAATACTGTCTGTTTCACTGACTGAGAGAAATGATTGATGAATGATTCAAAGAATCAATGCGAATCGGTTCAGAAGGTTTGGGAAACATGCTGAAATGTTCTCAGTAGTGTTGCCATGTCCGCGGTTTTTACTTTAACACAGTTGCCACCGGTTGTTTTTATTTCCGCGGGTAAAAGCAACCGCAATAAAGTGACATTTAGCCACCTTTTACCAAAAGGAATCCCGCCAAACAACCTCCCGGGACGCCATTTGTACCAGTGGAACCCCCACGAAAAAGCGTTTGGGCTAGTTACTATTGAGAGGGTTTGTTGTGAAAACCTGGCAACCTAGTTTCTCATAGAGTTTCTCTGCTCATCCTGAGCCATTTCCACAAAGTTTTCTGACTTTTTTTTATTTTCTGATCCTAGTGGAAGGTTTTTACCAAGGTATTAAAGTTACAGTACAGTAGTAGCAGTGTAACTGTATTTGATGTCAATTCTGGTCTCTTTTGTCAGTGCAGGCTATGCCCCCAGAATCTTTTCGGATCTGCAGGAATCAAACCTTCAAAAGTATTTATTTGCATAATAAAGATGCACTCGAAAATACTGGTATTAAATACCAATGATCATCCACTTTAGGGTGATGAATATTTAGGGAAATAATTGTTTACGACGCTCCAGCGTCGAGCTGATCTGGTAATCAGGCTATGAAATACAATATTTATTCATTAGAGCGAACTTAATGAGGCCTCGCGGCGCTAATTATGAAAAGCAGCGTAGCGCTAAATGAGCGCGGGAGAGACGGGAGCGCGCGCTTTTCTTACCTGTTTCCCGCGCTGCGGGGTCAGCGGGCATCACGAGCTCTGCGCGTGATTATGTGTGATGATGGCCACACAAACACTGCAGCACTGCAGCACGGACTGGCAGAAGCAGGAGTGCTCGTGACTGCTGTTGTATTCGTGATTAATAATTATATGTGGAATATTTAGTTTTTATTACGAGCCCACGTTGTTCAGATGCGTGCTTCTGTTTGAGATCACAGCTCACACAATCTCCCGCGGTTAAACATTGATTGAAAGAGCAGGAGGAAGAGAAGGGGTGAATTTAGATTCTAGCTAGTTTATATGAGAATACAGAGTATAATAAGATTTACATTTCGCTTTAATATGGAAGTCACAGAAATGTAATGCACTAAACACATATTAGTATGCATCTTATGCTCCTTTACACTGACAGTTAACACATCATCCCTGCACACCGCCTTATATTCAAACAACACTGCCTCTTTAAAAGTACAAAGGTACCACTAAAAGTACAACTAAAAAGTACATGTTAATAATAATCATCATCATCATAAAAACTAATATTTAAAATAATAATTATGTGATTGCTTTCACTGATAAATGCAAAAATGTATTTGGAATTGCAAGCCTAATATTTGTACTTTCTACATATAGTGTGTTTGCAAATTGTCTGTATGGATGCATAAAAGTGTTTTTTTTTTTTTTTTTTTTTTTTTTTTTTTTTTTTAAATGATAAAACTATTCCATAATGCAATGAGCTCAACTTTCCATTTGCAGTGTCTTTTTGAACAAAAGTAATTAGTCAGTAATTAGTTTCACTTGATAATAATAATAATAATAATTATTATTGTTATTGTTGTTGGTGATGGTTTTTATTATTATTATTTGAAATTACAAGCAGCATGTATTCTGTAATATTAAGTGAATAGTTCGTTCTATTCTGGGTCAAGTAAATGAAGTTCAAAATCATGACTGATATTACTTCAGGTTTATTTGTCACACTGGAAATGGAAGGGCAGATGCATTGTGGGATATACTGTTCCATGAATGATGTGGGCTCTGTGGTATACTGCACATTATAGCCAATGCATTAAGTCATTTGACATGCATGCATATTATCTGCATGCACAGTGTGCATACTGGATACTGCAGTAAGAGTGAGAGCGCTGTGATCGAGCAGGTCACAGCTCTCTGGACTAGACTGCATGCTGATCTTCTGAGGTTTCTGGGATTGTGTGACAAGTCCCCAGCAGTGCTAGTCCAGCTCTGTGTGCTGACTCTAACAGCAGCTCATGTCAGAGACGTTATCAGAGAGAGAGACGCCCGACTGCAGTGGTTCCATCTCACAGGAAATTGCTAACTCACCCTAACAAAACAAAGCACAAGTGCACTCACAGTGCAGTCCTCAGAGCAAGCCAGATAACATGACATTATAAATAGTGCATCTCTCTCTCTCTCTCTCTCTCTCTGCTGTGACATTAAGGCAGTTTTAGAGACTTTGAAAAGCAATTTAAAAAAGTGCCTCACATCTTGTATAAAATCACAGAAGGATGCTAGTGATAATATACAGATTTAGAAATTAAATAAGCACAATCTAAAATGTTAAATAGAATTATACACGGAGCAATACTCAATCTTATAGTCCTAAAACATTTCTGACTACAGCTTATAGATGAACAGAAATGACTACAGAGAGCGAGCATCATGAGATGCAGTGCAGTGTTTCTCCTGGAGGGGGAGCTCTGATGCAGCACACCTTCTGAAGCCAGGCTTCACACCTGTCAGACTGAACTGTGTCACTGCATATAAGCCTCTTATTTGTGGTCTAAAATTGTTTCATCAACCAGGAGGGTTTTGGCCACCAAAGGGGAAATTATATTTTAGGTTAGACAGCTTGCTGGTCAATGAAAAGCCACACTGGTAAACCTTTAATGTAACATTTAATGTATCATTTAAGAATATCACTTTTTTTTTTTTTTGCAGGTACAGTAAAAGTTATGGTTATTTACATATTCTGTTGACTGGGAACAACCGTATTAAGCCTTTCTTTATTGTAAAATGAATTGGAGATTGTTTAGAAATTGTTATCTTAAATTTTCTTCACTTTGTCTTAAAAAGAAATGATATAATACATTTTCTAAATAAGAAATCAAAGTATTTTAATGCACTAAAATATGAATATTTTGTTTGCAAACATACTAAAGCATACTTATGAAGTGTCAGATGCTCAATTACATTAAATATCATCATCAGTTTCACAGTAATTCATCTTAGGAAATGATGCCGATTGTTTTTAATCAATCTGATGTGCTACTGGAGATCTATATGTCATACGCAAAATAAGCTTTTTAGATTCTCAATTAGGTTAAACGAGAGTAAAATAGTTTTGGAAGTAAAAACAAACTGCGAGGCTGAAAGATTCTTGCAGATGATGAGGAAAAGGTCTTGTGTTTGATGTGTGCATGGATGACGGAGACGGGACAGCAGTGTGTGGAGTTATTCAGGAGTGTGAGAGGGAGCGAGAGGGTTTTATTGAGCTCATCCGTTACTCTCTCAGCTGTGATGTGAGGCACTGCTAAGCTTCATTAGTTTTTACCTCATTAATCTGCTCTCTCATAATCTGTAACACACAATTCACCTCAATTCATTACACCACAGGCCCGCGCCAGAGCCCTCCATTCATATAGAAATATACCTGATTCATAGAAAAATATATATTTGATAAGGATTGATGGAAAACAAACAAGTAAATTTAATTAATTTAATTTGTATGCAGTTCAATTGTTATGAGTGTTTAATGATATTTTATAAACATTTAAATAATTTAAAATTAAAAATACTCTAAATTAAAATAAATAAATAATAATAATTAAAACTGTATCTAATAATGATATGAAGTTTTAGGCAATATTCTTATGCACTCTCAAAAATCTCATTAAATTAAAATAATATAAAGTACAGTTTTGTTATTTATACAGTATATTTATATATCCGACTGAAAATTGTGTTTATTTATTTTATTAAATATTAAATTTATTTTAGTAATTATTACATATTGATTAATTATTTTTTTATTCATCTTTTTGTATCACATACAGACAGAGTAATACACAAATAAATATTTTATCTTAAAATTTCACAAATGTTATTAATTTATTAATTTTCTTTAAAAAGTCTTTCCCCCCCTTTAATAATAAAATGATCTTGCCATACCCTGATTTTATTTCCAACTAAAATTGCATTAAACATAATGGTTCTTTTCATTCTTTTAGGGAAAGTATACTGCGTGGTTGTACATTAACAGAAATCATACTAGCATAGAGTTTCTGACATGAGGGATTATGAGTGTGTGCATCTGTAAGAAAGTAAATATATGTGTGTGTGTGTGTGTGTGTGTGTGTGTGTGTGTGTGTGTGTGTGTGTGTGCGCGTGTGTGTGTGTTACAGCAAGGAGGTGGTGTTCAAACCCCTGTGACACATTTAACAACACTAACTGTATTTAGCAGGCACATGAATCGCAATATTATTTCTCAAATATTATGAGTGGTCTTTTGAAGGTGTGAAATTTTTTTTTCTATTCTTACATGTGATTCAAACCCATTAAAACACTCATGCAGAGACATTAAAATGAAGGAATGAATGTTCGGCAATTAATCTAATGATTTCATTGTCCTTCAATATTCTCTGTTTGATTCAGTCTGAACTATTGAAATGAAGCTTATGTGCTCATTATATCAGCTTTCATTTAAGGATCATCTATCTATCTATCTATCTATCTAGTGTTATGCATGTTTGATATAATACTGTTTCTATTTGAATGTAACTAATTCTTCTGCTCTCAGGACAGGAGTTGGTTTCTGTAAAACAGGGAAAAGCGCAGCGTGTTGACTGAATTCTCCCCAAATCCCAGAAGTAATGCATTGTTTAAAAACCCCTAATATATCCCAGAGCTAAAATAATTTAAATAATACATTAAAAAATTGTCACAGGAAAAAAAAAATGTAATTGCAAAATATGAGATTACACCCTGGAGCTTGATTCTTTAACCAAACATGCTGTGGCTGGTTAGCTTCTGTCACAGAGGACCAGGCCGCCACGCACACATTAATTTCTCCTCTCTCAGAGGCAAGAAAACAATTAGGTGTCTGGAAACACATTTCACCATCAGCCACTTGACACAGTTTTGGACGTATCACAGGGGCAACTGTCTGCGGGAGGACGAGAGACGAAGTCATTACCGTCAGGTTTCTAGGAAAAGCTCACGATTTAAAAACATTTCAATTAGGGGTGATGCTAAACAGTCTAAAGCTGTGGATCGTGACCCAGGTCTGCGCTGACAGCAGGGGAAACAATGCAAATAAACCACATTATCATTCACTGTTAGGACAGCCAAATAATTGAACTTTAATTTTCGAAGGAAGGAGAAAATGCTTCCCGTGTATTTTACATTTGACATCAAAGAGCATTTGTCCATCCCAGACAATCTGTGATATTTTGGTACAAATTCATGTCACTTGTGAGACACTGTACGAATTAAACAAAACTATTAAAAAAAATAATTAAACAAATACAACACACACACACACACACAAAAAAGAGCAAAACTGCAATTGCGAGAGATGACATCACAATACAAGACCAACATTTATCATTGAAATTACAATAAAATTGACAATTGTGAGATAAAGTTACAAATCTTAGTTGGTTGTGTCTATTCTTCTGTATTTTCTAAATTGTAGAAAAATAAATAGTTTCAGATGCAAGATATGAAGTCACATTGTGATATACAATGCTGTAATTATGATTAACAAAATCACATTTGTGACAAAATTACAAATCTTTGTCACAATTTGTTTTTGTGACATAATTTATCTATTTTGATTAGTTGATTGATTTATTGAGGCAGAAACAGGCATCCATCACTATACAGTTCAGAAATTGTGAAATATAAATAATAAAAAGTCACATTGTGAGAGAAAATCACATTTTGATATATAAAGCCAAAATTGTGGGATATGAGGTCATTACAATATTGATGTTTATCATTGCAATTATGATACGTTTTGCAATTGCGAGATATAAAGAGGCAGAAACAGGCTTCCATTCCTACAATGAAAAAAAAAGAGAAAAGAATCAAATGCAAGATATGATTTCACATTGTGAGATATAAAGCTGCAGTTGAGGGACTTTAAGTGACTTTGCAAGATCAATATTTGTTGCTTGCAATCATGATAATTTTTGCAAATGTTAAAGTTTCAAATCATTCTTATGTTTTTTTATTTTTATACTGAACTAGAAATAGACTTCCATCCCTATGCAGTTCTTGGTAAATATATATATATATATATATATATATATATATATATATAAATCAATCTTTGATATTAAGGACATTTTTGTTTACTTAAAGAGAAGCACTTTTGGTCGTCACATGATGCCAATGTAAAATCTTTGTATTGAAGCAAAACCAGTGGTCTATGACTTCTGTTGTGTACTTTATAGATGTCAAGTGTGTGTGTGTGTGTGTGTGTTCTTATTCAGCAGCACCTTTCAAATCAAGATGAAGTGAGTAGAGTTGCTGTGTGTGTATTATTGGTCAAACAGAGCGCTATCACGTGTGTGTGGTGACAAGGGCAGTGCGTACAGATATTCTTTAATAGTGCCAGGCCTTACTGCCCCTGTCTGCCAATCACAGCGCTTTGAATTGCACAAAATGTGCTCCATTCCTTCAGTTAAATGATGTATCCAATTAAAAGCGTTCAAATTCATGATCTTCAGTCAAGGTTAAATGAAGGCACTCGCTGCTGTCACTGAGGGTGATTAAACGCTGCCTACATTAGCCACAGCCGGCACAAAAAATTATAATTCTAGTCTAAAGCTCGAATCTTTATTCATTATCAAACACACTCGCAGTATAAATGCGTCACACTTTTTCTCTAATCACCAAGTTCACTCTGAAACTGCCCACTGTTTCCACACTGCAAAGGATGTGATCTTTAAATTGTGCTACTTTACACAAACACACACATGCACACGCACATACACACACACACACAGACACACAGTGTAGAGGTTTAAAGGCCTCTCATGGAGAAGATAAGACAGGTTTGTCACACTTTTAGTCAAGCTCAGATCAAACTCCTGCACATCTGAAATAAAACCTTCATTAAGTGTTGTGGTAAACATGACCATGTGTGAGGTCTCACTCTTATTTCACTAGGGTAATTAAAACAATAATTTACTTCTTATGAATGTTGGGAAAAGTTAGTGGCTCAAACAGTTAATCATGGGGCTGGAAATGCCAAGGTCATGGGCTCGATACCAGAGGATGTGAACTGATCAAATGCTTGAATCAAATGAGAGTCTCTTTAGATAAGAGCATCTGCCAAATACATAAATATAAATGTAAGAAAATCAAGATTAATTTCAGGAAAAAAGAAAGAAAAATACCCGCAGTTTCAGAGTTATTTTTTATGAAAATGGACTCTGATGCAGTGGTACACGTTATAAAAAATAAATAAATAACAATAATAATAATAATGTTAATCACTGAAAGGTCTTTGAATGTCTCTGAATTTTTTGTTTTGTTTTAGCATTTTTTGTTTTTGCCTAATAAAGGCTAAATAATGCAGCCTTGCTAAAAAACTTTGTTAAAAAACAAGTACACCAGCATACTAATACTAATATTTAAAATCCAATGTTTTGGACACTAAATTGTGTGTTCTTTACAATAATACAAAATGTATTATATATAAAAATGTATATTATGTGCAGTTAGATACTTAAAAGTGCTTATTTTCTGAGCCACTTGAGTAGGACTTAAGTACATCATTATATCTATTTTCATAATTCTGTTGTATATGTTTAAATACGGCATTTGGCGTAAATGGTAAACTAAAATACATTCTAATGCAATTAAACTATAATAAATTAAACTATTATAATTTTAAATGTCATGTTTTTAAATATATGCGTAATTACACATTCTTGACGATGAAGTCGCTGTTTAGTTCATTTAAATGTAATATCGAATAACACACACCGGTTAAAATTACAGTACAATACTTTACTAAATGTACTTAAAATAATTGTACTTAAAAGCATGGCAAAATATTATTGAAATGATTTAAAGTGCACCTTGAATTAAAACATTTGATTTGACATTATTACAAAGTGCACTTTTTAAAGAAACATTTATATTATCAGACTACAGTTTTTTAAATACTGTTAAGATTTGAAGCACATAACAAGTGCACATCAAAACAATACTGACAGCTAGCGTTAATAACGTGACTGCAATAATGACAAATAAGATTTGAAATTAAAAATAACATTACAATAGGGAAACACATTTTCCACTTCACAATCAACTGCAAAAGCCCCAGAAACCCACAGGTGTTATGGTATGGGACGCCCACGTTTCACTATCATGATGGATCAAATCAAGTCCTGCTTTACATTTCAATTATTCCCTCTTGAAAACGTCACTTTATTATGGTGAATGCTATATTATGTCTGTGATTAGAGAGATCTCTGTTGATATTTGGGATGCAGTGAAATCCGTGTAAAGGTAAAGAATGTCTGAGAAGAGCCCTGTTCTCACTCCCCTTCTCTAGAAATAAAGACATGATTAGCTTCATTTCAGCAGCCCACACAAACCCCTCGAATCCAGCGAGTGAATTACCTGTCAGAGTCTGCGAGTTTCACAAAAGTACAAAACATTCAGTGGACTAGAAAATGACAAAAATGAGGCATAGCATGCTGCGATGTGCATTAATTTGCTGTGGTAAGATAGATTGTGGCGGGGTGTTAATCTGCATGCGTGTGGGGGGGTATGTTTCGTGTTGAGGGGTGATAAATGCAGCAGACTCCAGGAGGACGGCAGTGAATTATGACCTTATGATAAAACACAAATCAGCCAGTCCACACCACAACACTTGTCTGCAAACTTTAAAGGTTCACACTTTTAATAAGCCCTTGAAGACTATATTTGTGTCATCTACAATAACTGAATAAACAGATAAAGCAGTAACCACTGACACTTTAGAGAAAAAAAAAATGTTTAAAAGTGCACTTAATTGTATTGATCATGCAAAATCTTAAAAGTATTTTTTTTTAAACTTAACTTGCAGCTTATATAATGTTAATCAAACAAGCAATTTAATAAAGAGAGTGAAATTTTATGACTATGTTTTTCAGCACACTTAAGTACACTTCGTAATGATGTAAAAATGTAAGTTTTACTGTAAACTGCATTTTTAATCATTATGTTTGAATAACCTTTTGACATGTTTTAAAGAAGTACACTTATTTTGATGCGTCGACTAATATACTAAAGCACATGTAAAGCACTACATGTTTAGAAACTACATGTTAAGAAAAAACAACAGAATTATGAAATCACATTTAAAGATGCACTTAAGATAAAAAAACTCTCTAAACTATAATACATTTTCAATTAATTGTATAATCAATTAACATGCAATCAATTGTGCTAAAACATTTGATTTTTAGTTTTTAAATATTATTTTCTATATTATATTTTATTCTGATTTCAAGTGATCTTTTTATGAAAGCGTTTTATTTCTGTAGTAATTACAGTTTTATATACAGTATGCTTATCACAACAGATTTACAGACCCATGTGATTATTGAAATGTTATTGAAATACAAAAGGAAAAGTCAGAGGAATGTCCAAGCTGCTCTTAACGTGAATAGTGACTGAGGCTGTCAAGCTCCAAAATGACAAAACAATACCATGAAAGCATCATAAAGCAGCTCATATGCCTCCTGAAGCCATACAATACATTCGTATCAGAAAAATCCCAACATTTAAGTCATCTTTGCTGAAAATCTTTATTTGTGCTGTATCTCTCAAATCCCATTCGCACTTGTGTACACTCAAACTCATTAATATTTAACCATAAAGGTAGGGGATAACATTACAGTCAGTAAATTATTTAATTCCATAAAATTAAAACATATTTTTGAATTTGTATTTGGATGAACCTCTTCATTCTCATTCTTACTCTCACTGCTATAAGGCAGTGCACATCTCCAATCGGTTAGGCTTTGACTGTTTTACTGGCTGACAGAGTGTCTTTCCCACTCAAGGGTGCTATATTTATAAATAAGGTTTAGGATAACAGGAACACGCCACTGATGGCAGCTAAACAGCGAGTGTTTACCCAGAGAGCATCACCCAGAGGAGCCCAGCTCAGAGCTCAAGCAGCAGTGGGTCTCATTTAAACAAGCCTGAGACAGCCAGCAAATAAATACGGCCTGCAGCTCTCCTGCCCTTTAATGTATTCAATTAAACCAGTCCCTCTGGAGACAAGACACACACACGCACACACACACACACACACGCACGCATGCGGCTGTGGGGGAATATGATGAGGATCTGAATGCTCTCAATACACTCCATCTCATTGGAAATTTCTCTCAACAGGTTTCTCCTAATTAAACCTCCCCAAAGGTGATGCACCCTCACGCAGACGGGGAAATATCAAATTCAAACACATTCAGTGAAAGTTTGAGGAAATGGCGTGGAGCAGAATGATAGAAAGCTGTTTACAAAGACATTGTGGAGGTTTCATTCATCTGGTTGGAAGGCAGGCAGGTGAAGCGTATAAAAGAGCAGGTATACAATAGTCCCTGTGCATGAGGAAAAAAACATAATTACACAGCTGGATGTGACATTGCTTCAAATGTCACCGAACTACAACTTCGCTCGAGGATGGCATGAAAGATAAAAGACAAACGTGTAAACTTCACGCCAATGTTTCTGGCCCCCCTCTGTCAGTCTCTCGGAAAAGCGAATAAAATAATATAAATCTTACAGTCATAAGCGGCAGGTGAACTCAGACGGTAGATGGCTGGTGCAATTATGAGAAATGTGTCTGTGACAGAATTAATCTAGTGTCCCTTTGTACTTCCAGCTAATTTTCCATGCAGCTCCATTGTGTTTTAAAACCCCGCTGAATTTGTATCTATTAAAATGAATCTCTTATTACGGTGCCTACATGCCTCCTCTGCCCTCACATTTTTTTCCATAACAAATCAACTTAATCAAGCTCATTAACTGTCATTATTAGACATTTATTGTTATCTTTCCGTGAGCTCTCTTGACAGGCGGTCCCCTCCCACACACATCCCTGCAACACTGTGGCCTTGACACACACACACACACAGACGCAAAAACACTCTCGTCTTCTTTGTCTGGCTCTTAAACACACACATAGCCATTTTACCTTCAGGTAGCTACATGACACCATCTTTTCCAAGTGCTGCTTGAATTGAACATCATGTCATGCAAACAGACATACTGAAAATATCAATAAAATGATAAAAGAAAACTTTATTGTGAAATGCATGACTAAGAACTCCAATAAAAGGACAGTTCCTTTCCTACTGTTTGTTTCCCAGCATTCTTCAGAATATTTTTTTTGTGTTCAACAGAAAAGAGAAACTCATACATGTTAAGAAATAACACGAGGATGAATAAATGATAATTAAATGTTAAAAAAAAAAGTTTTGGGGCCAATTATTCCTTTAATGGTGTTCTTAGTCATGCATTTGGCAGATGTTTTTATCAAAAACAATGCTATAACTCAATCAATCAGCACTGGCATTGCTAGCACCATGCTCTACTGTTTAATACAAGAATACATTAGCCAAGGATCAATTCTGTTTCTAATGTTTCTTTTAAAACTCCTCAGATCTTTTAGTCTGGAAAGAGTTCGATGATTAATGTTTGTGTTCATATTGAGCGATCTCCGACTTGATTGCAAACTTTGGAAAATCTGAGTACAACGTGAGACATTGTTGAGCTCTATTCTGAGGATAGACAAGATTACATGAATGCATTTTACAGACACTTTTTTTAAAATCCCCCTTGTGAAAAAGAAGTGTGCTTTATTGTATCGAATGTGCACTTGTAGTGTACTTCAAATCTTTTAAAATACTTGCAGATACTTTATGAAATCAAAGTGTAAGTGTATTTAGACAGATTTCACTTTCATGACTATGTTCCTTAACAAACTTACGTACACTTTTAAAAGGTGCACTTAGTAATGTAATTTTATTTTAAAGTAAATTTTAAAGTAAATTTTACATGTTCATAACACTAACTTTGATTTGTTAAGCAACATACTAAAGCACATTTAAAATTCTTAAAGGGTTAGTTCACCCAAAAATGAAAATTAGTCCATGAATTACTCACCATCAAAGTCATCCTAGGTGTATATGACTTTCTTCTTTCAGATGAATCCAGTCGGATTTATATTAAAATTGGCCTTTAATCTTCCGAGCTGTTTAATGGCACTCAGTGGGAGTTGCAGTGCATCAGTCCGTAAGAAGTGAAATAAAGCGCATCCATCCATAATAAAAAGTGTCTCACATGGCTCTGGGGGTTGAACAAAGGCCTCCTGTAGCAAATCCATGTGTTTTTGTGAGAAAAATAACCATATTCAAAATTTAATAATCATATATATATGTATATATATATATAGATATATAGATATATATATATATATTGCAGACTTTGGTATCTTAGTAAATCAGAGAACAGTTCAAAACGTTGAGATCTCTATAAATAATAGAGCAGACATGAGATTACTTTTACTACCAGAAACATGAGGAGAGAATGCTTTAGAGAAAGTCTCGGCTGGTTTCATTGCTGTCTAGGATAAACATTCAATTGTGATTTTCTTTCTGGAAACTTCTTTCCTGGTTTTTAGCTAAAAATTCATATTCTTATAGCTGAGGATGCGATTGAGTGCCAGAGTTACAGAGAAGTTGGTGAAGTTAGTTTACTGTACACACATGTTTATGAAGGACTGTGAATTCTTCTTCCTGACGGATGACAGCTTCCTTCCTCTCTCTCTCTCTCCCACACACACTCATTCAGAGCCATGAACAGCCTGCTAATTAGAGTCATCTCCACTGTTGTGAGCTATTTAGTGACTGATTATTGTTGACACCACTAACATCTACCAAACCAAGATCTCAGAGTTACACAGAGTACATCTCAGTGTGTGAAAAAAATAATTTTATTGTGAATTAAAATCAAAATGCTGCATAAAGGTCCACCTTATATTTAAAGATTTTGAAGGAAAACAAAAGTTTGTTTAACTAAAGATCTCTGGTTTAGTTATGCTGCTTTATATTTGTTTTTAGAATCATTTGATGAATAGAATGTTGAAAAGAACAACCTTTTTTGGGAAAAAGGATATTTTGTAACAGTATACTGTACATGTCTTTACTGTTACTTTTGATCAATTTAATGTGTCACTGCTGAATAAAAGTATACCTTCAAAAAAAAAAAAAAAAAAAACTCACCAATCTAAGACAAAGTAATTGTATTATAAATGTGAGATAGCATCCCAATCTCAACTGTTTCTCCAATACAACAATGAGAGTAAATGCTAAAAACAATTAGGGGTAAATTAAGCATATTTAGATGCTAATCAATCCAGGCTCATTGGAACCAACGCAACATTTCTGTAAAAAAAAAAAAAAAAAAAAAAGTTACATTGATATCACACTGCTTATTCAAGTTTTGTGGCACTTTGAAATGTGATGGTACAAGCATACACAGATGAACATGAATGTAACAACTCTTTATTACAAGTTGTTGGTTGTTGTGTGTATTGCGGTAGTTCAGACATGAAATGTCCATTAAATTAAGTTTTTTTTTACGTGAATTGTTTCATGGGATTCATACTTGAGCACTTTGCATTGCAAGTGCAAAGCAGTACCAGGTGAGCTACTGAGCAAGTTTACAACATCAGAAAAGCAACACATAGCTGATTATGTGAAGAAAACATCAAAATGTATTCGTTTACAAATCATCTTAAATGTGTTTTGAGGTCTTAACATAGTACTGTGCAAAGAAATACTGTTTGTTTTACTTCCACTAGTGTTCATTTCAGCTGGAAACTGAAGAGAACTGTATGCATTCAGGTACATTTCTGGAGTTTTGCAGAAAGGCACAGTTTCCCTTCTGATTATGTTGCAACAAATCAAAAGTTAGAAGCAATTCCTTCTTTTATAGAAAAGCAGAGCGTTAAATTTAACTTTCCACCAAATGATAACCAAGTATGATAGAGACTGTTAAATAAGCAGTTCCCTTAAAACCTGAAATGAACAGGTTTTCATTTTTTTAAACAGGCTTAATTGCAACGCATTAAGCAGTTTCTTGAAAAGTGTGCATAATTGCATTACAGTCTGGAAGGCAGAGATATGCAGAAGATAGTCTTTGCAGTTAAAAAAAAAAAAGAGAAAGAAACCGTATGGATAGAGGTTGAGAAATATGCAAATGAGAAGATATTTGTTCATCGTTAATGAGCCACACAAGCAAAATCAGAACGACAGAGTTTCAAACGCACAGCAACAGACATGTTTAACCTCTGCACATCTTACACATCCGCGACCACCATTAATCTGTCCGTGCATCATTAAATTTACACGTTCAGTCACGCAGGACGTTTGTGTGTCTTTGAACCGTTTGTCACTCTGTATACTGATTTTAAATGCCAAAGTAAATGCAATGGATAAATGACATGTGACTCCCCAGAAAATGTGCTGATAAAGCAAACTTAACAAACAACAGTTTGAGAGTTTGATATTTATGTTCTTAAATATAATCCAGCATATCCCAAGTCTCTCCGACACAGTTTAGAGAGACAAACTTTCCGGTAAAC
Organism: Carassius auratus; assembly: GCF_003368295.1. Taxonomy (NCBI): domain Eukaryota; kingdom Metazoa; phylum Chordata; class Actinopteri; order Cypriniformes; family Cyprinidae; genus Carassius; species Carassius auratus. The sequence goes on from NC_039276.1 coordinate 22,205,212, forward strand.
ACGGCGTCTGATTATATCCCAGCGGTTCTCTCACCTACAATCAGGAGAAAAATATACCGGCAGGAAAAAACGATACAGAAATTGTAGGATTTTTGTCAAAAAGTCTATTTACAAATCAGTTCCATAGAGAGTGTGTACGAGAACCCCAGCCATTTCCTTCCCAGCAAGACTCGCTACATTACACGAGCTCATTTTCATCTCTCCATTTCAGACTTTAATCAGACTTTAACTGCCGCAATATGAAAGTGTCTTAAACAAAGGGCTCTGCTCTCTACAATAACACTTAAAAAGGCCCTTTGTGTGGCTTTTTCCCCCTGCGAACAATAGCAAATTATATCGGGGTAAGAAATCTTTTATAATGAATCACACATTTGCTGATTGCAAATAATTGCGTTAGGCGTGCGATATTGGCGGGGTCGTAGAGGTGACTGTGCTTGGAGTAATGTGAGGATTTGATCTCTGGCCCTCGCTGATGAGGTCTATTCACAGCGGCGCTGACCTGCCACTTCACTATGATGAGGAGAGTGTTGGGTAAAGTTTGGAGCGAGGTGCGATTAGAACAGAAGCCCCTCTCAACCCGTCGCCCCCGCGCTCTACCTGCTCGTGTTTCTCTCTGACCTCGCAGTGAAACTGAGTCTGCCGCTGAGAACGCACACGGGACAAAGCGGCGCTCAATTGCCTGTTCAAACAAACGTGGCACAGGTTAACCAGCGATACAGTGATAGACAATACAAAAGCTGCTAAATGTGACTTCGTTAAGAAAACAGCGTTTTTCCGAAAACCGATTTGCATTAAAAAAGGCCCGTGTGGCCTACTTGAGCATGTGCTACTGATGAGTACTAAATACTCGTAAAAAAAAAAAAAGCAGTGCAATTTTGTAAACAAGTATTTTACAAAACAAGTGCATGCTTTTAAGAGTCCCTACTATGGAAATAATATACTTTAAAAGAATATAATATACTTCAGTGCAAGTAACTGAAAGTAATGTTTTCTGACTAAACTGCTTGCGTTATTTGCAATTAAATTAATGCTATGGTTTAAACGTATGTTAAATGAAGTTAGCTGAACTTCAGAAAGCTAGTAGTAGTGCTTTATACAAGTATCGTTTAGTAGGTCATGCTTTTAAATATATTTGTAATTACGCATTTCGTCCCCTTGGAATTATAAGGTTCTATCTGACATTTTAGTCAAAATTGAGTTATTCACATATTCTTATTCTGTGACAATCTATTTACATTATGTGATTTTTTATTTTAAGTTGTGTACATTTTGGGATTTTTTTTATTGAAAAAACAAAAAGGTTCTATCTACAGAAGTCTATGGAACACAAAAACTTTAAAGCTTAATATCTCAAAACTACTCAGTATGCAGATAGAACCTTATAATTCCAAGGGGACGATTTGTAAGTTGCATTTTAGTATTAACTTTTTTTACATATGGACTTTCAGTGTTATATTGAATAACAAGTTCTTTACATGTGCTTTAGTATTTCAGTCAACACATAAAATAAGTGTACTTTTTTTTTAAATGACAATGTCATTACTTTTAAAACATAATTGAAAATATATTTTAAAGTAAAACAATTAATTTGGCAATATTACAAAGTAATTTTAAATTTTCCGAAGTTATGTCTCTGAAGAATTCAAGTCCTTATGTAGTCTGAAAACTTGAAGTCGTTATTCATTGAAACTCGACTTACAAAAGCTTACAAATGTCTTTGCAAAGCAGACATTCAAATCAGAATGCCTTGGGCATTCAACGTCGTCAACAACAAATCTGCACATTTTGAGATGGCAAATACTGAGTATGACAGAACTTGAGATTTGAGTGCTTTGGTTAAAGAGAAGGAAAAACGACTGAAATGTTATTGTGTTCCTCATGCAAAGCTGTTGTGTACGAGAAGAATGGACAACTTTTATGATACTTATATGGTGCTTTTGTCATTTTTCTTGCATGGAAAAGAATTGCTCCTTTAAGCAGTTTTTATTTATTTATTATTATTATTCTTTCCAGAGACATTTTAATAGTTCAGCCTCTGCATAACCTGGTCAGTTATATATTATCCTTATCTGCAATTGTGAATCGTACTAAACCAGCAGCATTAAACACATTCTACTATGTACCGCCTCACCTCCCAAAAAAGAAACAAAATAAATCAATACAATAAATCATCACATTACGACATGCTCCTTTTGGATTTGGATTGTTTTGTAAAACAAAACACTATTCAGATGCATTGTACTGCATGATTGCCATTTACACTCGCGGTAAACCTGAAGCTCTGATACCTGGCGAACAAATGTGTGCGAATGAGCCCTGAAAAACTGTGAATTAACTCTCCCCTCGTTTCCATGTGCCATTGTTTCCTCATGCCACAAAATTTAGCGCAATATGACAAACACTGTGTGTCAGTGACTGCTTGACCCTGTCATTTGGCAACCCTCAGATATGAAGTTTTAGGCTGGCAACAGATGAACGCGGCTTATTTACAGCGCTCCCAACATAATAAATACAAACAAACATAATCGAGTCATTGAGCACATTGTTCTTCGTCTGAAAGGAACTATCCCGGGAAATCCTCAAAGGGACAAAACATCAAATTTGAAATGAATTCCTCTTTAATTACTTCAGGGTATCCTGATATTCTCTCATGCAATGTGCCATAAATGTTGTGGTACAACCACACGATTTTTTTAAAGAAAGAAAAAACAACAACAGGGAGGATCAGTCCGCCACACACACACACACACACACACACACTGTGTGAGCCTGCATGCTACAGTTAAAGATACCACGAGTTATTTACTAGAAATAGACAGCAAAAACATTAAAATAATAATAATAAAAATCAATGCATGTTATTTACAATAAAATGAAAATGTGTTATAGTTTAAATGTATATTAAATGCAATGAGTTATATTTACGAGTGTTATAAGACCCATGTAAGTAGGCTGCTAAGTATCTTTAACATGTAATTTCATAATTACTTCTGTTATCTCTGAAATATGGTTAAAGTGGACTGTCCAATATGTTGAAAAGCATTTATAGTAAATTAAAATATATTTTAATGTAATTTCTATCGAAATTGCATGTAATGTATTTAGATATATTTGTAGTGACACATTTGTGAGGAAGAAATTGCAAATTACATTTAAAATATATTAACTTTATATGCAATATTCAATTACAAGCAAATGCTTTACACATGCTTTCTTTAGTATGTTAGTCAGCACATCAACATAAGTGTACTTCTTTAAATCATGACAACAAACTAAAACATAATGATTTAAAATGTGCTTTAGGGTGTAATTGCACATTTGACATCATTACAAATTGTACTTAACTACTTTACAGACCAGCCATGAAAGTGTCTTTCTTTAAGTACACTTAAGTGGCCATTTAGTTCATTTTTCCACAGTTTCACAGACAATGCTTAAGCCTAGTCCTAGACTAAAATGTAAATCTGAGCTGTTTCAACTGAAAGAAACTTGCACTGACTGATCTTAAAACATGTCAGTGCCTTTGTTCTGTCTTAAGATGCACACCAGTAATGTTTTTTTTAGTAAGGCATATTTATAAAACAATTACTTAAATGTCCTAATTTAACCAATGTTCTAATCCTGGTTTAGGCCAAACCATGTCTATGAAACCAGGACTATGTTATCTGCAAAATTTACTGTAAAAAAAAATAAAAATAAAATAATGTCTGCCACGAGAAGCTGTGCATTAATGACTTTTAATGATAGTTAAGAAGGTTCACCTTAACTGTAATGAATAAATGAATAAGACAATCCATCAACAATGTCAATAGTCTTAGCATGTGTGGAATCTCACCTCGTTTCCAGAGCACGCCATCATTATCCATAATCTGAATCTATGGTTAGGAAACTATTAGCTATCAGGATCTCCACGACCTTTGACCTCACTGTCATTGAAACTGGCCCGATGAAGAAAAATCAAAAAGTAATTTTGACTGGATCAAATAGGTGTACAGCGTAAAATGACTTATTGGGCATTGATTTTAATAATATGTTGGGAAATTTATCTCAGAGATCAATTGTCTACCACAAAGAAACTGGCAAATTCATTCAAATAAACCTGGAGAAAGACAGAAAATCCATTGTTTAAGCTCTACTTAATAAGTCTGTTTATAAGTCTATATATGTGTATATAATATACAATATATCAATGTTTTCACATGCCAGTACAGCTCCTTGTATCTTGAATTAGAGAAAGAAAGACCAAAAAAGGGAATGATTTAGAGCAAAGGATCATAGCCTTAACACACAACCTTTCTCCATCAAGAAAATAAAAATATTTCAGTCTAAATCAGTTTGGATTCACAGTCTATTTCCACTTCTCTTCGAATGATTTCCATGTTTTCTGTGAGCACCCAGTGCACCGCAGTCTCAATGACTCCATCAGTCTGAACAGTCCCATCTAAAAGGACCCCGCTCCCGAGGCCTTTCCCCTTGCAAATGAGTGACAGCAGAGAGGGCTAAATCACTGAGCACACACTCATGAGCGGGGAAAAAAAACAATAGCAACAAGCGTAATCTTCAAGTGACCAAGCGATCATCAGCTTGAAATGCAATTTCATGCATTATAACTCCCTTCTCTTCAAATGGTTTTCTGAGCAAAAAGGCCCCTGACATGTGATTACCAGTCAACGCAACAATCCTCTCTCCTCCCTGTCGGTCGTATTTCCCCACGCGGCCGGGTCCTGCAGGTTCCCCCTTGGCCCTGTCACCACAGACATGACGGAGGGGACGACAGGCACCCAGGAGCTAAATCCGGGCTGGCGGGTGATGTTCTTTGATTTTTAACCATTACAGAGTTTTCATAGAGCTGCAGTCAATTTATTTTATTTATTCTAATGAGCAGCATTAGTGGTAACGTGCTCGGGCTCATCGGGTCGTTAATCACACTCTGCAGACACTCGCAAATCAACTTCTAACAGCAAGCACTGAATCAAGCTCAATGGAGCATGCACTCCTTCACAATTTATGATCTTTCAAATTGCATCTTTTCAACCATTAAATTGCAAGATACCATAAATTTTTATCTCCTCTACTTTAGTCCCGGCATTCATTCTGTCCTGTGAACAGCAGAACAGTAGTAAATTCAGGGTAGTTAGAAAGAATTTAAGCTCTGTCTCCTGAAAGGAAATCCAAGTGAAGGGCGAAGGCTGTTAATTTGCCATTGAGGACAAATACCAGGAGTGATAAAGTTTAAGAGCTCAACAGGGAGCTAAATTTAGTCTGGGTAGGCAGCGGTTCTTGACAACCATGGGTCCACTTCCTGTCTGTGATATTTCAGGTCCTGTTAGATGCCATCTGTGAGATTTGACACAACATTCTGACGTAAGACTCAGACATAACAGAAATGTCTACTTCACAAGAGTGGGCCATGCTCAAATCCTTGAATGCAAGGGACTTTTCAGGACATATGATAAGCTTTATACTGATAGGGTCATGGACAACAGAGAAAAACAATAAAATGCGATCATATAAATTCTGCCAGAAATTTGTCAGCCAATCATGAGAGTGTAAATGCCTCTAGAACCCCAGGAAAATGATGTCTTGACAGTACTGATTGAAAAAAGTCAATCCAAGTCTATTTTAGGCTTAGAAGTACCCTACTGAGCCCCTCACATCTATTAAATGGCCCTAAAAGGCAAAACACAATAAATGCTTCAAAACTGAAGGCATAGATAAACAGAAGTAAATGAGGAACTAAGCAAGGGACAGGTGAGCATAATCAATGAACCAGTAACTATGACAAACAAACTGAAATTGAGACAACCCAAGGAGTCTAAAATAATTAACAACATAAATGTCCACATAACAGAACATAAACGTGACAAGTTTTTATTACAAAAAATAAATAAAAATCATATACTTAATTGCAAACCGCATGTCATATTTTCCAACACTTAATTGCATGTTGTAGCACAGTGTTGCTTGATAAACGAAGAATGACAAAGACAAAATAAATAAAATAAAATTAGCATAAACATCAGTATGGCATACATACACAGGGTGGAAACATTTGTTGATGGAGAGAATCGTAATGCCCAAGTTGGACAAGTAGTGAAAACTGCATTGACACACTATTTTCCCTCTTTGATACCGTAAAGCTGCTTTTAGACAACCTTTATGATTAAAAGCACAATATAAATAAAGGCATTTGTGTAATTTACATAGAAACGATCATGCTGATCCACGTCAACACCATTGTGTTATTGGTACTTAAAATACACAAAGAACAGCAGGGAAAATCCTAGCTTAATAATATTTAACACACTTTAAACTTTAAGACAAAATAACAAAAACACCTCTGTCTTATTTTGTTGTTGACATTTAACTAAACTTGACTGAAGACATTTTGTTGACACCGTTTGATGTCTAAAATATGGGCCTAAACCAGCCCGGAAACTCTGATAATGAGGGGACAAAGGAATTTAGTTGATTAAATGAAGATGATAATATCTAAGTAAGTTAAGATTCCTATGAATTATTTATATTAAAACAAAATCTGAATGAATTGTAATCTACTGCTTTTCTCTTGCATGAACCAAAGCAGCCAAGAAGCTGCTTCTCAGCTCATAAACTTCGGCTAACTACCTTCTAACTCTTGAGACTCACATTCTAGATGATGGCGTTCGAGAGGCCATTGAATGTAACCTGACGAAGGTGGAAAACAAGCTACTTACCCGCAGTATACTGTTCTGAGGAATTGGCATAATTGTTTCAGATTACATCTCCTGTGGCAGAGAGCAGTAAGGAACACACTTGTCAAACAATATGGTCAGATTAGCTGTTTCTGATTGGGTGCGTGTTGAAGCGATCTCCCTCATTACACACCTAAGAAAAGAAACAAAAGATTGCTTTAAAGTGACTTAATTATCCACATAAAGAACAGAGTGACAAAGCCAGTAGCTGGTCTCCAAGTGAAGGGTTAACCCTTTCACTCCATGCAAAACTCTTTAGACCACTTCACGGCACAGGAATCAAGCCAAGCGACTGCAGGGAGCCAAGCATAAGATAAAACCGTACGCAGCTGACTGCTAAAAAAAGTGGTAGTCTATAATGTGTGAGAGCAGAAACTGTGCAGTTAGAGAACATTTACACAGACTTCTCTGTTAAAATGCACATACTACAGGTAAGAAGTCTTGACTATAGGAGTCGTGGTGACTATACAATTCAGAGGTTAATCTCGCAATTCAGACTTTTTTCTCCCAATTGTGTGATAGAAAATCATAATCCTGACTTTTGTTCTTTGCAATTAAAAATTTATGTCACAATTCTGACTTTTGCTTCTTGAAATTATGACTTTTTGTCACAGAGTTGTGTGATATGCACTAGCAATTCTGACTTTTTCTTGTAATTCTGACTTTTATTGCAATCATGCCTTCTTTTCTCAGGTTTATGTGATATAAACTCACAATTCTGACTTTTTCTTGCAATTCTGGCTTTTTCTTGAAAATCAGATTTTTTTCTTGCAATTCTGACTTTAGTTTGTGAATATTTATGTGATATAGACTCACAATGCTGACTTTTTCTAGCAATTCTGAATTCTTGTCCCAGAATTGTGTGATATGAACTAGCATTCTGCCTTTTTCTTGCATTTGTTTAATCTTTTCTCAGAATAGCATGATACAAACTCGCAAATCAGAATTTTTCTGGCAAATCAACTTTTTCTTGCAGTTACAAATGTGTTTTACAATTCTGCCTTTTTCTTGCCATTGTGACTTCTTGTCTCAGAATGGTGATATAAACTCCCAGATCTGACTTTTTCTCGCAATTCTTACTTCTATATCTATATTCTACTTTCTATATCTCAATTCTGACATTTCTTTCATTTCTAACTTTTTTCTCAGAATTTTGTTATATAAACTTGCAATTCTGACATTTTTCTTGCATTTCTGCCTTTTTGCAATTATAAGTTTATTTCTATGTGTTTTTAATTTTTTTCTTGCTATTGTGATTTATTTTCTCAGAATTGTGTGATATAAACTTTCAATTCTGACTTTTTCTTACAATTACAAGTCTGTATCTCTTAATTCTGACCTTTTTCTTGCAATTGTAACTTATTTTCTTTTAGCCAGCAAAATTGCATTTCAGTCTGTTCGGAGACAGACAAGGACTATTTTAACATGAAATGCAAAGCAATCATATGATAGCATCACTGTAAATGAATATCTACTTCATATTAACTTGTTAACTTTCCCCAGATGTCTATGAAGTACAATTCACAGAAGAGCACAAGTGCTGCAGGCAATGTTACTACTGCAGGAAACACACAGCCACAAAGTGTCTCCAATAAAATGGCAACTTAGTAAATCATGACTGAAATTGGAAGAAAAGGAAAGAGTACCAAGACATGGGCAATTGTGCGTCAATGACTTTAAAATTCAAGACTTTTTTTCCTGCATACATAATCAAAACTTTCTCATCAAACAATCTTAATTCTCCTATAATGCACAAAAACTTAAGAAAAAATGAAAGGAAAATAACACTGAGTTTTTAGTGGAATGTTAAGCAACTAACCCTAAACCAAACCAAATTGTACATGTAGATAATTAATATTACTCAGTACTTATTTGTGCAATTAAACTGTAAAAACATCTCCTTAAAATAAAGTGTGACCAATTCACGTTAATCAGTAAAAAATAAAAAATAAGAAAGACTATCCAAGAAACTCAAAGTGTGATTGTGGATTTCTAATGATTTTTGGATACAAAATAAATAAAAATGTATTTGTTTTAACTATCAAAGCAACTCAAAGTGTGGCTGTGAATATATTTCTTATAATATTTTACAATATTTTTTTATCTATTCATAAAATATTATTTATTTATTTATTAAATTGCCTTATCTTAATTTCTTATATTTCTTATAATATTTTACAATATTTTTTTTATCTATTCATAAAATATTATTTATTTATTAAATTGCCTTATCTAAAAAGAAGTTCTGAAAACATCCCCACTGGCATTATAATTTTATATCATATTTATGAAAAGTATCAGAAGCATTTGAATATTGTAAGCAACACTTAAGGAGCATGATCCATACAACAGTGTAGTGTAAACAGTCCTCTGGGAGGGCACTAAAATCAGCCATATCCTATACATAAATATATGAACTGCTACACTTGTGTGTGTCTGTGTGTGTGTGTGTGTATGTGTGGACATATGGTCACCATGCAGTGTTTTCCCAATGAGGGATGGTGAAATTTGCATGGCAAATTGTAAGTGGCAAAACAAATAATAACAAAAGGCATAAAATCTCACAAACACTGAATTGATCAAACAATTACAAACCATCTGGCTTGTTAAACCCAATCTGCTGGCCAAATCCTCACACCAGCTCAATCTGCAGTTACTGACGCAAGACATCTCTGCATCTGGGGAACAACTACAAACAGGTGAGTCTGGATGTGAATGGCCTGTGCCTACACACACACACACACACACACACACACGGGTTGGAAAAAAACAGATACTCACGAAAACTCTAAGAAAGAACAGACACATACTAAAGATTTTTGTACATTGGAAATATGTGGACAAAGGTCAGTTTAATTATTTGTTAGGAAATACAGTGGATTTACACTCATTAATGGTGTTTAGCTTTGTGTAAATAATAATATCTAATGCATTAGACCACAGCATACTGTGGTGATTCAGATCTGAAGTACATACTGCTTGTCCAGTTCTAAGCTAATCAGTCTAATCATGACAACTTTAATTATACATGTTTACCACATGTGAAATGAATAAAAATTTGCAGCTACAGATGAAAGCAATGCCCTGATGGTTCAGTAAAGCTTACTTCGGTTTTAACCATCACAGAGAGCAATGGAAATACACATTATTTCATAATTTCAAATACAGTTTCTCTAGTGTACTGCATGCTGGCCCATATACCTCATCCTCTTTAAACGAAACGGCATACTATTTAAAAACTTTTTTGCAAGTGAACCGCATGCAGCATTAAAGGCTTCAAACTTGGCACATGATCCTTTGGCACACTACTTTGTTCAGTTTAGTGGTGTCTTGCTAACATCATCAAATAATTGGATATTTTAATCAAATTTTTACGTTTTAACTTTTCACAGTTAATAACAATAATTAAATAATAGAAGTGAAATCATGCTTTTTTTGAGTGCATTGCATCGCGGGATAAAATATTTGGGCAAATGTAGTAAGTCATGGAAGTATTTCACACATTCCTTTGTGAAAAAGAAGTGCACTTTATTTATAGTAGTGTACTATAGTTGTATATAATATAATATAATATAATATAATATAATATAATATAATATAATATAATATAATATAATATAATATAATAACAGCTGAATCATTCACAGCTTTATAAGTAATTAGCAAGATTTTAATATACATACAATGTTTAAAAGGGAGCCAGTGCAGTGTTGACAGAACTGGTATGATATCGTCATACTTCCTGATTCTAGTAAAAAAAACTCTAGCTGCTGCCTTTCGGGCCAGGAGTTAGTTTATTAAGCACACAGAGTCCTAGTACTGAGCCTTGAGGTACTCCATTTTGTATGATACCTATTCATTCACTACAATCAAATTAATGATGGTCAGATAAGTAGGTTTGAACTATCCCAATGCGATTCCACTAATGCCAACATAATTTTCTAGTCTATTCAAAAGAATGTTGTGGTTGATAGTGTCAAATGCAGCGCAAAAATCAAGTAGCACTAAAAGTGAAATACAACCATGATCAGATGATAAGAGCAGGCCATTTGTAACTCTGATGAGAGCATTCTCTAATAAAGAACATTGTGAGTTGTGAGACTACCTTTTCTAGTATATTTGACAGAAAAGGGAGATTTGAGATCAGTCTGTAATTAACTAATTCTCCAGGATCAAGTTGTGTTTTGAGAGGCTTAATAACATCCAGTTAGAAGGTTTTGGGGACATATCTTAATGACAAGAAGAGGATCTATGACTTGTGGAAGTATTTCTTCTAGTATCTAAACATAAACGTGAAATATAGTCAATTATGGTGACCCATACTCAGAATTCGTGCTCTGCATTTAACCCATCCAAAGTGCACACACACACACACTCCATGAACACACACCTGGAGCAGTGGGCAGCCATTTATGCTGCAGTACCCAGGGAGCAGTTGGGGGTTTGGTGCCTTGCTCAAAGGGTGTCGGCCCAAGACTCAAACCCACAACCTTAGGGTTAGGAGTCAAACTCTCTAACCATTAAGCCACAACTTCCTCATAAATGTTGTTGGTTTAGATGATTTAACAAGCTAATATAGATCAGCAGCCACATCGCCCTGCAGCCCAAGACTGGTTGTCCACTGAAGCTAAGCAAAGTTAAGCCTGGTCAGTAGCTGGATGAGATAAATCCTGGGAAACTGCTGGAAGAGGTGCTAGTGAGGCCAGCAGGGGGTGCTCACCCTGCAGTCTGTGTGGGTCCTAATGCCCCATTGTAGTGATGGGGACACTATACTGTCAACAAGCATCGTTCTTTGGTTGAGATGTTAAACCGAGGTCCTGACTCTCTGTGGCCATTAAAAATCCCAGGATGTCCTTCAAAAAAAGAGTATGGATGAAACCCCGGCATCCAGGCCAAATTCACCCACCATTGCCTCCTAATCATCCCCATATCTGCTGACTGGCCTCAGCATTCTGTCTTCTCTCCACCAGTAAGGTGGTGTGTGGTGGGCGTTCTGCGCATTATGGCTATCGTCACATTATCCATTGCTGCACACTGGTGGTGGATGAGGAGATCCCCTCATATTGCTTTGAGTGTCTAGAAAAGCGCTATGTAAGTGCAACAAATTATTACTATTATTATTATAATTCTAATATAATTATTTCTGTCTGATAGCACAGAATGAATGGAATTGTTCTTCTGGGAATCTATAGTTCACTATTTGATGCAATACTCTAGCTGACAGCTGCATGGTTAAAATTTTATCTCTAATAATATCAATCTTGGAAGAAAAGATTACTGTTCATAAAGTCATTACTGCTGTGCTGTTGGAAATTGTCTGCACTTGTGGATGCCTTATTTTTGTTAATTTAGCCACTGTATTGAATAAATTCACGGGATTGTGTTTGTTTTCTTCTAAAAGAGATTAAATGTAAGCAGAACTTGCAGTTTGTAAGGCTTTTCTGTATGTAGAAGTACTTTCCCTCCATGCAATATGAAATACCTCTAGTTTTGTTTACTTCGAGCTGCACTACATTTTCTGGGCTGTCAATAGTTTCTGTTACACCATCAAGTTTTCATAATCTATTTGATATACTGTGGAATTGCGACAAATTGGGAAGATGATTTACAAGTGGGGAAGTTGTGGCCTAGTGGTTAAAGGGTTTGAATCTCGGACTGACAATACCACAATTTAGGTTCCCTTGAGCAAGCCACCGAACCCTCAACTGCTCCCCAGGCGCAGCAGCATAAATGGCTACACACAGCTCCGGGTGTGTGTGTGTACACTTTAGATGGGTTAAATGCAGAGCATGAATTCTGTGTATGGGTCACCATACTTGGCTGAATGTCACATCACTTTTTCAAAAAGCAATCTTTTGTTGCAGGAGTGATGGATCTACCATATTTGTAACAGGGAGTTTAATTTGCAGCTTAAGCTATATGACGTAAAGTATGAATCCGACAATGTTCCTCTGGATAAAGTTATTTGAATCACAATTACTTCAAACAAATTATACTTGAAATCACAGCTCTGAGAAATACTGAAAATATTACTATAAATTGTAGCAACACCTCTTCCTTTACCTCTTGGACGCAGCTCATGTTTTAATAGTAACCTTGGGGAGTAGACTCTTCTTCAATATGTTAATGGAAAAAGGGATACAAGGACAAAGACAAAGGCCACATAATGACTGACAACTTCAGACAGATGATGGCAAAATGACACCTGGAATGCCTATAAAGATCCTTCAGTTATTTTTGTATTAATAAAAGGACAGAGGGTGAGGAAGACAGAAGAGTATGAGAACAAAATTGCAGCACCCACATTTAAGTGTTAAACCAACAGTGATCCGAATAGCAAGTGAGTGTGTGTGTGTGGTGGGGTGAAGCTGTAGTGTTGTAATAGGTGGTGTAATTGTATGATGACAGTGTGTCTGTGTGCTCGCTGCTCTCCTGGGTATTGTGATCATATTTGACAGGTGATGCCGCTCCTCTGGGAAACAGCTTCATCTTTGAGCTGTGCTTATTTTTCCATATAAACAGACACACAGGCTCTGTCGCCAACTGAGCAATGTATTCTCAGATGTACACAAAGAAGATTTCAAGCAGTGTGAGCTTTTCGAACATCAGCAGAACTGCACAAGAGAGACACTAATGCAAACATGCTGTCAGAGGGGGACGCCGCATGCACAAAATGCATCTTTCACAATGTCTTTATCTCAGTGTACATAATTTCTCCAAAGTACTATTCATTTCTTTCTACGAAAAACCTTTAATGAGGAAAAATTACTGAGTACACCTACACAAGGGTGTAATTAGCCATTTTGCCTCTGACCTTCAACTTCATAACATTTAACCCCAAACATTTAGCATAACAGGGTTTAATGGCTGTTGAAAAAAAAACTGTTTTGAAAGAGAAATGTCATTTTTTTTATTATAAGCACATTGAGTGTTACTGGTTGATTATATAGCATGATGCACTTTTTTCTGCATCTATTAATTCATTATAAAAATAGAAACATTAAAAATGAAATTCATACACACAGTACAATAACTTGAATAGACCTCTTTTATAATGAGCATTTCTGAATATATATATATATATATATATATATATATATATATATATATATATATATATATATATATATATATATATATAAATATTTTTTGGAGGGCATAATGTCAGATATATCAGAGCGATACAACAAAAGCAAAAAGCCCATATAAAAAAATTATAATAATTAATATTTCTTGGGGGAAAACTTTTCAAAACTTTTATCCACCAAATCTAAGTCATGTGAAGCAAAACTAACAAAAACAAACAAACAAACAAACAATAATCTCATATCAAAAATGTAATCATATTTATGAATGAATCATGATTCCACAAAAATATTAAACAACACAACTGGTCCAACATTCTGCATATTAGAATGATTTCTGAAGGATCATGTGACACTGAAGACTGGAAAAATGATGCTGATTGCTGCTTTGATCACAGGACCCCTCTGCAGTCTATATATACAAACGACAGTATGGCAGAGTCATAAAACATGTTGTGTGCCTCAATACCTGCAGCACGACATCCACTCCCATATCTGTGTATTACCACAGAAAGACTTTAAATGCTTTCTGCGCTCACGCGACAGGACACAATGCTACAAAACGAGAGTGAGGCCCAAATCTGATCGGATCTATTGAGAGCCGTTACTGAGAAGTGTCTGAGGAGGTGCTAATGCATATTTATGGGGAGGATTTGCAAGTGAATACAAAGGTGTGTGGATTAGAGGAGGAGGCCTGTATGCCAGTGTCCTGCTGTGGCTGTGCACTTTATCTGATCTCTCTCTGGGAGAGACACACACGACGGCCTTATCTTTACCCACACTCTCAGAGTTTACAATTTCTCGCTTCACTGGAGCTTGAGCAGGGCTTGTTAGAGCAACAAAGAGACGGAGAGAGAGAAACAGGTCTATGGTGAGCACAAAGCGGCACTCATCTCTCTGGACAGAGCGTTTCCGTTCCTGATAACGGCGAGCTTGCGTAGCAGCGGAATACGCAGAAATACTGACAGATCTCACTGACTATACTGACCCGCTGGCTAATGATAGCAACCGAGCTGCTCCACGGTGCTTGGAGAAAGCTATCTGCTGGCATTCCCATGCCTTGTCAATGGCAGCTGCGTTGAAGTATGTGATATAAAATATATACCATCTTTGCTCACAAATGTTTTTTCTCCCAAGGTGTAAATGCCATGCGACTAATCACTCTTGAGCTGAAGGAAATGACATCATGACTGACGGCACCTCATGAAAGTGCATAGTCCCACACCCTCCCGTGTTTACGAATGCCCCCCATACTGTTTGGTCAGTAATCACAAAAAATATTCTGTTTTTAATTCCATTATATCGTTATGCTCAGTTTTGCTTGGCTGTAGTGCACAGAAAAACATTTCTTTCTTACCTTTAAGATCCTTCTTTCAACACAAAGAACCTTTTGTGATACAGAAAGGTTCTTCAGATGTTAAAGATTCTTAATGGAACCATTTAGACAAAAATGTTCTTCTGTGGCATCGTGAAGCATCTTTATTTTTGAAGAGTGTAGCTAGTGAATAGGAAGAAATGATCGGTTCATGTGCTGCTACAGCGATCTGTCACCATACATTAAAGAACCACAAACGGTATTTATTTTTTGAACATTTGAAAGCTGAGACTTTGTTTCATACCAAAAGTAGCCTGCTCTGTCTTGTCTGTTGATGCGTTATCAGTGTCCTCTTTGTTCCGTGATGTATATTTGACAGCGTGAGAACATGGTGTGATTTTGTGGTGTGAGAGCGCCATGGCTCGTCAGACGTAGCAACAGTAACTAAGGTCTTTGCGAAGGGTCAATTCTAAGCAGTTTTTCGGAATGGCTTGCAATATTTTTGAAAGTCGTTCCTCAGAAGACTTTGATATGAACTCATATAACCGTATGAAAAAAACAGAAATGTGAGATTATAAAATGCAATTACCTTTTTCCTCCGTGGCCATAGTATTCAATAATGTTTCTAGTCTTGTCACATTCGGTTCTAAATTTACGTAAATGATATAGGCAATTTTCAGCTTAATACAGCAAAATTTGACAAAAGTACAGTACTTTGCATAACTGGATATTACTGGATATTTCTAATATGACCAAAGCCAATTTACCGGCTTTTCAGCAAATCATGTGCGATAATGGTGAGTGAACTAAATAATATTCATTAGTACGCTTGATCTATTTTATATAATATATCCTCATACTTTTCAGATCATTCCTACAACTTAACAATGAATACAGAACTGCATTTGAATAGCTGTCAATGGATAAAGTTGCATGTTGCCCTTATAACATTGTAGTTACGACAACAACCACCAGGGGCTAGCTGGACCATGCTAACCAGCTAAACCTTGCCCCTTTGATAGCATCAAGAAGACATCAGAAATCATGAAGGCAATCAGAAATGAACACACTTTTCCTTCCTTAGGCTCTCGGCCCTTTTCCCAGACCTAAAAGCCTGCTTGAAAAGGTCAGGTCAAAGGTTGTGTTGGTGCTAAATCAACAGGAGATGGACAGAAAGGAGACATGAAAACAGCAAAATATTCTGAAGGCATTTGATAAATCATAATGTACTAAGTACAAACAATTCCCAATAAATCCCTGACCACCTGACATCAAGAAGGGTCTGCCGGTGTCACCAACTGAAGATGCCGCAGGTTTGAGTGCCAGGCGGAGATTTGTTTGTGAGGTAGGCAGAAATGTAGGAGGCTGTCTAAGATTGAGACATTCTCCCACTGTGAGTAAATAGTGACTGGGCCAATTTCATCAGACACAGAAATGCTCCCGGTGACAGCGCCTGCATTGTTTTCCCCCGAACTGCATGCTGCGAAATTCTATTTTCAGTTTTTCTTGCCGCAGTAATTATCTGCATTGTTGGCGAGTATAAAGAGAATAAAGGGCATGAATGTGTCCCGGTCAATCGGATTCTGTCAGTTCAGGCTGAATTGGGTACACACATGCACGGCGCTTGCCAGATCGTAATAACGAAGCTGTTTGCATGGAACGATTTCCCCTACACAGCTCATCAGCGACAGAGAGAGTCTGTCAGCGCGCTCACAGACTGACACGGCTTCCGCATCTGTGTCTGTTATTAGCCCGTCTCTTAAGACAAGCTCAATTATCTGACACTGCCCGTAATTTTCACCCCCCATCTCCTGCACAATGTAAAGTTCCTCTGCTTTATTTCTCAAGCTGTTCATTTGGAGGAGAAAAACAAGGAGAGAGACGAGAGTGGGCGGAGGAGAAGACTTGACGAGATAAACTGAGGGAGGAGGAAAAAAACAAGATGAGTCAAAAACTAATTTGATGCTTACTTTACAAGAATAAAGAGTTTCGGAAGACGCTTTATCAAATATATGTGGAGGATATCTGAATGATAACATGATTGATGTGTATCAGATAAAACAATGACTTAGCCGCTCTGATTTCTTTGGGCCAGTTTGGATTTAAAATATAGCGTTAAAATGGAATTTCTCCAGTTTTTGTCGATTATACGAAATATATATATATAAAATCACTTATTTACTCTTTTTTTAAACTATGGTTTAAAACAATGATTAGGCATGCTATAATTGTAATTCCATAGATTTTGTGATATATATAATATATAAAGCATGTAACATTTGTATTTTTAAAACTGCATTTGTCACAAGGCAGATCCATTTAAATTAACTAGTAAAGCAATCTAGTGAAAAAATTAAAAAATACAATAAAATGGCAACCAGTAAAATATATTGAACCATGGACAAATAATGCATTAACTACCAAAATAAAACGTATTATTGCCTCCTTTATTACAGTTAATGTTTGGACAGTACTAAAGAAATATTACCATGGCATTTTTTTACTATTAAAATGTTTATTTATCAAAATATCATGGCGATACCAACGGAAACCAACTCTGTACAACAGAACAGCAGTACTTATGAAACCTGTTAGACAACAATATCTGCTATATATCTGCTATGTATCCATCTATTCTGTCACTGCTTTGGAAAAACAAGCATTCATAAAGTTAAAAAGTCATCAAAAACATTCACCTCCACTCTTGACTTCCAATCGAATCTATGCTTGAAAGGGACAGAACACGCGGCCCAAGCATAGCCTGACAGCTTCACTTCACCCCAATGCGACACCTGCTAATGTCGCTCTGCTCTGCTGCTAGTTGCTGTGGGAACCGGTGGAAAGCAGTAATGATGGCAGGTCTAACACGGCATAAGAGCAGTAACGTGTGTAAGAGAGGGCAATCATCTTGATCCCACTTCTCCCACGGGAACACGCTAATGTGCTAAGGAACATGTGCTAATGTGCTATAGTCTGTCTGCTGAGCGGCAAGCGACTGTCAACAGTGAAATCTCACCCATTTAGAGCCCGGCCTAATGTGAGAGATAAGCCCACAACAGCAGGAGGGAGTCATCTCAGAGAAAATAGATTCAGTCGGTCTTGGGGGTTGCGTTGTGTGCTTACGATGAAGGAATTGTGCGCGAGACGGGCTTTCAGAGGAAAAGTGTACCTTCATGTAAAACACCTATTCTACCATCCACTTACTTTCAAAGTGGTTACTAAACCTTCGTTCGGGGTCAGTCCCTTAAAGAGGCCTATTCAGTAATCACAGGTACTCTCGAGATGTGCGTCTCAAAAGAAAAAGGTGTTTTTTTGAAGTTTCCTTGTTCTTTGTGTGTCTTGACGGATGGAATACAACGACCTTGAGAGTCGAATGAATCTGTTTGTGTCTGTCAGTCACCAACCGGGTGTCGCGTCTGCTGTATACGCTTGTACCGCAAGTGTAAATAGTATGGAAATTGTTCTGGCCCATGGGGCACCGCTGTAGCAGCTGATGGCGTTGCAGGAGTGTAGAGGAGGCCATGCTGCCACACACCCACCTTGTTTTTCTGGCGGTATATGTACAACTGTAATCAAAGCAAGAAAGACTTCTGTCCAGATTACAGTCTTCAATCAGTCAGCCTGGGAAATGATATGTACATCATTCTCAGTATGGATAGTACTGCCTCTCACGCATTACCTATGTCAACCCTGCCAAAGACATGATGGAAGATATAGAGAGACATTGGCCACCTGCCATTCTAAAGGGAAGGGGTTAGTTTTCACTTTGCTCAATGAGTTCTCCTGGCAACTGTCACCATGGTGACCCCATCCTGACCTCCGTCGATTCAGACGCTGACACCATTTAATGTGCATTTCAACAAAACGGAGATGATTCTTGGCTGTCTCTTCACTGACAGAAGCTTGTTCGCTCACTCACTCACTCACTTTCAGTGAATGGCTACGCTGGCAATTTCTCTGTGAGAGGTTCACAGCAAAAACTGAGCTTTCAGAGGGACTAAATGGAAATATGGAAAATAACTACATATATGAGCGGTACATGCTAGGATACATATGGATGTTGGGTCTTGAAGAAGGCAGAATGTTTCCTTGACTGTATCATATTGTACCCGATCTACTTATTGTCTGAATGTCAATAGCAGATTTTGTGGTATTCTATAGTCTTTGGTATTACTAGTGTATTCTGGGCTATAGAATACTAAAGACATGTTACTCGTATAGTTTTGAATAGGGAAAAATGAAACACTCAATAAGCCCTGCCTTCTGAATAAAAGAGCCAGTCACTAATTGGTAAAGTCATTTAGGTTAGAAGTCCTGGTTGCTATAGAAACAGTCAGTGTTCTAGAGACTGCACCTGCGCACTGGCTGGTGGTCTAGCCTGAATAATAAACTGTTTAAACACTATTTAAACAAAAGAAGCAACATTTATGAGACAGCTGTCAGATTTCATTGGTGATTTAAAATATTCAGTTGAATCCTAAGCTTGATGAGAGGCATTTCAAAGATGGCCGCAGAGTGAAATTACTTGCTTTTAAGGGACTTTAATTCTGGGGTTCCTAGAAAGTTACTAGGGTGTTCTTTTTGGTTGGTCAGAGTGCTGATGTGCAATTGCTAAGCTGTTCAGGGGTGTGTTTCCCAAAAGTTTTGTTAGCCAACTATGGTTGCAAGTTCTGTCACTACCAATGCAGTTCAATGATTCAGTGTTTTCTGAAACCAAAGTTCAAATGAACAATAGCAAACAGCATTGCTAACCTGCATGGTTGGAACAATACAGTAGCATCTCAAATCTATAAATTAACATAAGTTATTAATCCACATGTGCATGACATCATTACAGTTTTTGCCCGCTGCTTGAACACATTTTGCAAAACTTCGCTCATTGTGCCAAAACTCTACACACAAGTAAACACTGGGAAATATACCATTCACATCTGTGTCAAATTGAAACTCTACTATCAAAACCTAAACTCTGCTATCAAAATCTAACATTCCTTTGTCAAAATGTAACTCTGATGACAAAATGACACATACTTGCATCTTATGCATACACTTTCAAATCAGGGGGAACACACTAGTCTACTTTATATAAAACATTCCAGTCTTTGATTTTCACTGTTTATTCAGAAGGCATATTTTCAGGAGGCACATTTTCAAACATTAAAAAAAAAATAATAGGCCTACTCAATATTGTAAATTGTAGCACTGTACATTGCAGTAACATGAATTCAGATAAAAAAAAAACACACTATACTGTAAACACAAAAAATCATGGAAATTGTGCATACGTGGGCTCATGTATCCCGCCGTCTGTTGGGGTCTGGCCACAGGACCTCATCGACATCGCAAGCAATGTCTTCTAGGCACCGGGGGAAATATACCCTCGCATGTCGAAACCATCCATGGATTGCTGTCACCTGAATGTTGCCGCAGACATGTTCATTGCTTGCAGAAGAGGCATGTGGGCATGTGGTTTGCGATCATATAAATGCTATCTCCAAGCCGAAAAGTATTCCTCTATAGGGTTTAAAAATGGTGAGTAAGGGTGCAAGTATACCACTTCAAATTGATGGTGGTTGGTGGACCAGGCCTGGACCAGAGCAGCCCGATGGAAACTGACATTAACCCATACCACCACAAACCTGGGCTGATCTGGTCTGTTCTGTACAACTATATTATGGAGGGCATCTAGAAATGTGAGTATTTGTTGGCTATTGTATGTACCTAGTTTTGCATGATGCAGAAGCCTTCCAAGGCTTATGGCAGCACACAGTGTGACATTTCCCCCGCGCTGCCCCGGGATGTGCACAATTGTCCTTTGGCCAATTACATTACGACCCCGTCGTCTTGTTTTGCTCAGGTCGAATCCAGCTTAATCAATGAAAATGAATTCATGAGGCTGTGCAGCTCCATCCATGGCCAAGATTCTCTGTAAAATAAAAAACATATTACGGTACCACAGTGCTACACATACAGAACCCTCAGCTCTCTGAATGGATCCATGTGGTACTGATATGGCACATATTCAGCTGCTACTGGATTTCACCAATACTGTATTGTAAATGTAAAGGACAGTTAAACGTACATCTTCAGCTCTAATTCCTATGACCCTGACGCAGTTCCTCTCAAATGGGACCCTGTAGAGCTGCTTCATGGTGATGTTGTGTTTTCCCAAGATGCGTCTGATGGTGGTGATGCTCACATGGTTGATGTTGTTGAACACTTGCCTGTCTGCAAGTATTTTCTGTCATAGCTGGTGAAGATGGATGGCATTTTCTGCCCTTACTAGGTCCACAATGCAAGTTCCTGCTGTTGTGTGAACAGGCCTTGGCGTCCTCCCCCAGGAGGTTTTCAAGTCATTCTAGAGAAATGCAACCACAAATTTTTATCGGTTTGCTGCTTTTTCTTACATTACTTTTCTGTATATACTGTATCATCCACTGTACTGAAACATCTCAATATGAGTAATCATGTTATGTTTTACAAAAGCTATCACTTTGGCTGCAAAAGGAGCATTAGCACCCTGCAATACCCTGTACACGTGATGTGGTAATGTGATATACTGTAGTACAGTGCTGTAAATACCATCTGAGTAGAGTAGAATGTAGAGAGGTGAAGTCATACCCGTTTTCTAGTTGGAATGTTCTTCTTACAGATGCCACTGTGAAGCGGCTTAGATGTGGGCGGACTCTCTTCCCAGCTTCCCTCATAGTCAGGCCATGGTTGATGACATGGTCTACCAAAGTTGCTCTTATATCATCAGAAAAAGGGGTCCGTGCATGGCCTCTTCGACCTTGACCTTGTCTCCCCCTCCTCTTCATCTTCATCTTCCTCTTCCTCTATCCATGCTTGGAACGTTCTTGAAATGGCTAAACTGGGGGCTTTTTGTATTGTATTTTGGATACATGTGTTTTCCAAAAGGCATTCTGAGATTTCATTTTTGAATGAAGTGTCTTATGTATGAAATAGAGTGTAGTATGCAGGACCAAGGTGTGTTGCTTAAAGGAGTAGGTGTGTTGCAGAATTGCAACTAGAGTGCAAAGCAGTGCTTTTTTGTAAGGTATGGGTACATGTGTTTGAGGTATGGTAACAAAAGCTTCAAGTTGTGTTACTTTAGTCTAAGCATGGGTCTATAGGGTTTAAGCAATGGGGAAAAACTGTAACAACGGCCCTATAATGATTAACCAATGTAGTTCAAACAGCAGAGATGTGACCATGTTCGGGAAGCTAGCTAGTTAGTTTCCACAATGATGCATCTTATTATGGTAGTTAATCAGCGAGTTATGTAGCTGTAAATGAAAAACCCCATGAGTTTTTTTTTTCTTTTTTTGCTATTGTTTTTAAGGGGGTTGTGATAAAGTTACGAAGAAGTTTTTGGCAGTTGTCAAGCATGGCTATACAGTTGCTTAGTTGTTCTGATTGTTTTTAGATAGTCTCTAGAGTGTTGCTAGCATGTTCAGTCTTTTAAGCTAGTTTCTAGAGTGTTGCTAGAGTGTTCAGAGTGTTTTATTTAGTCTCTAGAGTGTTGCTAGTGTTCTGAGTGATTTAGCTAGTTCCTAAAGTGTTGCTAGAGTGTTCAGAGTGTTTTAGGTAGTCTCTAGACCAGGGATAGGCAATTCCGGTCCTGGAGTGCCACTATCCTGCAGAGTTTAGCTACAGCCCTCATAAAAGCTCACCTGCCTGTATCTGTCTAGTAATCCCGAAAACACTGATTGTTCAGTGTTCTGTTCAGGTATGTTTAATTAGGGTTGGAGCTAAACTTTGCAGGACAGTGACCCTCCAGGACCGAAGTTGCCTATCCCTGCTCTAGACTGTTGCTAGTGTTCAGAGTGTTTTAGCTAGTTTTTAGAGTGTTGATAGCATATTCAGAGTTTATAGCTAGTGCCTATAGTGTTGCTAGAGTGTTCAGAGTGTTTTCAGTTAGTTTCTAGAGTTTTGCAAGAGTGTTCAGAGTGTTTTAGCTAGTGCCTATAGTGTTGCTAGAGTTTTCTGAGAGTTTTAGCTAGTTTCTAGAGTGTTGCTAGTGTTCTGAGTGTTTTTATTTAGTGCCTATAGTGTTGCTGGAGTGTTCAGAGTGTTTTTAGTTAGTTTCTAGAGTGTTGCAAGAGTGTTCAGAGTGTTTTAGCTAGTGCCTATAGTGTTGCTAGAGTTTTCTGAGAGTTTTAGATAGTTTCTAGAGTGTTGTTAGTGTTCTGAGTGTTTTTATTTAGTGCCTATGGTGTTGCTAGAGTGTTCAGAGTGTTTTAGTTAGTTTCTAGAGTGTTGCGAGAGTGTTCAGAGCATTTTAGCTAGTTTCTAGAGAGTTGCTAGAGTGTTCAGAGTGTTTAAGTTAGTCTCTAGAGTGTTGCTAGAGTGTTTTAGCTAGTCTCTAGCTAGAGTGTTCAGAGTGTTTAGCTAGTCTCTAGAGTGTTGCTAGAGTGTTCAGAGTGTTTCAGCTAGTCTTGCTAATGTTAAGAGTGTTTTAGCTAGTCTCTAGTGTCCCTAGAGTTTTCAGAGTGTTTTAGCTAGTCTCTAGAGTGTTGCTAGAGTGTTCAAAGTGTTTTAGCTAGTATCTAAAGTGTTGATAGAGTGTTCTGAGTGTTTTTAGCTAGTTTCTAGAGTGTTGCTAAACATGTTCAGAGTGTTTTAAGCTAGTGCCTATAGTGTTGCTAGAGTGTTCAGAGTGTTTTAGCTAGTCTCTAGAATGTTGCTAGAGTGTTCTGAGTGTTTAGCTAGTTTCTAGAGTGTTGCTAGCATGTTTTGAGTGTTTTTAGCTAGTGCCTGTAGTGTTGCTTGAGTGTTTATAGTGTTTTAGCTAGTCTCTAGAGTGTTGCTAGAGTTTTCAGTGTTTTAGCTAGTCTCTAGTGTGTTTCTAGTGTGTTCTGAATGTTTTAGATAGTTTCTAATGTTGCTATCGTGTTCTGAGTGTTTAAGCTAGTGCCTATAGTGTTGCTAGAGTGTTCAAGATAGTCTCTAGAGTGTTGCTAGTGTTCAGAGTGTTTGAGCTAGTCTCTAGAGTGTTGCTAGTGTTCAGAGTGTTTTAGCTAGTCTCTAGCTAGAGTGTTCAGAGTGTTTTAGCTAGTCTCTAGCTAGAGTGTTCAGAGTGTTTTAGCTAGTCTCTAGAGTGTTCAGAGTGTTTTAGCTAGTTTCTAGAGTTTTGCAAGAGTGTTCAGAGTGCTTTAGCTAGTGCCTATAGTGTTGTTAGAGTTTTCCGAGAGTTTTAGCTAGTTTCTAGAGTGTTGTTAGTGTTCTGAGTGTTTTTATTTAGTGCCTATGGTGTTGCTGGAGTGTTCAGAGTGTTTTTAGTTAGTTTCTAGAGTTTTGCAAGAGTGTTCAGAGTGTTTTAGCTAGTGCCTATAGTGTTGCTAGAGTTTTCTGAGAGTTTTAGATAGTTTCTAGAGTGTTGTTAGTGTTCTGAGTGTTTTTATTTAGTGCCTATGGTGTTGCTAGAGTGTTCAGAGTGTTTTAGTTAGTTTCTAGAGTGTTGCAAGAGTGTTCAGAGCGTTTTAGCTAGCTAGTTTCTATAGAGTTGCTAGAGTGTTCAGAGTGTTTAAGTTAGTCTCTAGAGTGTTGCTAGAGTGTTTTAGCTAGTCTCTAGCTAGAGTGTTCAGAGTGTTTTAGCTAGTCTCTAGAGTGTTGCTAGAGTGTTCAGAGTGTTTCAGCTAGTCTTGCTAATATTAAGAGTGTTTTAGCTAGTCTCTAGTGTCCCTAGAGTGTTCAGAGTGTTTTAGCTAGTCTCTAGAGTGTTGCTAGAGTGTTCAAAGTGTTTTAGCTAGTCTCTAGAGTGTTGATAGAGTGTTTTGAGTGTTTTTAGCTAGTTTCTAGAGTGTTGCTAAACATGTTCAGAGTGTTTTAAGCTAGTGCCTATAGTGTTGCTAGAGTGTTCAGTGTTTTAGCTAGTCTCTAGAATGTTGCTAGAGTGTTCAGCTAATTTCTAGAGTGTTGCTAGCATGTTTTGAGTGTTTTTAGCTAGTGCCTGTAGTGTTGCTAGAGTGTTTATAGTGTTTTAGCTAATTCATAGTGTTGCTAGAGTGTTCTGAGAGTTGTAGCTAGTTTCTAGAGTGTTGCTAGTGATCTGAGTGTTTTTAGTTAGTGCCCCTATAGTGCTGCTAGAGTGTTCAGTGTTTTCAGTTAGTTTCTAGAGTGTTGCTAGTGTATTCAGAGTTTTTATAGCTAGTTTCTAGAGTGTTGCAAGAGTGTTCAGTGTTTTAGCTAGTCTCTAGAGTGTTGCTAGTGTTCTGAGTGTTTTTAGCTAGATCCTAAAGTGATGCTTGAGTGTTCAGGGTGTTTTAGCTAGTCTCAGAACATGTTTTCAGAGTGTTTTACCTAGTCTCTAGTGTGTTGCTATTGTGTTATGAATGTTTTAGCTAGTTTCTAATGTTGCTAACATGTTCTGAGTGTTTTAGCTAGTACCTATAGTGTTGCTAGAGTGTTCAGAGTGTTTAAGTTAGTCTCTAGAGTGTTGCTAGTGTTCAGAGTGTTTAGCTAGTCTCTAGCTAGAGTGTTCAGAGTGTTTTAGCTAGTCTCTAGAGTTTTGCTAGTGTTCAGAGTGTTTTAGCTAGTCTCTAGCTAGAGTGTTCAGAGTGTTTTAGCTAGTCTCTAGTGTCGCTAGTGTTCAGTGTTTTAGCTAGTCTCTAGAGTGTTGCTAGAGTGTTCAGAGTATTTTAACTAGTCTCTAGAGTGTTCAGAGTGTTTTAGCTAGTCTCTAGAGTGTTGATAGAGTGTTCTGAGTGTTTTTAGCTAGTTTCTAGAGTGTTGTTAAACATGTTCAGAGTGTTTTAAGCTAGTGCCTATAGTGTTGGTAGAGTGTTCAGTGTTTTAGCTAGTCTCTAGAATATTGCTAGAGTGTTCAGAGTGTTTTAGCTAGTCTCTAGAGTGTTGCTAACATGTTTTGAGTATTTATAGCTAGTGCCTATAGTATTGCTAGAGTGTTCATAGTGTTTTAGCTAGTCTTTAGAGTGTTGCTAGAGTTTTCAGTGTTTTAGATAGTCTCTAGAGTGTTGCTTGTGATCTGAGTATTTTTAGCTAGTTGCTAGAGTGTTGCTAGTGTTCTGAGTGTTTTAGCTAGTCTCTAGAATGTTGCTAGAGTGTTCAGTGTTTTACCTAGTCTCTAGAATGTTGCTAGAGTGTTCATGAGAGCTACACATTCCAAAAAAGTTGGGACAGTTAGCAATAAGAGGCCAGGAAAGGTAAATGTACATACATATAAGGTACAGCTGGAGGATCAATTTGCAACTTATTAGGTAAATTGCCAACATGATTGGCTATAAAAAGAGCCTCTCAATGTGGCAGTGTCTCTCAGAAGTCAAGATGGGCAGAGGATCACCTATTCCCCCAATGCTGCGGTGAAAAATAGTAAAGTCAAGTCACCTTTATTTATATAGCGCTTTAAACAAAATACATTGCGTCAAAGCAACTGAACAACATTCATTAGGAAAACAGTGTGTCAATAATGCAAAATGACAGTTAAAGGCAGTTCATCATTAAATTCAGTGATGTCATCTCTGTTCAGTTTAAATAGTGTCTTGTGCATTAATTTGCAATCAATTCAACGATATCGCTGTAGATGAAATGACCCCAACTAAGCGAGCCAGAGGCGACAGCAGCAAGGAACCAAAACTCCATCGATGACAGAATGGAAAAAAAAACCTTGGGAGAAACCAGGCTCAGTTTGGGGGCCAGTTCTACTCTGACCAGATGAAACCAGCAGTTCAATCCCAGGCTGCAGCAAAGTCAGATTGTGCAGAAGAATCATCTGTTTCCGGTGGTCTTGTCCTGTTGGTCTTGTCCCGGTGGTCGTCTGAGACAAGGTTTTTACAGGGGATCTGTATCTGGGGCTCTAGTTGTCCTGGTCTCCGTTGTCTTTCAGGGCTGTAGAGGTCCTTTCTAGGTGCTGATCCACCATCTGGTCTGGATACGTACTAGATCCGGATGACTGCAGTGACCCTCGGATCTGGATACAGACTGGATCTGGTGGCTACGGTGACCTTGGAATAAGAGAGAAACAGACTAATATTAGCGTAGATGCCATTCTTACAATGATGTAGTAAGTATTGGGTGTTATGAGAAGTGTTCCCAGTTCCGGTTTACCTTATTAATGCAGCCAAAAAATCCTTTAACGGATTTAGATATTAGAAGCATTTTAGTATGTTATGTGTAAGCCAGGTTAAAGAGATGTATCTTTAATCTAGATATAAACTGCAAGAGTGTGTCTGCCTCCCGAACAATGTTAGGTAGGTTATTCCAGAGTTTATGCGCCAAATAGGAAAAGGATCTGCCATCTGCAGTTGATTTTGATATTCTAGGTATTCTCAAATTGTCTGAGTTTTGAGAACACAGTGGATGTGGAGGATTATAATGTAACAGAAGCTTATTTAAATACTGAGGTGCTAAAGCATTCAAGGCTTTATAAGTAATAAACTATTTTAAATTATACAATGTTTGATAGGGAGCCAGTGCAGCGATGACAGGACCGGGCTAATATGTTCATACTTCCTGGTTCTAGTAAGAACTCTTGCTGCTGCATTTTGGACTAGATGTAGGTTGTTTACTAAGCGTGCAGAGCAACATCCCCAATAAAGCATTACAATAATCTAACCTTGAGGTCATAAATGCATGGATTAACATTTCTGCATTTGACATTGAGAGCATAGGCTGTAATTTAGATATATTTTTGAGATGGATAAATGCAGTTTTACAAATGCTAGAAACGTGGCTTTCTAAGGAAAGATTGCTATCAAATAGCACACCTAGGTCCCTGTGATGGCTACGGCCACACAGGGTAACATCACCTCAATTCAAAACATTTGATTATGGTTCTAATTCACCTCTTTAGTTTGTTGCACTCATTATTTACAGGCATCTAAACTATGTTATTTAAATAAGGATCACAATACAGTTTTGATTTGGTTTAATTTGCTTTACCTTGATCTTGATTTACAGGGAGTGCACTAATTCCATATTTTTTTTATGTTGAGTGACCTGGACCTGTTGGGGGCGGTCCCTTCCTGGTTGGGCAAAAGGAGTGGCTAAGGGCTGAGGAGACCTATATCTGGGAGCCAGCTCATTAGGCCATACCATGTCATGTGCCAGGGGGATTTTGATGCCGTGAAATTTAAAATCATCTTATTTTTCCCTTAAAATTATACATTTTCTCATCTATGTTGTATTCTGAAAAAAATATTGAAATTTGAAACTTCCACATCATTGCATTCTGTTTTTTTCACAGTTTGTACAGTGTCCAAACTTTTTTGGAATCGGGTTTGTACTATTGTTAGTCTATGGATTTTTTAACCAATTTTTTTGGTCCGCCAGACAAAAGTTGTAGCATACCTTTCCTCATCAAGTCACACAATTTAAGAGAGGTATGAATATCCCAGTATAGCAGTACACAACTTAATATTTAAATCTTCAGTATAAGCAACAGTAACACTGATGTTTGCAAAGTATCGCTTAAACAGCTCTTAAACAAACAACAATGACAAAGTATAAACTATTTAAATTTTCCACCCTTGAAAAGTATAGACATAGAAAACCGGTAATTTCCTCTGAAACAAGAGAGCACCTAATTAGACCCTGTGAACAGAACACATCTCTCGGCCAGAGCAAAACACATCAAGCAATTGTGTGTTGTGTTCTTTCCCCCCTCCTTCCATTTACAATTCCGCATCTCTCAATCTCGCCTCCACCCAAACACCTCAGTTTAATGCAGATTACCAATAATGGCAGGAAACTTTCAGGCAGAGACAATCCAGAGCACAGCATTCTGGGACTGCAGGGGCACCGTTTGCATAATACCCACCTTGCCTCAGCTTCTACTGGTTCCCCACCACCTTCAGACTCCTGCCCTTAACACACACACACACACACACACACACTCTTGAGTCCTGCTGGCACCATAGAGGGAGGTCACACAATTGTCTCTGCTTGGAAAAAAAAAGGGGAAAAAAACACTGACCTACTGCAAAATTGGCCATATTCAGCTGTGGGGGAATATCAGGTTATTGAGTTGGTGCATGCTGAGCCTAGTAGCCTGCGGAAAACGATCAGCTTCAGCATATGCCAGTTCTGTAGTTGATCAAGGACACGCGTGTGCGGTGAATGCAGAGCGCTCTCGCTCCCTAAAGACACGTAGAGGAGAAAGCAACTCTCAAACTCTCCACCATAGAAGCAGCTTGACTTCGTCATCCAAAGAAACAGAGCTCCACTACATTCAAATAACATAAACACATTACTGTGTAGATAGATTTACGACAACCCTTGTGAAAAAAATATAAACTTTTAAAAAGTGTGTGTGCACATGCATAAGAATAGAATAGAATAGAATAGAATAGAATAGAATAGAATAGACAAATAAAGCTTTGTAAAATGAGTTTGAATTATTATTATTAGTAGTTTTTTTTATTTTATAACTTTCAAGTTCGTTACCACTACAAGATCTTTAAACTTTCATTTAGCAATCTATGGGGCCAATCTGCTGTCTGCCCCTTCATCTACAGAATTTAGTCCTCTGTTTTTTAAAGTAAACAATCAATAGAAAGGAAATAAAGTGTATGTGCTAGCACAATTAGAGACACACCAACAAACCAGGATTTGCTACAAGTTTTCCATTAATGAATGGGCCATATTTGTCTCCTGGAATAGATTTCCAGGGACATATTTTACCTTTATAAGGGTGATTTTTAATTACTTGAGGTATCTGTGTTGGATTTTACTGTATGTCAAATACTTAAATTTAACCATTTGCTTTAATCAGTCACAACAAGACTGCTACCAATCAGATGTTTCTGAACATCAACAGACACACTCTTTAAACAGAAGCTGCATCTGAAATGATATTTATATTTCATTGTATTCTGAAGTCAGAATTCTGCACACATATACATTACTGTAAGCACAGGTTCTAGTGCTGTTTAACTTTACTTCCCTATATTTTTCAATTATTAGCCCTATAAGCTGTGTATATCGTGTAATATGGACTTCAACGACAGGTTTTCGATATCACAGCAGGATGTTGGTGAATGTGACTGAGGCAGGGATTCTCATGGCATATGTTTCAATATACATTTAGGCCCAAGTATCAACACATTTACCAGAGCTGAGAGACACCATGGGTAGAAATGTATGTGAATAGCACAAAGTGGCTGAATGAAACACAGAGCACATGGCACATGAATGCAGCTCTCAGAACGATTCCCAAGACCCTCCTCGCAAAGTTGTTGCTCTTTCAATCTCATTGAATAGTGGCCATTTTGGGAAATTACTGCCTCATATTTAACCACCTCAAAAGCCACAGAAAGGAAGAGAGCGCGCGCGCTTCAGAGAAGCAGTTAGACTAAATGGGAGAGACCGAGATGAAACCTCAGGTTTTTTTAAATGTGCTACATCCTGAGGTAAATATAATAAAATAACCCATTTCTACCAACTGTTCTCATTACAGGAGCCCTTTCCCTCAGGAATATCAAATTGTGTCACAAATGCCTTTATGTTATTTCTGTGTGGGCTTTCTGCCTGCCTGCTAAATCCGCAGTTATCTTATTTATATATTTTGCGCATGAATTGAAATGAAAAAAGGTGGAAGACTGGGTCCAATTACTCTAATTTGAAGTGAGAGGGCCGGTCCAGAGCCAGCACTTCACAGACAGCCACCTCAAACCACAAACCGCTGCACAGATGAAAGAGAAAACCTGAAATAACACGTCGACCGCTAAATTCTCTGTTGATTTTACTTTTAAACCTACTGTATTTCGCTACCGTCGTTGCCCCTGAGCTCAAACCAACACTGGGAAAAGTCTTATTTTACCCATACACTTCAGCAAACCCTCTCCACACTTCAAAACCAGAAGATTCAACCATATTTCTTCATTTCTCCCTCAGCTTTATGTAAATAAATAAAGAGAATTTCAGTCATACCCACACAGTTCGAAATGTCTTTTTTAGATGTTGTTACTGTGCTGTACTGTTTTTTATTTGTAGTTTATGGTGTGATAATGTTATTAATAAAATTCTTATGTTGTCGATTAAAAGCTGTCTTTTAATTGAATTATTTGGGGGTCTCTGGCTTGGCTTGTTTGAGACCATGCATCAGCGTTTACCTGGAGTCCGCTCAAAACTGCCCATATCTCATGTCTCCTTAATCTGATTCAGCTCATCATCTCATTACTAGAGACCCCAAGACCCGAAATGAATGTGTCAGTCAAAGGAGACATGCAAACCACCCAGAAACGAGGCTGTTTTAAAGCAGCTGGACACTGAATATGACAAAAGGTGACTACTACAAAAGCAATGGCAGCTGGAGAGTTGCATCGACTCTTTTGAGTCTCCCTCCCCTTCCAGATCCTGCTGGAAAACACCGGCTGCTTTTATCTGTGCGGTCCAGCAGAAAGTGGCCCATGCACACCAGAGCGATTTCACTTATCAGAGCTGTAGCGTGGCCGGGGGTCTGCGGCGGGCCTCCCATCGATCTCCTCGCACCGCGGCCGCTGCTTTTACAGGAATATATCACTTTCCTTCTATCAGAGGAACCGGACATCACAGAAGGTCAGAAAGAAGTCATCCAAACACAACTCGGCTATCAGCTGCACTGCTCATGCTTTTATCTGGCGCTATAAAGGCCAGCGGCTCCAATATGAGGAAGGCCAGTTTGGTGACTGGAGGATTCTGGGTAGTGGCTTGGAAAGGTGAGGATGTGGTGATTCATAGGCCTTGTTTCAATATGCCCCTCTCCCCACCTGACTTCACAGTGCTATTACAATATTCAGATTACCGTGCACTGGAAATTAATTGGACTAATTAACATACAAGTAAATGATGATACCGTTAACACATTTCATTAACTCAAACTGTCATTTCATGTTCACCGTGCTCTCTGTATTGCATTACAATGAATTGAATTCATTAAATTATGCAAATGAAAGGTGGCAAGCAACGGACGGCTCCATATGAGCGTTAATAGACTGTTTTCTCTGAATCTCTGCAACAAATCGCGTCGAATTCAGGAGCATGTGCTTTTTTTTCGCTTTGATTTGACAGATAAAAGATTTCGGTGGCCAGTTTTGATCATGCGTGGCCACAACTGTGAAAGTGAGGACAAAAGCAGTTTGCAATTTAAAAAGACAAAACTTTGATAGATAGTTCACATGAAAAGTCAAGCTGTTGTCGGCTATTTTAACCATGTTTTCTTTATAATTATCTTAAGTGCAATTTTTGCTATTTGTGTTTGTAAAAACCCATTTTACTCATCACAAGGATGTTTAAGGGGATAATTCATAATAATAATAATTCTGTCAAAATTCGTCATTGCAGACCTGTATGAAGATGTTTTGAAGAATTTGGGTAACCAAACAGTTTTGGTTCCCATTGACATGCACTGTATCTTAATTTCTTCGTCCATACAATGGAAGTCGATGGGAACCAAAACTGTTTAGTTACCCACAATCTTCAAAATAATATTTATATAAGCATCTGAAATCCATTTTTTTCTTTATATATTAAATGAAATTTAAACCTTAAAGCTTGATTTAAAAAAAGACAATGTCTACTATCCAAATCAATTTCCACACAACAAACAGAAAAAAACTGACTCTGATCATGAAATGTGATGTGGTTTTAATATATAAGCCCCTCTAAGAGGAAATTGCCGTGAGTGTATTTCTAAATTGAAAATGAAAAAAGGCATGAAGGGGAATTTTGTTCACACTTGAACGAGTTCAAAAATAAACATATTTCATATGCAATTTAAGGGAGTAAAACGGTGGGTTGAGTGGGTGATTTTTACACATATTTTAACATTGAAAATGCCAGAGGCTTCTAAACCGCACTTGAGATGGGGAATATATCAGGATTTAGAGGGCAGGAAGACTCAGCTGGATGTCCTGCTGCTGCAGTGACATCTACTGGACTTCACACACACCAAGGTTACACACACACACACACACACACACACAGTCACAATTCTGGAAAGTATAAATAATGTGTTGGGGTTTTTCAAACCTTTTGACAAGGTAGAAAATTTCACTCACAAAATTTGTGGTCTTAATACAAATACTTGCAGTAAAAATACTACATTCTCATGTTATATAATTTAACAAGAATGCAGATGTTTCATGGCATGTATTTTATTAATCTAGTTTTATGAATTTACAGAGCATAAAAAACATTTGTACTCAAATGTCAGTTTAAATCAATTTAAATAGGTTAATAGAGAAATTGAGTAATAAAAAAAAAAATTCAGCATCATTACTCTAGTCTTCAGTCACACAATCCTTCAAAAAATCTTCAGAAAATAATATTTCAGTAATAAATATTTATTATATTCCTTATATTGAAAACTCTTCTGCTACTATTTTTGTGGAAACTGGGGTACATTTCTTTGATGAAAAATGTAAAAGAACACAATTTTATGTTTCCCCGATGTATAATTATAAATTTTCTTGTGATTATGGGAATGGATTGGATTTTATTTGTCAACTACCTGATTTCCCCCTCTCTGTTGTGTGCAAGTGTGTGCATCTGTGTTCGGTGCGAATAAGAAAACTGACAAGCACAGGAATATGTTTAGTCATTTTAGTGTGAAATAAACAGCTGCCCTCAAAAGTGGGCATTGTACAATAAGCCGAAGCTTTCTTGGAAAAATGACCAAATAAAAACAGAAAAGGGACATGTTAAGATGCTTTTTATAAAGAACAAAATCTAATTAGACTTCACAGAGTAGGAAAAAAACATGATTCTGGATCACTGTGACAGAACAACCCTTATCAAATCAGAAAACAAAATAGTGTTTCATTATCTGCCATTAACCCTGCTGGACCTTTTCAATCTAACTCCTGATCGGTACAAACTTGGCTACGAGGAGTATAACATCCCCAACACAAAAATTGGCAATGGTACTCAAAATTCGGTAGATAAAGAAACATAAAAATCATGATTAAAGGAATAAAAACTTATAAGCGGAGAATAATTGTCCAGTACAAAGTGGAAACAAAGCCACACTTGTACACGGACGGACAGCAAACGAGTGCATCCTCCCTGAAGACCTGCAGTGTGAGCTCCTTACTAAACATCCCTCTCTGTGAGTAAAGGTGCCAGACTCATGGCTACAGTAAGCAAATGAAGGAGAGGGAATTCAAAACCTACACATCGACCACGGTGAGCGTCACCCACATCATCACAGTTATGCAGTTGTGTAACGCTTCCCCATTGGCTGCTACTGAAGGCGGCCGCAGTATTTGGACACAGCACTGCTAAACTGACGCCAGACACTCAGAGCTGCTCGTTTGGTCCTGAAACAGATCTGCGTATTACTGCTGCAAACCATCAAACACAAATCAACAGTTTCTCTCTCTACTTTATCAAAGAGTGCGAATTCAATTTGGCAAACTACAAACCGATTCATTTCATACAAATGATTCTTGATGCCGAATACAGTCCAGTTCTTTAAAAAAGGTAAAGCCGAAGCAAGTTTTTTTTTTTTCTTTTTTCTTAGAAAAGCAGTTGTGGACAAATCCAAGTTACAATGTATATAAATATCCTTTTGCTCAAAAAAGACTTCATTCGCAACAAATTCATATTGAAAGATCTGATCAACTAACTCTGAGAGGTTTGAGAATCATGATACATAAAATGCTTTTAAATACATGATTGTTTCATATCTTCCCCATTTGTTGGGCCTGGGTTTACCTACAGAATAAAACATCAAATGAATGTTCATGAGGAGCATCGGAGACATGTAAAGACACTATTGGACACCCTTATGATTCCCAAGAGCACACTGGCAGGCTTCTCTCTGGAGTTCATGTTTTACATCTTCCTCCTCATGTGAAGAACGTACACCACCAATATCGCTTACCAACTAGAATTAAAATGAAACAACCGCTCACCAACAAATGGAAATTCTGCCATTACTTACTCCCCACTAGTTCAGAGCCGGTCTTCTGAGGCTTTGTGTGAGGAACAGATCAGTTCTGGGGCTGATGAGATGACTTTCACTGAATAAAAGCTTACATTTAGGGACTGTTTCTCACACAACGCAATATCAGATGATTTAGTATCCAGCATCTGAGTCACATTGACTATTCTGATGAGAATTTTTGACAGACGTGGAAGTGCTGCTGCATTGAAAGAAATCAATTTTCCCTCAAAGAGCCCACAGAAGTTTGGAATGCCGTAATGGAGGGGGAATAAATAATGTGAGGATTTTCACTTTTGGCTAAGTTGCTCCTTTAACATCAGCCACCCGTTTGTCCCCACCGCTGCATTCTTAACACAACAACACGATTATTCCCATTCCAACAAGAACACACTGAAACAGATGCTTGACACCCATGAAGAACTCCAGCTTTGTACACGCCAGCTTATAATACAATATAAGGCATTTCAGTGTTGTACGTGAAAACAAGAAATAATGCTTCCCTCATAAAAACATGAACAAAACCCCCAATAATTCTATATTTGTAAAATATATATATATATATATGTGTATATATGCATTCACGTAAAAGTACATATTTACGTAAAGGAGGGTAAATATGTAAAGGTATAAAAGCAAGGTATATGCGTTAGCGTGGAATCGATGTAGTCAAAATGAAGTCTCAAGATGTGGGGAAGAGGCAGAAGCTTGGCAGTCCAACAGACTGTTTCCCAGAGCAGAGGTTCGGCGTCACTCGGCCGCGTCCCCGGCGGACACGGAGACTAACTGCAGAGGAATCTCGGCTGCGCTCAGCTGGTCCTGTGGGCTAGACGTGTTGACGGTAGCGCTGACGGTGGCCAGGCCCTGCATGGTGCCGGGCTGGAGGTTGGTGAGGATGAGTGTGGTGCCCCCCGTCGTGATGATGCTGTCCGAGGACATGGCTCCGCCCACACTGGCCACCACAGCTCCGCCCCCTCCCTTCTTGTTCTGATGCGTCTTTATGTGCTTGGCCAGGTGATCGCTGCGCATGAATCTCTTCGAACACTCTGAACACACAAACTTCTTCTCTCCTGTTAATAAGGATAGAAAAAGAAAGAGAAAAAGAACAGATAAAAGCAGTTATAAAAACTAGTGAGATCACGTTCATGAAGCCAGCTCCAAAAGCTCGATTTAAGATACTCATTTTAAGAAACTTAAATCCCATGTTGCAGGTTAACCACCAATGTCGATTAATGGGTACATAAATATGTATATTATTATAAAAATGTCTCAAAAGTTTTTTTTACGTTTTTGGTATTCACTGGGGGTTTTTTTACGCAATTCGGTGATGACGTCACGTTGGGGAGAAGTGGAGGAAAGGTAGGCTCTAGTATGAACTATGGCAACTGACTGGGATGAGGAAGAGGTGGCAAGAGCCAACATGTATGATGGCCCGCAGCCGTATGATTTTGAACCTGCCAGACGTGAGGGGGCAAATGAGGAATTGCCAAGAACTGATGTCCGTCAAAGCCAATTGAATTCATGGTCCGAGGAGACTGGAGAGTTGGTGAAGTGTCCTGGTGAGTTGCTATCATTTAGCATCGCAGCAATGAGCACTGGAGCTAGTCTACGAGCAGCAGGGCACAATAACGACACACATATATACATACTACATATATACATTTACTGTATTTGGATAGCACCAAGTGAAAAATCAACGTTTTCTTTATATCTAGTGGCGGTGATCATGACGTTAGTTCAGATAAGTACCGGTAACTTTTGTCGTAGTGTCGTAGTACTGGTAAACTTACTACTGGTAAATCTATCTGTCTATCTATCTATATATCTAGTCTATCTATCTATCTATATCTATGTGATATCTGAATTCTCTCGTCTACTACTCGTCTCTCTAGTCACTCTCAATGCTCTCAAGGCGGCTTTGGTAAATTCTCTCCCCAAGGTGACAATGCAATATTTTGTGGGGTAAAGGAGAATCGTTGCAAACTGCTGTAAGACAGTGTCTACTTTTACTTATTATATTCTGTTTTGTGATACCGAACAACATAAAATACAATGGATAACAGTTGAAATGTTTATTACCAACAAGCAAATTGCACAAATTTGTTGAAAAATGAACCCTGCAACACGGCCTTTAAGACACACACACACACTATCCACCTTTTCCCTGACGTAAAAATGGGTGCCGCCATTTATAGATTACATGGGTAAAGCTTCCGGTCTCATTTGCGTCCATCTATTTTTAGCTGTACAAAACATTTAGTTTTGCTGCTTGATATTGACAACTGATGTGTCCTTTCATATTATTTTAATCTGTTATCATAATTAAGAACACACTGGTTTGTACTGCAAACGGTTTTACAGTTTACTCCACATTATTATTCTCCTCGTTATTTACCTATAGCGGCTAATGAAACGTAATTGTTAATACACATACTGACATCGCCCTATGTTGGAACATTCATTTTAGAAATTTTTTATAATAAGTCTGTTATTTCTTTCTTTTCTTGGAAAGAAAGTTGAAAGAAAATGAGAATACTTAAAAGCATCAATTAAAATGTAAACAGTAGTGCATTTTATATGTGCTTGCTACAAATTCTTTTTAGCTGCACTGTTACCTTAGCAACACATCAAACTGAGCATTCCAAATCAGTCACTAATGAGACTATATGGGTGATGATAGCTGCCTATGTAAGCAGTTCTGTAGGTTTGGAACCGAAGCAGTCACTGTGTGTGTGTGTGTGTGTGTGTGTGAGAGAGAGAGAGAGAGAGAGAGAGAGAGAGTGAGTACCGGTGTGTGTTCTCCTGTGTCGCTGTAATTCATCACTGCGTGTGAACCTCTTCCCACAAAACATCCAGGTGCACACAAAGGGTCTCTCTCCCGAGTGCCAGCGCAGGTGAGCTCTCAAGTGAGACGTCTTCCCATACACCTTCCCGCAGTCGGCTATATGGCACACGTGCTGTTTCTTCTTGCCCATGTTAGATCCCCTGCAACATATAATTAAAAATGTACAGTAAGAAAGTAAAAATATTACACATCCAGTGATGAAGACATATAGTCAAACACAGACCATGGGGGGTCCGTATTAAATATGAATATGAACACAGAAGTTGTACTGTGTCTCAAAACAAAGTGAGGAAGTGTGCTCTCACCTCCCGCCTCCCTCTTTGCAGTTGGGGCAGGTGCATGCGACCCTTCGCAGACGTTTGCCCTCCTGGTTCATTCCCTCCATCTCCTCCTCCACTAAACGAACACGAAGGTGAGAGAGGTCATTGGCATTCAGCGTAGAGCTACTGTCCAGAGGCCACTCCTCCGAATCAGGCTCCTCCTTAATCTGAATATCTATAGAGTATAGTGTGATCAGTGTTACACTAACAGCACTGCATCATTAGCGCTAAACACATCTTCCCTCTGCAATGATTCATCTTGTTCACTTTAGGTCTTGTTTATAGGGCCCTATGATTTCCATGATGGGGAAAACATGGATGGAATCAAGTCGTAAAAATGCATTTTACTGTATAATTTGGCAAAATTAAAAAAAAAAAAAAAATTACTTCATAGGGCCCTACATCTAACTAGTATTTTTTTTTGGAAAAGGTTAACTACATACATACAGAAGCAGCAGCTGCAGTACCTCCAGTGCTGTCGGTGTCCTCCGACTGCTGGAACTGAATGCCTGTCTGGCCCACAGCGTTCACCGTCACCGACTGCAGGTTAGGCATCTGTCCGGAGGTCAGGCTGACTGCTGTACCTCCCTGACCCAGAGACAGCGTCTGCACCGGGGCAAGAGTGATCTGCTGAGCTGGAGCCGTCTGCAGCTGAAGGTTCTGGAGGTTCTGAACTCCTTGGACCTGAACGGACAGATAGGGGCAGGAGAACACCGCGACAATTAAAATATAATTAAACTATTTTTGCTAACATTTTAAAACCACAGAAGGCTTGTGTTATTTTAAAGAGTTTGTTTGCACTTCTGTGTTAAGTCACATGTTTAAAGTTTGTTCACACTATAAATCATGTTTAAATAAAACAATTGATGATTCAAATCGGCTGAGCTGTGAGATGAATTGCAATTCAGTTTGTGGTGTGGGGTTTTATATGAATGTCACTCTGAGGGAAACTGACTGTCTTTAGCAAAATTTAGATGGTGTTTTCTTTTCATCTGGTCTCTGTATAATTCATAATAAAGCATAAGACCAGCTGGTTTATTCAGAGGAAACGATGTTTGACTGCTGTTCTGTAAGCACCACCTGCTGTCAGAGAGTGAATTTTGCATTTTCCTTCAGAGCTTCTGCTGTTTTAGTTTCAGATCATTCTGCTTTTGCTTCAAATGTAAAAATCTTACAAAAACTGATCATGCTGTATTATTGTTTGGATTGTGATTCAAATGCAGTGTTTGCCTCTCATTTTAAATTGAAAATTGAAATTACAGCCAAAGCTTTAGTTTGAAATATCAGAGACATTTCATTCATTTTCGAACCATTTATTTATTTGATTTGGGATTTGTTTTAAATTTTTAATTTAGTTTTGTTATTTGACATATTTCAATTTCACAAAGAAATATGCTGCATTTTTGTCTGAAAAATAATAAATGGACACCTTTTTACCTACCTTTTTTTTTTGTACTGACTTGATAACGAAGTACCGGGTCTTTTGACAATTTTATGATTATGATTCATATTATTATTAATCTATTACACACAAGCAATTTTAGTTTAACAGTTACTATAAATCATTTATATTAAATGATAAATAATGTTTACAGATGATGTAATATAAATAAGCTGTAGTATCAATAGCTTTCCTGACCTTTCATGTTTGAGTCTCTATCACTATATATTTTCAAATGTATAAACTAAGTTAACAAGTTTTACTTGTCACTGCACCGATAAAGCAAGATTATTTATTTTATTTGTCCTCCATGTTTCATATGACGTTTAACTTGTCATATTCTTCTATCTCTTAACCTTTAACCTTTAGTTTTGAATCTCGCTGGGTCTCTCGCAAGAAGTAAATCAAACTTGCTTTGTGTTGCAAGGCTCGTGATTGGCTGTTCGCCAGTGATGTCACACATTCATGTGCACGCGCTCCACAAACTCAGGATCAAAGCCTGAGTTGACAAAGAAAGTTGATGATCAGCATCATGGTATCAACAAAGCCGAATTGGAGAGGTTTGGTTTTGTCGACTTAAAACTATACTGTAACTCTGAATTTGTTTAGCTACCATCATTGTACAGGCCATAGGTCACTTGTTTGTTGTTGTTGTCATGGCCACATTAAAACGATGTTGCAGGAAGTGGTGTTTTAGTAGTGCAGCGTGTCTGTACCAACAGGGAAATAATTACAAATTCTGTAAAAAATTCTCAATTCAATTCTACACGGGCCGCAAGCTCTGTGATTGGTCTGCAAGAAACCCCCTCCATATGTGCTTGAGTTTGTGTGTGTTTATTGCACTTTATTGTATATAAGAAGGTGTTACATTTAAACAAAGCTAAGAACAACGGTCTTATCATTTATTATACTACATAGCATTATACAACAGTAGCTGTCCACGACAAACAATGTTCATCTGCAGGGTACAAGTGCTTGTGGGGATGGAAAGAATGTCATCTTCTCCTGTTACTTTGTTGTCTCCTTTTGTAGTTTTAAATAATGATTACTAATGGCGTAGATCCGATGCAGAAGTATAAATCATCCTTAAAACAGTAATTAAAATAAAATCTATCACAAATGATTCATAACTACGTACCTGGAAGGTCTGCCACTGTATCTGTCCTGACGGAGAGACGGTTTGGGCCTGGATGAGGAATGTTCCTGGGTTGATGAGCTGGATGTTTTGGAGAGAATGCTGGGCCTGAGCAGACACCTGACCCTCGCCGGTCTGCAAGGGCATCTGCTGTAACTGGATCACCTGCTGTCCTCCAGACACCTGACTGAGGTATCCCGAGCCGTCAGCCTGTGTCAACACGCCCGTGCCGTCTATCGTGCTGGTGTGCTGCTGCGAGGAGGATGCTGAAGATGTTGTAGGCACAAACATGTCCTGGGCTGCATTAGAGTTGAGCGTCTGTTGCTGTTCCCCTGCTTTCTCCGAGCCGTCAGAATTCTCCATGCTCTGATTGGTCATGATGAGCTGTCCGTCAGCCGTGACGCCGGTGGCGATTGGCTGAGCTCCCGAGAGCCCCAGAGAGTCCAGATCCAAGCTGTTTATTGGCACAAAGGTAATGTTCCCAGGCAAACCCAGAGGCACGTTAGTGACCACCTGACCCTGAGTGCTGAAGGTCGAGCTTCCCAGAGACACCTGCGGGATCTGGTGCACTTGGCCAGACTGGGTCATGAGGTTCTGACTGTTGCTGAGAAGGTCGGCGGATGCCGAGACGCTGATGGTATGGGTGCCGTCTGGGAGGATCTGGATCTGCCCTGCGGCGTCCTGCGCCATTGAGGCCCCATCGACGGCAGAGTAACCCAGCTGCCCTTCGGCTGTCTGCACCTGAGGGATGACTTGGTATTGGATATTAGGCACTGTGCTGCCGGACGCGTCGGTCCCTGACGTGAGTAAGATGGGCTGGTTCTGGAGACCCTGGAGGCTCTGGAGAGGAAGAACATACTGTCCATTGGACGTGACGATACCCGTGCCGGGGAGATGCAGGACACCCGAATCATCCTTCACTGCCTCCCACCTTTCAGACGACCCTGTTAACTGCACTGAGAGGTCTGCGTTCTAGGGAGGAAATATGTTCACAAAAGTTAAACACATTCAATGTGATGCCACAAAAGTGCATGTACATGGCAAGACTCAATAAAACCTTTTTTAAATGCATATATTATATGTTCCATGACCAGCCTCTGAATGACTGACTCGCTGAGAAGTTTGTAACCTAAAACTACACACTTAAAAATGGCACGTTCCTTTCTTTTTGAGTTTTTACATGCTGGTCTGTACCAACCTGTACCATTGGTTATTGTTAAAAATAAGTTGTACCCGGAACTAGACTATAATTTATTTACAATAAACTAAAAGGAAGCACAACCAGATCAGAGCTCCCACCCTTAAAGGTTTAGTTCACCCAGGTATGGAAATTATGTCATTATTGACCCATAAATAACCCTCATGTCGTTCCAAACCCGTAAGACCTCCGTTCATTTTCAGAACACAGTTTAAGATATTTTAGATTTAGTCCGAGGGCTTTCAGTCCCTCCATTGAAAACGTATGTATGGTATACGGTCCATGTCCAAACACTGCAGTGGCACTGCTGACGTGTTATCTTTGTTATTGGGCGCACCAGAAAACACGTCAGCCGCGTCGTACGTCAACAGTCACAGCAGTCGCACTCACAACCGACCCAGAAGAGAAGACAATGATGAATAAAGTCATAACTTTTGTTATTTTTGGACCAAAATGTATTTTCGATGCTTCAACAAATTCTAACTGACCCTTTGAAGTCACATGGACTACTTTGATGATGTTTTTCTTACCTGTCTGGACAAGGACAGTATACCGTACACACAGTTTCAATGGAGGGACTGAGAGCTCTCTGATTAAATGTAAAATATTTTAGACTGTGTCCCGAAGATAAACAGAGGTCTCACGGGTTTGGAACGACATGCGGGTGAGTCATTAATGACATAATTTAAATTTTTGGGTGAACTAACCCTTTAAGTCTGGGATGTAAACATTCACCAATTGTAGTACACACGTAATACAAAGCACACACGTCTGGGCTCACACTCGAACATCAGTAAGGTCTAATAAAGGTGAGATCGGTAGTTTCTGACTCACCCCTCCAGCAGCGGCAGCATTATCAGAGTTTGTCCGGTTCTCGGGTCCTAGGCCGGTGCATGTGGCGGCGAGCAGGGCGAGCGACGAGGGCTGTCCGTCCTGACGATGGGCGGGTTTAACACATGGAAGGGGGTGGCCACACAGGAAGTACCAGTGTTTAAACAGAACAAAGTGAAAACTTCACCAAATCACATGCATTAGAATAAGAGAGGAGCTGATTTGGTCTGGTTTACCTGCTCTGAACCGTCCTGAGCGCTGCTGCTGTCCGCCATCACTCCCGCCTTCACTGGCCCTTCAGGCGCTTCAACACACACAACAACACACAACAGCCGTTAGAGCCCGTACACTGCGCGCGCCTGCTGCACACGGGGCTTCATCGGGTGTAACAGAGGCGCTTCGTTGTTTTGTGGCTGGTCTGAGCTGTGTATTTGTTTCCTCCGCGGATCTTAAACTCTCTTCAGTTTCACCCGCCTGCTAACGTTAGCCTAGCTTAGCATAAACATAGCCAGCACAAAGATTCAAAGCGACCGTTCCCGCGCTCTCTGGATCCTACGTACCGGTCATTACGTGAGTTCTTTATAGAAGACTTATATCCGCGGTTAATAACACTCCGAGCATGGTTACTTTAATCGGTGCCTGCGCTCGCTTTGGTCCAGTTTTTTTTTTTTTCCTAATTTGATTGACGGCGGGTCTTCCACTTCGCCACTTGCGTCACGGACAGGAAGTCCCGCCCTTGCTCTATCCTCTGATTGGAGGTCAGCCTGGAGTACTCGCCTTGTGATTGGATAGACGTCCCGTCTGTCATCTCGACCGGGTTCCTTCCTATATTTAGTTGTCGCTGGAGCGCAAGTTTTGTTCATGAAGATGTAGTTTCCGTCTGAGTAGTGAACTACAGAGTTTGTTTTGTTACCCTGTTTGATGCGTTTACCCCTTTACCTTTTAAGTTTAGCAAGAAAGTATTTGTATTTGTTTCTTATAGTTTTACTATATTTTGGAAGAATACTAGCTCACTTGTTTCTATTCAGACAAGTAGGGAAACTGATGATACATATTTTTTCATGGTCTTGTAATCAGCAATTAAGAGGTTTGTGGTTTAATGTAAGAGGCCACTTGAGCTCAGTCAAGTGTTTCTCAAGGAACAGGAGTGATTAATAATATGCAGTTATTTCTGAAGATCAGCCTAAATGGAGAAGTCTTTTACAAAAGATGTGTCAGAGATGGAATGAGCCACACTGAAAATATTTTTAGTAGTTTATTCTTTTAATAATTT
The DNA here is from genome assembly GCF_003368295.1 of Carassius auratus. Classification (NCBI taxonomy): domain Eukaryota; kingdom Metazoa; phylum Chordata; class Actinopteri; order Cypriniformes; family Cyprinidae; genus Carassius; species Carassius auratus. The sequence continues at coordinate 22,249,271 of NC_039276.1, forward strand.
ACTCTCCTAAAAATCTTCCCTGGATACAGAGAAAAACCAAGAAAAACAAAATTCACCTACTCTATAAGAAAACAACAACTAAATAAATAAATTAAATACTATTAAAAAAAAAGGCATTCACAACAGAACATATAGGCTCAATAAATCATAAAAGAATCGCTAGTCAATAATATTGTAAAAATCTAATAAAATCTTTGAACCATTCAAGAGGTTTGTGGGGTTTTCCAGTGCAGCATAATATGTAAAGTGAAACTAGGATGATAACACTTGCAAAGCCTGCAGCACAACAGAGACACTATATATATATATATATATATATATATATATATATATATATATATATATATATATATTACATATATTGACTCTGACCTTCAAATTAACTGGAACATAATTCAACAATTTGCCTATAGCTTATGAAAGCTTTGTACAGGAGTAAAGCTGTCATGTTGATCTGTCTATCATCTATACTTTTCTTGAAATGTATATATCTTAATAACAATTTACAGCTGTAGTATAGACTAAACCATATGAAATGCACCATACCAGCATCAGAAATGATCTTGGTCGTGCAATTTATTTTTTCCCAGTGAAGGCAGACACCCTATGATTATTGTAAAAAGCCCCTATAAATTTTAAGCAAAATGAAAGAACAAACTGGTGAGACATGATTTCAAACAAAATCAGTTCATTTTCAGAAATGGCTAGCCAAACACTTTTGTAATATGTTTGGTATAATTTTATGCAGTTCGGTATGAATGTATGTGTGTGTGTGTGTGTGTGTGTGTGTATATATATATATATATATATATATATATATATATATATATATATATACAGTCATGGCCAAAATTATTGGCACCCTTGATATGAACAAAGAAGCCTTTGAAAATATATCTGTATTGTAATTCATTTTGATCTTTTATTAAAAAAAATCACAAAAACGTAAACTTTCATTGAAGAAAAACAATTGAAAAAGGTGGGAAAATCTCATTATGAAATAAATGTTTTGACACTCTTTTTTCAAATACTGTTTAGAAACCTCCTATAGCAGCTCTGATTTCCTCCTATAATGCCTGATGAGTTTGGAGAACACCTGACAAGAGATCAGAGACCATGTTTCTACACAGATTCTCCTCAGATCTTTCAGATTGCAAGGTCCATGTTTATGCACAGTTATCTTAGACTCACACCACTCGTTTAGTGTCCAGGTCAGGGAACAGGGACGGCATTGGTCTGCCACGTTCTGTTCTGTGAAGCTCCACAATCTTTTGCTGCACATCAGAACTGTATTCTGGATCCTCTGCAGTGAATGGGTGCCGTCAGAATGAGAGACCAAACATCTGATAAAAACATCACCGTAATCCACAGCACTCCAGTCCATCAGTTAACGTTCAGTGAAGGGAAAAGCTCTGTGTGCGTAATAAACATATCCATCATTAATGCATTTTACTTACAGTATTACAGTATATAATTCATAATAATAAGAGCTGCTTCGGACTGATTTTCTAATAAGCAGTACTTAATCTGTGCATATTTCTCTCCTGATTCAGGCAAGACAACTTTTTCACTAGAGAGATCAATGTTATGAATATAGAATTGACTTTGACCACAAACAACCGTTTGAAGTTTACCTTATGGATTTATTTATTACAAACATACATCTTTTCACTTCACAAGAGATTAACTGATGGACTGGAATCATATGGATTACTTGTGGATTATTGTGTGGATAATTGTGTGGGTGAGTAAATCATTTTTTTTAAAACAGATTTTCATTTTTGGGGCGAACTATTCCATTCAATCTTTAGATACTATTATTGTTTTTTGAACTCTGAGATGAATCCATAATCCATAATGTTCGTAAGTGACGGCCTTTATTGAGCTATTCGATTTAATGCTGATATTGCTCATACTTAACGATAGGAACTGCATAAAGAGAACATGAAAGTTTGTGTTGTTAGCATCACCATCTCACACACACACACACACACACACACACACACACACACACACACACACACACACACACACACACACAAATAATAATTTAAAAAGGATAATACCATTTCTAATTTTCCATAAGTTAGACAACCGATGTACCTTTGCCTCCCTGATTCATAGTGCGTCAAGGGAGTACAGCAGCACAGAATGAGGAAATTAACTTAGGAAATTAGACTGTCTTGGGGGCAAATTCGGCAGATTGTTTTGTTATTCACCAGAGAGCATTAGTGGGAAAAAAACTGGGTGGAAGTTGATATCATCGAGATCATATAGAAAAATCATTTTGCATCGTCCTACACATCTAGAAAGAGAAAACAGTTCGCGGGTAGCAGTGTTGCTTTTATAAATGCTAAAAGATTAGCACGATTGCATTGAGATAACAGCCCAGAGACATTCTGCACTCTCAGCTGCGTTCCTGATCTAAGACTCTGTTCGCCGCGTCGTTTCCACTGTGTCAGCTCCTCCCTGAGAGTGACCAGAGAGCAGCGTTTTCCTCCAACCTTCAATTCAAACTTGGCCCATTACAGCCAGACTACAAAAGCACTTTCCCTGCACTCAGGGGCTCGCACCAGTGAGTGGGGGATATTTCCAATCACTCCGCTGTCAATCTGAGTGTCAGGTAAACACAGGCTGGCAGACAGAGCCTTTAGAAAGGCCCACATCTGTGGCTCTCGCTCTCCTAGCTTACCTTGTGCTGGCTTATCCACAATCTAACGCACAAAGACACCCACACTCAAATGGAAAGGCAAAACGCAGCCTTTGTACAATGGTGCAGGTATCTTATCTCATATCTTTAGATTGAAGTACTACACAATAAGTTAATTGCCTTGAGATTTCGTCTGATGTGTGAGAGGATGTGATTTCAGGCAAGTTGACAAATTGGCTTGCAAACCAGGAACACATTCTTGATTGTTGAACAAGCTGAGCTTGAACACAGAACACAGAGTTTGTATCAGAGTCATTGATTGATTTGGACCGGGGGAATGACGGGATCTGTGGGAGCTGGTTTGGTTTCGCCTCATGGCTAATCAAGTTACGACATCTTCCATAAAGAACCATAACTTTTTTTTTTTTTTGGAATGGAAAGTTTCTATGTTCTTGAAGGTTCTTCATGGAACCAGATGCCAAAAAAGAATCAATTTTTAAGAGTGTAAGAATTTTTTTTTTTTTTTTAGGAACTGTTCATATAAAGTTTATTTTCTCCTAAGACGAGCTTTATTTTTAGGAGTAGCCTACAGTTCAGCTCACAGTTTTTGAGGATGAGGACATGTCAGGCAACACATCAGTCTATAGTTTCTACAAAGTGAAAGATGAAAATGCACTGAAACGGGTTAACAAAACTTGAATTTGAATGTTTCTCTTATACGTGCATGAATGCATTCCGAAAACTTCAAAGCTGAGGAATTTAAATCCTGTTATTTATGACCTTTCAGAATTCTGCATGTTTAGTTTGGAGAGAAAAAATCAGTCATTTTCCGGTATTTTTGTAAAGCGCAGAGGTGAGACGTGTTCTTCGTCTACTGGGGTGAAAATAGCTGGGCCTGCTTGAATATGAGTTGTTTCTGAAAGCGTCGTATTAACATATAGGCGGAGCGGCTTGCTGGGGCCGATCTACACTGGAAGGGACCGCGTGGAGAGAGTCGGCGCGGCTGGAGGCTCCCGGTGGCCTGGGTAAATGGAACCTCAATGGGGAAGCTTCAAAATGGCACCACAGGAAAGACTGCGGCCAGAATATCAAATGTGTCTCAATGACACATGAGTGAACGGACCTCCATTCGGACACCACTGAGGTGGAGACAGAGGGGTTTACTGTGCTCATGTTTAAAGAAAAATATGTCCATTAGGGGAAAATGTTGCTCTTTTCAAGTCTTCCCTCTAAACGTTTGCCCATGCAGAAAAAAAGAAGAAGCTATTATGAAGGAGGAAGCATTTATGTGAATCACCCTGCATTCCTCTAACTTCTGGACAATAAACTTCATTCAAATGAAAGCAAAAATTGGTGTTGTTTTGCATTTAGAATTTATTGCATCAGGTTTGTTTCTCTCCATCATCCCATAACATTTAAAGTTGGAGATTGTTTGGAGACATTTTTTCTGAATGTTTTTGGGTTAGCTCTGCGCTGGTCTGATTTACAGCAGCAGGATTTGGTCTTTCATGGGTGCAGTCCTTTAGTCTGTCTGTCTTGCTTGGTGTGGTGCCATTGTGGTTTCTGCCTCGGGGCAGAGTGGCACCAGCTGATGGATGACTATGACAACATTTGTAGCGCAGGCACCAAAAAACCAGCCACTAATCGCTCTTTGATATCTTCTAATCCTTCCTCTTCTTTTCACAAATCTGTTGTAATTAAATCAAATGAAAGCAGTCCCGAGTGGAGAACACAACTGGAGTCTCTCTGATGTGTATTTTATCCACCAAAGTCAATCGAGTTCTCCTCATCGCCTTTACATTCCTGACATCTTTGCGCAATGACGTGTTGACACGCGAGAGCGGTTTATTATGTTCTGTCTTATGAACTACATATGCGCTCTTCTAAATAACTTTATTATTGTTCCAGAAATGTTAGTGTCACTGTATGCAAAACAAAACGTTGTAGCCAAGCCACAGAAAACAACTTGTCGTTCCTAGCTCATTTAGCTCTGACAAACAGGCCTCAATAATGGGTTTCAGCTTTGGCTCGCGCAAGCAGAACTCGGCCCTGGGAGTGAGAGAAGAAACCCAACCTCTACTTATCTCCCTGTGAACGTCTTAATGGGAGAAACCTCAGTGGCCGCTGAAAAAATGCAGAATGGAGACGGATCCAAAAGAAGGAAAATGTTCCCGTGTGCGTTTCCTGCTCAGCTGACCCGTTTTTCTCCAGGGCGAACTAGGTTTGGAAATCTAAAATGTGATTGTACAGAACTTTAGACACTTCAGCGACAAGTCCTGAACACAGATTAAAAAATAAAAAGCAGTCCGGACCCATCAATCATATACCTAAAACCCTCTTTCACTAAGAAAAAAAATAGGTATTATATAATAAATTGCTGAAATCACAAATAAATATGTGTGTATGTTTTCACCGGATGAAAATCAGGCATTGAAATCAGTATGCATGGTTTCCCAGTGTTCCTGTGGAGCGAGTCAAAATATCCCTCTCTATGACCCACAATCACAACATGTAAAGTACTACAATTTAAAATATTCTGTCATCTCTCTCTCTCTCTCTCTTCCTTTTTTATCATACACATCTTCTATTCAATCTCGCCCTGAAGTACAGACACAGTAATACAGAAACGGTTTTGTTTTCCCCTATCTAAGAGTGCAATTTCAGCCGGGAGTACTATACTACAGTGAATCAGAAGCTCAGACTTTGTCTCGTAAATATGAGAAAGATGACAATTTATGCAGTCTCCCTGTAGAGCGTGTGTGGAAGAGAGTGCTCTGAGCTCCAGGCCGATTGTGTGGGGGTTTTTATATCTAGGTTCCTGTAGAGAATGTGATCAGACCGTCGAGTCATTACCTTTCCATTACACACACGTACTGAAGGGGACAGGGCATGGGGTAAGATGTGTCGCCCTCAAGCTGTTATCCAAAATGATATAGAGGTTAAACAACATGTCATAATGCTGCTTATCAATTGAAATGTTAAGAATCATCTATAATATATGAAATATGCCTTAATGGAAAAAAAAGAAATGTGCTAAAGTGGCTCAACTTCCTGGGCCATGCAGGGTTAATTAAACAATTTCGTTTTTTTTTACAGTAAAAACATATGTTACTATAATGTATTATACTATTCCAAAATACTTACTCATACTGAGCATTGGTAGTTGGAACATCTGCTTATCCCACACTGTTAAAGACATGAATGATGAAACCTCAAATCCTGGGGCTTGTTTTATTTCTCTACGCCACTGTACATATGATCTTCTGCATGAAACTTGAATAAAGACTTGTAGATAATAAAGACGGGAATATCAGGGGTTATAGGCTACTCACATTATCTGCAAAGCATCCATTTAATATTAATGTTCCAAATGTTTATAAGCAATGAATCAATAAAAAGAAAATTCCAGTTAAGCAAGTAAATATGAAACACATTTGAGTTAGGTTGCTCTGTGTCACTGTCCCCAGTTTGAGTCCCGACTGGAGGTATTTCTGTGTGGAGTTTCTTCCGGGTGCCCCGGTTTCTGGTTGTGAATTACAGACATTAAATTGCGAAAGTGTGTGTGTGTGTGTGTGTGACAGCTGTGATGGACTGGCCATCCATTCATGGTGTTTTCCAGTCTATGGCTCAAGTACTGTTCTGTACAGTGACAAAAAAGGAGAAGAAAAATGGAATTCCAATGAAATATCTAATGTGGCCATGAGTTTTACAACAAGTTTGATAAAAAGTTAGATTACGTTACCCAAAATGAGCAACTTGGATTGTGTTACTAACTACAGTTTCATCATGTAATCTGTAAACAATTTGTTATTAATCTTTAGCTCCATTCTGCATGTCAGGGAGCGACTCATTTTACCACACCAACACACAAGTGTTAAAAAAGTGAGCTGTATGTGTATCAGACGAGAAGAAAACAATCACTTTATTAGATCAAGCTCTCACTAGTGCGATGAACAATCGCTGTATTCACAGTAACAGCATCTCAGCGGTGTAGACTCTTTTTTTTCCTCACTCAAGCAAACAAACAGTGAAAGGAAATAAAGGTTAATCCAAGCCTCATTTCAGTCGCCGCGGCTCTTCCTGCATGAGATAATCAGGATGGCACACTTTGGTCAAATCCGAATCCCTCCACAGATACAATTATCCCCGTCCCTCGGCCTGCCAGTCGCTCTGTCAGCCCACTCTTTTAATTCTGTAATCAGAGACGAGCAGCCCCCGTATCGCCGTCTCCACACAGCAGCCAGTCAATACAGACATCCCCAAACACACCTCGCCTGATTCCCTCAAATGTTTTATGGAGTGTGGACATCTGGGCTACTGTAAAACACGCATTATCTGAGCTGGGAGGAGAGCAGCAGCTGCTTTGTCCCCGCTGTCAGCCGTGGCAGCGTCGCCGCGTTTGATGGAGATTAATGAAGTATCAGGAGAGTAATATGCTTCTTCGTGCACTCTTACAATCTGGAGGAACGGACCATCCCTGTCTTAAATAGCAAAGCTGTCAGCGCTGAGAGGACCTTTCGCTCCGGCTCAGAGGTGTACAGAGCTCACGAAAAGAGCAGACACAGATAACGCCTCTGGCCTCTCGACAGGTACCCCTCAAAACCTCATTCCCACTACGTGCCCTTGTGTTAATTCGTAAAACAATAGCATGCTTATTAGAGCAGTGTGGAAGTATATCGTTTAAGATACTGATGATGAGGTAGCCTGTGTCAATACATTAAGCCGTATTTGCACTCTCTGTTCGCACGCGCTCTTAATAAAAAAATGTCCATGTGTTATTCATACGGTGTCTGAAATCCCCAGTGGGCGACTGTACCTCTTCCCCCGTCAATTCCCATTCAGACATACAGCTGAAATGGAAATAACTCTCTTTCATTTGAGTATTCACACTTCCCGAGGAAACAAAATGACTCCCATCAGCTCCTCGTCGCCTGTCTGTTTGTTCCCTGTCCGGCTGAACTCAAAATAATTGACTTGAAGTGCAAATACTAGCGAGTTTATGCATTCTGCTTCTGAACGGCGCACAATTAATTAGAAGAATCAATGTTCCTTTTAAAAACCCAGGAGACCATTTAATCCGAGCTCAATACCGGCAGACTGCCTGGATGGAGGGGGACACAGGAAAAAATCAATGGCTATTTGTGAATCGTGAGTACGTATTAAAGGCGGCCTCGTCTCACTGCTTCATTTGCACTTGAAAGCAGCCATCTGGAGCAGCAGGCTTGGCTTAAGCAGATATGATTACTAATAATGTGATATAGCCGTACACTGGCCCATTCAAACGCCCTATTCCCACTGCTGAAATGATAAAGCTCTGCTTTCTGCCTTGGGAGAAGTCAGGGACGCACACATGCAGACACGAACACGCTCGTATGCATGCATATAAACAGCCCGCGTGCGCTGGAGTGGGAGGATAAAGGGACGCACCGAGGGGCCTTCAGCCGTTTAGCATCGCTGACGCTCTCTGAACTTCTCTGCATGAATGCACGTGTTTACTTAGCTACTCTTTAGTTAGCTAAATCTGACACAACCTCCCTTTGGGGTTCTCAGCGGACTCATAAACATTGCAGATAAGATTTCTTATAACGGGAAGTTTGGTCTGCTCTGCAGTTAGCTTTATAGAAAACTAAATAGTCCATCTATTTAGTTAGGTTAATTTTGATTTGGTTTAGACAGCTAAGCATGTGACACCAGCAGTATCTATAGACAGCACCTTGACATGCTATGGGTCAACATCATGCAAAAAAAAAAAAAAAAAAAAAAAAAAAAAAATATATATATATATATATATATATATATATATGTGTGTGTGTGTGTGTGTGTGTGTGTGTGTATATAAAGTAATTTCTCCAGTATATTTCAACAAACAAAAATTAGTTTGCATGCTTATGTTTCATATTGCATGCTTAGACTGATTCTGGCAAGGTACTCTCAAAGTTATGAAGAAATATTCTTCCAGTAAAAATAATTAAACTTTTTTCAAATCTGGTTTTTAATAATGTTCTCAAAACATTATTTAGGTTCAAGTTTCTTTATTTGTCACATATTACATACATGTAGTGAAATGTTATTCCCCATTCCTCGTCCCAAGGTACATCAACAAAACAACAAGGTAAGGACATACACACGTACTGTATAATAAAATATACAGAGAGAAAAAGAAAGTCTCAGTAATGGAGAATTTTACTGAAATGTTTTAGTTGGAAGTTCATGTATCTAAATGATTCTGGTTTCAGAACATGCAGAGAACATTTGGAATGTCCTCATAATATTTGCAAAAACACAAAAACATTCAGTAATAACGTTTTCATAAATACATACATTTTTGTTAGCTGGTGGCCCCTTAGACTTACGTTGTAAGTGAATTTCTGTCAGCACTCAAACTGTTAAAATCATCATAAAATTGCTTCAAAATATTTTCTATTTAAAAGTTAAATTAGGAGGGATATACTAGATGAATGGAGACCGCTAGAGTATATTTAGAGATTACAACTAGGACAACAAAGCGTGTGTGTCAGATCCCATGGGCTACTGCTAATAAGGGTTAAAGGGCTTCCTCAATTACACACACATACACACAGGGATTACTGCCTAAAACGCTCGAACTCAATCTCCTTCAGGGTACTGATTAATCTGAGCCGTCCTGATATCACTTAACATCTCTCAGTGTATACACTGATTTAATTTTTTTTCACACTTTAAACTGATTTATAACAGCAAAACGGATTGTTTTATGACTTTTCCAATTTGACTAACCAGGCATATCATAATATAGTGTAATATTTAAGACAACATTTACTGGATTGTTGCGAGCTTGAACAGTTTATTCTGTTGTTTATTAAATGATGTGATTGGCTCATTTTATAAAATGGCTTTCATAATTAGTTCATTATACTTATGTGATTATAAAAGATTAAAACTGAATTTATGCCTTTGAATTTTAATTATACAGTGTATTTAGAAACTTGAGTTGCATTTGAAATGTCTGGTTGACATTGGAATAGATATAAAATATGAAACTACATAGAATTTATTTGAAAGACATTGCAGAAGCATTTTTTTAATGCAAACATTTTTCAAATTGACATTTGGTGTGTTTAAAAGGATTAAACAGCAATATCCGAAGACTAAAGGTGCTCTACTGTTTTTTAAACATTAGTGGGTCATGTTGATAGTTAATGGTTCCTCTGCTTGGAGACCTGTGTGAACTTGAGGAGAACTGACTTCATATTTCGGTGATAAATCAATCAAACACTTGCCTGTTAAACCCAATAAAAAAAAAAAAAAAAATTGGGGGAAACCTTCTGTTTTCATCTATGGTCTGTAGATGTCAGTGGATCCCTATATGGCTTCTTGCAATGAAATTAGTAATGTTTTAGGTTGTATATATAAGCACTTTGGTTACACAGTATATGGAGTGGAATACTAGTTTAGTACTTACTGTATACTGCACATTATATCCTGTCTCTTTAAAATAGTATGTGTAAATGTTTACATTATGGGATGATACAGCATGTTTAAATCTTATACACTCACCACACATATTTTAAGAGTGCAAATTAGGTTGCAGGTGGTTCGATCAAACATCTGTCTCTTGACCAGTACACATCTCTACTTCTTCCTTCCCCTGATGCAATATCCCTGAAATCCCAGCAGAGCACCTCCGCACCCAATCTTCCCAGACCGCCACCAGCCTCTGCTCTGTCTGGGACGTCATGTTTCCCAGCCTCGGGCATTTCCTGCAAATACTGATATGTGTCACGATAGCATTACCTCAGCCAGTTAAAACAAATGCCTCACTTTTACCAATCAAAGACACACACACACACACACATCAGAGTCTGAGATTGACTGCTTCACTTAATGTCTTAAAGCTGCAATGCGTCATTGTTTTGAGATTAAAATACTTCTTCCTATCACAGTTCAGTGTGGAGACACTACTGTAAGTCAGTAAAATTGAAGGGATGAAGTGCTTATACTCCTGATAAAAAGAAGGAAATCAGTCACAGGGTCTGTTCTGTGAGAGACGGCTTTGAGGATCCAGTCAGTAAATTTCAGTGTGGAAACGTTGTGACACTTCATTTGAGCACACACTGGACACAGCAACATTGGCTCAACCAATCTGAATTGGAACAACCTGTTTTTCTCCAAGCCTAAGCTTTGACAGGTTAGTTCACACAAACTTGAAATTCACTCATCATTTATTCACCCTCATGCTGTTTCAAACCTATAAACCTTTTGTTCATCTTCGAAAAACAGTTATTAATGGAACCTGAGAGGTTCCATATAAATAAACATTGTAGAAATAATCCAAGCTTCTATTTGCCATATTTTATATATGCATGTGCATTTATTAAAGTTTATATGTAACACACTGCAGCTTTAAATCGGCACAAATCACTTGTAACGTAATTTATGCATGTATAGGGAGTAAGAGATTGAGCAATGTTGTAGGTTCACAGCTGGAGTCAAACACCCATCGGCTGCATGAGTCCGATTTTAAGACCGGGACTGAACTCTTTTAACAAGGCGTCAACATGCTTTAACTCAATGCTTTTGTCATTACAAATCCACCATAAAATTCACTTACATGTGGCTAATCTGGCTGTGTGAAAACACAGCAGTTCTGTGAAAAGGTCACAACACATCAGCAGTCACAAAACAATATGCAACCCTTATCCATGCTCCCTTCATCCATGTAACCGTCCTAATGTTAAGAATTTCACCCTTTATTTAACTTGCCTGTTGGTATCAGTGTCAGTGCAGCGCAGCTGAAGGGATGAAGTGCTTATACTCCTGATAAAAAGAAGGAAATCAGTCACAGGGTCTGTTCTGTGAGAGACGGCTTTGAGGATCCAGTCAGAGATGTGGATTTGAGACTATGTAGAGTGGATTTCAGACTGGATTTTAACGTTTTGTCAGCTGAGGGCAGTAATTTCTCCCCCTGTGTAAAAGTGAAGATGTGTGTAGCATGTAGACGTCTGAGCTGTCTGATCACTGGAGGCCGTGCTCATCTGGGCCTTGGCATCCTTCCTTCTGCTGGCCTCTTTATAACGACCCAGTTTCATCACATCAGATGTTATAAAACCCGCCTCCGTGTCCTCACGGATTACTCCTTGGATACCTGTGGAGAGCTCAGCTCGTGGAAGATAGAAAGGGGCTAGAGACAGAATAAGGGAGACTTAGATGTGTGTGTTAGGTTTTCTGTGGGCGTACTGAGGATTTATGGGTATAAGGGGCATGTGGCTACAGGTGAAGTGTGAGATTTTTGGAAACTCTTCCCTCGTAAACACACCGTTTCAGTCCTGTTATCAACACGGAGCAGCCTTAAGTCTTACACACGTTATGGATTGATTGATTGAGAGGCAGAGAGACTACAGGTACACATTTATGATAAAACAGACTTCATGATCAGGTTTACAGGGCTGGTTTGGAAAACCTCTGTAATAAAGTTTGGCCAACTTCGATTCAAAGTCCTACAGAGTTTCGCTCCAACCCTGATCGAACACACCTGGAAAGTATTACAAGTAATTTACATAATCAGATTACTTTTCAGATTACTTGACTTGAATTCACTTGTCTCCATGTTAAGAGAAATTGGGAGTAAGTGCACTTTCAGTTCACTTTTGGTTTGAAAGGGCCTTTACAGTTGCCAAAGATATTCCTTTTTTGTTGGCATATAAGATAAATGTGCAGGAAAACCCCACTCATGGCACACTACTAAATAACGTTAGAACAAGGTTGTTTCCACCTGCACCAGGAGGACCAACTTCTACCAGAGTTTAGATCGGGATCTCCAGCTCTGCTCATGAAGAGCTGCCTTCCTGCAGACTTCAGTTCCAACCTGCTCCAACACACCAGTCTGTAATTACTGACCATGATTTGATTAGCTGGTTCAGGTGTATTTGATTGGGGTTGTAGCTGAAATTTACAGGACAGTAGCATTACATCATCAGGGTTGTAGTACCCTGGTTTAGGTCCACCCCAAATAAACACACCTGAACTAAGGTAATCAAGTTGAATTACTAGAAACTTCCAGGCAGGTATATTGGGACAAGTGGAAGCTAAATTCTGCAGGGCCCTTCAGGTTCGGGACTGGACACCCCTGAGTTAAACTCTGCAGGAAACTGGCCTGCCAGGAACAGGATTAAACATCCCTTCATTAGAGGCTGCTTATTTAGCATCTTTGTTAGCATGGTCACCTCACGTGTCAACTACCATCAGTTCAAGACCCCTCGTGGAGTGAGCAGAGCAGAACTGGCTGGAATGGTGCCGTGACCCGGGTGGGAATGAGTTTTAAGCCCAGAGTATACATGTTTTTATGCATATGCTATGGCACAGTGATACAAATTGAATCATCAGCATATTACATGCACAGTCATGTTTTTCTAACCATGTATGCAATGTGCACTCAGGTCACATGTGCACCTTGAGGTTTTTGCACTAATCAGTTGGTCCACAAGGTGGCAACAATGGCTTGGTTCCGCAGTTGAAAAAAAAAAAAATGAAACATGAGACTGAACAACAGAAAACTGCTGGATGCAGCAACAACAATAGACAGTCGCGTTAATGAATGTTTGTGTGGGTATAAAGACACTTTTATGTGTTATAACTTTTATAACTATAAAGAGACTGTTTTGCAGATGAACTTTACTCTCCTTGCCACAAGATGGGCATTAACGACTGATGTTGCAGAGTCTCAAGCATTCTGTTTAAGGTTGTGACATACAAAATGAATGTCTGACCTTCATTAAGCATCTGTCGGCAGAGATTTTGAGGTGTGTTCCAGGTATAATCCACAAAAGGGGCAGTTTACCTGAAAATAAGATTTATTTCTCTCTCATGTTGTTCCAAACGTTTTTCTTCAGTGAAACATAAAACGTCCCAATTACACAACAGTGGACCCCAATGAGGGTATACCTATTTTCAGATCCCAAAATCTGCATAAAAATCCAAACATAAAAAGGTTCTTATATTAAAGTTATTTAAATCATGACAACTCTGAAGATTTTAACATGGTGATGGATATGACAATGTTAATGTATTTGGTCTTGGCGGAATAGATCTGATACGCAGCTGCTGTTGGCAATTCCTGCCGCTTTTGGTTATTGCTGTAGTTGTAGATTATTGCTGCTGCTGCTACTGCTGCTGAAAGCAAGTACAGAAACTTATTACTGCCAATGTATATGGCGATACGGTGCCGTGAGTATTTAATACATGCTGCTGCTGCTGCACAAATAGCATATAAAATAGTCTGTAGCAGATCTATACAGGTGGAGCTGGGGCAGGTGGAGAGTTTCAGAGAAAATCTGAAAGTGCACGGCAGAAATCTGTAAATGCAGGGCAGTAAGCTCATTGGCTGCATATGCAGCATGAACCAATCAGCTTGCGCCAAGTCATTTAACTCTCTGAATCAGTTACGTTAACAACCCGTCAGCCCACGCCATCTACAGTTTCATGACTGAAATATATATTTGTAGCACATTTACATTATCAAGTGCCATTGTTGTCTGTATCTGGTTCTTGAGTTGCTATATGTTTTTTTAAAGTTTGAAAGATTATTAATCTTACTTTATAGATGCTTCACATGTGTATATTGGTTTCAGGACATATCAGGTTTTCTAAAGAGCACGAGGATAAAAAGTAGGTTGTGGAAATGAAAAAGATCTCCTATGGCATCCGTCTGTATTTTAAGAGCCTTTGACTGTCACGCAGATGTTGAATCGGTAGTGAACCGCACAGCATGTTTCTGTACAAAGTTTTGTTTACAAAATCTTAACATATTGGTACACTTTATGAAATACTCACATGCAACATTACAAAAGCAGCAATTACAAGATACATCTGTCTCAATGAAATCAAGTTTTGTGAATCAGGCGCTCTAATAAAAAACAATTTATATGCACAGCCGAGGGAACGAAGCTCTGACAGATTAATAAAACAAATGACATTCCGGCGAAGCATCAATTTGACTTGCAGCTGTCGGTGAGCAACCCTGCTCTACTGCACATGGCCACAGAACTGTTGAACACTTTTAATTATGTGTGTAATAAGATCGGGGTCAACATATTTCATGCCAGGAAAATGATGTGTATTTAATGGCTCCCATATATTACCTTGGCTGTGTAACATCTCTGACAGAGTGCCTGTAAGTTTAGCTACCATTAATCAGCATCAGGGTTTGTCTGGTTAGAGAGGAACAGATGAGCATGCAATGTTCTCCATGTGGAGAATTCGGGGAAGGGATGGGGGGTCTCGATGCAGAGCAGGCTGATAGATAATATTCACCTCAAGGGTGCCTAATAAAGCATGTTACACGGCTTAGCAGGGCAGCGTTACAGACTGCAGTTTTTACAGTGTAAGATGTATTGGGTTAATATAGCTACTCACTGGTGCTTACCTGACTAAGTGCCTTTCGTTCAGAAGCAAGGCTGCCTGTAATCAGTTATGGCCCGGCTTTGTCTAATGAGCTGACTTTCTTGTGCTGTTGTTCGGCTTTAAAGTGAACACGAAATGCCATTCACAACCTATTTTACTTGGGGAATGTGATGTGGCAGAGGACTCTGAATGTCTGAGACTGCATTGAAAGACTGGGATCAAAATTTGATTTAAACCATGAAATAAAATGAAGGATTTAGGGATTTGAAAAATCTAAATTAAAATGAATGAATTTCAAAATTATAATCCCTTTAAAGCTTGACTTTATAATAATAATAATGATAATTGTCTATTTTTTTCAAACAGTTTATTGATCCTTATACATTACACATCAGGCTTTTATGGCTAATATAGATATCAAAGAATATGCAGTTCACTCAAGGAGGGATAAAGCAGCTTCATTTTATTCAGAGGCCCAAAATGAGCAAAAATATGCAATTTGGCAAAGCTGTTGATTTTAATATGGCCAAAAAGTTGAAATTCAGATATCTTATAATGTAAATCAATGAGATCTTTATAACAGTATGACAAACTACTTACATAAAATGCATATAAATGTACATTTTCACTCTGCATCTCTCAATGCATGTGTCTTATATTTAAATTATATTTAAAAACATGCAATGCAATAATAATTGAGATATGTACAAATGACCTTTCAACAAAAGCCTGTTGTATCATGTTTGACATCGACACACAAGGTGGACATTTCTACAGTGATGCTAAAAGACCTTTTATTTGGTAAAAAAAAAAAAGTGCTAAAACAGTCAGTCAAATGACAGAAGGCCTGTAGTGGATTGCGTACAAGGTTTTGATCATGTTGATAAATTACATTTTATAAATACATTTTAGCATCAAATGTAACACAGTAGGCTTGATAGAGTTAATGAATAATAATAATAATATACAAAATCTGTTCACTCAAATTGTTATGTAATAAAATACGTTTTAATGAAAACAACTGAAGTAAATTAAGAAAAAAAAACAATATGAATAGTGGTCTCAGACATTTGGACCCTACTGTTTTTCTTAAAATTATATTCAAACATTTAAAGTGGGACTTCATTGTCTCTATTGTGAATTGATTGGATTGTGAGTCATTCTGAGTGTTCATCTTTCTTAAGATTATCAAAAGCCCACATAGCATAATGGACATCAGCAGAAAAGGAAAGACAAAAATACATTGTTGAAGAAAAGATCTGGGACATACATAAAGAAAGCTAAATTTCAAATGAATGTTTTTTGTGGCCGCATTTAAATGCATTATGGTCTTTAAAAAACTGAATAAATATTCTCAATAAAACTCCTGTTTTCAGATTAGCATAGTTTAAATCCTTCGTATCAATACTTTCGACCATCTTCTGACCCACGTCCCACTGTAAGAATAAGAAAAGGCTCAAGAATTCAACAAGTCATTACAAACGCCTTTATTCTCTTTACACACATCCTGTGGAACAAATACAAGGCAAATATCTGTATCGATGCAAATCCCCCTCATGTTTGCTGATGTGAGTGGCACTCAGCGCTCTGAGTGGATCTGAGACGGGGGTGCGGAAGAACAGACCCCCACCACACAGACCCACACGCGGACGCATGAAAAGCCACATCAATTTCAGCACAGACAAGCGCCGTCACACAGATTAGGCAGCCACAATGCAGCGGCCTCTTATCTCCACCCACAGGAGGAGGGCAGCCTGATCTGCGCAGGATGGAAACATTCTCACCACGTAATGGACAAAATCAATTGTTGCCCTCCTCAATCAATGTGACCCCCTCGCGCTCTGCTCCGAGAATCCCGCTGTAATTGAAGTTCTCCATAGTGTGGGACGGTGGTTTGACCGGGGTGCAGGCCGCTGATATCTGGCCAGGTGCCTGCGGCTCAGAACAGCAGGAGCAGGTAGAGAAGAATATGACTCACCTGGATGCTTCTCGTACAGACACACCTGGTTAAACCAAACACATTGGAGCATTATGGGTAGAGAGTCCACTTGTCCATTTAAGTGGACATTGATCATTTCAGAAAGCGTAAAACTGACTATATGGAACTGGCTAAACTTTCTTCCAACCCATCTCCATTTTAATGTTTTTGCCCAAGTCTTTGCCCAAACTATGACAATAATATAAAAACAATTACTTAAATATATATTATATTAAATATTATACATTACAATTTGAATACTATGCTAATGTAAATAAAAAGTTAAATCATTTTATTATTTATTGGCCTGTGATATACTTTTATAAATCTAAATAGACTGGTTTAATTGTAGTTCAAAATATTATTTAACATCACTGAACCATATATACATTAATTTATATCAGCAAAATACATTTTAAATACAATGTACAGTGTACATTTTAAATATTTTTTACAGTGTATTTTTAGCCTTTATTATTATATTTTTATCATTTCAATTTTAGTTGAATTTTTAAGAATTTTGTTATGTGCTTTTTTTGTTTAATTTGTATTGTTTTTATTTATTTCCAGTTATAATTTTTTTTTTCAGTTATTTGTCATTTTTATTTAGTTTAACTTTTTCATATTTTGGTTTTATTTTATTTAAACTTTATTTTAATTAACAAAATGTTTTAGTTTTAGTTAAAAAGAATAATAACAACAACCCCGGTGTGAACAAAAACAAAATAATATTTATTTAAATATGAATTTATTTAAGCCATTTTTGAACGATTTCCATTCAAACTGCAATTTTGTCAATATTAATGCGATTTGGAAAATATTGTTTAGCTGTATGCATGTAACTATAAAAAAAAACATTATCTTTGAAATTAGTTAAAAAATTCCTGAGATGAAATAGTTATTTCTACCACAAAATAAAGGGTGGTTTTTAGATGTCCTTGAAATTACTGTTGATAGTGAAAATGTGAAAACTGTGTTTTGTTTTATTTTCTAAATGTCCACAGGGCCATAAGTGCCTATAGTTTAAAAAAAAGCACTCATACAATGGAGTCCTTTAGCAAAGACAGCCCGCATTACCTCATCCAGAGACTGATTAAATATATTAAAAGAAGAGCAGGATTTCAATTGTGTTATTGCCCTGTGAGAGAGTTTGATTAATTAGCATATTTGCTTTCTCATTTAGAGGCATTGAGAATTCCTCCAAAACATCATTTTCCATGCGCCTAAAAATCCGCTGTCACAATGTCTTTTCTCCGTCGAGAATTTCACAGTGCGAGAACAATGAACCCGAAATGTCTAAGTTATAATTATACCTAAGATGACAGATGACAGTTAAAAACTTAATTTAGAATAAAAATCTCTTTTGACTGAGTTGCACGGTGGAGAGAGAGAGAGGGATCTCTCCTTTAGAATGGTAATTACTCTGCCATTTATTATTCGATCAGCTCACGCAATTAAACGGGTGTGTGGAGGACACAGCTGATAATAAAGTGAAGGGAAAGAGAATGCTAATTAACCTCAGGGATGGCTGCTCCTCATTCCTCACGTCTGCCACCAGCGTCCCGAGCTCCTCCACGCTCCATCTAGTGGTGCCGTGACCCGGTCGGCAGGTCCGAACTTCTGCACGTTCTTCTCTGCTACGGTCTGCAAATGGAGTTACTGAGAGATATAAGGGGTGTTTATTATTCACAGGCATTTGTATATTCATGATCACAAGTCACAATGGTGTTTACCACACTGTTTCGGAATGATGGTTTTCCAAGGTCGCGTCGCATCGTATCGCACGCTTTCACTGAGTTACCTGAACTGTATTACTTCCTCTGGGAAACAGTGGGAAAATAGTGTCTGTATACTAGTGCTGCTCTATAAGCCAAATGTTCCTGTGGCTCAGCGGTAGATGATTGCGTTAGCAGAACAAAAGGTGGGTTCGATTCCCAGGGAACACACATACTGATAAAAGAATATATAGCCTGAATGCATGAAGGTGCTTTGGATAAAAGTGTCTGCTAAATGCATAAATGTAAATAACTTGAGTCGTTGTTTATGTCTGTAGTACAAATGTTTGATATTGTTTCCTTAGGCAAACTCCACTGAAGTGGGAAATAATAGGACGTTTAGAAGGAATATTTGGACACATATGCATTAAACGAAAAACGGTCATTCATAGAGAAAGTACACCTGACACAACGGGATAAATCAGGAGCACCTTCTGAAAAATGTTCAGAACAATGTGTGTGTGTGTGTTTGAGGAGAAATTATAAGATTGCATCCATATGCTTTCAGAAGAAGCTTTGAACTTCTTTCAAAGAGCCAAACCTGGTTTCTGACGGACTGCCACACACTGATCCTGACATCATTTCAGAGGCATTCATGTGCAACACTAAACTGCTTCCTAGATGAGCCATTTAAAGGAATAATTCCGCTTAACCCTGCTGTATCAGATTTGATGCACAAATTCCGAAGGCCTCTAGATTATAAACATGATCAGCATGCAACCTGTTGTCCTTAATCTACATGCCTTCTGTCACATGACTGATCATTTCAACTTTTTTAGCAAGTAAAAGTCCTTTTAGTTTCATTGTATAACATTCACCCTTCATGTGGTGGTTGTTGTGAATTTTTTTAACTGATTTTTATAAAGTGCATTTAAGAATAACACTTATTGTTAATAATATTTCAAGTATAGCAACTTGATTAAAAAATGTATCAAATATGATACAACAGACTTCCAAGAAGCATTTATTGGTCATCTCTCATTCATCATTGCATTGCATTATATGTTTTGCCCCTACAATAAATAATACAGTAAATAATAATAATGGAGTAAATTATACAATAAAAATAACAGTTTTGATTGTAATATCTCAGCTCAGTCTTTTTTTTTTAACTGTTTCATTTCAAAATTCTTTTTCTGAATATCATTTCAAATTTCAGGCCTTACAGAGATAAAGGTATAATAATAAGGAATAATTAAAATCTTAAAATGAAAATGATTTGAAAATACCTTCTTGGTTTACTTTCTTTGCTGGAATGTAAAAATAAATATTTCAAAGAATGTTCACACTGCTCTTTTCCATACAATAACTCTTTTGACTGAGACTTTTGATAATCTTCTCCAGTCTAATTTACGATCATTAATATTCAAACTTCATGCATCACTAGACTAGATACAAGCCATGAGAAACAATGATAGTTGGCAATTTTGCAAACAAAAATAAATAAATAAATCAGTGAATAATGTGTTACACATAAGAATTAAATCTTTAATGATATTTAATTGTGTTTTCCTCTTCTAATTCTTTCCCTTTGTCTGTACTGTATGCTTTTGTTACATGGAAAAGAGCAGCATTAACATTCTGCTAAACTATTTATTTTCTATTCCACAGAAAAGAGGTTTGTAATGACACGAGAGGGAGAAAAGGATGACACAGTTTTCATTCACAGTTTTTTATCGCAATTATTCCCATCAACTTGGCTGCTCTTAGTAGACCATCATTGGCTCACGCCACTGAACCAGAGTGATTCCCATCTGTGTATCGAGTGTGTGGCAGATTGAATGTGGCAGATTGATTAAATAAGATGTTAAAATTCAGCTCGGTTGCATCTGCCGTATAAAGAAGCCTCCTCCAGGTGGACCGCACATCTTTCTGAGAACATGCAATCAGCACATGTTGTCATTCTAAAGTAATGCTACAGTAGGCCCAAATCTGCCACACTTCCAGCAGAGGCACTTCATCCCGAGCTGAGAGTCAAAGCCATCATTCGGAGCTAGTGGCCACTTCCGATGGAGAGAAATTTACATTTAGTTGAAAATTTCACATTTGTGAGAGCCAAAGAAAGGAAGAAAAATCCAATCTGCGGTAATAGTAGCTGTAGTTTGGTTTCGCCGTCCATTATTTGCATTTCTCAGGTACAGAGCTTTCCTCCGGCAATACGGTAACGATTCACAAATCACTGTCGCCGCACCAGTCAAGGGCTCAATAGACCATTGTACCTGCGAGTGTAATTGGTGAAGGCTTGACAGAGCCACGAGTCGTAACAAAGCTCTCTCGCTTTAGGGCTGAGGGATGATTTTCATAATGTTAGCGCTAAATGAGCGCGGAGGTCTCGAGGTCCTGGCACTGAGTGACACAGGCCCTGATGCACACACACGCACAGATAGAGAAGAGCAAAACACACTCGCTCTCGCAGCGACGCCAAACACACATCACTGCCAATTAAAGAATCTGATACGCTGTCAGCACCTCTTTCACCACCAATTTGACCAACTTTAGGACATGGGGATAGCATGAGTCTCCCCAATGATCTGACCTTGAACTAACAGCATGACAAACGCTGACGAAACATCAAACTAATGTTGTTTGAGTCATTTTACAGATTTGTTATTTTGAAAAAGGAGTGGTGTTACGGCATAGAATAATTGCTCTTGAATTAGTCAAATCTTGTCAGTTTATTTCAGTTGAAGAGGTGGAAAATTAACGTCAATACACCACAAAACATTATACAAATGACAGCACGAGACAGGAAACAGAAAAAATGGCCAAAATTTTTAAAACCGGAACTTTTAGTAATGATATTTAACTGTTTGTCAAAGCGATACACAACAATGTGTGAATGTCAATAAGAGAGGAAAATTTTGGATATCGAAGTGTGAATCATTTTGAAAATAGCACACACTTTAACTGAATGTTATTTTTATTAGGATATTTATTTATTTATTTATTCATTTAATGCAGAAAAGGACCATAAAATGCTACATTACAAACCTGTTAATCTGTTTAACTGCAAGTTACCATATTGTGTGCAATTTAACAGTAAAACCCTGTCAAGTCTGTGGCTTTTGGAAGTAAAAGCAATGAATTACCATATAATGTATACTGTAAAAACTGTAAAGGTCAACCCTAGAAATTCCCTGCACATAATCACATATTTATTTACATAATGCATAACTGTTCATTTTGGTTGATTTTTGCTACATTTTCTGTTATTTAGTGAAAGTTTAGTGTCATGTGTGTTACCATGATGGTGTCTTGTAAATGTTCGTTCGTCCCTGTGAGCCGTATATAAGACTATTGGCCATTTTAATAGATGGGCAACTTATGAACTTACATGTGATTTGCTATTTTACTATCTGTATGGTGCTTATCAGTACATTATAAGGTACAAAGCAGATTTTTGTACTTCGGGTAGGTGAACATTATATGATATAGGTTATGAGTTATGCACCGATATGCCATCCTGTAATACACATACTGTATTTTTTATGGTGAGGGTTGAAAATCACCAATACGTTGTTGTCATAGTTTGCTATCTCCAAATACTTCTTGGGGTCCCTGCACTTATGACAGATTCGAGTGAATGTGAAAGCATCATTGTAACCCTATGTATACTGTATATACTGTACATCTTACTCCATGTGTGCAGTCAGAAGCAAACGCATGTAAATCACAGTCAGCGGGGTCAGTGATGATGGGGGTCAGTGTTTGGCTGAATGTGTGTCTCAGCCCTCACGTCCTGACTGTACTCCTGAAGATCATTTCTCAGTCCTGTGCTAATAGAAAGATTCAGCACTTTCTTCCCGCACTTCCACTCTTTCTCTCTGAATAAATGATGCCTGAAATTTTTATTCTCTTTATAATGGAATTTCAATGGCCTTCGCTGCAAATCTACTGGAAATTTTTGCATATGAAAAGCGAAAAATTAAATGTTAACCACGTTTTAATGTGATTAAGGCTGACAGAGACATTATTTCAGCTAATCACTCAGTGCTGACGAGCTCTAACGGGCCGCTCTGCCCGGGAAGGTTTTCATCACACGCCGGGTAGTGTTCAGCTGCACTGCTTGTGTGCTTTTAGTCAAACTGTTTGACATTAACAGAAACCATAAACATGTCGATGTAATAAATCAATTAACCATCACCTACATTCACATGAGATGTACGTTTAATATGTATTTAGGGTTCAAGTATGTTCTCTGTGTTCAGATGAATATATATGAACAGGTCAAGCCTTTGTCAAATCAGATGAGTTCAGCTCTGCTGTGTGTTCACTGCTGTCACCAAACAGAGAAATACAGGATGAAGGATCCACTTTTACCATCTAAACTGGGTATATTGTGTGTGTGTGTAGTGTTTTCATATGCCAGAGATGGCCTTAGGCATAAGCTTTGATCTCCTAAACATCTCGAAAGGAAAGGACTTTTCCTTGGGAATGTGTCTGTATTTATAGCTGGTTTAAAGTGTATATCGGGCTTTTAGTGCTAGAGGGAGAGAATCATTAAGGCGGACAGATAAAGAGGTTTAACACTTCGGCTGTACTGGCAGAGCGAAGTCTTTTTCAGTATTTGTATTTGGGTTGGATATAATATCTGTCTTTGTGCATATAATGTCTAAAGGTATGTACTTGTTTAGTAACTATACTTATGAGTGCCAAACGTGTACACGCATGTAGTAAATAATATGGCAACCCACTAGTGAGGACATTTTACTGATGTTCAGAAGGCTTATAAATCAGCCAAAAGATGTTTTGGTATACAGTACATCTAGTATTCTGCACATGTTTCTGTGCTGGGGAAACACAGGTTTGGTGAGGGGACAGAAAATATCATCAACCTGATAGAAATCAATGGAAGTCTATACAATGTCTTTACTAACATAGTGGGAAAAAAAATGTGTTTGACAGTTTCTGCTCATTTCTCCGGTGTAATGCACCTACAGTCACTTGCATTCACTGAGACCTATAATTCTAATTGTAGTAGGAAATATTAACACTAATTTAGGCTGCATTATGACATTTTTCACTTTTGTATATATATATATATATATATATATATATATATATATATATATATATATATATATATATATATATATATATATATATATATATATATATACATATATATATATATAAACATACTGAAAACTATACAAGTAAGATGAATCAAGTCCAAACACTATGTAGTGAGTAGTGTCCAAAACCAAAATCTTATGTAAGTCTTATGTGTCTTATATTCATTAGTTTTCTGCTCTTTTCACTCAGCTAACTTCATGAGGTGCATCCCGGTGTGTGCTGGACTCTCACCTGATTTTCTTCATTATCCACTTCAAGCATTTATGAAGATTAAAAGGTTTAAGGCAATGCAAAACATAAATTCTAGTCAAGTGAATCTAAAATTATGCTGGTATGTACAGTATATGCAATATTTATCATTTCATAATATATAATTTTATATAAATATAAAAATATATATTATAGTATTCGAAAATGCCACATATATTATTATTATTAATAATGTTAACACAGTATATGTACTTATTTTTTAAGTGTATTAAAAATAAGTGTAATTCATTAATTGATCAACAAAAGTTCAGTACCACCTTTCCCTGTTTAAATATCTTTTTTTTCTCTCAGATCTGTGTGCATGTGTTTGCATGTGTGTGTGTGTGCGTGTGTGTGTGTGTGTGTGTGTGTGTGTGGTGGAGAGATGAAGGAAAGAGGGATGAGCTGATGGAGGAGTGAGAGTGGGATGGAGATCACAGCGGAATGTTTTTCATCCTCACAGCAGTGGACAACTGGAAGGACACAAGCACAGATGCTGACTGAACCTCGCGGACACACACGCACACACACGCACACACACACACACACACACACACACACACACACACACACACACACACACACTAGAGGAACTGCAGATCTGCTCCTCCACTCTGAATGTCCTTCTCTTTTTACTTTATCAACGAGATTTTGATCTACATTACAAGGTACAGTGTCAGAAGAAAAAACGTCTGCTGTGTGAATTTGAAATCAGTGGCACGTAAATATCACATAATAGGTAATATTCAGCCTCAAGCATTTGATGCATCGCATCATCATCATCGATGAGCAACTCACAGTTTGTGACAAAAATGTTTGGTAAATATGAATAAAATCAGACAAACCCTTAAAAGAAGATGCGTTAAATACTGTACTGAGAGAAGACATGATGTCACTGGCTGCCAACGGAAGCGAGAGAGGGAGAGAGAGAGTGAAGGAGAGGATGGGGGCGGAGGGTGAGAGAGAAAGAGAGAGAGAGAGAGATGGGGGATATGGAGGGGAGAGATCATCAAGATGTGACAATTGTGACAAGAGCCAAGAAAGTGTAGCTGCTCTGAACGTCACGTGAATTTCCCCGTCTCTCTCTCTTGGCTCGCAGCTGACAGCTTAATGTGAGCCACATGCAATATTTATTCCCATCCACTGTCAGACTGTCTAGCTGTCCACAGGAGTACAAAGAATGTCACTTATTAGAATAAAAGCAGGGGAACCGGCGGTAATCAAGGACATATGTACATCAGCCGAGAGCGCTCACCTCATCTCTCTCTCCTCTCCGGCTCTGGTAACTAGCTCTCAGGAGCCATTTGTGGCTGTACTAAATTCATTTCTTTATCTCATTAGTGCCGGCAGGCCGCGGGATGCTCGCTGTGACATGTGCGTTTTGTTATAATGCTTATCACAGAACTAATAAACAACAGCGATCACCACGGCGGTGAGCGTCGCATGCTATCATTAGCCCTAATGAAAACACCTGTAGTTTGGGAAAAAATCACCCCATCCGGAGCCAAAACAGCAGAGGTGAGACAGAGCTCAGAGACAGAGCTAGACGAGTCTATCTGATGATAAAGCAGTAGAAGGAGCACGAATAACACATATAGACGAGAGTGACGAGATGAAGATCTGATGGAGAATGTGTAAACATTAAAGCAGCATGGTTTTTGCTTCATATATCCATAAAATGACCTTCATTGCAGTTAGCATAAAGTGCATATTTCCAGCAACATGCAAAAATGGCAACATGACATATAGATTTTGCTTTCTAAACCTCATTTATGTTACATGTAATTTAACTTTAAAAAGTAATATTTACAAAATGACATGTTTAAATCTTAATTTTACCACTGAATATTGCTCTTAGTTATGTCGTTTTGTGTTCATTTCTGTCCATCCTGGCCTTTAGATTTAGCATTGTTTTCTCCTTACTCTTTAGACCTGCAACCCAGTCGTGACTCGCCAGTTGAGAATCACTGCACTAGCATTTACACTGTGCAAGACAACACCCGTGATCCCACTCAGTGGAGAAATGAAAAACCCAAGGGTGCACCGCGCCATCATGCCATCAAATGTTCAGGAATTTGTGACTTTGTCATAGACATCCAGTGAAAAACTTGGAATGTAGACATGCAAGTTCATATTTCCAATGTCCTGCAATCTCTCTTGATTTCATGATGACCCAGGTCAGAACCATTCTCATTTCTATCCATCAAGCGCTCAGTCGAACTGTAAGTGCTCTTAGTGTTACGTTCTGAAATGTGTCAGAACGCAATTCCAAGTCTGCATTTTCAGTGTAGTCAAAGATGGCCACTACAGTTGCATTAGAGTATACTTTCATCTGTTTTCTCTTTCAGGTCAACTACTGTCACAGTGGAAGAAAATATTGCTGAGCAAGCCAGTTCAAGTTTGTAATACAACATATGTATAGCTAGTTGACATTTGTGTAAAAGAAGTGTCCTTAGTTGTATTCAATGTGCACTCACAGTGAAAAAAAAAAAAAACAACAGATAATTTAACTCTAATGAAAATCAGGAGTACGCTTATTTTGATGTGCTGACTAACATAGCAAAGCACATGCATTTTTATTTTAACTTCAGTGTTAGTCAAAAAAGTACTCTAAAGTTCAGATAATTGCAAAAACTAGGCAATAAAAGATTTGCATTTCATTGTAAATAACACGTAAGCAAGCGTTTTGAAAGATTGCAATTGAGTTTGCACTTAAGTATTATAAGTTCTGTAATAGGTGCTCTTTTAAAAGTAGGAGAAAGTGTATTTCTTTTTCACAAGGGGTATAATAACACATATTGTTGAACTTTTGAAGGAAACTCTATTGTAATACCGAGGTGTGTTATTGTCAAAATGACACAAGAGTAATTTGAGAAAGAGTAAGCACTTGATTATGGGTCTGTTGTACTTGTGTAGAGTGTGTTTCTACACAGATTTGCATGTGGATAAATGCAAAGCAAAGTCTTGTCAGGGTGAACAACTGCAACAGAATCGCACTGAGATTGATTCTGCTTTTTTTTGTGTGAATCCTGCAATAATAGGGGTGAATCTGAGTCTCTGAATGCTCGCTGTGATCAGAATCTGCCGCCTGTGAGCAGGTGAATGCTGAAATCAATCATACTGTCAGAGCATTTACCTGAACAACACAAACAAACACTCCAGTCAAGAGCTCACAGCTGATAACACAGATACAGACACCTTGATGGACACACACACACACACACACACACGCAGCACTTTATTAATGCCATCTGCTTCTGTTTAAACTCAGTGTCAGTCGTCTCATTACTGGATCTCCAGCCACAAGCCCGGCGTTCAGCAGGGACCCGCCGCTCCTCATGGGAAAGAGAGGCCTTTCTTCCTTCAGGAGACCACAGTTTCCCAGAGGAGACAGACCCACGGGGTTTCACAGTGTGTGAACCCTCAGACATATTCCCAACATCTTTCTCAAACAGCCACAGGAAACAGCAGTTCCCCAGTCCTTGCTTGGAGCCAGTGGTTTTGCACTCTATAAAGTCTCTTGCGGTTGGCTGGGGCTTTCAGACTAGTAGCTGCGGACTAAAGACAGAGTTTTGTGCTCTCTGTGTTTTATACATATCCTGTGACAGATGTGGATCAAGCTCATGCTCATCATATGGATTAAATTTTGCTTTATTTTACAGACAAAAATCTGTATCGAGGACATGTCATTTGAATAAAGAAATTCAATTTACATTATATTCAACCTGAAGCCTAACTCTCTCTAAAAACGAATATTCATCAATTCATTCAATCAGGGACAATACACAATAACAATTCATAAAATCAATGTAAAATGTGCCAAATGTAGCAAAGGGGGTAATGTAGCGACCCGTAGTCCCAGGGCAGACTGAATGAATGAATAAATCTGTACATAAATACCAACATTTTAACACTGATATCCCTATAAATGTTCACATTCAGATTTGTTAAAACCAAATGTAAACTTTTTTTAAAGAGAATTCTTAAAAAACTTGTATTTCTACTTAATTTCTTTTTTAACATATTCAACTTCTATTGGGAGTCAATCATACTTTCATCTAAAGGCTAATGAAAACTGACTAAAAGTATATGTATATATATTATATCAGTATTTGGGAGGGAAAATATATTTCATTTAGGTAATTATAAAAGTCATATTTTCTATTTTTAGAATTAAACACAATAATTATTTGTTTATTTGTGAATTTATGAATACAAATGAGCTTCTATTTAAACATGTGGACATGGTTGTAATGATTATAGAAGATATACACTACTGTTAAAATACTGGGTTTTCTTTTTCTTCTGTATTCTGAAAGACATCTTTTATTATTAATAACAAATGCAATATTGTCAAATATAATTACAATTTAAAATAACTGTTAACACACATATATATTTGAAAATATAATTTATCCTTTGACGTAAAGCTGTATTTCCAGCATCATTCCTCCAGTCTTCAAAGTCACATGATCTTCAGAAATCACTCTAATATAATGATTCGCTGCTCAATAAATATTTCTGATTATTATCAATGTTAAACACAGTTTTTGCAAACCTTGATACTTTTTTTCAGGATTCTTTGATGGATAGAAAGTTCAAAGGAACAGCATTTATTTAATATAGAAATCTTTACTGTCACTTTTGATCAATCAAATTCATTATTGATGAATACAAGTATCATATAGAAAACAGTAGTGTGCTGTGTTACATTTTATCAGTCGCTTTTTTTTTTTACCAAAGAATGACCCCAAACTATAGCTAAGTTCAGCCCCCCTTCACACATATTAATGCACAAGTATTTCACGTGAAGCATCCTGCTAAGACAGCTGCTGTGAGGCATTAGTGCTGCAGCATTCAGTTGGACTGAATGTCCTCTTCCCTGTCTCTTAAAGGTCAACACACCTACTCAAGAAGACACACCAATTTACCTCTTGAGGACATTAGAAAGCGCTGGAGGGGTTCACATTTACACTGTAAAACCCCGGCCAGACGTCTGCTGCAAATGAACTAACCCCCGTTCAGGAATAGAGAAAAGATGTCAGATGCTTATAAAGGTTAAGCTTCATAAATAAAGCTCCAGAGATGCTTTTGAATTGATTGATTAACTACTACTGAATGCCACGGTGTAAACAGCTGAGTTTGAAGCTTTCTATAGGACAGAGAGATCAACCACTAATACTAATACAAACACGCATTACAACGCATTACTTACTGTACACTTCAAAGGACAAATGTTCACACACAACAGACTGGATTGAGGAGTACACAAACCAAAATAGGTATATGTATGAATTTCTGTAAGGAACTGGAATTAAAAAAAGATCAGCTTTCAAGCAAGTTTTATAATCTAGACAAAGAAGAAGCTCAAATATAAGAGCATTTTTTTGGTTTCAACATGCTTCCATTTCAGTTAATTCAAAGTTTCGTATTAGTATTATAACCTAAAATGACGCCTTTGAGTTATATGGTACATGTGACATTCTATGTATTTAAACATGTATCATTGCAGAACCATAATCTTGATGTATATAATATGGTATAAGAATACAGCAGTAATTCAGTACTATGGTATTTCCATCTGATACTGTCACTTTACCGTGGTACCAGAGTGAAAGAGAGAGAGAGTGCATCCCTCATAAAGTCTTCATCAGAGAATACGTCTCACTCATAAAGATGACAAATACGGCCCTCATCATTTTTTACGAGCGGAGATGTGCGCGAAGCAGCAGGGCTGGAGGGAAGAACAGAAGAGCGGAAGAAAGAGAGAGCTGTGTGGTTAAAGTCTCCCCCGAAACATCACTCGTCCTGGACGTCTTTGATCTTCCTACCGTAATTACATTCACATCCAAACGAGCATCCAGCCTCAGACTTCAAACATGCACATGGACAACATTCTCACACACACACACATAAACATACATTTATAAAGCGCTGAGCTTAAGGAGGACAGCTAACTGAAATGCTCTGAACACGTTTAGTCAGGTAGCCTGAAAAGGTACACAGGCCTAATTTAGTAGCATCTGTATTAAATGGTTTTATTATTTAATCACTGGATGATTCTGACCTTGCTATCCAGATGTAGTGGCAGATGTCAAGCTAAAATTGATCAAATAAATAAATGATACTACATGAGACATACACATACCTGTAAAAAATAAAATGACACTTATTTCACAAAATATTTACTGAAAATGATAGGCCACATTTATTACACAAACAGAATTAATTTCTGCTTATAAAATAATTCTTATGCAAAAACATGAAAATTGGGTTTAGAAATGATAAACACAGAAATTATTTGTACGAATGTTTTGGAACCGACACAATTTTATGATAATGATATCACTGCTTCCTGCTCTGCAGGGTATATATTACTGCTACTGTTTTACACAATTCAGATGAATTAGCCACCACGTCACCAAAATGCTAAATAGTTCTGAATTGCTTTGAGACTGTGTTGAGCTAAAACTATTTCCACATCAGAAAGTATAGGTTATGATTGGACTGAAATGCTACTATATGCATACAGAAGTACAGAAGAGTATGTACTGTATACTGCCTACTGTGTTAAGGGTGTATAGGGTTAAACATTTGTGCAGAAAACATTTGAACATTTTGACAGAGATTCCTCCAGTTCATTTGCTCTTTTGCATACTTCACATTCGGACAAAATGTACGTGTATTATTTAATGCCTACTGAAAAGCAGTAGGATTCGTGCCGAATGAGAGCACTACGTGAGCCTGAGATGTTTTGTAAAGTTTATTCCTGAACAAATGTAGATTAAGTTCCGCTTTACATACATTTGTTTAGGCTTGTTGCTCACAATAAATATTGTTTATAATACATAGCATTATAATATAATTTATCTTCTGTTCTTAACACCAGTAAATTTAGGGGGCGTTTACACAACAGTGTTTTCAAACTGAAAACTCTCTCTCTATCTCTTTTGCATTTTGCGTACCAACTTCCAGAGGGGCACCATCCCAGCTGTTCAAAAAAAAAAAAAAACCTTCCATCATTCTCCCATTCTCTTCCAGAGAGAAGAAAACTAAAGAAAGTAAAAAAAAACAAAAAAAAAAACACCGGTATAAAGTTGGCTAGACGTTGGACGTTCGAGAGTCTCAAATTTAGGGACCATCTCTAAAGTTACATGTGATATTGTTATACATTAGCATTTTAGGAGAATGACTTGCAGTCATAAAAACAACTGTATTTGTTCATCTAGGTGTCAGCTATAATGCACAATTGAATTGAATGTTTGATATTTATTAAAATAAACTGTAAATCATATGTATATTATGCTACTTTTTCACATGCTCAAACGCTAATTTGAAGCTCAAGAGCATTTGAGGAGAAAGACTTGCCGTCATTAAACTATTGTAATGTCTTCATTTAGGTGTCAGCTACAATGCACACCTTATTTATATATATTAAAATACATTATAAATCATTTAGGTAAAACAATTTTGCAACTCATTTTTAATGGAAATACGATACAACAAAAATAATATTAATAATATGATACAGTGTTAGGTAGTAACTAGTTATATGCAATGGCCTTATATAATTTAATTACAAAATAAATTTAACTGTAATCCATTACATTAACAGAGAAAATCTTAATACTTTTTGCAAAAAAGATAAGATATGTTGACTAATCTAAATTTGTTGCTTTGCCTGTTTTTGATGTGCACACTGCCTCCTGCCATTTAATGGCCATTTGGTAAAGCAATGGTCTTCTGATGCTTTTGATCAGTTTTTCTTGTTTGAACGGTAAAAATACATTCCAAAAAAAAAAAAAAAATCTCAAAATCTCAAAACCAAGGAGAGGTGCTAAATGACATTTTTTCTAATCTTAATTCTAGTGATGTCTGACAGTAATCAGTGCTGAGCACTACTGTAAAGTTACCACTGCCTGGATTAATTGATGAAAATGATTAGCAGTCAAAACCTTCGTTAGAAAACTAATCTAATGTAATCAGTTACATTACTTCAATAAAGTAATTGAAATAGCTGCACTACTTAAAGCTGCGGTAGGGAACTTTTGACGCTCTAGCGGTTAATAAACAGAACTGCTTGTGTCTTGCGGAAGAACATCATAGCCGGAACTACTTCCCTCTGTTTATGTCTATGAAGAATCACAAAGGTACTGGGTTACTCCGCCGCGGTATCCCCGAAGCAATCTAAAATAGTCTGAATATAAACACTTATTATAGGTGCACCCTAGTGATTCAGGACAAGCTAAAAACACGGTTTGGAAAATGGATTCATGGTGTACTCGCTTATTATATACATTTTTCTACATTTTGAACACAAACAAAGTTACAGACCGCAGCTCTGATTGGTTGTTTCTTACCGGGAGCGGTCTGTAACTGCAAATGGCAATAGGACCACTGGGAGGAGCCAGAGGAACTTGATTTTTTTCACAGATTATCTGTCTCATATTCTACTGTCAGGACATAATGACAGGATTAACAAATATGTAAAAAAATATATATTTACAAAAGTTACCTACTGCAGCTTTAATGCATTTTGAATACTTGTAATCTGTAACCTATTATATTTCCAAAGTAACCTGTTCAACACTGGGTATTAGGCTATTCTATTATAAACATATCCTTAGACATTTCAGAGCAAAGGCATAACATGAGTGTCACGGGAATGCTGTGGTGTGTGTTTCAAAAATGTAACAAAAATTTGAAAAG
This sequence comes from Carassius auratus, assembly GCF_003368295.1. Lineage (NCBI taxonomy): Eukaryota > Metazoa > Chordata > Actinopteri > Cypriniformes > Cyprinidae > Carassius > Carassius auratus. The sequence goes on from NC_039276.1 coordinate 22,282,086, forward strand.
AACAGCATTACAGCTCAAAACTGAGCTAAACATCAGGGACACACAATAGAGAGAGAAGAAAACAATGAATGATCATGACTTCACTCATGCTCTCTTTCTCCTAGCTTGTCTTAAAGGCTGAGATTGCAAGTTATCTGGGAGTTTGCTTTGAATACTCCTGTCATCATGAAGACGCGGGGACGACGGCCAAATGGCAGCGTGGCGTCTGAGAGGCAGACTGCAGCCATTAGCAGGCGGAGAGTGGTGTTTATTGTCCAATTAGAGGCGGGGCAGATCTACCTGTAATCTCCTGCTACAGGTGTGAGCCTCCTCTGGTGTCCCGTCCATGGGAAGCCAGTCATCAGCTGTCAGAGATGAGCTCTTTGATCTCCACATTGTTTGAGAGCAAGAAACGCCTGGAGCTTCTCTGGCTCTGAGACTTCACCTGTCCGCTACAAGCGCTCAGGGAGATTTATTGCACTTAGTAGACTGAGAGTCACACATAGGGAGATGTGCCACCTGAAGACGTCTTCCTGTCCATGACGGATGCTCCAGAAGTCATGAGTCACGGGATTTATTTGCTGCTCCGTCTGACGGAGACAGAGTTGCACTCTTCTGCGAGGAGCGTTTGATCAGTCATAAGTAAATCATTTCCTTTAGCTCTCAACACTGCTGTCAGACTGAAAAACAAATATGACAATATAATTTACTCGGGACAGGGTAGTGCTGACACACCAGAGGAGAAAACAAGCATTCCTTGAATGGGTGTATGTGCTGCGTCCCCATAGCTTCTTATGGTATGAATCAGTAGATACAGAGCTGCAGTCATTATGCTTTTTTTTGTAGGCCAATCTGGTTGTTTTGTTGGCCCTGCATCGCCTTAGTTTCCTCAGTAAAAACTCAACAGAATTTTTCCATCGGCTTTTGGAAAATAAGTTCTGCGACCAATAAAAGCGTTTGATTATTATGCATTTTGTTCATCATAATAACGAACACAACTTTTAATCAAGCCTAAAAACAAAGTAAAAAAAGGCAAACATCGGCTATAAACAAACTACATCACAGTCACATGACTTCAACGGGGATATCATTGAGCTTCTATCAACTTTTTCAATCTTTATTTGAAAACCCTTTTCCCTGAAAGGTTGAGTTGACTAGTTGGTGTGATTACTTTTAATGTCTTCCCTAGTTCGGAGCAATCACATTTTTCAAGACCAAAGGGGTTTATTACATGTGTATTTTATATTGTAGAATAAAACGTGAATATCTCAATAAAATATCTTGATCTTGTGTTGACCACGGGTCATATTTCTAGCATTTAACCGAAAACCTACTGACTTCAGAATGATGGAAGTGGAAATGCTAAAATGCTAACTAGCGCTGTGCATTGTTAGGGTTTTAGGGAGCGAGTTTTGTTGTGTACTAGAATAAAATCATTCATGCTCAGAAATGGCAAGCACTCTGAGCAGTGCACTAAACTAGGGAGCTGAATAAAGACCCCAACACACTTCAAGCGGAGATGAAGAACAAACGGGTGTGACGTAACTTCAGACAAAATCACAATTTGTTTCTGTGGTTTGAAACAGCTCGACAGCACAATCAGCAAAATCTCAGTCATTTTGACATTGGTTTGCATGATTGAGACAAACCACTGAGACAAACCAGGCTACAAATATAACCTTTTGTGAAATGTTGACACTTATTATTATTGGCGGGAAGGACTTGTCCCCCTCAGAGTCTATGGCGGTTACTCCCTGGGCTTAAGACACAACCAGATGATGTCTAAAAACTGAATAATGCTAGGTAACAAGCCACATCTGAGTTTCATCTGTTTGGAATCTGAAGGCTGCATAGATCCTTCACGATATCCCCCAATCCTGTGCATGCGGTGCAGCAGTAACCCTATTAACACTGTTTGCACTAGTACTGAACATTGTAGTCAGAAATAAGTCAGCTGTTATCTCATCTGAACTAGATCATTTAACGGTACATTATGGTTTCTTGAAATCCTGCTCTGCTTGCTTCCTTACGACTGAACTTCATACAGAAAACGCTGCCTGTTTAGTCATTGACTGAGTGTGCAGCGAGGAACATGCCTTCATGGTCTGTAGATCAGCCCGTACTCTGGAGTTCTTGTTTAGGGGGGCAGGGTTTCACAAGGCCCTGGGGATATATGGTGTGTGTAAACAGGTTCATTTAAATTAACGGACACAGTAAAAAAAGAAGAATGTCATTCTGCATTAGGTCATCTTTAAAGGAAGTCAGGTTTACTGACTCTTATTGGACACAGATGAGCCAATCAGAGGCAGATTTGCCTTCCCATTCAGGTTTGAATGATGCATTATGGGTAATGCTGGCTGAGCAAATGTTTAGAATGGAATAGTGTAATGTTTACTGCAGAAATTGTAAAAGTAGTATGTCATTTCAAACAGTGATACAACATGCGTGCAATCTACAATCTACCATGCTGTTTTCAGTAATGCATTATGGGTAATTTTGGTTATGCTTGACGTTTCTTTAATACCCTGACATGATTTTCTTGGAACGTCTCTCTCATGTGTTTCCAATTATGACAAAGTGTTTCACCAAACAAATAACAGTAAAAGTAACTGTGCAACCACACACTAAATAATGTGGCTCTCCATTTAAACACAGTGACTCTTACATGTCACCTTTCTAATTTTGTAAGCTGTATTTCATGCGGTCAGAAACCTCTGGTGTCTATAAGCGAGGAAATTATTGTTCTAGAGTTGTCTAACGGGAAATAAATGTGTGCAGTCATTCACGATATACTTGACAATTGGCAGTAAAATCACTCGGAGACCAATGTCTCACCCACAAAAATCAGAATTTTAAACAACAAAATGCTTAGCTAATATATTTTGTCTGTCATAACTCAAATACTGGGCTGAAATCAAGAGAGTGAAATGAACACAACATGTTCAAACTATTTTCCCAACACTTCTCTACAGAAGTGCATCAGAATCCAGACAAAACCAAAGACTGAAGAAAAACATGATCATGCTCAAAGGAGATCATTCGCAGTGATTCATTGGTGTTTTACATATGATATAAATTACTGTGTTGGCTTCCAGTCCTTCAGAGTTTTATGAGTCTTTTCAAGTTTTTGAGTCTCTTTTGAGTCTTTGATTGTATGGAAATAAGACATTTTAATGGGAAATGAAAACCATATGAGCACACAGCTTTCGGGGTGGGGTTTGTCTGATGCCACTTGAGGAAAGAGACCCTTAACATTATCAGTCTATCTGCAGTGACCTGCAGTAAAACACTGAGTGCACTTCAGCCGCTGATGTTGGAGGTCACTTCCTGTAGCTCAATAAACACACTCAGTCAGTCTGTTCTGGGAACAGTGTTGCTTTCAGTTTAATTAGATGAGTGTCCAGCTAATGTGCAGTTAAAGGTATAGTTCTCCAAAAAAAAAATGGAAATTCAGACAGTAATTACTCACCCTGATGTCGTTCCAAACCCATAAGACCTTCTTTCATCTTTGGAACACAAATTAAGATATTTTTGATGAAATCCGAGAGCTTTCTGACCCTCCTTAGACAGCAACACAACTGAAATGTTCCCAGGCCCAGAAACGTAGTCTATGTGAAATCAGTATTTCCTTTTGGGGTGAACTATCCCTTTAAGTTGATGTTGAAGAGTATTAATATTAGCAAACAGTTCTGATAGAGCGTTAAAGGCAGAATAACTTCATGACGCACCATTATTCAAAACAAATAAAAAGCACCAAATAAATTCATGAACAAAACTGTAACTTCTATTTTAAAGTGAACCCGAAAATGACTATTCAGTCATTGGGTTGTATTGTATAATGTTTTTTTTCTTCTTCTTCTTCTTCTGTTAAACACAAAAGTAAACACTTGGCAAAATTTCCTGGCTGCTCTTTACCATACAGTGAAATAAAATAGTGATCAGTTGTTATCAAACTCCAAATGACAAAAAAGCTCAATATAAAAGTTATATAAAGTTAAAACAGCCTCCTTATCAGTCTTTTGTGAATCATACAACAGCTTTGTTCTAAGGAACAGGCAGAAACTGACTGGCGCAAAGTAATTTCTTATTTTGAATTACTGTTGCAATTGTAGAAATGTGACAATCACAATCAGATATGATTAATTTATTCAGTATTAATTTCTTTGAGTGGAATTATCTGGTAATGGGGGTTACTGATAAAGTTTGTCTGGTGTGCTGCAAACGTGCTTCTTCATTGAAAATAAATCAGCTTTTATTAGTTTACTGATATGACTGGAGTCTTTGTTTCAAGTGAGTGCACTTGTGAAAATGAAGTGTGCTTATTTGTTATGAATGTTCACTTGTAGTGAACTTCAAATCATATAGTATATTTAAAAACAACTAATACATATTAATGAAATAAAAGGCTACTTAAAGCTGCAGTAGGTAACTTTTGTAAAAATATATTTGTTTACATATTTGTTAAACCTGTCATTATGTCCTGACAGTAGAATATGAGACAGATAATCTGTGAAAAAATCAAGCTCCTCTGGCTCCTCCCAGTGGTCCTATTTCCATTTGCAGGAATACATCGCTCCCGGTAAGAAACAACCAATCAGAGCTGCGGTCTGTAACTTTGTTTGTGTTCAAAATGTAGAAAAATGTATATAATGAGCGAGTACATCATGAATCCATTTTCCAACCGTGTTTTTAGCTTGTCCTGAATCACTAGGGTGCACCTATAATAAGTGTTTATATTCGGACTATTTTAGATTGCTTCGGGGGGTACCGCGGCGGAGTAAGCCAGTACCTTTGTGATTCTTCATAGACATAAACAGAGAGAAGTAGTTCCGGCTACGATGTTCTTCTGCAAGACGCAAGCAGTTCTGTTTATTAACCGCTAGAGCGTCAAAAGTTACCAACCGCAGCTTTAAGTGTATTTAAAGAAACACTTTCATAATTGTTTCTTAAGACACTTTTAAAATGTGCAATTTATAATAATATCAAATTAAATTTTATACTTTTATACTTTTTAAATCATGTTTTATTATATTTTTTGTGCTTTAAAGTAGTTTTGAAAATTTAGTCTTTAGTCTGACACTTTTTCGATTTGTTGACTAACATTAAAGCAAAGATGAAATGCATATTCATCATTACAAATATATTTAAATCCATGTTATACAAGTTTTAAAAGAAATTAAAACTATATTACATTTTAGCAACTCTTTATGTATATATGTATATACAGTAAATTAATCATTATTCAAAGTGTAATTTTAATTTTAAGTGTAATTTTAATTTTAATTGCAATTAACATTTGTCTGAAACATTCAGTCAGCACTTCATTATATTCTTACGTATATTATAATTATAAGATGGCAAACAGGACATAATTATGTGAAATCTGAATAGAAGTACATCTGAATATACAGAAGTAAATCTGAATAAATAAATGTAAATCTGAATACATAGAAGTACATCTGAATATATACATACAAATCTGAAAACAGAAGTGCATCTGAATATACTTGTATAAACTTGTGAATATACAGTTATAACCATAAAATCTAAATATATAAATCTGAATATATAAATGTAGTAAATATGAATATATAAATGTAAATCTGAATATTTAAGTAGGTGCCCCCGTAGTCTCCATTGTTAAAGTCCTCTGAACCTCATGAATGTGCAATATATTTAGATGTACTTCTATATATTCCAATTTATATCTTTATATTATTCAGATTTTACATTTATATATTCAGATATACTTCTGTATATTTAGATTTGTATCTGTATATTTAGATTTGTATCTATATATTCAGATTTGCATTTATATATTCAGATGTACTTCTATATATTCTAATTTTTATCTATATATTCAGATTTACATGTATATATTCAGATGTACTTCTATATATTCCAATTTATATCTATATATTCAGATTTACATGTATATATTCAGATGTACTTCTATATATTCCAATTTATATCTATATATTCAGATTTACATGTATATATTCAGATGTACTTCTATATATTCCAATTTATATCTATATATTCAGATGTACTTCTATATATTCCAATTTATCTCTATATATTCAGATTTACATTTAGATATTCAGATCAGTGTTGTACCTGAACGCGTTCATTGAACGATAGTTCATGAACTCATTCATATTTCGGGCGAACATGAACTGAACGTGCTGTATTACTGCCTGATGAACGTTACTGTCAACTAGTTCATTCTGGTGTCTGTGAACGCCACGCTCTTAACTTCGTTCAATAGGGTGCCAGATTTCTATAGAGCCTTCCAGGCGAAAACCCAGCTAAAATACACCGTAAACGGGTCTTAATATGTAGCGGAAAAACACCCAATCTGGCAACACCAGCCACCAGTGTCGCACCGCCGTCTGCCGCATGCGTGACGCGTCATCACAAAAAAAAAAAAAAAAAAAAGGCATGGAGGTGACAGCAGCATGTAGCAAGAAGGCATATGATCATTTAAAAGAAATGTATTATGTTTATGACAAGGTCGGTGAGAATGGGAGACAAAGTATTAAAGCAACAATGGGGAAATGCTCTCCCCTCAATGCTAATGTAAACCCTGGTTGGATAAGGATTCAAAATTGGATATGAAGATGAAATCTGACGCATAGCTTCATTGTTAAAACTGATAAAATAATTGCTGTCTGTTACTCTATATGGGCTGTTGCAATAATTTTGAAAAATAATAGATCGCAGTAACATATGGAAAAAAAGAACTATGAACTAGTTAATTTTTGGAACTTAGTGAACTTAGTTCAAAATTTTGTAGTTTGAACTATGAACTGACCTAGTTCATTTTAAAATTTGTGAATTGAACTTTGAACTAGTTCATGTAGAAAGTGAACTTTCCCAACACTGATTCAGATGTACTAATTTACATCTATATATTCAGATTTACATTTATATATTCAGATGTACTTCTATATATTCCAATTTATTTCTATGTATTCAGATTTACATTTATATATTCAGATGTACTATATTTATTCCGATTTACATTTAAATATTCAGATGTACTTCTATATATTCCTATTTATCAGATATATATTCAGATTTACATTTATATATTCAGATGGACTTCTGTATATTCCGATTTATCTCAATATATTCAGATTTACATTTATATATTCTGATGTACTTCTTTATATTCCGATTTATCTCTAAATATTCAGATTTACATTTATATATTCCGATGTACTTCTATATATTCAGATTTATCTCCATATATTCTGATTTATCTCTATATATTCAGATTTACATTTATATGTTCAGATGTACTTCTATATATTCCGATTTATCTCTATATATTCCGATTTATCTCTATATATTCAGATTTACATTTATATATTCAGATGTACCTCTATATATTCCGATTTATCACTAAATATTCAGATGTACATTTATATATTCAGATGTACCTCTATATATTCCGATTTATATCTATATATTCAGATTTACATTTATATATTCAGATGTACCTCTATATATTCCGATTTATCTCTAAATATTCAGATTTACATTTATATATTCAGATGTACTTCTATATATTCCGATTTATCTCTAAATATTCAGATTTACATTTATATATTCAGATGTACCTCTATATATTCCGATTTATCTCTAAATATTCAGATTTACATCTAATATTCAGATGTACTTCTATATATTCCGATTTATCTCTAAATATTCAGATTTACATTTATATATTCAGATGTACTTCTATATATTCCGATTATCACTAAATATTCAGATGTACATTTATATATTCAGATGTACCTCTATATATTCCGATTTATATCTATATATTCAGATTTACATCTATATATTCAGATGTACCTCTATATATTCCGATTTATATCTATATATTCTGATTTACATTTATATATTCAGATGGACTTCTATATATTCCGATTTATCACTAAATATTCAGATGTACATATATATATATTCAGATGTACCTCTATATATTCCGATTTATCTCTATATATTCTGATTTACATTTATATATTCAGATGTACTTCTATATATTCCGATTTATCTCTACATATTCAGATTTACATTTATATATTCAGATGTACTTTTATATATTCCAATTTGTATCTGTATATTTAGATTAACATTTAGATATTCAGATTTATTTGTATATATTCTAATTTATATATATTTAGATTTACATTTATATATTCAGATTTACTTCTATATATTCAGAATGTATGTATATATTCAGATTTACATTTATATATCCAGATGTTCTTATCTATATATTCAGATTTACATTTATATATTTGATATATAACTATATTTTTTCCATAATAAGTACTGTTTTTAAAAGTATGATTGAGTTTACTTTTTTTCACAAGGGTGTAAATGATAACATATTTTTTAAAAGCACTATTTTTTTCAAGTCTAAAATGTTTCTGAATGATGAAAAAACTTTATTGGCAGCTTTCTTTGCTGAAAGACTGCACTATAGCTCTCAAATTCATATTTAAAACTGAAGATTGAAGACACATCTGCCTAGCAATGGGATTTGAGAGCTTTAAAAGGTAATTTTATTAGTGAATAATGATTTTTAATTTCTAACTTTCTGTTTAGTGGAAAGAGCAGTGAGAATATCTGAGTCTGTGTTTCACACAGGTGAGTCAGGTGCTCAAACTTTTGTCCCAGTGGTCTGTGGGCCACACTAAGACAAGAAGCTCATCTGACGCACTGTAGGGAGCCTCTTTATAGAATTTAGATCAATATCAACTGATGCAGATCATTAATTTTCTCAAAAAAGAATACATTAAACCAGAAAACTCAGCATGCACATTGAGCCCTAATTTGCATAGCAGAAGCTTTGCTCAAACTCTAGATTTGGACTTTAAATGTAGATGAAACACCGAACCTGACGCGGGGAATTAATAATTTTGAGTGGAACATCAAAGGCTTACATCCTCTCTGCTCCAGTGGGGACATCAGCGGCCACGTCTTCCTTCTGCACGTTACGTCCTGTTTGGGATTAGAGACCAATGAAGAAGAAGCCATTAGAGAAGATGAAAAAGAGTTTCAAAACAGCAGGATGCTGGGTAATTATTTCCTAAATGCACGGCATCCTGATGTTGCACTGAACAATGTGGCTCCCTTGCAGTGTGCGCGGTATGCACAGGTATGACAGAGATGGCATGCACACACACTCTCTCTTTCACACACACACACACACACACACCCAGACAACCCAGAACATCGTCTCACACACACACACACACACACACACACACACACACACACACACACACACTATGAAAAGCAGATGCTTGACCGCAGAAAAACAGCTTGTGCAAACAACACAAATGCTTGTTATTCTTGTTAAATGTTTACTTATCAGGCTAAAGGATTAGTCTGACAAACTACATTGCTGAGGTTTTGGTGGTTGTGCAGTGAGGTAAACATGGTAAAAGTAGGGTAAAACCTTATGACAAAATGGGTTAGTTTAAGTGCAGAACGAGAGAGTTTGGCTGTATCTGGTAGCAACAAAACTTTAGGAAAAATTTAGATTATAAAAAAGTTCCAATCTGTGTTGAAACAAAACATTATCTTTTGCTTGGTAAGTGTAAACAGCCTAAAATTAGACTAATGGACCATATTACTTGGCAGAAACATTGCCTTGAGTTAACGCTCATGATTTATGTTATAAAGGACTTGCAGGGTAAAAAAGTAAAACTTTAGATAGACTTCAGATAATTTGATTTGTGATCCAGTCAATGGGTGTTAAATGACAGAAGTGGTAACATCTGAATCAGAAGATTGTTTGATATTTGATATCCATGAAAGATTTTCATCAACATGAAAATCTAGAAATACCATGACTGTGAAAGGGATGCTTGTAACAGGTACTAGCCTAATATTAACAAAATGGGACAGCACGCAAGATGATATTTGACACGATTGTAAGAGTGAAGAACAAAAACATAATGTCTGTTAATTGTTAGCCTTTTTACCTGTTTCCATTTAGTTTAATTTATTTCTACATTTCTTTGCAATTGTTTTTGTCATTTTGAATTAAATTGTTTAAAATTAAATGAAGATGGTGTGGTGCTCTCGTTCTTATTTTGAATAAATACATTTGATTACCACAATACATTCACATAATATATATATATATATATATATATATATATATATATATATAAATCAGTTCAGTTGCTTTATGGATTTTATGTGAGTTATGCAAGTTAGATAATGTAAGTGTATTTTCTATCAGTTATAACCTGTATTACTGTAATTATTTCAACAACAAAGGTGATTTGAAAAATGTGTCTAGCATTGTTTGCTCTTGAATGAACTGATTGATAAAAGTTGTAAATTGAAAGAAGATCATAATGTTGTGTTCGGTGATCAAATCAAAATATTTCATATTTTGCAATAACCTTATGTCTTGAAACAATGATTATGTTGATTGAAAATATGCATAATTGCAATGAAAGCATGAGATCAGTTCTTAAAAGAATGAAAACTGATGTTACAAGTGTAATCAGTTTGGATTTTTGCAGTAAGAAGTTTGAAAATATACACCTTACTTGTGAAAATAGCACCAAAGAGAATAAAAACAGTAACAGTAGTTATTAAGTGTGGGCTAGGATTAAGAAATCTAAAATATGATCATACAGAATAAAGCATTTATATGTGCTTTAATAAACAGCCAATATGCTAGTACAATGTATGCTTATAAGCAACTAGTTACAAATGACAACAACACAACACAATTACTAAAACTGTAAATAGAAAACAGAAAATACTATAAACTAGAACAGCATCTTGATGAAACTAAACACTGTATATTAATGATATGTTTTGTATTTTAATTATATTTCACCATATCATTTTATAGAAGCTCAAGGTGTGTTTTTACTATGAAGTTTTACCATGATCAAGTGAGACACCACAAGAAGTAAAATCGCTGCAACACAAGCCCTCTTATCGCTCTGATAAAGATGCAGAGAGTGTTATGACTGCAGAAATAAGCAGAACACATGCACTCTGTTCTCCTCAACTTCACCTCCCCTTCACAAAAACATTCAAAGAAAGACCCCTCCTCCAAGCACTCTTCCCCACACTTCACAATCCCTCGCTCCATTTGAAAGGAGGAGAGGATAGAGAGGCTGCCACTGCCTCAATTACACAAAGACTCAGTGACCCCCAACCGGTTACATTCACTCTGCCCGCGGCTCTCTCCGCAGGAATTCAAAAGACCTTTTAGCCGTGCGGACCGAACACGGGCCACCCTTTCCTCCCCTTTCTCTCCCTCTCTCTCCCTCTCTCTCTCTCTCTCTCTCTCTCTCTCTCTCGCTCAGATTAATCATGTGTGAAATGGAGGCTGCTAACTGCCGATGTCACAGGTTGAGTTTGTGCCAGGTTGGGCCCATCACCGAGGGTAGCGCTCCGTTAGGCAGGTGTTAATAAAGACTAACGGGTCTGCCGGGGTCAAACATGCTTACATGCATGCACTGACGCGCTAGATCACATGCAAACCCTGTGATGCACATGCCAGGAAACGCCTTTGAATCCAGAGATCCAGGGTTTTCTGTTTGCTTTCTTCCTCTCGGTCTCAGACGGGCTGCCGTGACCCTCTCTGATCTCCAGTAATTTGACTGTGAATGCAGAGGTTATGTATTGTTCTGTAATTGGAGGTAGTGAAATTAGGCCTGGTGAATGCCGTATTATCACACCCGATTCAGTCATTACTGCATCTGATCACGGCTCACTGGAGATAATATCCTCCAACTCAAATCACACTTCTCCATCATCTCAAACAGACTTAACTGCTGCTAAAATATGCATTGAACTGATAAATATAGAAATATTATATTATGTGCTTTGAATAAAGGGTGAAAAAACCTCTAAAGAAGATTCAACAGTGAATTTTTCATACTTCTCACTTGTTCTTCATTTAAGCAACTCTCAATTGTTTAGCTGAAATAAAAATGAGCCAGTTGTTGACAAATACAAATACAGTAGAGCTATAAAATGATTACAAACATTCGCTTCCATATTGAAAAAATTCACAGTACCTTGGCAAATCTAAGCATTGTTTAAGATATTTCAGAGATCTCTCGTGATACAGCCTTTTTCTTAGCACCAAACTCAACAGACTGCGTTCCTTTAATCATGCTGTGTAACTGAGATCTGATTCTGAAATTCATTTCTCTTCTATGGGAAGAGAGAAATGTTATTGTATTTTCATAGTTTTCAGACATAATGGAGTTGGTCTCAGATGTTTCTTCTAAAAGTCTTGAAGAGAAATAATTGCACACGAATGAGTCTTGTTGACATACAGTAAGAGAGTAGAGGCATTACATTAATATGAATATACAACCACTAACATGCCCATCTATTACAATAAAGTTTCTACTAGAGGGTTTCCACAGTCATTCCATGGAAGATGCTTTTTTGGTTTCCCAAAGTTCTAAAAGTACCATGATTTTCTTAGTGTGAAGAACATCTGAAGAACCTTTACCCAGTAAAAAAGAATATTTTGTGCGATGGAAAAATTCCACGGATGCTGACGTTCTATAAAGAACCAAAAATGCCATTAAAGCTCAGATCAGAAGAAGAACTCAATGGGAAATTGTATTGAGAAATTTTTTATTGTGGTAAGTTCATAATTAAATTATTTTATGTCCTCATATCAAAGCATGGTTTGAGACACTCTAGAAGTTCTACAACTCTAGAAGTTATAAGTGATAAAGGCCTATAGTAAGGTCTTTTACTTAGGAGACAAATCTAAAAAACAGGCCACTTTAGTAAGCTTACAGTAGTCTGCTGCTGATTGCATTGTTCGATTAGTAAAATGCTTAGATTTTAAAAAGTTAGCAATCTTTTGTAAGTGTACAATACACGTTTATGTCAAACCAGTACATTGGAATTAAACTTAAGTTGAGTGTAAAACAGAAAAGGCAGAGTGTATGCCAGCTATATATGGCCCAATCTGGAGGAAACGCTTTGAAAGATGTTGTTCTTGGTTGCTCTCTGACACCCCGAGAGACGGCAGTCTTCTGAATGTGTCAAATCTCTCTTTCACTCTTTAAGAAATTAATTACCGCTCCTCCTCCTTTCCTCTGCAGCGCTTTTGATAGGGCCTTTTTCTGCTCTATCTAAAGAGGCTCTTCCATAGATTTCACTTGGCACCAAGTGCACACAACATTCGGCAAGAAGTAATGTAGATCATTTTTATTCATTGCCTCAAATTGTCAGCAATTATGTGCGTCAGTGGCCACCTGCTTGTTCTGAATGGCAGCGGGTCTGGCAGAGTGTGTGTGTGTGTGTGTGTGTGAGTGTGTAAGAGACAGAGAAAGAGGGGGGATTACACTAACAAGGAGCGAACAAGGCCTCCAGTCGCAGGTGAAATGGCCCTTCTTGTTAGGATAATGAGTGGTCAGAGGCTGCGTGTGCCAAGGCTGGAACAGCCCCCCCAAACACACACACACACACACAAACGACAAAACCCCTACAAACCGGGGTCACAGCAGATGCTGGCCTCAACACGGCTGGCACATGACAGAACAGAGGCGGACAGCTTTATCCCAGTGTTTAAAGAAGCACACACACACTGCTGAATTCATTACCCACCAAACGTTTACCATTTCTCCTGCAGTCTCACACACATGTGTTTGATCTGAAGATAGATAGACAGACAGACAGACAGACAGACACACACACACACACACACACACACACACACACACACACACACACACACATGTATGTTTTTGTAAAAAGTGTGTTCATCCCATAGGTGTAATGGTTTATGTACTGTACAAACTGTATGTTCTCTGGCACTACACCAACCCTACACCTAACCCTAACCCTCACAGGAAACTTTGTGCATTTTTACTTTCTCAAAAAAACTCATTCTATATGGTTTATAAGTGTTTTGAAAAATGGGGACATGGGTTATGTCCTCATAAGTCACCCTCTCCTTGTAATACCTGTGTCATACCCATGACATTATACAGAGTTGTGTCCTGATATGTCACAAAAACAAGAGCACACACACCTACACACACACACACACACAGACAGACAGACAGACAGCTCTACATTCAGATCTGATTTGAGTTTTCCTCCAGATGAAAATCTGCTGCTGGAGAGACTTTCATTAGCGTGAAGCGCTGACCCGGGTTCAGCCGCTGTGTTAGTATCTCCCTGCTAATGATTTCTGCAGCACAAACCCTCTGACCTGCCAACATTCTCAATTTCCACAGAAAAAGAAGAGAAATGGGCCGGCGAGAGGAGGGAGGGATGAGAGGGAATAAGAGAAAAAAAACAGAAGAAAAAATACATATATTTTTCAGATTGGAACGGCATGAGAGAGCAGTGATTTGAGGCATGCTGGGAGGGTGGTGCATGCTGGGGCATTGACTGGTTCTAGTTGCACTGTGACACACATCTAGAGCGGTGCACTGTGTGTGTGTGTGTGTGTGTGTGTGTGTGTGTGTGTTTGTGTGTGTGTGGGGGGGTGATCTTTCCAATAAACCCTCTCATCCTTCAGACTTATAGATTACATCCTTTACTTCCTTGAAACACATACCTGCAAACAAACACTTACAAGCATACAATCACTACAGTGTCAGATATAGTGTAGCGTTTTTTGTGTAAGAGCTGACACACACACACAAACACTGTCAAAACATTCACAAACACACAAACTCACCCTTGTAAAAACAGGCAAGTGCATTTAATGCACATTTTTTATGTACTTTTTAAAAGAACTGTTCTTGTAGATAGTATAATTAATGAAATGAAGGAATGAAAATGTATTTAAATCATTTAATAAAAAGCTACTTAAGAGTACTTAAAGTCAGTACAATTTCATGACTTAAGTGCACTTCAAATGTGCAATATTTTTTAATAATGCACTGTTTTAATAATTTATTCACATTTTAAAGAATAGACTAATTTTGATGTTCACTATACTAAAGCACATTTGCCCCCAGTTTCACAGACAAGGCTTAAACCTAGTCCCAGACTAAAATGCATGTCTGGGTTATTTTAACTAAAAGAAACTGATTTTAAAATATATCAGTGCCATTGTTTTGTCTCAAGATCCACACGAATAATGCTATTTTCTAAGGCACATTTGTAAAATATACTTAAAAGTGATTGAACTATGGCCTAAACTAAGCCCTGTCTGTGGGCTTAAAATCATCATTTTAACAGCAGTTTGATATTCAACATTATATTTTAAGTTAATTTATTTTAAAAGTACTAAGTTGCAACTTCATTACAAATGTGTAATTACATTTTTAAATACATGTCAAGTTTCAAAAGAACTGGTTTCAAAATATATCCAAGTTTATCTTAAATACTTCTTAGAATACTAATTATGAAATTACTTCCTACTTAAGTAGGTCAAAAATGATTCAAAAAGTCTTCAAACTGCATTTAATATCAATTTTAATTATAATGCAATCAAAGCAAGTAATATGAAAGTATCAAGGAATAATGGCTCTATTTTGCTAGTCTACTTCTTTTCCACAAGGGCACATGTTGCAAGATCATTGCAAAGCAAGAAATGATAGGCAGTAATTATCATTAATAATTATTATACAGTTGATTAGGTACTTGAATCATACCTAATAATGATGACTTTGTCAAACTTTAATCAAAACTTTAATTACTGCCTCTAATTTAGATTTTTTTTAAACCAGAGAAAATGAATTTTATCCTTAAAATGTTTTTTATAAGATGAGGATAACATCACTCTAAATCTAGACAAGATTCATTCAAATAAACACTCATATTCACATAATCATGCTGGGGGAAATAAAAACAATAACAACAACACTGTTGCCCTACTTTGTAGCACAGTGGTCTCTTTACACTGAGGGCAAATGGTGGCACTGCGTGTTTGTTGCATGTAAAGTGAAGGCAGTGTAGTAATCAGGGTGTATTGTAGAGGGTCGTCCTGGCAGTGATTAGATAATGAACCTCTGAGACACTTAAGGTCTGATTCAGTACAACCATCATTATATTGTAGGGCTGCTAGCCGGCACACAGACAAAAAGCTAAATTGTGATTGGTGCGGAACAAGAACCAATCACTGCCAGTGTTACAGGTCTTCTCAGAGGTAATGAGTCACGAGTCTGACCACTCACGGCACTCGGAAGGAGTCACATGACCAGCCATGAAGTTTTTAGTAATTCAATGGAAAGCCTGCATACTGTGTGAAACCCTAAACAGTAGATTCATTATTACACAACACACACAAACATGCTGAATACATGCATACACATGCTAAGCTTTTACAGTCCAAGAAATGTGTTTGCATACCAAATATGTGGTAAAGTATTGCTACTAGGCGCTGAATACAGTCTATAGTCATTAACCAAGTACACTTCATCGTTTAGAAATCATAGATGTCTGGTGCCCAGTCGCTGAGCGGGGATATGAGCGGCTATGATCGGCATGTGTGTTTTTTGCAATGGGCCTGAAGGCGTTGTAACTGACACCTCTCTGGAGCCGGCCGATGACAGCACAGGCTCTGTATGCAATACGTCATGACAATCATTCATACTATCTATCTTACATGTCACTCTAAAAATGTCAAACAAGCTTGAGCTAGAAAATATTGATGATTCATTTACCTAAACAATGATACAAAACTGATTTTGCTTAGGTGATTATTACACAATTCCCTCAAATTCACAGAAATTCTACCACAAACTGAATGAAAATAAATGAAAATAAAACAATGTTTTACTTTCTACCAGTTCTATTATTACAAATAGGCTTCACTTTCTTAGAAGTTCCACGGTTTCGTGATTCAAAACAAAACAAAATATTATTTTTCAAACAGTTTCATGATTGTATGATAAACAAACAAACAAACAAAAACTAAAGCTTCACTTTGTAACAGTTCAATGATTCAACAAACAAACAAAAAAAGCTTCACTTTCTAATATGTCTTGATTGTAGGTTAACAAAACAAAACCAACCAAACAAAAACAAACAAAAGCTTCACTTTGTAACATTTCCATATTTCAACAATCAAAACAAAAGCTTCACTTTCTAATATGTCTTGATTGTAGGTTATTAACAAAACAAAACCAACGAAATAAAAGCAAACAAATCATAACAAAACAAAACAAAAGCTTCACTTTGTAACATTTCCATGTTTCCACAATCAAAACAAAAAATTAACTTTCTAATATGACTTGATATTAGGTTATAAACAAAACAAAACAAAAACAAAAACAAAACAAACAAAAGCTTCAATTTATAACATTTCTGTGATTCCACAATCAAAACAGAAGCTTCACTTTCTAATATACTGTACCATAATTGTATAGATTATATATATAAAAAAGCTCCACTTTGTAAAAGCTCCATAAGTTTTATGATTCTGTTATAAAACAAAATTAATTGAAAGAATCAAATTGTAGCAGTTCCATATTCAAAACAAACCTTTACTTTCTAATATTCCATGATTCAACAGATTATCAACAACAAAAAAGCAAAGCAAAACAAAAGATTCTGTTTCAGTTTTATGATTCTTCCTGTTATCAAAAAGCATACATTTATAAACAGTTCCATGATCCAAAGTGCAATGTGAAAAAAATATAAATATAAATATAAATATAAAAAATATATAATAATAATCTATTTATTTGTTATTAATTTGGATACAATTTTAGGATTATTTGTTTATTAAATTGAATGTCATTATATAAAGTTTAATGGATCTATCATAATGGAGTACATTCACCTACAAATGAAGTAATTATTTGAGTCAACATTTCATGACATTAAAAAAATTATCTATTAAGCACTGAATAAAATATAACAATGTGTCTTAATTTTATTAGTGAAAGGTTTTATGGAGGCTACTTTGCCCTGTCTGAAATGCAAGGTAAATTCTTGCACTTTGCAGAAAGCTGTCATGAGGTGTTCTGGTTGTCCTGCTGAAATGAAGTTATCCAATTACTGCGCGGCTAATGAGGCTGTTTTGGTTGCTCTGCTCTCTCTGAGGTACTCCACAGTATAAACAGTTCACTTACCCCACACAGAAAGGGGCTAATCAAGGGAATTATTGTTTTGCTGCTTCAATTTGCCGGCTCCCAGTTCTGCAGTGATTGGGAAGAAAATGTGCTATTGTTCTCTGCGTTAATGCTTGAACTTTACGAGAAAAAAAATGACACGAGTCGTTCCTGGATGGCCAGAAATATATTAAAATATATCTGCTCATTTAAGCACCATTGTATTTCTAATTTATCAAGGGAATCGCTCTTTCAGCATCTTATTTATCATTTCACATTCCTTCAAAATGTGTTGAAAATGATCAGAGAATAAAGGAATATAAATATGCATCCCCACATTTTACAAGATCATAAATGAGAATTACAAATATACATTTAAAATGATAACTGTATTTATTTTAAAATTATGTAATTATGTAAGTATAGACAAAATTGTTGCTGAATGTATTTCATTAATTTAAAAGCAGGAAAATTAAAAATTATAGGCAAAAACATGAAATCTAGTTAGTTTAGTCCTGCAGTGGTAATTTCCTAGTATTTACATTTCCCAGTGAGTGCAAGCGTCTGTTTGATGTTTGAATGAACACGGATAGCAGAGGACAAGTCAAGGGGAAGTCTCCACAATTATTCCTTCAACAACAGGTTGGGTAAGGTTCTCTCAGAAGATTGCAGTTATGAGGGCATGGCACCACAGCCAGCCGCAAGAAGAACCGTAAAAAAAAAAAAAAAAATATTGGAGGGAAAAAGGGGAGAGCGGCCTCAGAATTCAAGTCTATCTGACAATTACCATGTTACTGCTGTTTTTTAGTTACTGAATGTTTGGAGGGACCATTAGCAGGTTTGTCTGACCCAAGAAAAGCCTTCATCTTTAACAGAACAGCCAAAGTCAAAGTCTCACAGAACAGCTGGGACAGAAACTTGATTACACATTTTTTAGATCTCCCAGAGATCTATAGACGATACATCTGTTTTTTTTCTTTTTCTTTTATATAGTTTATATTTTTGGGGTAAATTCAATGTATATTGTGCAAATTATTGTAGTTACTGAAGATGTGTCATTTGTTATTACAGACAACTGTGTGTATCATTTTTAGGAAGTATTGACTTATAGATATTTTCTATAGTCATTTAAATATTACACACTACATTACAGCTATCTGTATTGGTTTATAAATAGGTTTCCAACCCAATCACACTGCAATTCATACATATTTTACGAGGTGGCTTATTCGTACGAATTTGTACGACTACACTCATACAAATTCATAAAATTTTTGCCAAATCGTATGTATTTTACATATGAATTTGTACGAATGAATTGGTCGTGAGATAGCGTTGGGGTTTCTGGTACAAGCTGTATTTTATCATAAGCTGTAATACATTTGCACATCATTTTATTTTCAGGGCTTTCCCCATAACAGTCGACTAACCTTTAGTCGACTAGAAGAGGCTTGGTAAACCAAAATTTTAACTTTTATGTTAGTTAGAAGAAATAAAACATCCACAGTAAGTGGTGAGGTCACGCACCGTTACAGACAGATCATGGTAACACAGTTACATTACATCCAAACTCTAACCTTTCATTCATTAACCTTAAAAAAAAAAAGTCGCTTGGATATGTTTGCAGTGATGGCCAAAAATACATTATATGGGTCAATATTATAGTTTTTTCTTTTAGGCCAAAAATCATTAGGACATTAAGTAAAGATCATGTTCCATGAAGATATTTTGTAAATTACCTACTGAAAATATTTAAAAACGTATTTTTTGATTAGTAATATACATTGTTAAGAACTTCATTTCCAAACATTGCACTTTTGTAAAATAAAGAAACCAAACAAGATGTGCTTTCTGCCGTCTCGGTCTTTGTGAACTTGAGCGTGAAACTCTACCCTACATACCTACAGACATGAAAAATATATCTATAGAGAATTAAATGGTATTTATATAAAGTTTTGCTTGGTTGAAACAGCAGCTATGCTAATTATGTCTCTATTGTTTCTCCGTTTCTGCCACGGGATTGACATCCCATGGTAACTAGGATTTAAACAAGCTTCACTTACAAAGACCTGAGATGAGCGAACACCTGAGAAGAGATGATGCAAACCCCTCAGATGAATTTTGCTACAAGTTTGATTGCAACATATAAACCTTGCTGTTAATAGTGTTCATCGTCTGCTTTATAACGTCATTAACTGAATTTTAAGGTACACTTCTGCCATATGTACAACAATTTGACAGTCACCACTGACAAGCTACTACTAAATATTTTGCGTGAAACGCACTATAAAAATAAACTTGAATTATTAAGCAGAAAAACATGACACATTCAGGACAGATTCTGATGCCACAATTGTTGTTGATGGCTGCGAGATCATGTGATCGACATCATTCACTCAAATTACAGTGCTCAGCGGCAGTCCGCTTCCTGTGCGTGTTCCCACACGTGAAAAGGGAAGAGCACATCTAGATCACTTGCATTCCTTGGCTCGCTGTTAAGATGTTCTACACGAATGTGCCGCTGCAATTGCCCTGGTATTCAAGACCGTAAAAGCTACTTTACGAGTCTGTCAGAAGAAGCCATTCGCCTCTGTCTACATAACAGCAAAATAATCTGCTTACATACACCAATATAATCAACACATTTACGAAGCATAAAAGAGACGAGTCCTTGTTTTGCAAATGTGAGGGGACAAACTGTAAATGTTTCAGCTTACCACAGTTTGAAAATATCTCATTTGCTGCTGGCCAAAATGTTTGCCCTCCCGCCCAAATCTTTTCCGAAATACTTCATTAACATGATATTATAGAGGCCAAGAGCGCCGGTAGATGAGACATTGAGAGGTTTCACTTGACAGGGGAAGATAACCTTTCAAACCGGCTCGGAGATTCATGCAGTCAAAGAATAGATATATCAGGACAGTCCCAGATTTCATTAGCTTGGAGAGACAATAATGGTTTTCATTCGTCTTTCACGGGAGCGCTTGGTCTGTCATTTTCCGGCTTGATTGAAAGGAACCATCATATGCACATCCGTGTTGTCCCACACCATTCTGAGAGCAAACCGTTTTAGATCCTTAACTATAGCCGCCGCTGTGATTGCTCAGCCACCGGCAATTTCCTAACCAACCACCACCTGAACAATGATGTGTTCAGCCCTCTGCTCTCCAGGCTTTCTGAGGGGGAATCATTTCACAGTTTGGAACGAGATCTCCATAGCAACTCCTCTTTGAGGGGTTTAGAATCACCATCCAGTAATTCTATGATCATCAAGCACAGCCATTCCCAAGCGTTCTTTTCACAGCGGACACGGGGCGGTTTGGGGAGGGAGGAGGAGGGAGGGCGGTTGAGGCTGTTCGGAAATTCTACAGTCTATTTCAGGCAATCCATCCAGCCAGCCTCCATTAGAATTCAAAATATTTCGACCTTCAATCACGGAGCGTGTTATGTGCAACTGCTGCGATCTCCAGTCAAGACGAGCGACCGTTTTAGTCTAATCACCCAGGACGAGGCAAGGCAGAGAGAGACTCCTCAATCGCGGCCTAATCAAAATGCTGGTTTTAAACGCTGACAGTCTCTCAACACGGGCCGCAAACACCCGCCACCAGATTGAACCCCCCCCTCTCTTTCTCTCTCTCTCGACGCGCCTGTCTGTAAATGGCGCTCAAAATACAGTAGATTTCCTCATTGACTGCAATCACATAATTCATGGTGGTGACAGAGAGTGTAAATGTTGTAGTGTGTGCTGTACATCGGGAGGATTTCTCCTTGATAAATCGCTGTGCTGTGACATCAGTGCGAGACCTGGTGTACGTGTCTGCCTCAAGCACTTGTGTGCACTTACGCGGAAAAACGGCACAAATGCTCTCGATGCTTCTTGGTATGCTGTAGGAATAATTAGAGCTGAGAACAGGCCAAGGTGTTCCTCTCGAAAACCTTTAAAACATTTAGAACTTGCTTTTTGTGTTGTACACTGGTGCAAAACTCACTCCCATGATGCCATGGTGTTATAGGTAGCTGTCAGTGACAATGACAAAAACAATAATAGTGTAGGATCCACTCAGAAATTGCTAGTAAATTTCACAAATGCTGAGGGTTAGGTTTAAGGGTGGACCTTCATTTAGGGCCAGATTTACTAGTCAATACCTAATGAGTACAGGTATTGTGTTCACAAACGGTGCAGGTGAATTAAGTTTAAATCTTAGGGTAAGCCGTTTGTTTAACGCCTGTATTCACCTTTTAGCCATGTTTTTTTTTTTTTTTTTTACATCATTTGCTCATGTCTTGAATCACTGAACAGTGTTTTAGATCAAAAACAGTCAGAAAGATGTGCACTCAATAAAACAAAAGCGAAAGCCTGAATTACAGCCTGACAACACACTTTACATCACCCTGTGTTTCCATGCTGTTGTTAACCTTGTTTTCAAACCACCCATGGGAGATAACAATTACACAAATGTCTTCCCACAACAAAGAGAGGGCCACTGGTTATTGTCACATGTGGACAGAATGCTATCTTGCACAAGGACATGTCTAGTGTTATCACCCGTACCACATCACAGAGCATCTCCCAGAGATCTTTGGATGAAATATGAAATATGGTCAGCTTCCAGCAGCTCCAGAGGTGCCAGACGCTGAAATGTAAGATTTTGAGGTTAAAGTACCACAAAAGTCAGTTCAGGGTGTGACTATATTCCAGAAAGCACAGCATGTCATTTGAATCTACCACATTGGTTTGGTCTTCATTGTTTGGCTTGATCCCAACTCTGCAATTCTTCAGGCATGTAAGTATCCGCAACATAATGGTCGTCTTCAGTAGCCTGCGCAGTTTCCACAGATCTGCATTTGATATGTAGTCGTGTGCAGGTGCCGGTGTCAGTAGCAATTAGAGAAGGTGTGCGTTTAGAGAAGCCAAGCTCAACAACGGCGATCAGCCCGTGTGAAAATGCACGGCTCTAGGGAGCTTTGGGCCACTGTCGGGCTTGAGCAAGAATAACAAAGCGGCACGGAAAGAGACTCATAATGTGTACCAGACTAAGGCAAATGAGATGGGAAGATTTCTACACACACAGACAAACCACATTTCTCCCGGCTGAAGTAGACCATCGGTTAGCTACCGTGGAGCTCTTTCTGTTCATGGGGCACATCAAGGCTTCAGTTTTCAGTGCTCAGATCCCCAAACTCCTCTCTAATAGTTTTTGGAAGCTCAGAGTGAAAATAAATCCACTGTTTACACAGCCTTTTTGAAATCATTAGAGTACCAGAAAATATCTCGGCACATAGTGCAGGGTAAAAGGTTGAGCAACATTTCTTCGTACTTCAAAAGTCTCTGCAAGAGCCCGCAATTCCAGTCCAACCGCTGCCTGGCTCTAATCACGCACTGATAAAACACTCTCTCTGTTTGGTACAGTCATACAGCCACCAGCGGTTAAACCCATGAAACAACCATGACTATCATAGTGAGGGATAACGAACGACTGACATCCCATTATGGGCAAGAATTTACCTAAAAAGGGTTCAAATTGGTCCAGATGCTTAAATCCTGGTTGGTTTTCAATGGTCTGATCATCAGAGTCACATTAACTACTACTTGCTGATAGTAGTAGATACTACTTTACTTCCAAATAATCACAATGGAATTCACTAATAAAGATTATTATTATTTGATCATGACATTTGCAATGTCTGGTTCACTAAAGGAATTCTGCAAATCAGGGAAATGGCAAAAAAAAAAAAACAATTGCGCATAACTTGCACAGAGCAACTCTTGCAGGCTGTTTTATATATATATATCAGTGTCACTCTCAGAATTACAACTTGATTTCCTGCTGTCAAGCAGCTCTAAATGTGTGTTAATATATATAAATTTAAAAAAAAAATATATATATATATATATATATATATATATATATATATATATATATATATATATATATATATATATATATATATATATTAATACACATTTAGAGCTGCTTGACAGCAGGAAATCAAGTTGTAATTCTGAGAGTGACACTGACACTATTTATTCATGTTTCATACTGAAGTTAACCAAGAAGCCATTAGTTTAAAACTTCTTGGTTTAAAACAGTCTATTGTATAAAGCACTAAATAAATAGATGTGACTGGACTTTACTGGATTGCAGATCTTGTGCAAACATATCCACATCGCTACAATCAGATGCTTTCTTAACTGCTGTTTTCCCACTTCTGTAATGTTTGTTGCATATTTATTGTGTTACTGAGAGGAAAGCACACAGCTCATTTTCCCATATTCATCTAAACACACCCTCAGCAGCGGTGGGATGTTAACTGACAGTAAAGTGCTGCTTGCTTACAGCGTAACTTCTTTTTACACCTAAATGGAGAACGCAAAAGAACTTGACCATTAGTATATAAGATTACGATTTGTAAACTTTTCAAACTCTACTGGTTCAGCTTCTTTTGCATCTCACAAGAGTAAGTCTTCTTCAGTTTGCATTGAAATCTCATCAATGCAGGACCTCACATTAGGTCATTTGAGATCAAACAACTATGCGACCACAAAAATATTTGACAACAATTTTTCATTGTCAATGTTGTCGATAATGTTGACTAATCATTTCAACCCCAGTTCAATGTTGCATGTGAATCTTGGAGAATTTTCTCATAATGAGGGAAACCATTGATACATGACCTAGTAACACAGAACTAAACCCAGTCCTCTGAGACTCATAACCGGCTGTTTTCTACACCAAGCCTATAATCAATCAAGGTGATTTTTCCAGTTAGCTGTAAGGTGTGAATGTCTGCACAACCTTTCAAACAAAGCCATGAAAACCAGCACGTTCACACATATTCTGGCAGATATTTGTCCCACAGCACAGTTTTATGTTGAACACTCAACTCATTTGGCAAACGTTCATCTTGATGCAAGAAAAAGCCTGTTCCCACTACCATATAATCAGGAGATAAAAAGAAGAGCCCTGGATGTTGAAACATGTCCCTGCTGACACTGGATAAAACATTTCCATAATTACAAAACAAAGACAGAAATTGTTAATGGTTAAGTGGTGGAGGAACCATTTATACTCAGTGGAATCTGTTCAAGGAAAACAATGGCAAGTGAAAACAGTGAGCCATAAATTCATGAAAGAAAATTGTCTGTTTTATGGGCTGGTTTTCCAGTCCTATTCACAAGCTTTGTTTATGACAGTGATTAAAAAAAGGAGCTGGATATGGTTAAACATACATGGAGCCATAAAATACAGCAATGAACACTTTTTAACATGCAACACAAATAAAGACAAACCATACAGACTGGAAGTTTTTAATGTTTTGAAGGACATGTGTGAGAGGTGCAAGTCTCTATAGTGTATGTATATGGGTCCCTTCTTCAGTAGAAGTCTATGTTTTATCAACTAAAATGAAAAAAAAAAACTGCAGACTTCACACTAGCAAGTCGCACAATTTGAACAAACGCTTAAAACTAATTATAAGCAATCCTAAGACGCTTGCCTTAGCACATGGTACTTTGCTATCTTGTAGATCATCTAAATGATGCGTTATAAATCACCTACATAAACTGGTTCACTGAATTACACACGGTGGCCAGCAAACAAAACCAATATTAATGTACAGTTCCCCTCCTGCAGGTCACGGTACATCAGCCATATGTGTCCTGTATTACACAAAACTACTGGACACCACACATTATACTGCATCCCGTTAATCCAAATTAAAGTCTTCATCCAGCATACAATAACTACACAGATTTTTGATTCAGCATATTGCCTTAATGGAAACGCTAACTTTCGGAGTGAAGAAACATAATAAATTAACTGATGAACCACATTGTATTCCAGTTCCTATATATAAAATATGAGTATTGTAACCCATTGCTCTCTAGAAATGTGGCACAGTACAGTGGTGAAAACAGTTTTATAATTTGACCTGAAGCTGCATCTGAATGTTGCTTGAATACCATAAAACAAAACACACAGTAGGTTTAATGGGGCAGAGGCAGCATAAATATGGATGGGTTAAATGCAAAGCACGAATTCTGAGTATGGGTCACCATATTGGGCTGAATGTCACGTCACTTTCACTTACAAATGCCAGCAGAGACGGTCAGACCCCTGGTCTCTTTTCCAGTAAAAAGCTATTGTTTATTAGCAATGTAGCGTGACAAGATGCTACATCTCTATTTTTGGTAATATTGTTTTGCATACGCAGCTTGGTTCTAATCAAATCTCTTTGCCAAGATGTCCACCCTCTCATATAAAGATGATACATTTTGGAGAATTAGCTCATTCTGACAGTTCATTAAAGCAGCACTTGCACTGTGTGTCTTCTTTTAATGGTTCGTATACAAATTATAATATTTATTACAATAATGATCACATTTATTTTGGGGACCAATTCTCACTATTAACTAACTATTAAGTACAACTTTTGCCTCAATAAACTCCTAATTTGCTATTTATCAATATAGTAATGTGTAGTTGTTTACATTTACATTAATCATTTTGCAGACGCTTTTATCCAAAGTGACTCACAATTGTTGGATACATAAAGCGATTCTTCAGCAGTGGTGTATAAAGTACCTAAAAGCCATACTTAAGTAAAAGTACAGATATCTTACCAGAAAATTACTTTGGCAGAAGATGAAGTCACCGTTTAGAATAGCCTATTACTTGAGTAAAAGTCTTAAAGTATATGATATTTATTGTACCTATGTATGAAAAGTATTTTTTAAATCTTAAACATACTTAAGTTTTGGAAGTAAAAGTACAAGTAAATGCAAAATGGAAAAGAAGGAAATAAATATAGATAAAAATGTTCATACACAGCCTAAATAGCAAGATTGTGTTCCGTTTGAACTCTGTCTTCTATTTTGTATTTTTCTGTTAAGAATAAGAATTACTTCATCCAGTATTTAGTGACTTTCATTCCAACCACTGGTGTCAAAACTACTGGCATTCATTACTCAAGTAGAAGTATAGATACTAGGGTTTAAAAAGACTTTTGTAGAAGTTGAAGTATCAACTGAAGCTTTTTACTCAAGTAAAAGTCTAAAAGTACTGGTTTCAAAACTACTTAAAGTATAAAATTAAAAGTAATGTAAGGGAAAAAATGCCATTAAGAACAAAAGCTTAGGCCGTGCCACAGGGGCCTATTGTGCACTACCCCAACTCCTAAAAAAAAAAAATTTTTCTAAAGGCCATAGTCCATAATGACTATAATGTTATATTAAAATGTTCATGTTGAAAAATTTGGGATGCACTAGGCTACCTGTTTCAGCCGCATATATGCCCATTGAAAATGAAAGCATTTTAGTACAACGCAAATAATTAGAACTAAAGAACTAGAAATATGATGACTAGTTGCCTAGAAGTATTGTAATAGTGCTATCAAAATGAATGATTAATCCAAGTGATTAATCCCAAAAATATTAATGAAAAATAACTCATAATCCTGATACCTCCTTGATTGATAGCTTCCTGTATTCGATTGATAGCTTCCTGTGTTCGATACATACGTCTGGCGATGTCCAGTGTGTGTGTGTGTGTGGGGGGGGGGGGGGGTTAACGAGTTACAAAGTTGGTATAGCCTACTTATCACAACATTGTCAATCACGTTGTCAATCGCAAATGCTAATTTATTCAAACGTCTCGCTACCGAACTACCTACAGTAGCTTAATTTGCGGAGGAAGAAGAGAAAGCACTCATTTAATAAATGAGCTAGTAGTTGAGAAATAATAACTTTTAAGAAATATATTTTTTGATAAACAAACACAAAACTAGCTGTGTCCTTGCTGGAGTGTGATGTGATTTGTGTCATGTGCAGGTGCGATGGATCGCGTACAAACCAATAGGGTGTCAGAATGGTATATGTTTATACTTCTCATCCAATCACAATCAAATTCACTCCATCCGGATGGCGCGATTTCTCTGGATAGGTTTTTTAATTTTTTTGAATGATGACAAACCGGAATGAAAACAAGCCGAAATGAAATAGAAGTAACGAACCTATTTTTAAAATGTAAGGAGTAGAAAGTACAAATAATTGCGTTAAAATGTAAGGAGTAGAAGTAAAAAGTCGGCTGAAAAATAATTACTCCAGTAAAGTATAGATACCCCAAAAGAAATTTGTACTTCGTTACTTGACACCTCTGATTCCAACATAAGAAAACATTTCTGGAATCTGCATCTAAACTAGCATTTAGATGTATTTACACAGTTTATGTATCTCAGAGGGGACATGGATTCATTTAAACTGACATAAAATACTGAATTCTGATATTTGAAATAATTTAAAATCTGAAAAAAAAAAATAATAATAGTCGAAATGTGAAATTAAAACCGCCAGTAGGGGACAGCAAGTGACTGTCAATGAGTGAGTCATTGAGATAAAACCATTTCATTCAAACGGCTGATTCATTCAGAAACAAAGCATTTGACCATGTTAATGAGTGAATCACTGAATCATTTATTCAACCCATTTGTTCAAAAAGGTGATTCATTCAATAAGTAAACACCAGTGCTGAGAGACGCAAAACAGCACCATTAGTTGACGCATGAAGTCAGCGATGCGCATGCGCCGGTGAGTCTTGTGAAAATCAATGTTTGTTAACATTTGTAAAGAAAGCAAAGCTTCCTTACTTTAGCAAAGCAAAATCAGTCTCCTCTTGGCTTACATCGAAATCCTCAGACATTCTTCTTTACAAATTCTCGTTTTGTACTTCTAATTAGTATTATCTAGTAGTATATCTAATTAGGCACTTTTTATTTAACTTCGTTTGGACTGAAGCACTGCAATATGGAAGGCATTTTCTGCCAAATTTAAATAAATAAATTAAATGATTAAAATGAAAATTAAAACCAGATTAACGATTTCATTACAGAAAACTGTACGCAAAATATGTGACAAAATTGAGAATTAAATTAAATGATTTCATTTTCACAGTTACATCCCTGTCAAATTGAAATATAAAATGCAATTGGTGATTTCACATTTGATTTTAAATACAGTTTCGAGGCAAGACTGCCAATATTAAAATGAAAAGCCAAACGTGAAAAATAAACTACAAATACAGTTTTTACAAAGCTCTTTATTAACGCTCACGCAATAATGGTGACACAATTCAAATTTAAATGTAAATTTTACTTTTCATTTTAACTCCTCTTTTATTTCAGTTTTCATTTTCGTTTTCATTTTCAAAGACAACCTGCATGCAAATTATATGTTAATGAGTGGGTGTGGCTCAATTACGTTGTTTCGTGGAGGAGCTCAAATGGCGGTTATGGCCAGTATAGCAGCAGAATTAAACCAGCTAGCAAACATTTCGGATGATGATGACTTCATTTTGCTACGAGTTGAATCTATATTGGATACACTTGGACATTTTGCAGCCGTCACAAACTCCGATGTCGATCCTCGAGTTATAATAGTCTTAGTGAGGTTGTGCATTTTCCGGGGAGTCTCGTCGGCCAGTTTGGTAAAATTGGCAAGATTCACAGATTCGACTTTTCCGGATCAATAACTCGCGAGCAAAACGTTTTTGGTACACGAATTATGCCTCTTTTTACTCGTAGTGATGTAGTAAACGAGCTACAAGCGAGTTTGCCTGAAAACAAGCTTTCCTCCGCTCTGTACAAAATACGTTGATCTCAATGCGCTGGCGTCTGAGAGACAAGTCCTAAGGGACCGTCTGCAAAGTGCGAAACGCGAAAAAGGTTACTAATAAAATACTCAACAACTTCACAGTAACACACTGTAGTATCACCAAATTCAGTTCACACATCACTGCTCTCCTGCTGCTTATACTACAATGTTGGTTTTAAAAATAGTTGCTTTTGCACAATTTTACGATTTTTTTTAATTATGAAAACGTCAACGTTACTGTAACACACTGTACTTTCACCAAATTCAGTTCACACATCACTGCTCTCCTACTGGTTATACTACAACACTCATTTCGAAAGTATTTGCTTTTGCAAATTTTTTATGATTTTTTATTATTTAAAATAATTAATTACTTCACCTGTTATTGAACATAATAGTTAATAACTTTACTGTAACACACCGTACTTCCACCAAATTCAGTTCACACATCACTGCTCTACTGCTGTTTATACCACAACTTTGATTTTAAAAGGAATTACTTTGACAGACTTTTGATGAATTTTGTTTAATTATGAACAATAGTTAATAAATGTACTGTAACACACTACTTCCACCAAATTCAGTTCACACATAACGGTTCTCCTACTGGTTATGCTACATTTTTAATTTTGAAAGTAATTGCGTTGGCACATTTTTATGATTTTTATTATGGAAAATAGTTAATAAAGTCACCATTATTGAACATAATAGTTAATAACTTTACTGTAACCCACTGTATTTCAACCAAATTCAGTTCACACATCACTGCTCTCCTGCTGGTTATACTACAGCACTTGTTTTGAAAATAAAAACACTAATAAAAGTTTGATGAATATACAGTGCAGTAAACTTATTAACTATTTTTAATAATTAAAAAAATCATAAAAAAATTTGTCAAAGCAATAATTTTCAATTTGAGTGTTGTAGTATAACCAGCAGGAGAGCAGTGATGTGTGATCTGATTTTAAAGAATGTACAGTGTGTTACAGTAAAGTTATTTACCTTTTTCTTAATAAAAAGTAATAACAAATGTGCCAAAGCAATTACTTTCAAAATGAAAGTTGTAGTATAAACAGCCGGAGAGCAGTGATGTGTGAACTGAATTTGATGAATGTACAGTGTGTTACATTAAAGTTATTAACTATTATGTCCAATAATGGTGAATTTATTAACTATTTTTTATAATAAAAAAAGCATGAAAATTGTGCCAAAGCAATTACTTTCAAAATGAAAGTTGTAGTATAACCAGCAGGGGAGCAGTGATGTGTGAACTGAATCAGATGAATGTACAGTGTGTTACATTAAAGTTATTAACTATTATGTTCCATAACGGTGAAGTTATTAATTATTTTTCATAATACAAAATGTGCAACATCATTTAATTTCAAAATGATTGTTGAAGAATAACCAGCAGGAGACCAGTGATGTATGAACTGAATTTGGTGAAAGCAGTGTGTTATAGTAAAGTTATTAACTGTTTTTCATAATAAAAAAAAATCATATAAATGGTGCAAAAGCAACTATTTTCAATATAAGTGTTGTAGTATAACCAGTAGGAGAGCAGTGATGTGTGAACTGAATTTGGTGAAAGTACAGTGTGTTACAGTAACGTTATTGACGTTTTCATAATAAATTTTTTTTTTTAATTGTGCAAAAGCAACTATTTTTAAAACCAACATTGTAGTATAAGCAGCAGGAGAGCAGTGATGTGTGAACTGAATTTGGTGACACTACAGTGTGTTACTGTGAAGTTATTGAGTATTTTATTAGTAACCTTTTTCGCGTTTCGCACTTTGCAGACGGTCCCTTAGGACTTGTCTCTCAGACGCCAGCGCATTGAGATCAACGTATTTTGTACAGAGCGGAAGAAAGCTTGCTTCAGGCAAACTCGCTTGTAGCTCGTTTACTACATCACTACGAGTAAAAAGAGGCATAATTCGTGTACCAAAAACGTTTTGCTCGCGAGTTATTGATCCGGAAAAGTCGAATCTGTGAATCTTGCCAATTTTACCAAACTGGCTGACGAGACTCCCCGGAAAATGCACAACCTCACTAAGACTATTATAACTCGAAGATCGACATCGGAGTTTGTGACGGCTGCAAAATGTCCAAGTGTATCCAATATAGATTCAACTCGTAGCAAAATGAAGTCATCATCATCCGAAATGTTTGCTAGCTGGTTTAATTCTGCTGCTATACTGGCCATAACCGCCATTTGAGCTCCTCCACGAAACAGCGTAATTGAGCCACACCCACTCTTTAACATATAATTTGCATGCAGGTTGTCTTTGAAAATGAAAACGAAAACTTAAATAAAAGAGGAGTTAAAATGAAAAGTAAAATTTACATTTAAATTTGAATTGTGTCACCATTATTGCGTGAGTGTTAATAAAGAGCTTTGTAAAAACTGTATTTGTAGTTTATTTTTCACGTTTGGCTTTTCATTTTAATATTGGCAGTCTTGCCTCGAGACTGTATTGAAAATCAAATGTGAAATCACCAATTGCATTTTATATTTCAATTTGACAGGGATGTAACTGTGAAAATGAAATCATTTAATTTAATTCTCAATTTTGTCACATATTTTGCGTACAGTTTTCTGTAATGAAATCGTTAATCTGGTTTTAATTTTCATTTTAATCATTTAATTTATTTATTTAAATTTGGCAGAAAATGCCTTCCATACTGCAACACCCGTTGAGTGCCATTAAACAGCTTAAAAGATCAGAGACCATTTTTAATATTAATCCAACTGGATTCGTCTGAAAGAAGAAAGTCATATACACCTAAGATGCCTTGAGGGTGAGTAATTTATGGCCTAATTTTCATTTTTGGGTGAACTAACCCTAGATCTAAAATATGGTCATGTAGAATAATGCATTAATATGTGCTTTATAAGTACTAATAAACAGCCGATATGTTAGTAATATGCATGCTAATAAGCAACTAGTCAAAAGTGAGAAGGGGTCCATAAACTAAAGTGTTACCACAATAATACATTTATATTAGAGCTAAAGATACTGCCAGCCTAAAATAAACAGCTTGAATAAATAGCTTGTGGTGTAGCTAACAACTGTTTGACAAACTACAGTTGTAAAGTAGCTTCCCGAACACTAATTGGGGGAATTTACAGAGATTTTGGAGTCACCACAGACCTGCCTTAACTCAGCTGTGTAAAGACGACTTCATGACTGTTTTTCTTTTAGACAGTGCAAACGTATTGTTATTTGGGTGCTGTCTTGTCAGGGACCACAATGTCGCAAGAAAAGTAGGTTAACCTCAAGGAATGCTTCACATACAAACTCATTACTGCATACCATATAGACTGGCTTTCATCCTCAGGACGGCACATCTGCACGTGGATACATCGGAAAAAAACAATCACTTCCTCACAGACATCCGCATTACACACAGCTTCAGAATAATAGTTATCACCTGCAGACTGAGACACATAACTGTGCATTCACTGTGTAAAATATGAAAATCCCACACACAGAGAGCTTTCTAAGGTAAGACTGACACAGTCTGTCTCGCCTCACAAGGGCTGTTGAGCATCTATCAGAAAATGGCCTCGGTGGTTGCTTTGACACCTTTATTCCCATGTCCAACGGTAATGTCAAGCATAGAGATCCGCTCAACAATAAAAATAAACGCTCGGTATTGTAACCCTGTCCCCTCCGCCTCAAACGGCACATCCACTAATCAGAGCTCTTCTCCAGTAATGGGAAAGTCAA
Source organism: Carassius auratus (assembly GCF_003368295.1). Classification (NCBI taxonomy): domain Eukaryota; kingdom Metazoa; phylum Chordata; class Actinopteri; order Cypriniformes; family Cyprinidae; genus Carassius; species Carassius auratus. The sequence continues at coordinate 22,315,490 of NC_039276.1, forward strand.
TAGCTGCATACAATCAGTAAACAAATTCTCCTATTTTTAAAAAGAGCCTCCATCTCCATTTTAGTGCCGGCAATTTAAATTATTCTACCGTGTAACACCTTAATTGTGTAAGACAAAGACGATGTCGAGAGCACAAAAGAAACATGAGAGGAGCGTAATTTCTGTGCTGCCACGCAGAGATGACATGTGATAAGCATTGAGTGTGGACCGCTCCGCCGATGCCAAATGACAGTTTGTAGTTAGTCGCCATAATAAGGCTGAGACAAACAGTTTGTCTTTAAGCTGTTGTGAATGGCAGCCTCTTAATGAAGATAAAGAAATGCAGTTAGAAGCATATCACAGTAAGGCCGTGCTGAATTCTTGTCTTGGATTTCATTATTGGCAGTTAAACAACGCGGTTTGCCTTTCAAGGATATTGATCTTTTTTTCAGAGAGATGGTTTTAATCCACTGTTTCTTCTGGGAATGCTGTATTTATTATGCTGTTGTTAGTGACCAACTCTAGATCCTATTAAACTCAAATTGCAGTTTGGTGGCTTTTAGTCCATGTCTGCTCACTTACAGACCATTTGCATGCTAGTGCGCTCCTAAAAGCTGTAAACTTTTAAGATTTTTAGGAGCTTCTGTACTGGAAAGCTCCTGATACCAAGACAAATTCACTTGGCTATAAAGCTCTTTCTGATTCTGATCTTATTACAACCTGCCTCTGTCTGGCAAAAGCAATTAATTGTGTCAAGCCTGAACCTTCTTTCACCAGGAAATATTTAAACAGTTTGCTGGTCAAGTGACATCATCCAGTGGTCTTATTTTTTTTTTTTCTTAAAGGGATAGTTCACCCAAAAATGAAAATTTGATGTTTAACCCCAGGGCATCCAAGATGTACATGTAGGTGACTTTGCAGTCTGTCAATCACGGCTAAAACATACAATAAAGGTGGTTTTCAGACTTATATGTGCATTACCGCTAGGGCTGTCAAAATGGCTGAAAAACTAAATTCGAATTTGCAATTAAATATGATCAAAATTTGAATTATATTGAAATTTAAAATGCATAATTTCAGTTAGGGTGAATAAAAGCTTGTTGCTTCTCTTCCGAGGCACAAGAGGGCGCATTGGGGAAAATATTATTAATGCATGTTTATTCAAAGCATAAGAAAATATGACTGTGAAAAAAGTGCATAATATAAAAAATAATATTTATAAACCAATTATAATTAAGTAGCTTAAAGAACTGTAAACAAAACAGCATTGTGTGCATATCTCGAGATATGTTTTTTTTTTTTTTTTTAATTGAACACACCTTAATTTTACATGGCTTTGTAAACATGCGGCTCTGTTGTTTGAGACGCAAGTGCAACGGTGATAGAATATGTACCTCTCTAGAAAATTAGTGAAATATGCTTTCTGTGTGGCTTGGTTTCAGTTTTGACGTAAACAAGATCTTCTCCACATTCTCTATTTCCGCAATATTTTGATTGAACATCGCAGCAGCTCTACATCTAGTTGCTTCCACTGTATAGATTAACAAAAACATTATAATGCAATCACAATTTTATTGTCATCGCATCTCGTGCCATTGATAAAGGCCAAAGTATAATTTGACCATCTACATCCGTGCGCCGTCCGCATTATGTAATTTTTGTCATCAAGAAGGCTCGCGGACAGCCGCGCATCTGTCCACGTAGAGGTAAAGATTCAATGTATCGTCACGAGCCGCAGGGATTAATTTGTCTTTTTATTATTATTGTATGTTCTAGCCGTGATTCCCATTCGCATCGATTATAAGACTGACAGACTGCAATGGTTTGTGTTAAAAATCTCTGTTTGTATTCAGCTGAAGAAACAAAGTCACCTACATCTTGGATGCCCCGGGGCTAAGCAGATAAACATCACATTTTCATTTTTGGATGAACTATCCCTTTAACTTTAAATTATGTTTTTTAAATTATTACTTTGTTAATACCAGCAGTCAGCCTGGATCTGGTTTTGAGTTGGATGAATGACAGAAAACAAAAACATACCTACACCTTTCAAACGTTTGGCGTCAGTAAGATTTTATTGATTGACTGAATGAAAGAAATGAATACTTTTATTCATCAAGGACACACTGAATTCATCAAAAGAGACAGTAAAGACGCTTACATCGTTACCATCATTTCCATTTATCAAATAAATGCTTTTGTTTTCTATAAATGGTTTCCAGACAAAAATTAAGCAACACAACTGTTTTCAGCATTGCTAATAATAATCAGCATATTAGAATGATTTCTGAAGGACCATGTGACACTTAAAACTGGAGTAATGATGCTGAAAATACAGGAATAAAATACACTTTACAGTACAACATATTCAAATAGAGAGCAGTTATTTTAAAACGAAATAATATTTCACAATATTGCTATTTGTATTGTATTTCTGCATAAAAGTCTTGCATTAAAAGACTTGATTAGGTTTTTATGGTATGGTATATGGTATTTAAACTTTTACCAGCCCCAAACTTTTGAACAGTGGTGTGTGACAGTAGCTTACTACTTCATGAGTAGCTGCAGACAGTTAAAATGTAACTTATTATTAATTAAATTAATATTACTTATTGTGCAAACATCGTTCTGACCAAAACTACACAATCTGAACCTTGTGATTTCTTCTTAAGCAACATACGGACATCTGGGTGCACTTTTGTGGATATATTTCTGAGGACTCCTGCACACTGCAGTGATGAGTAACCTGCACGACGAGGCAGCTATAAAACTACGGGGAGTCATTGCATTGCTCATGGCTGCTGAGGTAAACGTGTGTGAGAAGGAACAGGTGCGGTCCCATTCTGACCGGGACAGACAGACGCTCTCATTCATGACTCAACGCAGAACATAAAACTATTGCGTGACAGGGAGACTTTACATACCACACACACCTCCATGACAGAAAAACATACATTATATACATCCTACCATCAGAGAAAACCAGAGACAAGAATGCAGAGCTGAACTTCAGTTTGGAGCCTATTGAAAAAAAAAAAAAAAAACTTACTGTGAAGTTAAACAATTATGAGTGCCATTGCATTAAATACAAAATATCAAACCAAGCAGCATTTATTTTGAATACATTGTGTACTTAAAAGCACGCATATCATGCAAACAATCAATGCAAAAATTGTATATAGGTTTAATCAAATGAATTAATTCTTTAAAATGGTTTTGAATTATAAAATAGGTTTTCTGTTAAAGTGACATTTTCTAGTTAATGTTAGTGAAATAAAATGTAAGTGAAATATTTTAGTGGAAACATAACTCATTAACAATTAGTTAATGAGGTGAATTGCTAAATGCATTTTGGAGCCACTGTAAATATAATAAAATAAACATCAAAGTGGGTGCTGGTACATAAAATGAAGTTAGCAATGGCAGCAAATGACTGTTTGAATAATCATTTTAAAAGCATTAACAGAAGTCCAAAAAGAATGCGGCCTGATAAATGTATTTCTTTATTCATTTCTTTCATTCTTGCCTCTTCATTGACTGTGTCTGGGGCAGAAAGAAAGCTTTCAACCAATCCAGACAGACAGATGCACAGTGTGAGACAGACAAACCCCATACCTGGCAGCTGTGTGTGTGAGTTGTGAGGAGGGCAAAAGGCAGCGTTGGTGGTGCCTGGATTCACTGTTTTTATCTGGCTCAGTGATGCGGAAGAGGAAGCCTTGAGATGCGGCGCGCTGTTGTGTCGAGCTGACTTCCTGAAAACAGAGACAGCGCACACACTGACAGGACGGTCACCAGAACCATATAGACACTAAAGAACACGGTCACGTCGTCTCATTTCCAAAAGACAAAGGAAAATAACATCTATTGGCTGATCTGAATTCAAACTGACGCTCTGCTATTATTCCAGCACAAGGCCTGATAACAAGGCCTTTAATCCCATAATAGATCTGTTGGATTTGGGATTCAGGGGTAAATAGTTTGTGTGGGTGGAGTGAGACCACGGCCTCATGTTGAGCAGGATGAGCGATTTCTGCAGCATCTGAAGAGTCCTTCACTCGGGGAAGGGTGTCTCCTCCTCACCTGCTGCTGGGAATGAGAAACACTGCTTGGTCGAGACGCAGAAACCAATAGAGCTGAAATTGCTTTAGATTGATGACATAGGGCTCGAGGTCTTTCTCTGTCCAGAATAACGCATTCCAATCTGACAGCAGAATATAATTCAAGGGCACTTTAAGAGTGACCTCTAAAGTAGTGAAGGAACCTCTCTGTAAACAGCTGAATGAAACACTGCAAGGGCCGTCTAATCTGCTTGGACTTGCTAAAGATGAAGGCCAAGAATTATATGTGATAGCCATGATATCATAACACACAGTGTATCAGTTTACAGAAATGATGCATAGATATCAACAGCATCACTGAAGACTGGAGGAATCATACTGAAAATTCAGCTTTGCCTCTCAGAATTACATTTTTAAATATATTACAATAGAAACTGTAAACTGCAATAATATCTTAACATTACTATTCTGTACTGTATTTTGAATCAAATAAATGCAGCCATGGTGAGCATAAAAGAAGATTTATTAAAAAAACGACTTAGTATTGTGTTTGAATGGTTCATTGATGGTATCAGATATAAAGTTTCTGAAACAGTACTTGAAAAGGACCTCAAAGAAAAAATAAAGGCAGAATTGCTATATTTTTTTGCAAGGTACACATGCACTGCACTGTGATGTAGCAACAGCCTCCTCATACACCATCATATATAAATCGTACTGAAACTACAATACCATATAGTATCTTGCTCTTTTTTTATGGCTGTAAGTGCTATGCAGGCTGTTTATAATTCGAATTGAACCCGCTTCTTTCTTTCTTTCTCTCTCTTTGTGACAGGTTCATAGCAAACCGCTGGCGTCTCACGAGATCTCAGCATCTGGACAGAGCCGTCAGTCACTCGGTCACTACAGAGAGGAGCAGTGGTGGACCGCAGCACTTCTTCTCCACACAACCCATCCCTCTGCGCCACAAATTACAGACGACAGCCTCGTCGAGCAGTGTTTGAGCCGTGAATCACTAAGCACCTGTTGGCGCGTGTGTTTATCTGAGCTGGATCCTCCGCGCGCCACAGACACGACAGAGTCCTGACACAACGAGTCTCGTGATCGCGACTGCGTCTCGGGAACGCGACCTAACGTGCTAAATGCATTACTTTTTTCCTTAGATACTTTCCCTCTGGTTTTGATTTGGAAAAATACCTTTTAAAACAATTTAAATCCATTTTATTTTTTAATTATTATTATTATTATTCAAAAAATAAATAAAACTATACATCTAGTAGTAGTAATAATAATAATAATAATAATAACATTAAATATAATTATAATCTTAAACTTAAAATCGAACTAAAATAAATAAAATACCATGGAAAAAAAGTCAGATATTATCACTTAGTCCATATCCCAAGAAGATATTAACATTAACAAACATCTATTTAGAATTTTTTTTTTTTTTTTTTTAATCCCATGGCATGCAAATGCCCGAGAAGCAGTCGTGCACTAATGTGCGCAGTGTCACTGTTGCTCTCGTGTGCCACGAGCATCAGACAGGCCACATTCACCGGCCACTAATGAACAAACACGACATGATTCGCCGTGACCCGCGCGCTGCTCGTCAGACTCAGAGCGATCCACCACAGGAGCTGTGTCTGAGAGCAAATTACGAAATCATAATGTGCATGCATGAGATCACCATGTTTGGATACTGAAATGGTCACAGAAGGCTGTGATCTGGTCCTCCTGCTTTTAAGATTAAATAATGCTGTACGATGCAGAAAGAGAGAGAAAGAGAAAGAGAGAGAGAGAGATGAGCTCTTCCTGATAACTCCGGGCCCATAAAATGCACCTGAAACTAGACTTCATCTGAAACTACACCTTATAAACAATGATAACATTTTATTGGTTTACCTCCGTAGTGTCAACAACTATATTAAGTAGAATCTGTATTCTTTGGTTTGCAGGTATACTTGGAGCTGAATGAGACGACGGGCACTCGTTACCGGTGACCCGTGCGCTTCCACATCTGCCTAAAAACATTGGAAACATATCCAACAGAGATGTGTCATGTGAATAAATTAGCTGATTTATTATATGCGTGAATCTGCAAATCTTCTGCTTTCTTAAATCTGAACAACTGACATAATTGAGGGAAACTGTTCTGCTTGGAAGCACAAAGGCGTTTCTCTTCACGGCGCTTTGTTTTGCGTCACCCGCGTAAAGACATTCACAAAACCCCCTTCATACTGGATTATTAAAAAAATAACACAGTTGTTTACTGCACAGATGAAGTCGTTTTCCTCAGTGTTAGAGACTCGCATCACGGTGAGCTCACTGAGCATGCTTGAACCTGTCAGCGGACATAACAAGCGTTTGTTTTATTGTCAAAATCATGAAGTGCACAAACACAGGACATTTTTTGTGTTGGCCACGGGACAGTTTTTTTTTTTTTTTTTTTTTTTTCCAGATAGAAACATTTAATCAAACCAACCCACGAGGTGCCTCGAGAAGTGACACAATTTGCAAAAAAAGCAACTGAGATGTGAGTTAATATTTGTTTTGACTCTCTCTGAATTGTTAGAGGGAGGAAACCAGGCTGTTTGGGGTGATCAAGTGAAGGACCTGTAGTAGAGAGGGATTTAAAATGAGCCAGATTAGTTAATTATCCACAAATGCGCTTTTCCTCTTAAGGGTGGGGACAAATTAATCCCAGCGGCAACTGAGAAAGAGTCTCCTCTGAAAAGCCCTCTCTCCCTGCTTCTGTGCATACAGGGCTTCTGGAGCGGCCCAGACCCTTTTAATGAATAGGTCCGGATTAATCATTCATCTTGTGCTGTTTAACGCTGTGATGGATGTATATCGTCACTCAGGCTCGAGACAATAGATGCACAGCGTTTTGTTCTTACCAAATAAATCACCCGCATTGTTTAAGGTACACTGATCAATCTAATGACTTGTTATAAGCTCCTAATTACCACAGAAAAGTGCTCGCAAGCCACCAGCCGGACTGTGCTTTTTAATACAAATCTGAGTTTTAATTTAAATATGCAGAGCGTAAAGTCCGGTTACATTTTGGTGATCAGAATTAAATAAATAGAAATAAAAAATATAATTATGACAGCACGGCGTTAGCATAACTTGCTTATTTGTAAACAAATTAATATATGTATTTTATTTTCCTAAAAAAAATTACAAAACATTTTCTATTATTACTATTATTTTAAATATGCCGTTTAATGTTTATTTCCTTTCTAGCTTCTAATATAGCGTAAACATTTACATTTAGCCTATTTGACACATAAATGCTGACGGAAGTAATCAATCCACAATTAAAAGAAACCACTCAAAGTGAATTTTTAATTTCTATATTAATCGCGAGCAGTTTGTTTATTCACCTGTTTTCAGCCTCTCATATTGGACACATTTCGCCTGAATTTGCAAGAAAAGCACATCAGATGCCCCAGTTTTATTTCATTTGCAGCAGTGTGAATAGACAAGCAGTACATGCGCATACACACATATCTAAATATGTAACCTAAACCTCTCTGAGCCTCAAGCCAATTTGTTTACGCTGAACAGACGTTTAATAGTGTTAATTGTTCCTCCGTCAATTTGCAGTGATTGCGGAAATCAAGCGATTTTCGAGCCTCCAGCACTTGGATTTGAATAAATTGTTTTATATTCCCCATCTCTCTCCATAGGAGGGAATTTAAAGCGCAGCGCTTCGGAGTAAATTACATCCAGCCTGACTGGCAGCGTTCAGCCGCTATAATGGAGCATTATTTGGTCATTTTGAATACAGTAATGCACAGCGTTTCGGCGGTGCCATTCTCAGGAAAATTGCTTTAACTTTTAAAAAGAGGCGATTCATTCAAAAGCAAGCCATTGTTACATTATGTCATTACCCTTAAATGTTTTAACAAGCAGCGCAGGACAGTGCTATAATGCATTGATCTATAAAAAAATAAGTACTGAGAAAAAAGAAAAAGTATTAGCGTGATTATTAATTATTTCATCTGTTATTTATCCAAATGATTGGAATTTGTTTTAATTAATTTATTTATTTTATATATCACTTAGCTCTTAACCTTTGCATTAAGCATTTATAAATAAATTGTAAAATTATGTCTAAAATGTTTTTAACGATTTTTTTTATTTTGTTTTCTTTAATTATTTTGAGTCACGTGTTCGCGTGTTGTTCTGAAAGCATTTAAAGGAAGCGCGAGAAAGAGAGCGCGCGCGCGCATTAACACCCTAAACCCTAACCTGCGCCCCCCACATCCCTCCCTCTTTTTCTCTCTCACACACGAAACACTCTCAACAAAAGTCTAACACACCTGTTGTGGGATCAGTGGTGCCCCTCTGGTCCTCTTCATCCAAGACTGCGTTTCACTGTCCGGTTCTAATTTGAAAGTTCGACATATTTTTAATATTTGGAATGTCCAATAAGTTCAAAGTATGACTAAAACATTCCTATTTTTTTAACAATACAATTAATAAATAAATGAAAAGTAAAGAAACTGACATTGCATGATACTTATGACTTTATATCCACTCTAAACAGCTGCTCAATGTCACTTTATAAAGCTAACGAGCCTAAACAGAAATACCGTTATGGTTTTAATCCCTGCATCAAATCACAATGTAACTACCTACAAAATAACCACATCACTAAAATAAAAGGCAATCATAGCTGCAATTGGGTACGCGTGCGAACCTTTAATTTTTAGCAGATCCGTTTGCACATCGACACACAAAACAGATATGGATATCATGCATAAAATCAAGATGAGAAGCTTACCATAGGAGGATTAAATACCAATATGAGCTGAGCACTATATAGTCTGTGCAGATTCTGCGCCACATATATATAAAAACGATGAAAAATAGCTGATGGCTTATTGCTTGACAGTGGGATCAGTACCCCAGTCATTGATTGACGTGCAGCTTTAGTATTTCTGTCATGGTGGCGTCGCTCATTGGTCGGACGCGTCTCGTCGCGCGCTCAGATTGGCTGAGTACTGCAGCCAGCTGTACTTCAAAGCACGCGCTCACTATACAACTCGAGTAGAGAGAGTAAAGCTTCAGCGCACTGTGCCTCAGTCACACTGGAACACTGAGTCATTGTTCTCTTCAACTAGCTGTCTAGGAAGGGCCCTGGATATGGCTACGTCTATACTTGGGGTAAGCAAGCGCTTCTTTATTTTAATCCGATGCATTTTTCCTTCTGTTAATTTTACCAATGGCATTGACGTTTCCATGTCGCTTGCTTGCGTGCATTCAAACTTTTCACTGGCTTTTATTTACATTCTTAAAAATAATGATGCCACAAGAAAACCTTTTTTAACTTTCACAGAGACATTTTAATTGTCTGTTTTTTAAGAAAACCATATTTTACCAGGAACCTACTGGTGTTTTAAAGTGCGCTAAAACCAGCAGGTTAATCTGATGAAGCTCTGTGGCGAAACAATTCTTTCTGGGAAATAATCCTAATATAATAAAACACTGAATGTATAATAGTGTATTGTTTATTCATTAGTTATATAAAAAGACATTACTACCATAATATAAACGTGAAATTCTTTAAAGACTTTTTAAGACATGACTAGCCTATTTTGAAAACTACAGAAAGAAAGAAAAATCACAAGGGAAGAAACTGTTTTTTTCGCGCTTGAGTTAGTGTTTTGGTTTTATTGGTTGGTCTATGGTTGGTTTAGACTTGTTGAACTGTTGAACAACACCGCAACTAGTAAACAGTCTATTAAACAGCATCAACTTCTCATCCAAACAGGAAGAGCCGCGGTTTGGAACTACCCCTTTAGCGATGCTGGCTGCAACTTGCAACAAAATTGGCAACACCAGTCCTCTCACGACTCTTCCCGATTCCAGCGCGTTTTCCAAAGGCGGATTTCATCCCTGGAAAAGATCCTCGTCGAGCTGCAACCTGGGCTCCAGCCTGCCCGGATTCACCGTCGCCACGAACCGAAGCACCTCGGGACTATCGAGCAGCACCGGCTCGGGAAACAGCGCGTTCTGCTTGGCCTCGACCTCGCCGACCTCCTCCGCGTTCTCCGCCGAGTACAGCAGCTTGTTCTCCAACACGGCGAGCGTTTCCTCGCAGGAGTCAGGACAGTCCGCATTCATCTCCAAAGTTCACTCGTCGGCAGAGACTTTATATCCGCGGGTCGGCATGGCGCACCCTTACGAATCGTGGTACAAGTCCGGCTTTCACTCCACCATCTCTGGCGAGGTGGCCAACGGCGCGTCCACGTGGTGGGACGTGCACACGAACCCGGGCTCGTGGCTCGAGGTGCAAAACCCGGCAGGCACTTTGCAAAGCTCGCTGCACTCTGGAACCCCCCAAGCCATCCACTCGCAGCTAAGCGGCTACAATCCAGACTTCTCCAGCCTTACGCACTCCGCGTTCAGCTCCACCGGCATCAGCCCCACTGCGTCCCACCTCCTCTCCACCAGCCAGCACCTGTTGACGCAGGAGGGCTTCAAAACTGTGATCCCCACTTACACGGACGCGTCGGCCACTAACGCTATGATCTCCGGCGCCAGCTCGGGCATAGGGACCTCGTCCAGGTCCTCCAGGAGATACTCCGGACGCGCCACATGCGACTGCCCGAACTGCCAAGAGGCGGAGCGGCTCGGGCCTGCGGGGGCCAGCCTGCGGAGGAAAGGACTCCATAGCTGTCACATCCCGGGCTGCGGTAAAGTCTACGGGAAAACGTCTCACCTCAAAGCGCACCTGAGGTGGCACACTGGCGAGAGGCCCTTTGTGTGCAACTGGCTTTTTTGCGGCAAACGGTTCACCAGGTCAGACGAGCTCCAGAGGCACCTGCGCACTCACACCGGGGAGAAACGGTTTGCTTGTCCGGTGTGCAACAAGCGCTTCATGAGGAGCGACCACCTGAGCAAACACATTAAAACACACACCGCTGGAGGCGGGGGCAAAAAGGGCAGCGACAGTGACACCGACACCAGCAACCTGGAGACGCCCAGGTCCGAGTCTCCCGAACTGATTTTAGAGGGTGTGAACCCACGGGTCACGGTCAAAGATCAGTCTCCGCACCACGAGTCCTGAGCTTGACCTCAAAGACATTTTCCTCGTTTAGGTGACTCGAGAATAGGAAACGGGTCTGGAGTATGCGACAAACTCTGACATTGCATTGGAAAGAGCAAATTCAGTGCCACACTGTCTGTTTCTGCTGCGCACAGACGAACGCCTCAGCTTGCAGGACGATGAAGTCTGGTCCAGGCTCAGTGTTTTTAACAGTGGACATTTGGTGCGGAGCCGGTGCGCTAAAGAGGGAACTAAATAACCACGGCCGCCGGCTGAGCTAATTGTGTACATATATCCACAAAAATAACATGTTATTTTTCCCTGTAAATGTTACTTATGATTGTTTTGTGGTGGATCCTGAAATTCAGGGAATTTTCTTTCCTTTCGACGCACTTTGTGGATGTCAGTATGTATGTTACACAGCTATTTAAAATTCATTTAACCTTTCCTTTACCTGGCTAAAAAAATATATAAATGTTTAATTGTATAAAGTCACGCTTATAAGGCTTTCATTTTGTAATTAAAGGGATTTAAAATCGAAAGCTTGGGTTGTCTGGTGCAAATGTTTTCCACCAAATTATCTTTGGCTTTGGCCAGTCTCGACTGTAATCGTTTAAAGCCCGCGCGTAATTATTACGCATAGCCTATTTATTTACAGTGTAGAAAAATGAAAATAGAGTCTGAATTAACATCGACAATGTTGCGCCGATTTAGACTCGTTTTCCCCAGCGGGGAAATAAATCAATAGTTAATGCCCCGAGAAGGCATTTTTGTCCAAGTGAAAATCTTGTTAAATAGTGTTAATTATGACTTGGAGCACATCGCAGCCCCATGTGTCTTGTATTGGCGATTAGGGATTCGTGTCTTATCAAATATCTAATTACTCTCCGAGACATCATTTGTTCAGCAGCTCTTTATCGCACATTTTCCGAGGGGATTCAGTGACAAAGGGCCTCTGAATATTTATTTGAATTGCTCAAATTAACTGCTTAAATTTGCATGTCAAACGGAAAATGTCCATCCAGGAGAGTGCTGAAGGCATAAAGCATCGTTTAGCGTTTAGAAAACGCTACACTTGATTTGGTGGTATGGGAACAGTTTTTCCCCCTCTCTTCCTTTCTTGCCTTTTCTGGATGCCACTTTTGAAAGGGGAGATGGGGAGAGGCCTTATGCTAATGTTGAATTTAAAACGCTCTCGCAGTCAAATGGTCCCTGGCTGTTATTTGAATATCAGTGGCCCTGTACTGAAAAGGTTCAAGGATGCTCTCTGACTTCTTTGTGTTTATCCAGTGCAGCGTCCGATCCCACAGAAACCCCGGCGGAATAATTAGAGCTCGAGCCCTGCCTGGGAACTGCTCCCTCCACACGCTTTCTGTGCTACAAGGTAAATTGACCAGAAGGCAATAGACTAAAATTATTTTCATTTCCTTTTGTTTGCTGGTGGCCGGTGCCGAACAGCCAGAAGCCTATTCAGAAAAAAAAAAATGCACAAATAGAAAACAGTCCATTATCATTTAATGACCTCGTGAAAAACTGATAACATTTTGCGAAAAAACGAATAAAAACATATTTAAGGTTAATAAATCTTTCAATTGCGAAATGAAGCGGTCAAATAGGACTATCCAAGGTTTTAAATAGCTAGTATAATAAAATGCAATTTCCTTTTTACACCAATTTAGACCGTGTTTTCTCCAAATAGCAGGTGCACAGAATACAGTTCTCGGTCTTTTAAAAGTTAATGTGGGATGCAACGATTTTATGGCAGACAGTTCAAAATTTGTGTTACGGAAATGAGCGCTATTTGGGCGTGAAGGCATTCACGAGCACGCTTTACAATTATATGGTTCTATTAAGATTTACAAACGGGAGCTTTACATGGACAAGATCTAAGTGTCTTTCAGGCTTCTGGAGGGGAGTGATGCGCCTGGGGCGGCGGACAGTGGCGCTGTCACTCACGGTCTTTTGTGCGTGTTTCTCTGGAATGTCCTCTGACTGAGCGCGAGGCAGAAGGCAGCTTTGTTTGCGCGCGGCAATAAAAGAGAGATCAAAGAGCAGCGCCGCTCCGGCCGCGGCGCGGGAAACTCAGGCGTGACTGTGGAGTGAGTTTCCCGCGCTCTTTCATTTCCACTTTAGTCAGAACATGTCCATCAAGCGCTGCTCATGTTTACAAATTAAATGCTTATTATTAATAATAATAAATCAACTGATTCGAATGGCAGCTGATAATGTTTTCAGTGGGTTTTTAATGTTTCCAGTGACATGCAAAATGCAGTCAGTGTTTATGTTCCTATAATATCGGAAATAATTTGAATTGCAATTAAATCGTTTTTCATAATACTTCAGCGCCATCGTGTTGGATTTATTTGAATATTGATAAATATTATATAGTTTATTATATAGTATAGATTGTTATTGTGGTTTTGTGCTCGTATTTCAGAAAAAAATCGCATTGATCCTAAATGTGTAGCCTATAAACCATGCGCACTGAATGCAACATTGTGTTTTCACGTGCACTTTCGAATTGTTGAAGGCCGTCACTTTTAACACGAGAAGTCAAATCAGTGGATTTTATTAAGTTATGTTTTATATGTCAGATCAGTTTCGCTCGCTGCATGCTGGAAACTCATTCATTTTGCAGCTGAACACAATAATAACGAGAAATCAAGAGAAATGTCCCCTTGAATAAAAAAAAAAAAATCAATACACAATACTAGCAAACTACCAAATAATTGGCAAAACAAAACTCCAAAATGAATGCAAAACTACTAATTTCGTTTAAATAAATTTAACAACTCAGTCTTCTTTTGAGATGATGATGAAGAGTTGAGGAGTAGACGTCAAGATTTGTGCCACATTCACAATACCTGTATTTTACACATTGTTTTAATTAACAAGCTGCATAAACAGATTTAAGGTAAGAAAGGAGCTGAAAAAAAGCATGAACTTACATGACCAGAGTGCAAAATAAATCATTCAAGTTATTATGAATGACATATTGTAACAAATGTTACATTTGGGACGGGCTAAATGCTTAAAGAACAGAGAACATGTGTTGAACTAGAACAACTGAAGGAATGAGGGAGAGATCTCTATAACAGGTCGAGTTTTCACATTCTCAGAGCGCCCTCTTCTGGAGAGATCCCAGAGCTGCCTGTACATGGGGAAGCCACCCGAACAAATCATTTACACATTCTTCTCATCATCAACCCTCATGTCGGTCCAAACCCCTCACGACTTCAGGAAAAGACATTTGTAAATAAATACAGTTAAGCAGCTAGGTTCTCCTGTACAACAGCAGTGGAGACCTCTATGAATTTACATGGATAATGAACTGATTTTGGTTTGTTTGTCACAAAGAAGTAATTGTGTGACTCCAGAAAACGTTGAATATAAGACAAGAACCACAAAGACTCATTTTATGGTGCTAGTTTGTCATTTTGGAGCTTAAATAAAACCTCACAGTGGTTAGGGTCTGGAACTACACACGGGTGAATCAATTCTGTAAGAAGTTTCATTTGAATTATTCCTTTAATCTGAGATAAGACTGTGAAGAAATGATGGCATCCACTTCCAGCTATGTCTTCCTCCTCTCCTCATCTCTTGCCCTTGTCTCGTTCTCCACCCCCTGTCTCCTCTCTCTCTCTCATCTCTGGGTCGCTGAGGGCTCCTGCTCGTGTCTATCTCTGCCCCTCTCTCTGCTGTGCTTGTTGTCCGGTGACCTCTGAACTCTGTGCTCACTGTGTTGTGAATGTGTGTGTTTGGAGTCTTTCTCCCGGTCTCTCTCAGAGCTGCTGTCACCGGACGAGTCCCTCCTTCTCTTGCTCTTCTTTCTTTCAGGAGTGTTTCTCATCCCCAGAGCTGCTGTCTGACGAGCTGCTGGATGAACTCTCACTCTTAGCTGGTTTCTTTTTCTGCTTCTTCTTTTTTCTCCTTTTAACTCTTCTTCTTCTTCCCCTTTTTCTTTTCAAGACGGTCAAGTTTTCTAAAAGAAGAAGAGGATGACTTTTATCAGACAGCAGATTAATTGGTCACAGTTACAGTATATTGTGGACATTTTCCATTTAGGTTTTTTTTTTTTCTTCTGTGTGCATTTTACATTTTATAATAATGGTGTGTTTATGTACACTGGTGTTTAAATTCTATTCTGTATAACTGCTGTTCTTTTCATCAAAGAATCCTGAAATAAATGCATCACGGTTTCCACAAAAACACGTCTGTTTTCAACATTGATAATGATCAGAAATGTTTCAGCAAATCAGAATAATTAGAGTGATTTCTGAAGGAACATGTGACACTGAAGACTGGAGGAATGATGCTGAAAATACAGCTTTGATCACAGAAATAATTTACATTTTAAAATAAATTAAAAGAGAAAATAGTTAGCCCAAATTATAATAAATAAAATGTATACGATTTCACAATATTTACTGTATTTTTGACCAAATAAATACAGCCTTGGTGAGCATAAGAGACATCTTTTAAAAACATTTTTTTAAACTCTTTCTGACCCCTAAACATGTAAACAGTGGTATATAGTGTCTAATGCTAATGCTACTATTTATGCTAAACAGCTACTTGCTAGTAGTTTATAAAGACTATAAATCTAGTTTATAAAGACTTTTTAAAATTACATGTATTTTACTTTTCACTCTCAAAAACAAATAATAATAATAATAAAAAAAATAAAAAACTATATATATATATATATATATAAATTTTTTTTTTTCACTTCATTTTATTGGTAACACTGCATTTTTTAGGTCCAATTCTCACTATAAACTAGTTGCTTATTAGCATTTATTAGTACTTATTAATGCCTTATTTAAGATTCCTTATTCCTACCCCACACCTAAACTTTACAACTTCCTTTTCTAACTATTAATACGCAACAAATTAGGAGTTTATTAAGGCAAAAGCCATAGATTAAAGTTAGTTTATAGTGGGAATCAATCTTCAAACAAAAAAGTGACCATAATACCAATTTGTATTAATAGTAATTCGGCAATCAATTTGATTATTATAAAGTCAGTTAGTTGTGTGTGTTATAAATAATCACACCTAAGCAGTTTCTGCTTTTGTTTGGTAGTCAGAAACTTCAGGAACTGCACCCCAGGGTCGTCCTCTTCCTCACTGGACACGAGCTCCTGGAGCACACACACACACACACACACACACATTAACACTGTTGTGTAGCAGGACAGTGTGAAATCCAGCATGCCTCGGCTCTCTTGTAATTGTGGTTGTTGGTCTCATCAGTTCTAGTTTCTAGGAAATTGCTTGTGAGAGCGTCTGTTCAATAAACTGGAGGTTTTTCTGCAATGGCACGCTGAGCTCCAGACATGGACATCATGGGTCATATTTGGGCAGGGCCCAGGACATTACCTGTGCTGGATCACTCATGGTGCTGTCCCTCCCAAGGACACATTTCTTCAGCGCAAACCCACTGTTTCGCATCTCTGCCATTAACTCGGAGGGGTGCATCGACGGATCTGTTAGGACAAATCACTCTTTCAGAACAAATAATGTGCGATCATGCACCCCCCCAGAGAGACGTACACTAGAGGCTTTGTTAACACAAACACACACCAAATCAACTCCGTTGTCTTCCAGCTGGGTAAGGCGTACAGTATTATTCTGCTGTGAAAAAGCAGAGGTTTCAACCAATCAAAACACTAAATAATATCATTTTCTCACCAACAGAAGAGTAGTATCTGTCTGCTGTCTGCCACCACACACACATCAGTGTCAGCAGCTCTCAGGAGACACTGCTGCCACACTCATTCATTTGAATGATAGAAACCTAAAAACAACGTATCAGACACACCACACTACCTCCAAGTCTTTTTACTCAAAGAAAAAGTGATACTCAACCCAAAAGTTTCAATTCTGCAGTTATTATCCCACCTTCATGTTGCTCCAAATCTATTTTTGAAAAATATAAGCGATTTGTCAAATTTTGTCCAAGTCAGTGTTGTTTGGTTCCCAATGTTTTTAAAAAAATATATAAAATATTTTTATTGCCTTATTTTATTTTATTTTATTCTGTAAACAGTGTTATTTTAGGATCACTGACATACTATTATAGTACTTGTTTTTATTTTTAATTCTTTTTCAGTTTAATCATAATTTAAGTTTTAATTTTGTATATATGTGTGTGTGTGTGTGTGTGTGTGAACCATAATAACCCCGTCTATATTTGAGTTGACATGTCTAGGAAATAATAGCAGTTTGTGTATAAAATATTCCATCATATTTTTTATCTTTTAAAAGTAATGAACTTTCCATCACTAAATGCATGTTTTCACTAAATGTATCTGGTTTGAACAAGATGAAGATATTCAGACAGAACGTTATCATATGCTTAATGCATTACAAGGGATCAGAGTTTAGCATACTTAGGTGCATTTTTAGACATTGTCGCCATCTACAGGTCTGAAAGTGTATATCAGCTCTAATATGAGTGGAGAAACCTGCCACAAGGGCTGAACTGGACCCTGTAAGGCAGGGATAGGCAACTCCGGTCCTGGAGTGCCACTGTCCTGCAGAGTTTAGCTTCAGCCCTCATAAAAACTCACCTGCCTGTATCTATCTAGTATTCCCAAAAACACTGATTGCCTTGTTCAGGTGTGTTTAATTAGGGTTGGAGCTAAACTCTGCAGGATAGTGGCCCTCCAGGACTGGAGTTGCCTATCCCTGCTGTAAGGAAAGAGAACTATACCTGCTTCATCACTGGCCATAGAGCAGGCGTTGATCCCTGACAGGCCAAAGAGAGGACAATCACGCTCCGTGTTCACACGACCCCATTTATTACACTTAATTAACACTTATTAATGCACCGCACATTCTCCACCTACAACAAGAAAACCAAAGCACCAATCTAAGATTCTCCTTCCTAAAGAGTAATTTTAGGTGATTACATGAGCTGTAACTTATTCAACATTATATTTTATAATTGACACATTTAGACAAAATCTTAAAAGTTATGTTCAAAGCTCTGTAATTTCAAAACATTACATTTATTCATTTAGCAGACGCTTTTATCGAAAGCGACTTACAAATGAGGACAATGGAAGCAATCAAAAACAAGAAAAGAGCAATGATATAAAAGTGCTATGACAAGTCTCAGTTAGGTTAAATACAGTACACGTAGCATGGGATTTTGAATAATATAATAAATAAAAAGAAAATAGATATAATAGAAAAAGAATAGAGAAAGCTAGTGTTTTTTTTTTTTTTTTTTTTTTACATACAATGCAATGCAATACATGTTTCTCAAAAATGAAATGTTTCTCAAAAGCCTAATGACAATATTTGATACGCATTTTAACATTATTTTTCAAAAAATAAAAATTTATGTATGGATAATCAAATAACCCCAAGTTGCTTCTTTTTCTACCTGAAATACTGTTAACACTTGAAAAGTTATTCTTATGTTTACTTCATAAAAAACAGTAAAGATTTCACAGCAAAACAACACGGTTATGATGATTAAAAAAATTATAAACTATATCAGACAAATTTGAAAATCATGGTGATGATTTACATGCCTTGTAAAAATGTGTAATTAAATATAATGCTTTATGGGGTTAAACAAGTTTAATATTCAGATTAAAAGTGTGTCAGAGCAGAAATCGAGCATTGCGTTAGTTCAGTCAGGTCATGTTAGTCATGCTTGCATCAGCTGACAGTCAGCTGTTCCTGTCGTGTACCAATCCAGTCTCGACATCTATCACCTGCGGTTTATTTAAATTCCCATTATTCAGTGTCTCTCCATGGCATTGCTGCTTGCAATTAACTCCCTCCTCCAACCCCAACTCCACCAACTGAACCTATAATCTGATCTAACTTGTTCTTTCTTTACAGTGTCTTCATTGGAAGCAGTCGCTATGACATTTTGTTTACAACTCATGTAATTGTGAATTGTAATTATGTATGCTTATGGTTCTGTTCTGTGCCCCAGTGGGGTTTGTCTTGCTGTTCTCCCCGCTCTGTCCCAGCATGGCTGCATGGACAGACGTGTGGAGTGTTGCCCAGAACATAACCATACCGCCAACACTAACTGTATGCAATTATAATTGTCATTAAATATACTTGACGGAAGTGGTCCTGACTGAATAACTAATAATCAACAACAAACACTAACAACGTAAATGAACATTACCTCTTAAGTCTCCTCTGGAGGACGCCGGAGATGATATAAAGAAGAATACATAGACTTTAGTTTAACTTATTGTTTTTAATTTTCTAACATTTTTGATTGACTGTGTTTAGTCATGATTAGGAAGAAAAAAATAAGTTATCACGTCTTTTATTTTCATCAAGAAAGAAAGAAAGAAAGAAAGAAGGAAAGAAAGAAAGAAAGAATTGAATTTTAAATGTTTCGTTATTATAACAATTTTCTCTTAAAATACACAATTACTCACATTGCATTCAAAAGTGCACATTCATTTAAATCTTTTTCACTTACATGTTAAAAAAGTTAACACAATTTAATTGAAAGAAAGAAAGAACGTACGAAATCGTTGTTTCCCAGCTGTTTTTATTTTAATTTCAAAATATGTACAGTGCATGTAGTAATGCATCATAATAAATTATGTCAAATCAACATTGTTTCATTTTCATTTTCATTTGACAGCTTTTAATTTTTTAATTATTTTGTATATTATATTTAAACTATTGTAATTGTCTGTTAATTATATTATACTTTTTTGGCTAATGATTTATTTCCTTTTTGCAGTTTTTGCGACAGCGGTATCGAATAGCCAATCAAACTGCGCGACTGCGCACCCACGTGACTGATGCGCCGTTGCTCCTCCCACTTTCCCCGCAGATCAAACACACAAGTGGATGGACCAGACTGACGCTTTGCTCGGGTGTGCGCGTGCTTGTGTGATAGTGAATCAGGTCACCGAGCACGCGGACTTGTGTCAGCCTGCAGTCAGTTTTGTTCATAGGTTTTGTTTACGGAGAAAGGAAAAGGAAAGTAAACAGATGCTTAATCTAACCGAGAAGAACAGTGATTCTCTTCGTACAGTACCTGTATATAGTCGGAGAAGGTAAATAATATTATTTATGGCATATTGTATACGATTGTAAAAATGACTTGATTAAGCTTTATGCGTCTTTTAAGCAACCATATTAGTGTAAAATAATGTTTAATCCAAAGACCTATAGGCCATTAAGAGTTCATTCATGATGTCTATGTGGTATATTTTATATTCCTGTTACGGTCAGTGTTTTTATTTTATTTTATTATGTCTCTCTCTCTCTCTCTCTCTCTCTCTCTCTCTCTCTCTCTCTCTCTCTCTCTCTCTAATGAATCAATGGTTGCCATGTCATGATGAGATGTTGGCATCACAACTCCCTTAGTAGTTTTTCAGCACATGAACACTGTATGTTAAATAATAATAATAATAATAATTTCCACTGAATGTTTCTGTTTATAAAATTAGTATATCAGGATGTACCCAACCTCCTGGAACACTTTTGTAGCCTTGCCTCCATCTACAGAGGGTCAGCGGATCGTCTTCGGGAAGAACTCGGACAGACCCTGCGATGAGGTTCAAGAGGTGGTCTACTTCCCTGCTAAGAAACACGAAGAAGGAGAAAAAGTCGAGGTATCTCAAGAAGATCTGATGCAGCTGTAGTTTTTCCCACAGGCTTATTCTTCAAAACCTGCTTATCAAACACACACAAACTCTTCTCTCTGTCTTGTGATCAGTGTACATATATAGAGATCGAGCAGGTGGCTCAGACGCATGCGGTGGTCCTGAGTCGTCCCGCCTGGCTGTGGGGGGCAGAGATGGGGGCAAACGAGCATCAGGTGTGCATCGGGAACGAGGCGGTTTGGGGGAAAGAGAGTGTGGATGGTCAAGAGGCTCTCCTGGGCATGGATCTCGTCAGGTCATCCAACAAACTCTTTCTTAATTCAATAGTTCATATTCATTCATCTAAATACTAGAATCAAGAATATGTTACAGGTTCATTTTTATATATGAGAAGCTGGTTGTGTGTGTGTGTGTACTGTAGGCTGGCTCTGGAGAGGGCTGACACTGCGGAGCATGCCGTAGACGTGATAACAGATCTACTGGAGAAACACGGCCAGGGAGGGAACTGTATGGAGGATGAGTGTGGATTCACATACCACAACAGCTTCCTCATATCAGACCGCAGCGAGGCCTGGGTGCTGGAGACTGCTGGGAAATACTGGGCAGCGGAGAGAGTGGAGGGTACATCCTGAGTCATGCAACATTACAGCTTGAATCTGAAATCAATCAAAGTGTTTAATGCTGTTTTCCTCTCTTAAAGCCGGCTACCGGAACATCTCCAATGAATACTCCATTACGACTAAGATCGACAGGGAGCACCCGGAGCTGAGGACGTATGCACAGGAGCAGCACTGGTGGAACAGGAAGGCTCCGTTCAACTTTGCTAAGGTTTACTCCTACTCCAATACAGCCCGGATCGAGGCGGCCGAGGGACGCTGCAGCGAGGGACGCAAGCTTCTGCAGAAGAGTGAGGGTGACTTGTCAGATAATCTACTCACACATTGATGAAGGTGTAATTGAATGATTGTGACTCCCAGTTAAATCTCGGAACACACCTAAGTGAACTTGTGTTTATGATGCTCACTTGAGGTTTAACAACTGATAATAAGAATAGTGCCTTTCTTTACAAAACTAAAATGAAAATGTAATGTTTGTTGGCTTTTGGTGAATGTTTTGGTCTCAGTGAACATGGTAATTCCTTCAGTCTGGACAAAGGTTTTTTTTTTTTTTATATTTCACTGGCTTTTTAAAATTAAGACAGTTTATTATTCATTTGATTATTTGGTGTAAGAATCTGGATGGATGAGCTTAAAATTAAGATAATTGGCCATTTTGAGTACACCATATATCCATTTGTGATATTTCATAGTTTTAATGACTTTTATTTTAATGTAGAAAGCGATACTAAAAATCAAATAGATTGGTTACAACTTTTGACTGGTACATTACATCACTCTAAATCGCTATTTAGTACATAGCACCGCACATGACATGCAAGAAAAAAAAATATATAATTGTCCACACGATTTACTACGTACTAAAATGTGCACACGATTCCTATTTCGTTCTTTTGATTTGCAAAATTTTCCACACAATTTCTTAATTCGTTCTCTCGATTTATAAATTGTGGGAACAAATTAGTAAATTGTGTGAACAATTTATAAATCGAGGGAACGAAATAGTAAATTTTGCGCACAATTTAGCCTATTTTTATTTCTGCATTCCATGTGCGGGGCTCCGTAATTATTCCGTAATTATTTATTCTGGACAGTGCTAATGTCATTATACTGTCTCGCAGGCCGCATCACAGCAGAGACCATGATGGATATTTTGAGGGATAAGAAAAGCGGAATCAATATGGAGGGACTGTTCATGACGACAGGAAGTATGGTGTCCGTCGTCCCGAAAGACCCGAATTTACCCGGAGTCCACTTCTTCACTGCTACTCCAGATCCTGAAAGGTACAGTACAGCTGGTAAAACTTTGTGTAAATGTTTTAAAATTGTTAACAAAGCTATTCATTTGTTACATTGTTTATTCATCTTTGTTAATGTTCCAGCAGTTCATTGCTAGTTCATGCTAGCCCAGTTCCTTTTTTTTAAATAATGTATTACAAATGCAGATACAAATAATAGATTATTATTATATTATTATAGATTTAGTAATAGATTATTACTAACATTGTTAGTTCATGTTAACTTGTGTTTTTAAACTTAAAAAAAATGGAACTTTATTGTAAAGTGTGACCTTAAGTTCTAACGTTACTATGGTAACACTTTACAATAAAGATACATTTGTTATTGTTAGTTATATCTAGGGTTGTACATTTCTGGAAACTTTCTAAAAATCTATGGAAGATTCAGAAATTTACTTTCCACCTTTTGTAACCCTAGTTACAACAAATATTACAATGAACGATACATTTATGCAAATACAGTCATTTATTGTGAGTGTTCATTCACAGTGCATTAACTAAAATACATTTTTTACATTAGCTAAGATTTATAAATGCGGTAGAAGTATTGTTAACCGAGGAACTTTTTGGTAAAGAGTTACTGTTTCTATAGTTTAAACATGATTTTTAAGATAATTTGTCAATTATATTTTCTGTTATGATTTTCAATTATAATTATTACTTAATATCAAAAACCCCTTCGCAATTTAGCATCCCCAGTGTCTTGAGGTAATGTTCACCGAGTTTGGTGGCAATCGTTTGGAAACCCTCAGAGGAGTATATCAAATTCAGTCCTGAATAACCAACTTCCTATTAATATACTATTACTAATACTAGTGGTGTTTGCTTTGGCAAGCATTAATATTATTATTGCTTGTAATTTATGTTTTTTTGTTGTTGTTGTTTTCTTGTCCACAGGTCTGTCTTTAAGCCGTTTATTTTTGTGGTGGACATAAAGCAGCTGAAGCACACGTGTTCTCCGTGTTTTGGGGAGGAGGATCCTGTGAAGAAGAAACCCCGTTTCCAGAGCAAACCCAACCGCAAACACCCGCTCTTCCTGAAACACGAGGTGGCCGCCGCCATCATCGACAGCACCAGGGTGAGCGGTTAAACAGAAAGCTTGTGGCTAAAATATCACAACGTAGTCACACTGCACAAAGTGTTTTAAGAGTGCCAGTATTTATTAAAAAAGCTCTGCTACAAAGTTCACACTTAAAGAGGTCAGCCAGTCATAACAAAGGTCATTAATTAGCCAAAATCATTTGTTTTGGAGACATGGTAGAAACCCTCATGAAAAACTAAATTACAAATGGTGTTCTGTGCAATAAAAGTGCAGGGAGTTGCCTTTTTGATTTATTTTAAATAATGATAAATGTTTCTAATCTTGTACGGTGAGCCATATGTTTGTGTGTTCAGGAGAGAGGACAGAAGATCAAAGAGAAGATGAGAGATCTGGAGAAGAGGAAGCTTGCAGAGATGGAGAAATATCTAACGGAGGGGATTGAAGATGCAACGCTGCTGGTTCATCTCTTCACAGACACTGTAGAGGAGGAGTTTAGTATCTACATGAGTTAGAAGGAACTGGATTATTGGGTGTTTCTTTAGCTATGGGCACTATGGACACGAAAACACACTTTGTTACCTGTTTCACTAAATTGCAGCTTGGAATGGAAGCATAATAATAAATATTTCTGATTTCTCTGTACATCTCATGCCTCAAAATTGAAGGTCTTTACTGATACTAGCTATATTTTATAATCTGTTAACAAATTGAACAGTAATGTTAAGTGTAAAAACAATACATCTTTTGGCAAAACTAAATCTATACATAAACCATCTGAAAAGTAATCAATATAAATGAAGGCATGGTTAACAAAACCCAAGGTGGTTTTAACGGTGTGACCTCCGTACAGCTCAACCCCTCAGACATTAAAGTTCCCAAAGTTGAATGAAAACCCCGTACTGTTGCAGAGAGCTAGTGGGAGACATCATTTGCACAATCATTCAGGCACTTCCTGTATCTTTGGATATCATTTGAAATCATTGTATAGAAGACTCTTAACTTGTAATAGTAAATAAGCTAACACTTTATTTTAAGGACCAATAAGCCAACATACTGGCTGTTTAGTACTTATAAAACACATATTACTTCCTTATTCTGCATGAACATATTTTAGACCCACCCCATCTTATTATTAATAAGCAGCAAATTAGGAGTTTATAGAGGCACAGTTAATAGTGAAAACTGGATCTTAAATTATAGTGTGACTGTAACAGGTAATATATTTTAACTTGTCACATTTTTCTCATCACTGACGCGTTACTTCAGTTAAAATAATGTTATGTTTTTACCGTTTTAGTGTATGTCAAAGATCTCAAATGGGAAACCTAAATTGTCTGCCTTGCCTTTTCCATATTCAATGCCGATTTGTTTCTATGACGCACAGAGATCTTATGCTTTCAAACACTTAGTTAAATAATTAATTGCAGAAATGTTTGATTGTGTGAACATTCAGTTTCCAGGAACCTTTCTAACTTGCCGTTCTATTAAAGCAGATGTGTTCAGAAACACTTAGTAAAGTCCATGAGCATGCCTTTATTGTTGTTTCGGGAATTCTGGAACTCCGTGATGTCCTCACAGCTGATAAAATGACAGCAGTGTTCAGAGGAGAGCAGGTAAAGGAAATGACACTCGCTGACGTCCGCGGGATTCGCCCTCACCTCAATCTGTTGTTACTGTGTAACCAAAAAAATGTAATCAGTTCCAGTGAAGAGGAGGAATCATTTGGAATTTCCAAATCCAGTTCCGTCCCTTGTTTTGGTCTTAGAATGTGAGTTCTTTCAGAATCTTTCTATAGTCTCACTTTTGGTTGTTGACACGGTTGTCAAAAAAATAAAAAAATATATATTATAATTAAATGGGTTGCACTTTATTTTACAGTATATGCATTGTATTTACTAAAGAAAGTTCTGGGTAATATAAGGTAACTACATTGGTTAAGGGGGTTAGAACCTCTTTATTTCTTGAGTTATTCTGCTGTAATGCACTATAATAAGTACATAACATCCACATGCAGAACAGGACTGTAAAATAAAGGGCTACTATTATTGAAATTAGATACAGTACATTCATTTAAAATATAATTTCTAATGTTTTGTGGTGGTTTTTTTTTTTTGGCTGGGTATTAAACAATATATATTTTTTTAAATAATATATTCTTTCTATGAAGCACAGATTTCCCATGCAGTTAACAAACACTTTCACTGAAGTACTCTGTAAAGTTAATAGTTCCAGAAAGATTCGTATGGAGAAATGTTTTATTGCAGAAATTGAAAGCTGGCAGAAATGAACATAAAGATAACTTACTAACTGTCAACTTTATAATAATAATAATCTCATTAAAAAACAAACAAACAAACAAAAAAAAAAACCTGCAACAACAGCCAGTGTGGTGCAGAACCTTATACTTTAAATCTAATTCAACCTGTTACGGATGAATACAATTCTGAAATGAATGTGTCAGTCAATTCAATATAGAGGTCAAAATAATAATACAAAAAAAAAAAAAAACAGAGGAGCAGGATTTCCAGTCAGTTCCTGAATGTGTGAGGTAGGTAAAGTGTTCAAGACCTCTTTACTTTTCACATCTGGTTGTGGCTATTAGTATCTGTATAATAAATAATTCACTTAAATGTGCGCTGTGTCATTAGCTAAACTGGTGAACGCTGGAAGCGGTTCGACTCCTCTAGGTGAAGCGGTAGTGCAGCGCTTCATCCTGGAAGCTGTGCTCAAGGGTGATGTGTTGAATGACTCCGCCCTCCTGCAGACGTGAGCCGTACACCAGAGCCTCGCCCGGGTCGCTGGCCAACCCCACGCTCTGCAGCCAGCGCACCAGCTCACTGCCCAGAAACGTCTCTCCACACCTGCATAGCAGAGCAAGAGTCACCGACTGCACCCCACCCAAACCAGACAGACAAGGAGACAGAGACAGACAGGCAAGGGTAGCAAGCGGCAGATGGACAGGAAATAACAGAGGATCGGAAAGCCAAGGAGAGGTTTTAAATAAAAAATAAAAAAATCGAAAAGGGTCATGCTTTAAAAAACTAAATAAATTAAGATTCATGCAAATACATTTTAACAAACATGATGTAACATGCAAAATTAGACTATAATTGCAAAAAGACATCAATGCATGCAATTGAATGGTTACATTAAAACAATTGAGTGCAAACAAATGCAGAGACAGCAGTGAAGGTCTCTAACCTTTTCTTGTGAACGATGTCTCTGACGCATTGCTCTTTATGATATGTGAGGAACTGAGTGCAGGTCAGTCTGATCTCCTCAGACACTGCAGAGCCGGTGACCTCCTGACCCCAGCTCTGCCACAGGCTCGCTAACCTTTAGCAACACACAGACCACTCCATTAGTACACTACTTATTTACACGGCATGTACAACACCTGTACATTTTCACATTAAAAGTTTACCAAAAAATGTAAATTAGCTGAAAACCTGCTCACTCTCAGGCCATCCATCAGATTTCTTCATCAGATTTGTGGAAATGTAAGATTGCATCACTTATCAATGGATGCTCTGAGTGAATGGGTGCCGTCAGAATGAGTCACAACAGCTGATAAAAACATCACAATAATCCACAGCACTCCAGTCCATCAGTTAATGTCCAGTGAAGAGAAAAGCTGCTTGTTTGTAAGAAACAAATCCATCAAGACGTTTCTAATTTTATACAGTCACTTCTGGCCAAAATAGGTGACCAGTGAAAAAGTCCTTCTCGTCCTCTCACATCATATCGGTTTAGAGCTGATATGGACTGTTTTTGCTTATAAATGTGATGTTATTATCTGCCGTTTGGACTCTCATTCTGACGGCACCCATTCACTGCAGAGCATCCACTGGTGTGACACTGATGCAATGATACATCTCTCCAAATCTGATGAAAAAACAAACTCATCTACATCTTGGATGGCCTGAGAGGAAGCAATTTTTTTAGCAAAATTTCATTTTTGGTTGAGCTACTTCTGTAAACAGCATCTTTCTTCTTCTTTTTAAATAAACACTCCTTCTCCCTATCCAGACCATTTATTGAAGAAAATCCATGAAAACATAAATAAAAAAGAAAGAACGTTTTTTCAAAAAGCAACTTTAACATTATAATGGCATTAAATGGGTAATTTCACTACAAATGCTACAAGAACGTGGAATAGGGCCCATTCAATTATTTATTCATTTCCCACACCACTTATAAATGTCAATCAAGTTTTTGTGCCAATTTTCTACCCTCTCTCTGACTCTTAAAATTAAACGGGCAGCTGTGCCATCAGGAGTTATGAAAATGCCATATTTGCATGTACAATGAGGGACAGCATTGTGCTGTGGGTTTGCTGTCAAGCTGTTTTTATCTTCTCCATCCTTCAACAACAGCCTTATTTGCAAAGCTGCACTACAGTGTAACAGGATCACGGCGCTATCCTAACTGAAATGTGCTTCTGTTCAGAGAACAGGGATCTTGTTCTATATTTGTTCTATAAAGTGTTTTATATTTCAATATTTCACCAGTTCCCTCAAACTAAACCTAGAACGGTCTAAAAAGAATTGCATCCACTGAATTGTCCCCTCTGCATGCATTCAAATTCATTCATCTGACTGATAGAAGTTGTTTTAAAATGGTTGAAAAAAAAAAAATAGCTTTATCCGCTTAGTCTCAATAAATGATCTTTTTGGAAACGAGAGGAAGTAGTAATAAAAAAAACACAGCATGCTTTCCCAATATCTCAAAAGAAAAAATGTGATACATCATCATATGACCATTTAAATAAAATTCTTACCTCTTTTTGAACGGAGAAATAATTAAATGCTTGTCAAGGCCAAAAAAGGCAAAAGAAATGAGGCCCTACAGTGGAAAAAACAATATATAGATGCATGTTTCAGTAAAATCTGTTACATAGTAAGACTTCAGCACAACACATGTGACACTGGTTTACCTGCCCAAAGTTGGCCACAACACAGAAGAACTGCAGCTCCAGATACAGCTGCCCTGGATCTTTATTAAAGAGCCACCACAGACAGCTGGAGAGATTCTACAACACACACACACACACACTTCACTGAAGAATGACTAGATTCTAACTGTACATAATGGTGAAACTCCACCCACAGATAAGAGTAGTATGCATAATGAAATGAGAAAAAAGAAAAAGCATGCTATCATATACAAAAAAATCTTTTTTTCGTTACAGTATCGGGGCACTTGTATAATTTTTTTAGTGTGTAATTTTAATGTATGAGACTTTAATTCAGAATCATCAGATTCTTGACCATGGTAGGTGTTAATATGAATTGCATGGTGAACGGGTGTACTCACAGCGAGCAGACTGACGGTCAGTAACAGACACATGAGCATGTGTCTCGTCGACTGTATATCTGCGTTTTGTCCATCTGCCACTTTCTGTTCCTCTTCAACCAGCAAACAGCTTGTGGATGTACACTGCTGGCCACACGGACCTAAAACAAGCATATTTCACAATATATTTCAAAGTATCGGTCAACTTTTAGTGATGTTTTATTGATGCAGAAGTCAATAAAGGAATAGTTTTTGTCCCTGATTTCATGTAAAACTCAAATATGTTCAGACAACTTTTCCAAACATATTATACAGTATTGTTCAAAATAATAGCAGTACAATGTGACTAACCAGAATAATCAAGGTTTTTCGTATATTTTTTTATTGCTACGTGGCAAACAAGTTACCAGTAGGTTCAGTAGATTCTCAGAAATGAGACCCAGCATTCATGATATGCACGCTCTTAAGGCTGTGCAATTGGGCAATTAGTTGAATTAGTTGAAAGGGGTGTGTTCAAAAAAATAGCAGTGTGGCATTCAATCACTGAGGTCATCAATTTTGTGAAGAAACAGGTGTGAATCAGGTGGCCCCTATTTAAGGATGAAGCCAACACTTGTTGAACATGCATTTGAAAGCTGAGGAAAATGGGTCGTTCAAGACATTGTTCAGAAGAACAGCGTACTTTGATTAAAAAGTTGATTAGAGAGGGGAAAACCTATAAAGAGGTGCAAAAAATGATAGGCTGTTCAGCTAAAATGATCTCCAATGCCTTAAAATGGAGAGCAAAACCAGAGAGACGTGGAAGAAAACGGAAGACAACCATCAAAATGGATAGAAGAATAACCAGAATGGCAAAGGCTCAGCCAATGATCACCTCCAGGATGATCAAAGACAGTCTGGAGTTACCTGTAAGTACTGTGACAGTTAGAAGACGTCTGTGTGAAGCTAATCTATTTTCAAGAATCCCCCGCAAAGTCCCTCTGTTAAAAAAAAGGCATGTGCAGAAGAGGTTACAATTTGCCAAAGAACACATCAACTGGCCTAAAGAGAAATGGAGGAACATTTTGTGGACTGATGAGAGTAAAATTGTTCTTTTTGGGTCCAAGGGCCACAGGCAGTTTGTGAGACGACCCCCAAACTCTGAATTCAAGCCATAGTACACAGTGAAGACAGTGAAGCATGGAGGTGCAAGCATCATGATATGGGCATGTTTCTCCTACTATGGTGTTGGGCCTATTTATCGCATACCAGGGATCATGGATCAGTTTGCATATGTTAAAATACTTGAAGAGGTCATGTTGCCCTATGCTGAAGAGGACATGCCCTTGAAATGGTTGTTTCAACAAGACAATGACCCAAAACACACTAGTAAACGGGCAAAGTCTTGGTTCCAAACCAACAAAATTAATGTTATGGAGTGGCCAGCCCAATCTCCAGACCTTAATCCAATTGAGAACTTGTGGGGTGATATCAAAAATGCTGTTTCTGAAGCAAAACCAAGAAATGTGAATGAATTGTGGAATGTTGTTAAAGAATCATGGAGTGGAATAACAGCTGAGAGGTGCCACAAGTTGGTTGACTCCATGCCACACAGATGTCAAGCAGTTTTAAAAAACTGTGGTCATACAACTAAATATTAGTTTAGTGATTCACAGGATTGCTAAATCCCAGAAAAAAAAAATGTTTGTACAAAATAGTTTTGAGTTTGTACAGTCAAAGGTAGACACTGCTATTTTTTTGAACACACCCCTTTCAACTAATTGCCCAATTGCACAGCCTTAAGAGCGTGCATATCATGAATGCTGGGTCTTGTTTGTTTTCTGACAATCTACTGAACCTACTGGTAACTTGTTTGCCACGTAGCAATAAAAAATATACTAAAAACCTTGATTATTCTGGTTAGTCACATTGTACTGCTATTATTTTGAACAATACTGTATAATACATCACACATAAAAGTATAGGTGACCATGTCTGAGATGCTCAAAAGACCTTAAATAGGGATGCACGATATTGGACTTTTGCAAGTATCCAATATGCCGATACCGATCTATTTCCTTTTGTTTGCAAGCAACACCAAGTCTCTCCTGTGCAGAAATCATAAGCAAAATATTTTTAATTTTTGTAGTTTTTTTAAAATAATTTATTTGTTTTTACATTACAAAGAAGATGCAGAGTTAACTGTTATTGTCATGAAACGTAGTTTTTAAAAGTATTTCAGGCAAGAATGTAGTTGTTTCAAACTCAAATCTGCTGTTTATTACTAAAAACAGAGCTTATTTGAAAATATGCGTCGCGGGAGCTCCATGCGATCAGCCTCAACTCCGCTAACTCTTCTGACATTTCCCACTGGCTCTGATGTCTCTGTAGTGGATTAACATAAGATATAATTAGTTTCGAGTAAATCTTAACAGGTAATCTTTGGTCTTTGGTATTCTATTAATCTATTAATATGTTAAAATGAAATTAAAAACAGGCAATGTTTGATATAATATTTTGTTTCATTGTTGAATTACGAACTACCGAGGATGCAAGTCTGAAATTTGCATACTTAGTTTTGAGAAACGCAACAGACCTACCTCTCAAGACAATTTGCCTAATCTACTTTAGACCGCGATGGAAACGCAGACAGCTACAGGTCTGGTGGGAAAAAAGTTCCAGGTACTCTCGGTGGAAAAGCGGCTTAAATGTTATTTCTTATAGGCTATTTTACTTCAAATTTAGATAGAAGTAGGCCAACAGCGCCCCTTACAGATTATAACTCCTTACAAAACGGGTGTTAGGACCTGGGGGAGGCTGGCTGTCGCTGCATGTGCTTATGGTTTTGTTTAATCTATCATACACCAAATGCGTCATTCTGTACACACTTTCACAGAATAAATGCAGCGATCCAAAAGAGTGAATCTAATCATCATTCAGACACAACTTTGAGCCACACTGCTGATGTAATCTAATCACTTGAACGCATGCAAGTTAGCGTATTCCTCTTATCAGCAAGACATATCGGCTTAATTTGTCAAATTGTTCAGATGCCGATATTTACATTAAAAGCCATTATCGGCCGATACCGATATCAGACCGATAATCGGATTCAGTGCATTAATCTTAAAAGTATCCAAAAGTGGTTCACATATGAGAAACAGACTATCATCAAGAACGCTTTTCGTTCTTCATTAGCATAACTGATGATATTTACAGATGATATTTCAGACGTGCTAAGGTTCAAAGCTGCAGCGGACTTCACCTCTGCACTTGCTCGCTCAATTTACAGTGTTTAAATCTGTCATCTGAAAATGTACGAAAGGCCAGAAAGAGTTTCTGCTAGTTGTATAAAGGTGAGCAGATCTTGATGAGAAGATTAGACAAAGTGAGAAAACAGGGTTTTCAGATGTAGTGAGCATGTGAACTCCACTGACTTGATATCAATCAGCTAACCACGAAACCAAATCTAGTATTTAAAGTGTTGATATGTGGAGGAACTATTCTACTATGAACAGACTATTACATTTCTCTTTATACAGAACTTCCTTCTGCATACGTCTGCTGTACGATCTGTTGAGCTCCAGC
Organism: Carassius auratus; assembly: GCF_003368295.1. Classification (NCBI taxonomy): domain Eukaryota; kingdom Metazoa; phylum Chordata; class Actinopteri; order Cypriniformes; family Cyprinidae; genus Carassius; species Carassius auratus. The sequence goes on from NC_039276.1 coordinate 22,348,017, forward strand.
TACAGGAAGCCATCTCTGACCTACAGGAAGTGAAATAAAGAGAGAACCTGTCTGGATGGGTGCTTCCTCTTTGGCACTTGTGATGTCAGGCAGGGACTGCGGAGGGCCACACGCACACTCGCACATCTGACAGTCTGACAAACACACACAAACATCAGTCAAATCCTTCACATAGTCATGCACATGTTTTGTTCTTGCAGGCTGTGAACAGCATACTACTTTTACTAGCTACAATTTTCATTCTCAAAATAGTATGTATTCTGTGCTCACTATGAACATTTTCTCTATTTATGAAATAAGCAGATGAATCTAAACTGTGCTGTTTATAACCAGAGCACAGTGCGTGGATAACTGTATCCCACAATGCAGCACGCCTGACTTCCTTTTCCAATGTGATGACATTCTCTTATCTATCCTTTACTTTAAATATTCATGGAAAATTTAAAATGCTGATTTATATAATTATATTATAATTATGATATATATAATGAGATCACGTCACACATTACTGTTTGAAACATTGTTTCCCACTAAAATACAGTACTACACACAGGGACCATGTAAAACTATATTGCTTTTTTACATAAAAAGTGGGCAGTGTAAAATATATAATATGACATCAACAGCATGCTAGTATGTATTCGAGGGCCAGATTCACAGAATTCATCCGAACTACAATTATCTTATTTTATAGTCTAAAATATTTTCCCCAAAAACATTTTTTTAAAATTGTTCTAAAAGACAAAACATCCTAAAAAGATGGTTCTTAAAAATCATCATAAACAACCTTCGAAAACTTCGAAATTTCCAAATGTAAGGATGATACATGAATTAATTGGGTTGTTTCCAACAACAAATTAACAATATTAATATTACAAGTATTATCATAAAGATCAGTAAGGTTTTCAGTGTTTTTTTTTTAAGTATTTTCTGTTGCTAATCCAGGCTGCATTTATTAGATCTGTAATATTGTGAAATATGAAGCAGCACAAATGTTTTCAACACTTATGATAAATCAGCATATCAGAATTTTTTTTTTTTTGAGAACTGCACATAAGAACATTCTTGCGAGAATTTATCTAAAAAATTCCAAATCTTCAGACTCCCATGATTCCATGTTATGAGAAGAGCATGAGTCGTGCGTGTCATACCGGTGTTGATGCTGCCTACAGCGGAGGGCTGCTCCTCAGAGCTGTGTGTGTGTGTGTCCTCCTCACTGTCAGACGCTGATCCACGTTCAAGGCCGTCGAAGTCTTGTGTTCGTCTGCTGAGCAGAGCGAGAGAGACGCCGCACAGCACGATACTCACAAATAACACCACAGATGTGCACATCACCTGAAACACAAACCACCGGAAACAAAACATTACATGACTACTGACAATAAACACAGTGTGCTTAATCCATTCAGGATGACTTCAGGTCCACTTTACCATATTTGTTTCAGCTTTTAGAAGAACACAAGGTGACCTCAAAACTCTCAGTTTCATCTCAAACGTGCAAATGCATGTAGGGCACATGCTTTTAATAAATGTAAATGTAACTGCATTGTAAGTTGTAAGTAACACACTTCCTGCTAGCAGATGCTTCACTGTGATTTTACACCACTACTAAAGCAGTCAATCCTGAACAGACAGGTCGGATTCGGAAACTGGTAACAGTACAGAGAGATTGAACGAGGGCCTCTGTGACTGTGCGCAGTGTGAAAGGCTGTCTTTCTTCAGCTCTGTACCTGTGTCTTCCCATAGAAGAATGCAGAGTCGATAGTGTCCGGCAGCCGTTCCCCTGTCAGGAGGAGGACACTGACAGCCAGAGCTGGGACGCTGCAGGAGACACAGAGAGAGACAAGCGCAGACATCAGAGCTGATCTAGTTGTCGAACAGAGGTTTGCTTCCAGAAATTCTTCAAATAAAAGTTATTAGGTCAAGATCCATATCATCTCGGTCTAAGGTGAATCACAGAATAAGAAGCACAATGGTGCAAGCCCGTGTACTTAAATCACTGATTAGAAAATATTATATATTTGGTTTCAAGTATTTTGAGACTGTACGGAGACAATTTGTCATTTGCAATGCCTCTTGGGAAAGCAAGGTCTTTATGAGGCTGTTCTCAATCACAACACAACATCAACTTCTCTGACTGGAGTATGACTAATGTAGTTCGACATTATAGTAAAACTGTTCTACTGACGAACAATCTCAGACCTCAAAGTAGGTTTATACTGCAGAACATATGAAGAGTTTATTTGCAAAAACAGATCATGTTTTTATGATGTTATCATGTTAGTTAGCTGTATTTGTTTGAATCTTATTAAAATAATCCCACTGCAGTTTGATTGGAATCAATTGGAATGCACAACATGATTTTTGAAAATTGTCAATTTTTGCAAATTAACTCTTCATATGCAGCATCTTACAGAGTATCAGTGTGATTGTGCCACAGTGTAGATCAGTCGGTGACTGTGTTCAGTGACTGTGTTCAGTGACTGTGTTCAGTGACTGTGTAAAGTGACTGTGTACAGTGACTGTGTAAAGTGACTGTGTAAAGTGACTGTGTTCGGTGACTGTGTTCGGTGACTGTGTTCGGTGACTGTGTTCGGTGAATGTGTTCGGTGAATGTGTTCGGTGAATGTGATCGGTGACTGTGTACAGTGACTGTGATCGGTGAATGTGTTCGGTGAATGTGTTCGGTGACTGTGTTCGGTGACTGTGTACGGTGACTGTGTACGGTGACTGTGTTCGGTGACTGTGTTCGGTGACTGTGTTCGGTGAATGTGTTCGGTGAATGTGTTCGGTGAATGTGTTCGGTGAGTGTGTTCGGTGAGTGTGTTCGGTGAATGTGTTCGGTGAATGTGTTCGGTGAATGTGTTCGGTGACTGTGTACGGTGACTGTGTTCGGTGACTGTGTTCGGTGACTGTGTACGGTGACTGTGTACGGTGACTGTGTACGGTGACTGTGTTCGGTGACTGTGTTCGGTGACTGTGTACGGTGACTGTGTACGGTGACTGTGTACGGTGACTGTGTTCGGTGAGTGTGTTCGGTGAGTGTGTTCGGTGAGTGTGTTCGGTGAGTGTGTTCGGTGAGTGTGTTCGGTGAGTGTGTTCGGTGAGTGTGTTCGATGAGTGTGTTCGGTGACTGTGTTCGGTGACTGTGTTCGGTGACTGTGTTCGGTGAGTGTGTTCGATGAGTGTGTTCGGTGACTGTGTTCGGTGACTGTGTTCGGTGACTGTGTTCGGTGACTGTGTTCGGTGACTGTGTTCGGTGAGTGTGTTCGGTGACTGTGTTCGGTGACTGTGTTCGGTGACTGTGTTCGGTGACTGTGTTCGGTGACTGTGTTCGGTGACTGTGTACGGTGACTGACTGTGTACGGTGACTGACTGTGTACGGTGACTGACTGTGTACGGTGACTGACTGTGTTCGGTGACTGTGTTCGGTGACTGTGTTCGGTGAGTGTGTTCGGTGAGTGTGATCGGTGAGTGTGATCGGTGAATGTGTTCGGTGAATGTGTTCGGTGACTGTGTTCGGTGAGTGTGTTCGGTGAGTGTGTTCGGTGACTGTGTTCGGTGACTGTGTTCGGTGACTGTGTTCGGTGACTGTGTTCGGTGACTGTGTTCGGTGACTGTGTTCGGTGACTGTGTTCGGTGACTGTGTTCGGTGAGTGTGTTCGGTGACTGTGTTCGGTGACTGTGTTCGGTGACTGTGTTCGGTGACTGTGTTCGGTGACTGTGTTCGGTGACTGTGTTCGGTGACTGTGTTCGGTGACTGTGTTCGGTGAGTGTGTTCGGTGAGTGTGATCGGTGAATGTGATCGGTGACTGTTCGGTGAGTGTGTTCGGTGAGTGTGTTCGGTGAGTGTGTTCGGTGAGTGTGTTCGGTGAATGTGTTCGGTGAATGTGTTCAGTGAATGTGTTCAGTGAATGTGATCAGTGACTGTGTACAGTGAATGTGTACAGTGAATGTGTTCAGTGAATGTGTTCAGTGAATGTGTTCAGTGAATGTGTTCAGTGAGTGTGTTCGGTGAGTGTGTTCGGTGAATGTGTTCAGTGAATGTGATCGGTGACTGTGTTCGGTGACTGTGTTCGGTGAGTGTGTTCAGTGAGTGTGTTCGGTGAGTGTGTTCGGTGAATGTGTTCAGTGAATGTGTTCAGTGAATGTGATCAGTGAATGTGATCAGTGAATGTGATCAGTGAATGTGATCAGTGAATGTGATCAGTGAATGTGATCAGTTACTGTGTTCAGTGAGTGTGTTCGGTGAGTGTGTTCGGTGAATGTGTACAGTGAATGTGTTCAGTGAATATGCCACTCACCCCCAGCCAGTGATCACAGTGAGCCCCGGCCTGAAGGACACTTCCTCGCCCCTCATGAGGAGCAGAGACAGAGCGATCAGACCTTCACAACACAACCAACAACATCATTCAAACACTTGAAACCTAAACGTCTGTCACTTTATATACAGATTTTTTTTTATTCAGTAGTAAACCATAATTCTGGATAAGAAATGTTCAGTTGCTATAATTACAGTATATTTCTTCAAATCTACAACAGAAGTTGCATTGTAAACCCACACCTGATTAAACTAAACCAGCTTGCTTTCAATTTTGCATATGCAATGTTTTTTTAATACATATTATATACGTATACAACTTAGGGGACTGTAAAAATGATAAAAGTTTGAAGTTCATATGAAGGAATTAATTTAATTAATTATTTTTTTCATTCAGATTTTTTGTTTAATATTTGCTAAAACAGTACTGATATATCCATGTTCAGCAGTTCATGCATGCTTGAGAGGTAAACAGTGTGCCAGGGTTTTGTTTTGCTCTTATTCTCTGAATTGTAATGGTTTTGTGTGCACCAGGTAGTGTTTAATGGTTTTGCAACAGGTGATTTCTCAACCTGGAGTGACTCACCGGGCCAAACATATGTGCTGTAGAGAGAGCCGTACAGTAGAGTAAAGGTCAACACCTGACCCAGGAAGTTATCCTGCTCTGCCAGGAAGTTCCACGCTATCATGCCAACACAGGCTAATAACTACAAACACAGGACAGTATTTGTCTGGGCACTTTGACTGCACTTTCATGTTCAGAAACATATTTATGGTATTAATGGAAAAGTACGGTGTATCTGAAACCCGAAAACTACCTGCGCCATAAAGAGGTTGATGGTGAAAATGTGAGGAATCCTGTGAAACTTTCTGCTAAGCAGCATGACTGTGACACTCCAGACCTGCAGGGACAGAAAGAGCATGAACATCAACAGAGCATTGCAGAGAAGTGAGAGCCTGAATACTCTCAGCACAACATGTGAACATACACCTACAGTAACAACCTGATTCAACCGGTTCAGAGGCTGTATATGCATGTTTAATGCTATATATAATCTTGAACCAAACTTCAGATTCTAGTTTTTTTTCTTTCAAGCTAAACGCAAAGAGGAAGGAAGTGTCAACAGCTGCATCTGACAACAGCATGACAGTCTGAGATTGGCTCACATCTACACTAGACACGCAAGCACAGGACCTGCTTGAACACCGCGGTGAAGTGCTTGAATTTCAATGGTCATAACAACTTAAGATCTTATAATGACAATGTTTTATGACATGTGATGACATGTATGATCATGCAAACACTAACGGCTCTTCTTCTTAACTTTTCTTCTGCCCTCTAATTTCACTTTGCATGTAAACACTTTTACTGGGTTTGTTTATTCAGTGTGTGCATGTTTTGAGATCTGTTGTTGTCTGTGTTTTGATGTCAAAACCAAAGAAAAATATATTGTCAGTTTTTATAACGAGTTGATTTTTGCAGCGTTTTGTTGTATACAGTAGCTGAAATAACTCAATTTCAGTTTTGATTTATCAGATTTTCCTAGATAATCTTGATATGACTCTGAAATTATATAAAAGGACATTTAAGACAAGAAAAAGTATTTTTAAAATGCCCAAGAATTTACTTTTCGTATTCATTTTAGTATCATATTTTTGAAAAACATTTATGCCTTTTTCAACAAAAGTTCAAATTCAACAACTCCATTTGTAATGTGTTATAACCAAGTAACAATATATATATTTATTATTATTATTATTATTATTATTATTATTATTATTATTATTATTATTATTATTATTATTATTTTAACTTCACATTAGTGCATCACTTATTTATTATTGTTGTTTATTATCTATTAAAAAAGCTTTTAAATATTTTCAAAATAATTTTCAAATATCAATTTTTTTTTTATAATTATTAATTTTAATAATTGTGTCACATGACATTTTACAGCTCAAACAAATTTAAAATGGTAAAAAGTTTATTACAAAATTATTTTAACGATTTTTCTTTATTATGATACCAGGATAGTCGTATTGTACTACGTTACCCTCCAACAATTTACAATTTATTTGAATTCAGAAATTGCTGAGGTGACTGAATATATTACTAGAGCTTATACGTTAAATGTTTTAATAAATGAATCATGCATTTTGAATACAATTATAGACCCAGTACACAATATCATCAAATATATTACACCAAAAACAAAGTAATTTTCCATCATAACAGATTTCCCACAGCACGTCCACAATGAAATCATTCCTGGTTTCCATGGATTTACCTTCATCCCATAATAATCACCTGCATGAGAGCAGAAGTAACACAAACAGGTGCTCTCCCCACCGGCATGAGGCCGACAGCAATATTACCACACTGTAAGCCTTTCTGTCTTTAACAGGAAGCAAAACCAGACTGAATTGGACGGAGAGAAAGAGAAAGGAAAGCGTGTCGACACTTACCAATGCAAAGAGGCTGATAATGCTGATGTTGAAGCTGACGTGCTGCAGCGCTGATGCTAGTGGATCTGAGTCCATCCACGGGATGGTCAACAGCCAGGCCGACACATACATGATGGGAGCAGACAGAAACGTGCTGATCACCATCCCTGAGGTCACCTGGACGGGACAAATGTTTCATAGAGAAGGTGATCACCACCAAAAAAAACCTAAACATTTTATATGGAGGTACTTTGATAAAATGCATGAGTCAATTAAATAAGGTTCAAATGAAGTTAAGCATGCCATGGGAATGGTGTCAGGTAAAATAAATAGTGTAAATGTAGAATATAATTTGTAATATGCAGATATTTGCAACCTTAGCTGAAAAAAATCTAATTCATTTTAAAATGTTAGCTCAAAAAAGTTAATTTTTCTAATGTTTAAGTCTCTTATCTTCACCAGGGCTGCATGTTTTTAATTAAAAAAAATACAGTGATCATTTGAAAAGTTATTACAATGTAAAATAAACTTTTTCCCTTTGGATACATGTTAAACTGTAATTTATTCCTGTGATCAAAGCTGAATTTTCAGCATCATTACTCCAGTCTTCAGAAAGCATGCTGATGTGCTGCTCAAATACTTTCGTTAGTTTTTTTCTAAATAATTGAAGAACTAATTTTGACTGAATCTACACAAAGATCGTACCACTTCCAGCTCCATGTTGTATTGTGATGCATATATGGCCACACTCGGGGCCGTGGGGAAGACTCCATACAGGAAGGCATAGTTTGACAGACTGGTGTGGTTCAGCGAGCTCCTGTTTCCACGGTCCAAGACCTCAACCATCCCTCTACAGATCAGAGGCATCACCAGCCTAAAGACATCAGGGGGAACAGAGGGAGCGCTTCAGATTACAGGAACCGTTTTTAGCCCTGTCAACATTATTATTCATCTTACTCAACAATACGAGTAAGAACGGAAAAAGAGTTTGGGAGTAAACTACACACACAGGTCAAGCAGTGTTTTTTCCTTCTAACGAAGCGTGTGCGTTTAAAGCACATGGATGAACTCTGCAAAGTTTAACGGGAAGCCGCTACCTGCATATTTACAGATTCAAACAAGTCCAGGGCATGAATACTAAATTAGTTTTCCCACCTTAGAAAAACACGCAGAGATCAGAGTGAGTGGCTTGAAGACTCTGGCTGGAAATAAACGCACTTCGAATACTCTCCAAATAGTTCATTAGAAAACTGGCTCTGCTCCTCCACGAAGCTATCATATGATTTCTTCATTTTAATGGTGCTTTTTTGGTTCATTTAGGAGCTTAAAGAGAGAGTTTCATCATTGTTTACCCTCAAGTTTTTCCAAACCAGCATGAGTTTCTTTTTTGAATAAAAAATACTTTGAAAGTCAATGGCTACCGGCAACTGTTGGGTAACATGCATTTGTGTTCGAAAGAAGACCGAAATTCATACAGTTTTGGAATGACTTGAGAGTGACTGCACAATGTTAAAAATTTTTTGGGTGAACTGTACCTTTAACAGTTTGAAAGGAAAAGAGCAGTGTGGACATTCTGCTAAGCTTCACATTTTGTGTTTCAAAGAAGAGAGCGACAAATGATGAATGATGAATGAATATTTATCTTTCACTATGAACAATGTACATGGAGACTTACAGTTTTGCCGTGATGAGGAGAATAAGTGCCACCACGGTGGAGCGGGTCAGCTTTTTCAGCTGCCCCACCATGGTCAGACCCAGATAAAACAGCGCTGCTCCTCCGAATGAGTTCGCCAGGCCATCTACAAACTCCTCCATGAAGGCCGGGATCTTCTGGCCCAGCAGGAAGTGAGAAACAAGCCCGATCACCACCATGAAGACAATAGGGTTCTTGACCACCTGAAGGAGCACCAAACCCAGCACCTTCAGCTTCCTCTGCGGCTGAGGTTCCCCTGTCCTCCGCCTCTGCACCTCACAGAGAGCAAAGCCTAGCGGGTTCAGGACCATGAGGGAGACGGGGGCCACCAGGTAGATGTACTGCAGATACTCAGGATGAGTGTTTCGGTACAGAGCTTCAACTGTGGAGGAGGCACAGACCGCTGGCATTAGATAAACCAGAAGAACCCATTAGAACCCAAACCCTTACGGCTTTCTTTCGTCACAAGAGGAGACGTTGAGCACAATGTCCAAGGTGTTCGTTTTTATTAACCGTAAACTTAAGAAAACACCAAACAGCATTGGTTTGTGTTTTAAAACCATGGTGGAGTTTGCACAAATGCTTGGCGAGCAGCTTGGACATTCTTCTGGGAAACTTCTTGTGTGATAGAAAGAGGATATAATGGGTTTGGAACAGCATACGGCAAATTCATGTTTCAGTTCGACTTTTTGTTTATGCAATTTCTGGGTCAAAGGTTAATGGAACACCATTGGGGCGTACACTGTCATCCAATACTATATGTTTAAAGGCCCATACACAACAATGATGATTACTATAGCTATACACTTGCATTAATCATTCAAATTCAATGAGAACAGAGAAGTCCTCACCACTTCTACAATGATAATGCCACAGAGGAACAATATAAATGGAATCACTATCAGAACCTTTTTTTTTTTTCAGTGACAGCCAATCAGAATCTACTTGACGACAGAACTGCCGCACATGCTGATAAACAGACTGTTATTAGTGGGTGTGGATGTTAATAGTCATTGATAAAGACACCATTGTTCAATATGTGAATCATATCAGTACTATGTGCCAAGCCCTTGGAAATGCATTCGATGAGCCACGAACTAAACGAACAGGCTGCACAGCATAAGGATTGTGCTACCTACAAACTCATCATGCATGCAGGGAACTTTTAGTATATGAAAGTGAAAGAACACGCATGCATACAGATTTTGTGAAGATCAAGTTTTTCATGATTAGTGAGTTTCCTCACGGTAAAAGACACATGCTTTAGCCTTTTACTTTATATGAGGTCTTTCCTCTTTTCCACTCACCTATGGGAAACCCCAGAGCGAAGTCATTGCTCTGTGTGGCAAATATGGAGAAGAGGCCAGCTTTGGAGAAACGGCTCTCTCTGTCCGCCACCAGAAGTGTGAGGACACACACAAAGAAGAACACGGCCACTTTAGCCACCAGGACGCTGAAGAAAAACGGCCAGATGACGTTGCCAAAGTCCAGCAGCACCATGTTTTTGAAGAGCAGGGCTGGGAGCGCAAACTTGGACACGAAGCTGCCCAGTCCTTTAGCTTGCGTAGCTGGGATGATGTTTGTGCGGCCTGCGATGTATCCGCAGAGAATGATCCCGAAACACTCGAGCAGGGCTGGAAGGAGCTTGTCGATGGACATGCAGGGGGGGACGGAGGGGGGGTCCGATCCATCGCTGCCGCTGAAGATGGAGACATTGACCGACAGACCGTCCATCTTCAGGCTGACCACAGGCCCCTCAAAACACTCGGACACTAAAGAACAAAACCTCCATTCATATGTGTGGCTTTTTATTGGAACACAAAACATCATAGTCTAGTAAACATGTAAATGTGTTTCTAACTAACCGTTTTGCAGCACAATGACTATGTGAATATATAGAGATAGTCAAATCATATCATATTACTGTACATGAGCCATAAAAGCCTCGTGTTTAAACTATAGTACAAAGCATAAAAGACTAAAGCAAACTCTTTTAGATTGCATGCATGTGTACATTATGTACATGCATATGTTTCTGTTTTTTCTTTTTCCTCTTGACTACTGTTTACAGTACGCCGGACTTCACATGCTTAAAACGGTATTATGATGTTTCTTAATATATATGCAAATATACAGGCACATGGGGATATGTTTTTAGTCAAAACCTAGACAGACACAGTGAACGCATCAGATGGTAAAACTGAATGAGTACCATATTTGCTCCAAGGTGCCACTAATATTAGGGTCCTGCCATCGTCGTACTTAATATCCGCTTGTGCTTCTCTCTCAGTAGTAAAGTTAGTCAGGACAGCGTTTCCCCAAAGCATCGTACTGGCCTCTACGAGAAACTAATCTCAGGAAGCCTCTGAGAAACACAGCCCTGAACACACCTGAGTGTGTGTGCGTGTGTGTGTGTGTGTGTCTAACAGTAGAGTGTTGTTGACAGACTCACCTGTAAAGCCGTTCTAGTGTGTGAGAAACACGCATACTGTCTCATCCAGAAGACTGTGAGCTCTTCCGTGTCGACTCTGCTGCTCTCAGTGCTGTGAGCTTGTCTTGTTATCTCAGACTCGGTAGTGTGTGTGTCACACACCGCTACTGTACAGTAAAGTATCCCGTCATTGCACAACAACTTCAGCTCGCCAATAGAAAACAGCACGACTGTGCGCATGCGCACAAGAGCCCGGAGTCCTTTTCACGTGGTGCTTTGCATTAACCCAAAACAGACTTGATAGTAACAACTCTTTTTAATAAAAAACAGTTATGAAATCTGTCCATTATATGGGAATTGTAGTAACATTATAACATTAAAGAGTATCCATTCTGAAAAACTTAACGATGCAATTCATACAGCTTACAAAATACGTTCTCGTAATGACCGATAGATTGCAGCATTTCTCCAAACAAAGGATTATCAAGCGTACTGCTGATTTGGTTTGGTTTGATTTGATTTGTTGACTACTTTGTTTGGGCCATTTGGGCAGTTTCTGTGTAAGAAAAGTGAATGCAGACTCTTATTAAATAGCTTAAAAAAACGTCCACGAATGTAAAAGAACAACTTTTAGAACAGCTATTGCTTACACATTACATAAACACTCACTGATTTCACTAATTTGACTCTTAATTGTCCAGCTCACAGTAAAATTAAAATGTTAAGTTTTAGTAAAAAGTAAGCTAAAGTTCAGGTAAATGTAAATATCCTGACTAGTCAAATTAGAATATATGCTATGACTCTGAAACAATTTACATATGCAAAAACTAATGTATTGTGGTTTTTATCTCAACATGCTTGTTATGATGCAGAAATCTCAAATTTAATAATGAAAAGGCAGGCATAATATCATAATAATAATATAATATAATATACAGGCAGTGATGCATGTACATCAACAAAAATCTACTGTCTGAACAATATACGTATGATTTATTCTTAATCATAATAGTATATTATAGCTCTGCTTGACACATTGACGGAGGTCCCTGCTCTATCATTTAAGGGGTCCTTGTCCTAAAAACATTGAAAACCCTTGGTACACTTTCTTGATTTTAACATCTCACATTTAACATTTAACTGTAATACATTATAAATTATATTATATGCATGCATATGTCTGTGTCATAATTTGCATTATAGGGTAATGTGTAAAATAGCATCTGTGTAAATGTGTAAAAGATTAAAACAAACTTTCTCAGATGATGACAGGTTGCACTTTAATAGTTTTGGACATACATTTTTACTATTTTTACTTAAAATTCTTCCCAAAAGATTAAAATGCACGCAAAAGTGATTTAAAAAAGTACTAAAAATACTAAATAAAAAGTTAAAGTTAAAAAGTTAAAAACATTCATATTTTCACAAATGAGTTACTGAATAATGTCAAAAGCGTTTCATCTGGGAATTGGTGGCAAGGGTGGCGCTCCTCTGTCTCTCATTCCTGAAAAACAAATACAAATAGACACATTCTGTACTGATCAAACCTTTATGACATTTTGAAATGCTGAAATATTGCATAAAAATATGCAAATCTAGTCAAGTTTACATGTAAAAGCAGAAAAACTAAAGTCCACTGTGAGTGGACAGCATGAACAATAACACACAATTCTGCACGAAATGCTGCAGTGCTCACCTTTGCCGCCAGATTTGCTGGGATAAGACTTGGAGAAGGACACGTACGGCTCTGGTGGAGGTAATTCAATCAGAGGATGGAAGGAAAATCTCATCCCCCACTCATCTAAAGGAAAAGAAATACAAGAGAATATGTGCAGCCAAACCGAGTCAATCAAGAACAGTTATCAAACACTCATATCATAGCCACATTGAGTCAATATTAATATCGACGTCATTCTGTGTCTGCTATCCACTGACTTTAAAGGAATCGTTCACCCAAAATAACAATTCTGTCTTCATTTACTCACCCACACATCATTCCAATCCTTACTTTCTTTCTTCTGCACAAATCTAAATGTTTCAGTACCCACTGACTTCCATTGTATTTTTTGTCCATACAATGAATGGGCACCAAAACTGTTTGATTACCAACACCGGCATTTTCAAAATATCATTTTTTTTTACATTTCACAGAAAAAAAAAGAAAGTTTGGAACCACTTGCATGTGAGTAAATGATGACAGAAGTGCCATTTTTGGGTGAACTATACCTTTAAGTAAAATCTTGTTGAACTGCCCCAACACTATGTTTTCTTCTGTCCTAGAAAACCTACTTCATTTGCAACTCTGTTTATTGGTGATAGTGGTGAAGAAATGCCTCTCTTTGACTTTAAACCAAGTGGCTTCTGTATTATTGACCTATAGGAGGAGAGAGCTAAGGAGAGAGAGAGAGAGAGAGAGTGTGTGTGTGTGTGTGTGTGTGTGTGTGTCAGTCATACCTGTGGCAGGTGCTGGAGGGCACTGGAAGCCATTGATAGTGTCGGGGGGTGGTGGGGGGAAGCTGGGCTCTCTGGACGGCTCTGGGGGAAGAGAGGGTCTGCCTGATCCACCGGGACGATTGGGAGGAGGTAAGGGGGGAGACACTCCTCTGCCTGCTCCTCCAGTGGGTGGAGGTGGGAGAGGTCCTGGAGGGGAGGTCCAGTCAGATAATGAGGAGTCCACATAATAACAAAACAATTTCTCATTCCTAAACCTCAGAACAGTCTTTTGAACCAAGTGTCTGCAGGTTAATGCATGTTTCAGTCAACTGGAAAACTGGGAACATTTTAAAATAGTTAATTAAATATATAATTAAAAGCATTTATTATAGCATAATTGTTACTATTACTACCCTGTAAAAAGTGGTAACCTTCAATTATTATTTTGTAGAGCTATTTCTACTCGATTTAACCTGTGAAAATAGTTGTATGTGTATAAATCCATGCATTTTGGTTGATTCAATGATGATAAATATAATTTTTTGATCAAATCAGTTCATTTAGATCTTAAAATTTTTAGGTGCAGTGGAATTCCTACTTTGTGGTCAGTAAAAGGGGAGACAATACATATTTTACAATATTACTGATTTTTCTGTATTTCTTATCAAATATTTGCAGACTTGGTGAGCATAAGAGTCAAAAACATGAAAAAAGACAAAAATAACCCCAACCCAAAAACCTTTGACCGGTAGTGTATTTTGCATTTTTATAAATACAAATGTATAAACTATAGCAAATCTCACCTGCTTGACTCTTAATATTGTCACAAAATGTAACTAAATTATCACTCAACTCTTATATTATATATCAAACTTTATCTACAGACATACAGTAAAGTGACAAATATAGTAAATCTCAAATGCTTCATTTTTTATCTAATAAATGCATCTACTGTATAAGGTATGAAGATACTAAGATATTTTAAACATTAACATCATGATTTTCTTTAAAGCTGCTTTAGAACCATGTGTACTGAAAACAGGAATGTCCTTCCTCATACCTGAGCGTATGGATGGGCTCCTTCCTGATGGAGGCGGCCTCTCGGTGGGTGGAGGTGGCAGTGGGCTGGAGCGTCCAGTCGGCGGTGGAGGAGGAAGGCTGTTTCTCGAAGGGCCTCTAGTGTACGGATCGTCCCGTGGGGATGGTGGGATGGGTGGGAGCCCTCCTCCTCTTCCTGGAGGTAAGGATGGAGGTGGATTGCTCATAGGCCTCTGAGAGCTTAATGGTTTACTCTCAGTTGAAGGTGGTGGTGGTGGTAATGGTCCATCTCGAGAAAATGATGCTCTGCTTCCTCCGGTGGGTGGTGGAGGGGGCGGGAAGTCATCTGAGGGCCTGCTAGGCATTGTGGGTAATGGGGGCCGGGTGCTTGCGGCCATTGGGGGTGGAGGGAAGGAAGACTGGGAGTCCCTCTGGGGACGAGGAATGCTTGGACGTCTGCCCGGCTGGTTCGGGGCTGGAACAGAAGGTGAGGAGCTGGACGGTCGAGCTCCAGGCAGAGGTGGAGGGCCGCTAGGAGAGCTGCTCTGGGGTGAGCGTGACGAATGTGGGACAGGTGGGGGTCCGGCCCTCCCTGGAGAAGGTCGTCCGGCGGTAGGGAGCGGGGGTCTGCTTCCTGCTGGGCTGCTGGGTGCCGGGAATCTCCCCGCTGAAGGCATCGGTGGTCTGACTGCTTTAGCGGCACAAAATAAAAAAGAACTTGAAGAAAAGTTTTAAGTATACAGCACATTTAAATTTTTGTCACAATTCAAACAACATAAGGATTCTATTTGGATTAGGAATATTATTATAGGATTTGGAATATTATATTATTATTATTATTGTATTACATATAATATACTATATATGTACAGTATATATTATATATATTACTATAGTACAGTAAAGTTCAGTGGAGTATAGTGTAGTATAGTCTGATTTTTATTTGAATGAAATATAAATTGGATATGAAGTGTCATAACATTATATATGTATAGTTTAATTAAACAGTATAGTATAGTATAGTATAGTATAGTGTAGTGTAGTGTAGTATAGACATTTTGATTTAAATTTGCATCATAATGCAAATATGATTAAATGAAATAGGATTTAATTATAAATACAATTAGTGTATAGTATAGTATAGTATAGTATAGTAACAGGATAAAAAAGTATGAATTCAATCAGAATTATCCAGTGTATATATAGATATATTTAGTGTATATCTAGTATAATATAGCATTATCATAATTAATTGAATACAATTTTTGACACAATTCAAAAATAATAGGATTACTATAAATAGCATTAGTAGTATTTTTTTTCTTTTTTGTTTTAGTTCAACCCTTTATGTAAGTATTGTGCGGTAATAAATAATCATAAATTAATTTTAGATGATTACCAGTGTTGTCTCTGTTTCCTGATGATCTCAGTCTTGGCATTCCTCCCTGAAACAGTCCACCCATTCCACCTGGAGCTCCGCCCCCAAACCCTCCTCCTCCTCCTCCCCCTCCCCCTCCTCCGCTGCCTCCTTTGGGTTCTGCGTAAATAAAAATACTATCATAAGATATTATAATTATAAGAATGAATTATTCAAAAGGTGAACTCACTATCCAGAATTGGGACGCTGCGATCATTGGTGACGGTTTTCTTCAGTCGAGCTCCTTTGCTGATATCTGA